>NW_027328742.1:17106080-17778580 GCF_048564905.1 Vicugna pacos | reverse complement strand
CTGAACAAAGCCCCCTCTTAATTCCCTACCACGTTTTAGCAAAGCATTTCAACCACCACCCCTGGATTGGGTCCCTCGTAAGATGCAGAACCCTGTGCCAACTCCTAAACCTGGCATTCCAGTAGCACTCATCCCACAACCCACGCTCCCCCCTCCCCTACCACCCAACACAGTCCTCATGTTACAGCCACACCTGAATCCTTGCATCCTGCACATTCACATGGACATAAAATTGTTTCCTGCTTCTATACATCTGCTCTTGCTGTTTTGATGTGTCTGGAACTCCCCTGATGGCCACTCATCCTTTCAAGGAGCCTCTGACACTTAGAAATCTTTGCTCAGACAGAGCTCTTCCAAATGCGTTTAGAAGCTCAGAGCTCTGTTAGTTTTTATCAATATATTAGGTGTTGTTTCCTGTAGAAAATTTGTAAAATATAGACTAGCAAGAAGGATTTTAACAACTCACCCCCAGCTTCAACACTCCAAGGTAGTCACTGGATGGCATTAGGGTGCATTATATATTAACCTTGGTGTTTTTACCATAAATGTGTGTTAACAAGAGCTGGATCACACAACCTGCTTTACCCACTTAGCCGTAACTCTTGAACATCTTTCCACATCATTAAATAACTCATGAGGCATTTTATGATTTCCCCCTCAGGAGTCAATGCAGTGTGGTGGAAAATATACTGGGCTCGAAATCAAAAGCGAGTTTCACCCCTGGTTCTGGCCTCTACTCGCTGAGTTGGGGTGAGTTACTTAACCTCTGTGAGCCTCATTCTACAAAGGAGTGTAACATTCACCCCAGAGTCTGAATGCTGAAATGAGAGGTTATGTGTGCGTGTCGAGCATGGACTCTGCCTGAGTGAACCTCAGTAACTATTCATGTCTTTCCACCTCAGTCATCATGAGCTCTTTTCCCTCCTGTTCCCCGCTATTCCCTGTGCCTCCCTGTGGCTCTATCCTACTGGTTCTCACCCTAGAGGAGTTTGTGAAAATGCAGTCTTCCCGCCAGGGCATAAAAAAGACCCTGAGGGTGGAGCTGGCCTGACTGCTCCCACCAGCCCCTGTAGCTCCCAGCACAGGGCTAGTAGCCTCACAGGTGTTCAGTGCACTGGGTGGGCCTGGTTTTGTCTGAACCGCTGCCATTCCGGGCCTTTCCCTCTTGCATCCCTGGACACGGCGTCTGGGCTTCTTTCGGGGCCTGGCTTGACTTCGTTATGAAAAGCAGTCAGTCTGGAGCCTGGCTCTTTGGGGTCCCAACAATGCGTCTGTGCTTGGCATCCTCCCCTCTGAAGCTTCTCTCCCGGGTTTTGCTGCCTCTGCTCCTGACTCCTAGACCCCTTGATCCTAGAGGATGAACTTCCTAAGTGAGAGGAAGGGCAGCGCCTCCCCTCCGCCCCTCTCTCCACACGGGAAACTAACCGCACGCTCCAGCGCGGAGCTGGGCCGCGCATGCGCACGGGCTTCTCCGTCCTCCCCCGGCCTCCAGGCCTCGATGTTTCTCAGCTGTTGCATTCCTCTCCCCTCCCCCTCCCCAGCCCATTTTCATGAAAAAGCACTTTAGCGGGGATCTGCACTGCTTGCTAAAGCCACTTTCTGTTTTCTTCTCAACGCGACCCCCAGAAACTGCCTTCCTTACGAGCCGCCTTAGAAAAGCGAAACCAAACCGCTCACATAAATGCACGGAAGACCTGGGGGAAAAATTCATCAGATTTCACCCCAGAACTGAGTCTGATGGAGACTTTCCTGCCGACTCTACTGGGCGAGTGAAATAGGAAAGAAGGCCCAGAAGGCAGTCACGCTGCGCCAGACACCTCCTCCTGCAGGAGAGTGTGTATCATGTCAGCCCCCAGTGCGGGATTTGGGCACGGTTGCCTGTTGGGCCACTTCCTCGCGGTGTGACCTCGGGGCAGCTGCTTTGTCTTTCTGATCCCCAGTTTCCTACTCTGTCAAATGGTGACTGTGCACTGTTTTCTTACGGCTGCTGAAACACATGACCACAAACTTTATGGTTTCAATAACATAAATGTGTTACTTACATTTCTGGAGGCCAGAAGTCCTCAAATCAAGGTGTAGCCAGGCTGGGTTCCTTCTGGAGGTTTAGGGGAGAATTTGTTTTCTTCCCTTTCCCAGCTTCTAAGAAGCCACCGGCAGCGTGGGGCTCAACAGCCCCTCCTTCTATCTTCAAAGCCAAAAGTGTAGCATCTTCAAACTTCTCTCCCTCCCTCCCTCTTGTGAGCGCAAACACGCTGGCTCTCTCCTCACCCTTCTCTTCTGCTTCCAACATCAATCTCCTCCTCTAACTCTGACCCTCCCACCTCCCTCATATCAGGTCCTCATGCTCACAAGGGCCCCACTCACATCACCTAGGAGAGGTCTCCCATCAAGGCCCTAAGTTAATCACATCTGCGAAGTAACCTATTAGCAGGTTCCAGGGATTAGGGTGGGGCCATCATTAGGGAGTCACTATTGTACCTCCCACCCCTACCTCACAGGATCATGAAAATGTAAGAGAATGCTCGTCTAGCCCTCCGCACTCTCCCTGCCAGCAGCCAGCACACTCTTTCAGGGCAGAAAGCAGGTCTGTGCTTTGCCCATGTCCTCCCAGCCCTCCACCCATGGATGGACACACCGGAATGTGGACCGTGACGCCCAGGTTATTTTTCAAGGAGCAGGTGAGTCCAATGAGATGGATCAATGCCTCTCAACTGGGAGCAGGCATCACAACCACCTGGAGAGCCTGAGCAAGCAGCTCATAGGCCCCACCCCCAGACTGCCATAGGTCTGAATTTGCATTGCAAATGAGAGCCCAGGTGATGCTGCTCCTGCTTCTGGTCCAGCCCCACACTTGGAGAACCACTGTTCTGGGGTGATCTGGAGGTAGATTCCTGAGAGGAGGATAAAGATGCATGGGACCCATGCTCTCAGGTCCCCACCTGCTCTTTACACTTTTTGATTTCCACAGAGCTGCTAGGGCTTGACTAACACACCCACCAGGGGGGATGGGACCTAGAGCAGGTGGCATCGATTGGAAGCCTTGGCTCTGTAACATCTTCAGAAGAGAGGCCTGGGTCACAGGTCCACCCAGTCCCTGCAGCTCGGCCAAGAGATGAAATACAACGTTAAGACACCAGACATCACCTTTGGGAATGAGGCAGCAGTGGGGAGGGGCAATTCCTTTAAAAGGGGGAAGGTTCTGAGGGCCACTGATCCTCGACGCCTCACCCACAGCTCAAAGTCATGAGCTTACCTGGGTTCAAGGAATTCAGGAGCCAAGCTCTCCAGTGTGCTCAGTGGTGGTATTTAGATACGACCCTCCAGGCTGAAAGTCATGAATATTAGCATATTTTGGAATAGCTGTTGATGAAGATTTTTTTACGCTTTGCTCAGGGGACCAGTTGCAATGAGGAGTATTTTATGAGAACAATACATATCGTACAAATCTGAATATATTTCCATGAGAAAATAAGGATGAAGGAAAACAAAAAGATGGTATACTGTTCTTACAGGGCAGATGAATATTTAATATGCTAGGGCTTATCTTTAAGAGGAAAAAAAACCTTTGCAATTTGACATGTTTCCTACAATAGCAATCCGCATACAGAACGACAAACACTACAGCCGCCCATATAAATATCCATGTATTTCATTATTCCCTTATTATAGTGGCACAAAGACCAGTTGCTACATAAAGTATCATGAAAATATAAATTACGGGTTATAAATAGCACATGTGAAGCATGAGGCCATCCCAGACCGGCTGGTTTAACATAGGCTGCTGAGAACAAGCCTGAGGACCTGACAGGACGGGCAGGGAAACTCGGGCAGGATGTGCAGGTCTCAGGAGAGCAGCCAACAGAAGCTGCAAGACGGCTCTCAAAAGAGACTTCGAGGGGGATGAAGTGGAGCTCTCCGGGGCCCGGAGGAACAATTCCACTTTCAGCTGACCCTTGCCACCCCAAGAGGGACCAATTCACAGACTTCTTATCACCACTATTTTTAACTTCCTGGCAGTCTAACCCGGTGCAATGGGAAAATCGCCCAAAGTAAATACACACTCTCCCTTGATTCTTCCCTGGCAAGTCATTTTCTATTATTTTCTGTTAGAACCGTTTCCAGGATAAATCACGCTCCAGAGGCAGAGCTTAAGTGCGAGGGACCTCTAAGGAGCATCCATCCTCGGCCGAGGAGCTAAGAAAAGGCCTGTCTTCGCTCTCCACTCTAGAGGCTGCATCCAAACAAGCCCTTGGAAAAGCTTTCCAGGCTTTTCACCTTTGAGGTTCCTTTGATATATTTTATTTCCCCTGAGTTCTGCTACCACGCAAATTATACATAGTCATATAGAATTATTTTTCCACGAGATGGCTTAATGCCAGTAACAGTTTTTGAGCATTTTCTTTACGTCAGGCCAGGACATGCATTCTCTCGTGGGCTCCTCTCCATGGCTCTACCAGCTGAGTGCTAACCATCCCTGTTTTACCCATGGGAATTATGATCACCCAGGTGAAGTAACTTGCTTGAGATCTTGCAGCTGGAAGGCAGGGGAACGTGTCTAAAACTCAGATCTGTCTCCAAAATGCATACTTTTAACCACTGCATGGGGCTGCCTTCCCTTACCCAAGTTGCCACACTGTGTTAGTACAGTTCCACGAATATATGTATGTGTATGCATCACTGGGACATCGTGCTGTACACCGGAAATTGACACATTGTTACTGACTATACTTCAATTTAAAAAAAATACAGTTCCAGACCCAAGAAAGGACTGAACTAGTTACAAACTTAGGAAGGATAAATGCACATCATGCATTAGCTTTTACGAAATGCCTAACATAGCTTGAAGAGCCCCATTAAGGTCTTCATGGACACTTAGCTCCCCCTGGAACCCCGCATTGGGAACCCCTGATCTAGAACCACCTGAATATCATTTGCAATGCGAATCTTCTAGGTCTGCATTAAAATAGCTAGTTAAGAATACTATCTCACGCCCTGGGATCTGAGGTCAAAGTCTGAACTTTGAATGACATGCAAGGCTTTTCTTAAACTGGCCCTGATTATTTTTCCAAATCCACCTTTCATAACTGTGTTATGCACAGAGTCTGGATGAAGAGGTGAGAGGCCTGTGACTCTGTAGCAAGCTTCCCAGGAGAGCTTCATAGGCAGGTAAGACTGGGCAACATTTCCATCCGGATTGTGACTACGCACAGACATGGTAACTCTAATCTCTGAGGGCCGCTCACCGTGTAATTAGGCACATTACCTATTCCCTGCTTTGGGCTTTGCTCAGGACCATTCCCCAGCCTGAGCTGCATGTCTCACCCTCTCTCCCAGGCCCAGCTCACAGGCCTCTTCTGGGACCCTTGCCTGCCACCTCCTGTTAGAATCTGCCACGTCCCGTGCACCCCCCGCCACCACCCTACCACCATCACCCTGCACACATTCTGCCTTTTATCATGGGGAGCTGTCCCCTAGTCTGACCCAGGCGACTGGTTCTCACTAACCTTGTTTGCTCTTACATGGGCCATAGAAGGTTCTTAATAAGGATTAGCAGGTCTAATTCACCACTGGAGACCAGGAGTAGCTACTGTACTAGAAGCAGACGTCTCCCCTCGCCAGCAGGAAGCAGAAAGGGGACAGACGTGAAAGGAGAGGGGCTCATGTAAGAATTAAACAGAGAGGAAAAATAACGATGGTTCATTTATCCCTTAAGAATGTGATCCCCAATGAATAATGCACAATGGTTCTCAGAACTGAACCGGTATTTCACTGTGATCAAAACTTCCTGTAATAAACCCTGACACAGAGTTTTAATGTTTGCGTTTGTCATCATTATCAACCACCTCAATCACCCCCAAAACAGAGCAAATGTCCCCCGAGCCGGGAAGTCTCAGCCACCCAGTGCCACATTTTCACTTGGCACTTGTTCCCTGGGGGAACAGGATTTACTCATGCTCATTGAGCACCTACTGTGTCGCAGGAACGGAAGCCTCTATTTAGATCCATAATATCTAATCCGCACAACAGCCCTCTGAGGTATTATGATCACCACTTTCTAGGTGAGAAAACTGAACTCAGGAGGTACAATAACTCGCCCACAGCTGCACAGTTAGCAACGCTGGAGGGCGAACACAAATCTGCCTGACTGCAAAGCCCATGCTCTTAACTACTCTGCTAATTTTTAGATAAGAAGATCCTTGTGATTTTCCAGAGTATAAGCCATGACATCAAAATACCAGTGGAAGAAGGAAGGCTCTGGGTCCATGCTGTAGCTGCCTGGAAGACACCCAGAAGACACAGCTTCATCACGGGAGCTCACCTGCCAGGAGCACAGAGCTCGCCGGCAAAGGTTCGAGCCTGCCCGGGGACATTCCTAACTAAAGCCGCCACACGGGCCATGCCCTCAGTCCAGGGAACCCTGGGCTCAAGAGGACCTGGTGCCTTGCCGGCACCACCTCCCACAGAACACCAGGGAGACTCCGGACACCCCCAGTTCCATTTTCTCATTGTGAAGATGGGGAAACTGAGGCCCAGAGAAGTTGTGCCTGCCCCAGTGACACGGCTAACAAGCCCCCAAGCTGAGACTCAAACCCATGTTTCTTACTGTGAGGCAGACTTGTCTTTTTTCCTTAACTTTTTTTTAATCACAAAAGAAATTAAGATCATTGTAGCAGTAAAACGGGAAGAGTTGATATAAAGGAGAAAAGTGTCTTCCTGTCTCACTTTTAAGCCCAGGATCGTGCCTTCCAGAGATCACCAGTGTCCACGGCTTGGTGTATACAAGTCATACATTGTCACACTGTTTCCTTCACTCACACACAAACACACACACACACACCCATATTCATTTCTGAAACTTGTATCACTTAACATATGTACACATATTGCCAGGTCAGCGAGATCTAGCTGTCCCTCACTCAGGGCTGCACAGCCAGGAGGGGCCCAGCGCATTCAAACAGCCTCTTACTGAGGGACAGTCCGACGGTGGGGTGTGCCTCTGCAGGTCACATGACTGCAGTAGTGAGTCCTGCCAATATTTGGGGGCGGTAGTCTATAACTCATTTAGTTTCAGATGGATCAAAAAGAAAACCTGGTCTCCTAAATGGAGTGATGAGAGGTTCCACTTCCTGGCCCATCAGATGGCCAGCCCTTTCAAGAAACCAGTCTATGAGAATAAGATGTGTTTACCGACTGCTTAAAACCTGCTTCCTAAGCGACTTGAACTTGGATGAGCCAATGTTTCTTCACCTGCAAACTGGGAAAAGAATAGTGCTTACCTTACAGAGCTGTGCAGTTCAAAATTAAATGAGGTAATACTCATAAAGTGCCCAACACCATGCCTGGCACACAATAAGCAATTAACCAGTGGCTGCCGCTCTGATGGTTGTTAACTCTGGCAGACATTCAGACATGATCAAAAGGACAGAGGGTTCGGATATAAATGTCCTTGCTTTCTATGCCTTCACCTCTTATTAACATATTGCACCATATGTGTTCCCATAGATGGGGTATGGGGGTGAAAAAAAAGGGAACAGAGTGGGTCGGCTTCAGATGGATGTTGGGGTTGAAGATTTCAAAGACACTGAAGAGATGAGCCCCACACAGCCATTCAGTGTATGCAACAGGCCTTCCGTGAAATGACAGAAGGAGCTCTGATGTCTACGTCTAGAACACTCAGCGCCCATGAATAACGCTACCTCTAGCAGAAGGGAGGAGGCTCTGCCGCTCCTGGCTAAGGTTAGAGAATCCAAGCAAACACAAGGGACTTCGGGGAAAATGCAATCAGGAAAGCAGGTGAGCGGGGACTGGTGTTTCCAGAAATCTGTTTTTGAAAAATACTCACGGGCTTGAGTTTTTCACCCTCGACATTTCCCATCTTTGAATATGTTTGTAATCTGTGTGGTCTGCACACTCCACACTTTGTTCTGAAAGGGGAACTATATAAATCACTGCATGATTGCTACAAATAATTGAACCAAAGACTCATTTGTGGTTGCACACATGTTCACAACCATATGAAAAACTGCTGTCAGCGCCAGGGCACAGTTTCCATCACATCGCTGCTTTTACAATTTTTTTTTTGACATTTCTTTTCTTTTCTTTTTCTTAAGTCTGGGCATTTTATTTATTTATTTATTTATTTATTTATTTATTTATTTATTTATTTATTTATTTAAATGGTGGTACTGGGGATTGAGCCCAGGACCTCGTGCATGCTGAGCATGCGCTCTACCACTGAGCTATACCCTCCCCCTGCCTTTACAATTTAATGGACCTCTGAATGTTGCAAATCTGAGGGGCAAAGCATAAAGAAAAAAAAAAACCGTTAAAGCAAGAACAAGGAAGAAAGGAGAAAGTGAAGAAAAAAGGAAAAGGAGTGAAGGAACAAGGGAGGGAAAAATATTTTCCTTCCATTTTTTAAAAATTCTTAGCCCTAAGAAAAACTTCCACGCGCTCCACTGGAAACTGTGTTAGAATATTCTGATTCTCTGTTAATGGTATTAAAAAAAAAAAAAGCAATGGACCTAATGTGTGTTTTTCAAAATCCTTTGATTTTAAATCCATTCAACTATAAATCTGGGTTATTACTTCAAAAGCTCGATACATCCTGACTTTCCTAAAGTGACGCGAAATATTCAATCCCAGGCCAAGAAAAATCCCAAACCAACCAACAGAAGTCGAGGAAAATTGAATACAGAAGCTTTCAACTTGAACTATTCAGGTCCAAGGAAATTAAGTCTTTCATCTTTTCTCCCTAGTTAACTTTTAAAACATTTTAAATACCCTGCCCCAAATATTTCAAAGTACAATCCAGAAAGTGATCAAATTCCACCTTATGAGTTGAAGAGTACAGAAAATATATCAACTTTTATCTGGAATACGCATACCCTTTTCTTTCACAGGGTTTGAAAAATACTGATAAGTACTGTGTCTATTAAAATGCTACCCAAGTCGTATTGGAAAACGTTTTAATGTTTTGATTAATTTAACTCTAAAAGAAACCATCACCCCAAAATGCTTCCTTACAGATAAACGATAATCTCTAGGAAGAAACTACAAATGATTTCCCCTTTTACCAACACACACACACACACAACAAAACAGGAAAAAATGGTTTATGAATTCGTTTACACGGAAAACAAGCCCACATGTAACTGACAAACAGCAAACTGCCAAGAGACATCTGAATCACAGAGACATCACATCATACGGCGCCATCCTTGAATAGCTAACTGTATAGAAGACATATGACTTTGGAAATATCTTCTAATGGGATGAAGACATTTCATATACTTGACCCATTTTTTTAATGTTTTTCCATGACCCACCCTCATCCATTTACCTTGACACACACACAAAAACCCTAAATGTAGAGGTCTCTTTTCTTACATAGACCTAAACCTTGAGAAACACAATCTCCTGAAATACCTATGGCCTCATCTTTCAGAGTGTAGCATAGACTGGGGGCCACCAGCATGCAGGCTGCCCCCTCAGGTTCCTTTCCAGCCATTCTCCAGTGTTTCAGCATCTCCACTCAAGGGAGAGTAAGGGCACCACTGTGCATGACAGTTCCCACAAGTACAATCCGTGGACCCCTGTGGGTCCGTCCCCAAGACTCCTTCAAGGAAACCCATGAGGTCAAAACTATTTTCATAACAATACTTTTCACAAGTAGTTTTTCACAGGCTACATGACATAAGGTGTGGCAACAGACTGAACGTAGAGGTACAGCTGAGAATCCAGCTGTCTCTTATTAAGTCAAATATAAAAGAGATTATTTACAAAAAAATTAAAAAGCATGCCATTTTTCTGTTTGGGGTTTGGAAAATAGTTTTTTTATTTCATTATAATATATTATTTATGCTAGGATGCAATGGATTGTTATTATTTTAACATAAATATATTTTTTAAAACTTTCTCCATTTTCAATTCTTATATGGCAAATATTAATGAATATAATTCCCACAAAGGCTCCTAAAGGTCCTCAGTAATTTTCTATATATATTCCTTTTCAGATCTTTTCCATTATAGGTTATTACAAAATACTGAATATAGTTCATCATGCTATGCAATAGGACCTTGTTGTGTATCTATTTTATATATAGTAGTGTGTATCTGTTAATCCTAAACTCCTAATTTATCCCTCCCCCACATTTCCCCTTTAGTAATCATAAATTTGTTTCTCAAGTCTGTGAGTCTGTTTCTGTTTTATCAATAAGTTCATTTATAACTTTTTTTTAGATTCCACATGTAAGTGATATCATATGATATCTGGCTTGCTCTGTCTGACCTGCTTCACTTAGTATGATAATCTCTAGGTCCATCCATGTTGTTGCAAATGGCATTGTTTCACTCTTTTTTATGGCTGAGTAATATTCCAGTGTGTGTGTGTGTGTGCGCATGCGTATACCATATTTTCTTTATCCAGCCATCTGTCAGTGGACACTTAGGTTGCTTCCATGTCTTAGCTACTGTAAAGTGCTGGTATGAATACTGGGGTGCATGTATCTTTCTGAATTAGAGCTTTTGTCTTTGCTGGATATATATCCAGGAGTGGGATTGTGGATCATAGGGTAACTCTATTTTTAGTTTTTAAAGGAACCTCCATACTGTTCTCCATGGTGGCTGCACCAATTTAACGTTCCCACTAACACTGTAGGAGGGTTCCTTTTTCTCCACATCCTCTTCAACACCTGTTATTTCCTGCCTTTTGGATAATTGCAGTTCTGACACGTGTGAGGAGATATCTCATTGTAGTTTTGATTTGCATTTCTCTAATAATTAGTGATGCTGAGCATCTTTTCATGTGCCTATTGGCCATCTGTATGTCTTCCTTGGAGAAATGTCTAGGTCTTCTTCTGCCCATTTTTTAATTAGATTATTTGTTTTTGTTTTTTTTTTTAATTGAGCTGTAGGAGTTATTTGTATATTTTGGAAATTAAGCCCCTGTCAATTGCATCATTTGCAAATATTTTCTCCCATTCTGTAGGTTGTCTTTTTGTTTTACTTTCAAAAATCTTTTAAAGTGTAAAGGGGTCCTGAAACCAAAAAGTCTGACAACCAGTGATTTATTAGCACCATTCCTGACTTACAGGAAATGTTCAATTCATGCACATGTGGTGAATTGACTGACTAAAGGGCATTAAGGATGATTTTTAAATGTGCAAGAGACTCTAGAGTTCGACATGTGGATAAGACCCTGGGATGACTACCTTCAGGTCCTCTTCATCTGCTTACAGCATGACTTTTTAAAAAGATGGTAAGCACACAAAAGTATGGAACAACAATTATGGCATTAAAGATGCAGGTAAGTGTGGCTTACAGACAAGTAACAGTAAAGAGAAGTGTGGTAGGTATTGGTGGAAATGGGTTCTGTTTATCAGCGGACTTCCTTTATCCATCCTATCACCACTTATTTCTTAATTCAGAGAAACAATATCTTCTATGAATTCATACACTATGTCCTTCCAGAGGGGTTTATGGGGATTCTACATACAGGCTAATTAAACTGTAACATTCTGCGTGACTCAAGCACTCAGAACCCCACAAAGCCATCGGGTCATCTGTGTAGACCAATGAGCTAACTTCCTCGGGTTCCAAAACCAAAGTGTTCATGTGCTTCTCGTAATTTTTCTTCCTGGAAATGTCTTCTTTATATTGTAAAGTCCACTTGCGATAGTACCTCCTCCAGAAAGCTTTCCTTGAATTCTTCTTTCCCAGAAAAGGTTAAAAATTCCTTCCTGTGACTAACCTCTAGACCTTGTGTGTATGTCTGTGGCAGCACGGAGCACGTGCTATTGAAATTCTTTATTTCAGTCTCCCTTGTTAGGCATGAGCCATCAAAGACAGAGTCCCTGCATGGTCTACCCTTATGTTCCAGGACCTATCAGTGCCAAAATATTGCAGACACTTTAAAAACCCACACAAACTCTAGCCAGTCACCTTACAGATGCATAGGTCAATTACCAGAAGCAAGCACAATATAGAAGAACAATAAGGAAGTTACTACTTGAAATTCCACTTGTCCCCAGCCTGGCTAGAAACCCAGCATGTGTGTCTCAGTGATGGAGAGTTGGTCTTGCTGTGTCTGAGAACGAAGAGCAGCCCACTCAGAGCCCTCTTCTAAAAACCTGCCTCCTGGAAGAAGCTTTAGCTCTTTTCATCGTTGTGAAAGGACACAGATTGCAAACCGTACACGGGCAATAGCTGCAAATGATAAATCAAACCAAGGTAAAAACGCACAAGGCAAAAAGCAGCACTAAAGTGACAGACAGTCAATTAGCAGAAAAGGACTGGAGAAAGGGGGAAATTGAACTATCGGGAATGCTTATGTGACATCAAACAAGGCTGGAAAGTCATGTCCTAAAATCACTCTGACTTTGTTGCACCTGTTAAGAGACATGCCCACCAGCAAAGGACACACGTTTTCATTAGCGCAGCAAAGGAAGCGTTTGTATGCCTAGGGTCAGCTTTGGCAAAGAAAGGGGTAAAGTAGGTCGTTCCATGTTTAGCTTTAAGAATGTAGCCGGATGGTAAGAATTAAGATGTTGCCCAGAATCTAATACGGAAGAGATGTCTGCGTGCCTCCAAAATGAGAGGGTAACACCAGTAGCACTTGAGTGGGAATGTGAGACTGGGTAACTAAAAGTCATCCAATCTCAGGAAAAGCTACATAGAGTAAAGGTCTTGAAGCATAAAGAACTTGTCCATCCTCCCAACCACCCAACACAATGAATGGGATGTGCATCCTTTTGTTAGACTTTGGAAACAGCAATTTATTGCTCATTCATTAGCCTGAGTTCAAACCACCCTTATGGGATGTCTCAATTATCAGAGAACCCAAGGTCACCTAACCCCCAGACACTCTCCATATCTGTTTTCTTTACTCTGTTATACCTCAGTTTTCCTCATTAGAGTTGGAGTCAGCCCAGGGGAGATCTCACTGCAGAACCACAGAATGTTAGAGCTGAAAGTCACCCCAGGAACGGACTGATCTCACCCTCTTAGGAAAGCTGAGGCCCAGAGAACTCAGTTTCCTTACCTAGGGTCACACATCTAAGGACTGTCAGAAATGGACAGGGCCTCAGGTCTCCCTTCCTGCAGCATAGCACCGTTTCCATCACCCCAAAGCAAAGAGGTATAGATACTCATTTGGAAATGTGCATTTGGACAAACCACTAACCCTGAGAACCCTTTCCTCCCTCCATAAATAAAGGCAATGCTTTCCACCTGCCACTGCTTCCCGGGGATCACCCAGAGCGTGTGTGTTTATCCCCTGGAGCCGACTGCGGGAAGACAGAAGACTGTCACCGCGAGGCTGCACGGCCGATGCCACAAGGAGGCAGCGAGAGGGGGCCAAGGCGCAGGCTTGAAGGGCTGCCCGAACTTCTGGGTGTTGCAGGAGACCTGGGATGCTCGCCCCGCCCACCCAACCCCAGACTGCCTCCTCACAGCACTTGTGGGTTTCAAAGGGGAAATGAGTGACTTCATAGTGAAGTCTGGCAGACACCACCTTCCCTAGGGGATGGAGGTGGTCAGCGTCTCCCCCCAAAATGGGAGAAAGTGAGGTCTTGTTCCCCTGGTCTGATGTGTGGGAAAGGCACTGCACCACTGTGGCCTCCCCCAGCATCCCTTGCCTCTATTTAACCATGGGAAACACCTGATCACCCAAGCTTGGGGACATTCTAGAAGGTACCCCTGAGTAGTACTCTTCACAAGGGTCAAGATTATGAAAACCAAGGAACTGTCCTTGTTGGAGGAGACTAAGCAGACAGGACAACTAAACGCAGTGTGGGATCCTGGACTGATGTCTGGAACAGAAGAGGGACACTGGTGGAAAGACAGGTGAAATCCAGACATCTGTGGCTTAGATGGTGGCACTGCGCCAACGTTCATTTCTTAGTTTTGATGATGGTACCACAGCGATGCTGTGGGGGATGCTAACTTTGAGTGGGCTGGCTGAGGAGCGGGCAGGATCTCTTCCTACTACCTTCATAATAGTTCTGCAAGTCTAAAATTACTCAAGTTTAAAAAAAATTTTTTTTAAGTGGCTTACTGTGAGTAGGAGACAGCTAAAGACTTTCCAGTCCCTCCTTCTCAACCCTTATCAGAATCAATCACTTTTCCCTCTGAGTTAAAAAGTCGGCTATGTGAATGAGGGAGCTACATTCAGTAGCCTCGCTCTCCCCTGTTCACACCTTCCTCCCTGCTGTCACATCAGACAGACGTGCCTTGTCTCCAGCGGTCCATCCTTGGGATTCACAGAGAAAGGAAGGGTTCCCAGCACTCCTACACCCCTCTGCCCTGACACAGGGACCTTCTCCTTACCTGGGGCTGTGAGTCACGTCCCCAGAACTCACAAACACACCTCCGAGCAGCTGAGGTTAGAATGCATCTGCTATCCCGGGTAAGTTATATGCGTTCTGCTGCACTCTGTGACTGTGCGCATCTTCCCCATTCCATGAGTTCAAACGTACGAGCCATGTTTACAACCACATCTCTTTCTTCACAGCATCTGACACAGCCCATCACCCTCACCCACTAAACACGAAGCAAATGCTATTTGAAACCCCCTGTGCTCTTTGATTAGACTGCCTTTTACCTCCTTCTCAGTCTGGAAACATGTCCAGTCATCCTCCAAAACTTCATGTGTTGCATCACCTCCTCCAGGAAGCCTCCCCTGGTCACCCCTCAGCCCTCCCCTTAGACGAACCCCTTTTTGCAGAATTAATCACTTTCTGCTCTGCAGTACTCAGGTACCCGGTATAGGATTCTGCTTTAGTACTTGTAACAACCTACATTAATTACCTATTTGCACACGCATCTTCCCGTCTCAAGGAGCTCCTTGAGAGCAGTAACTTGGCTTTACTTTTCGTGTACCCTTAACCCCTGGGACAGTACTTGGCATGTGATATAAAAATGTTTGCTGAATCACAGTGTGACTGTTATTCCCATTCTCTGGCTCCTCCTGCCCAGGAATTTACTCAGGTGGCAGATACGCAGGCATTCAAATGTCCCCCAGAGCAAGGGGGCAGGGGCTGCAAAGACATTCTGAGGGTCTTTTTGGCTGTTGCAGCAAACGGGCAGGTGGGAGGCCTCGGCCTGTGGATGAAACGGGAAGTGGTTATGTGCTGACACGAGTCTCGCCAAGCCTCTGCAGCAAACTCTGTGCTACTTAGCTTCCAGACCTGTTGATCCAAACTTTTCTTATTCCCCTGTGAGCGTTCATGCTCAATAAGAGGGACAGGAAATAGATCTAGGCAACCAGACCAGAAGGATGTCCAGTGATGCCAGGGTCATTCTAGTATAAAGAGGAAGTGAAATCTGCCCAGAATGTTCTCATCAAGAACTTCATCTCGGCCAACCCAGTACAGAGTGAGCAGTCTTCCTCTGTTTCTCCTCTCAGAAATGCCTTCTAATGTTTCCTGAATTTGGGGCCAGCTGCAGGACATCTCGGTGGCCCCTCAAGCTAGAAACCTTCCATTCTTCATTGATGTCTCTTTCCCTCAGCCCCCATGACCAAGTGAAAATGTCACATTATTGATCAAACCCTGAAATAACCTAAACCAACACTCCCCTCCATCCCACAGCAGGATGGGAATCTCAGCCCACTACCACTCGCCTACCCTGGGATGCCCCACTCTCTTTCTTGAAGCGACAAGCTCCTATACATCCTCCACTGCCCAGCTCTAAAGTGCACCTGTTAACCTTCACTCCAGAGAAAAAGCAAGCACACTGCACGCTCTCTCTGTGGCTGGCCCCAACTACACTGTGGGGAATTAAACATCCATAAATTGTCTATGAAGCACAATTTGTCTGTTGCATTGAATTCCTTCACTCATCCCTGAAGTTTCCATGTGCACGTGTGTTGTGTCTAGACTGTAAGCTCCTCCCTCCCCCGTATCTCCAAGCACAGCGTTCTGTATACGTGGGTCATTTAAAAAGATGTGTTGGTAGGTGGCCGAGAGACCCTCCTGGACCAGGAGATGAAAGCATTGAGATTACACCTGTGGCTCACAGCCCCTGTGTGCATCAGAAGCAGCTGGAAAGCTTGTTAAAGATGCAAATACTTCAGCAGGGCTCCTGAAGATTCTGACTGGACAAGGTTCTAGACACCTGTATTTTCCAGCGGGTCCCCACTCCTGCTAGTGAACTGTGCTGCCCCCCCAAATACGGGAGCTGTTGCTTCCCACTGTGGGTTTGATGAGCTCCGTTCCCCTGCTGGCCCTTCAAACTCCCGCCCTCTGGGGTCAGAGGTCAGAGGTGACGTCAGAAGGAGCCACTAAAGAAAAGAAAGTTGAGGGGCCCTGCCTGTGCCGGCTTCCCCCAGGAACCGGCCTCCCCTCTCGGAGGCACCCGGAGGTGATGGTATCTCGAGAGCACACAGACTACTTATCTGCTCTCTCCGAAATGCCAGCGAGTTTGAAAGGCACTTTGTCCAATTAGAAGTGTGGAGAAATATTCATCCTGCCCATGACAGAGATGAAGTGCTTCTTTCAAAAGCAGCGGTGGCAGCCTGCCAGGTTGAAGAAGTCCAACTCTTCCACACCCAGCCAGCAGTTATTAATTAGTTTTATTAGTGGCAGGTCTTTAATACAGAATGACAGAGGGAGGGAGCGCAGGTCCCCGTCACGACGAAAAGACAAATCGTCCGGATTTAGGTTGTGCTGCTCCCCGACATGCACAGGCGGCCGGCCTGGCCCGAGTGGGGAACGGCGGCCGCGGCCAAGTGCCTTTCCGCAGAGTCCCGGACTATTAATGGCATGACCAGGAGACTCGGATCCTTACCTCAGGTAGCTCTCTAGGGGCAAATCCACCGAGCTTAACGATCAGGGGGAATGGGGGCGTCGGAGGGGAGAACCCAGGGCAGGAGGAGGGGACACGGCGGGGACCCCACCCCGTTCCCCGGGCCCCGGCAAGAAACGAGCATTTCCAGAGAACAGTGCGGGACTACTTTGCAGAGAATGAGTCTTACCCTGTCAACCTGTTTTTTATGACCATTAATCACATTTGTATTTATAAGCACTAAGACAGGATAATCGAATCTCATGCTTCAAAGCATGTTTATCACCACAGGCATAAAAAGGAAGGGAAAAAAAAGTTTACAAGCCTGCGCTGCTGGCAAGAGCTGCTGTTTACCTGGTCGCTTCCCCAGAAGCCCCCTGGGGGGCTCCGGGGAACATTCTGTGAGGGGGAAGACAGGACTGCCCCCGTGTCTCGCTTTGTCAGTGTTTTGACTTCTCTCTGTGCTGGTGCTAAGGCAAGAATTTAAAGGAAGGCCCCCTCTCCTGTGAAGCTCACCTGATACAGCCCTCAGCTCTTTGCCTCAGGGCCGCCCAGACCTTCCTCCTTCGCCCCAGGAGAGGGAGGCCCCTGACAGGCCCTGGTGGGTGCCCTTTTCCCCAGCACCTTTATTCTGAGCAGCCTGGACCTCCCCTGTGGGCCCTCAACTGCCCTATGACCCAACCCCAAGCTGCCTGTGCTCTGAGGAGGCTCTCCCACGCCACCCGCCGTAGCGGCCTTCCTCCAGGCCAGACCAGAGAAGGGAGAACTTCCTCTGCCAAGGGCCAGTTAGTAAATATTTGTTTCTGCAGGCCCTGCAGTGTCTGTGGCAACGACTCAGCTCTGCCCTTGGAGTTGGAAAGCACACGTAGACAATATAGAGATAAATGGGCCTGGCTGTGCGCCGAGAAAGCCGTGTCCCTCAGGTGGGCGGGGCGTGGGCCGGGCTCGGCCTGTGGGCTGTAATCGGCTGACTCCTCCTTCAGAACATCAGCGACAGATCCAGGGACCCAGGCACTAGTTAGTTCTAAAAACTGGATGGAATATTTAAAAAATTCTGGCAGAAAAGTTGCATTTGCATTTGCGGTAACAGCACAGGGGAACCCAGATCTCCCGGCTGAAACTGTTATCAGCTGCTTAACTTTGACAATACGTGCCTCTCATTGTCCGAATGAGAAAAATTGGGAAATGATCATTAAATACAGTTAGGTGATCAATGTCTTTCCAAACATGAGGCCCAACTATTGTGTTCATTTCAAGGAGTTCATGACCTTACTTAGGCAAAGAGCCTTCACTATTGACTGTTTAGATAACATACTTTGTGTATTTGTACTGCTGTCTTTTGAATGTACACGATTGTGGCTAATACAACTTTAATTCATTAAAACGTGTTATTCACATTAAAAAAAAATGAGGTTCATGGTGGGCAGGTAACAAAACTGGCCTTACTGTTTCATATGCTAACAGGGAGTCTCAAAAGCATCTAAGGCCCCATGTTTCTGTAGGAGATTCCTTCAAGCAGCTCAAAACACTTTCAGTGAAGGACACCATCTCCTAACATGCGAGTAACACAAGTCAGTGTGAAAAAGCCTCACCGCCATAGTCAGCATTAACAAGGAATATCCGGGGTACTCACTGACAAAGGGAACATTTTGTAAGCCTGTCGGAACCAAACACACCACCAGCCCAGTCTCAGATTTTCTAGAACTGAATGAAAAATGAAAAAACACACAGCACTGGGGGGGAAAACACAAGAGTAAGGAGACCCTTCTGCTCTTGCAGATCGCTGGGTGATGAGGAGAAAAGCCACACCTTTGTCATCTTTGACTCCTCAGCGTTAACACAGTACTTACATGCCTCTTGAATGAATGAGTTTTTACCTCCACGCTTGATGTGATAAAAGATTCAGAACTAAATCTGAGATGATCTTTGCCTTCCTAGGGTTAATGGCCTGATAACGGACAAGTGAAAGGAAGGGGACATACATAATACATGGCTTCTATACGCAGGCAGTGGATTTGCAGGTTCCCACTCAGCATCCTGGCGCTCTTGTTTGGAAAGGACCTACTCTAGCCTTCTTACCTGGTCCCCCAGCTCGCAGCACATCTCTAGCAGGTGATTTAAAGGATGGCAGGAGAAGGAGCCATCCAAGGCCAGAGCCATATCAATATCCCAGCCAGAAGGAGAGCTACAGCCTAAAAGGGACCCCAGATGCTAAAGATAGAACTGATATCTGTAATTATCACAGAATGTTTGCAATGAAAAAATAAAAAGAAAACACTGCAAAAATATACATATTCATCAGCAGGGATGAATAAATTAACGTGTCTATACTATGGGAAATTTTGCAATTCTTAATAAAATGCATAAATTAGATTTATATATATTGACTTGATACCTTTGAAGTTTATCGGTTCCTCACTGCAAAAGCCGACTGAAGCAAATTCTCATGCATATCAATAAAAATTACCTTCTCCATCAATTAGTAATTGGTCTAGAAAGAAAAAGAATCAGTGTGTCCTGCTTTAAGGTCATCAGTGTGCTCAGACCTAAAACTAGAAAACACACACACAAAAGCTGTAACTCGTCATTTTACAAATGGTGGCCATTGACAAAACTCCACTGGGTTCCCTAACATTGAGTATTTTATAGGGTGCTTGGAAACCATGATAGCTCATGAAAACTAAATGGACTGAACTTTACAGTGGAGACATTTTCTGCGTAAGGTGAGGTCCACCTTTAAAAATCAGAAGATGCTTTTGCTAAATAATAAAGCCAGGAAAGAGAGGTTACATAAAGAATTCAAAGAAGAATCTATACAGCACCCAAAGGGTATATTAAAGAATGTTTGCACATATGTATGTGTGATTATGTATAATTTCATATGTCACTCATAGAAAGCATACTTTTGTTTGTCTAGAAGGATCCTATTTTCCTCCTGGCTTCCTTTAAAAAAACAAACACCTGATTGATCTTCAATAGCTCATAATAGCGCAGTTTTCAGATCCTTAGCTTTTCAGCTGAGAAATTAACGGTCTATAAACAAAGAATAAATGCATCAGGGGGATACCCTGTATATTTGGATTTCCATTTGGGAAGCGGTGTTGCATAGTGGAAAGAACATAATCTTTAGAGCCGAAGAGACTTTGCTGAAATGCTGGCTCCACTGCAGTGGCTTTGGGCACAGCTCTGAACCTCTGTCTCCTCATCTAAAAATAGGCAGAGTGGCACCTCCTCTGCACAATCATCACGCAGGATGGAAACACTAGATGTGAAGCCTTGGGTCCGACTGCCAGCGCAGAGCACGCACTCCATAATTGTTACCTGCATTATTCTTTCAGAAATTGCTATTTGTGACATCATCATCGCACAAAAGAAAAAAAAAAAAAACCAGTTCTGATCAAGGGCGCACCTAATAGGGAAGATGACACCAGCGTGCAGCCCCTTTCTTGTTCTCAAAGACGTGTCCCCAAACACTACAAGGCTGGCTACTGGATTTCTTTGGCTGTGTCCAAACCACTTTAGTCAAAACCAGTGCTCTGCGGATGAACACACTGTCAACCTTTAAAATATTCATCGTCCCCTTCCACCCTTCCTTCCAGTGGAATTGGAGAGTGACTGCTTATCTAGTCTCTCTCTCAAAACAATAAACACCAGGAAGTGGCACTCAGGCAGACACACATGCACGCTAACCCAGGCGCGAACCCTCATGACCCCCAGTACAAGTCTGTCCGTCCAGGCAGCTCCAGCCAGGCCCAAGCTCGCCCACGAGTGAGTTCTGCCGCCCCGTGCTCTGTCGTCTGGCATCTGCTCTCAAAACCTGGTGGCAACAGGAATATTTAAAACTCAGGGCTGCAGAGTGCCACACGGTCTGAGTGCCAACTGCTCTTGCCACTCACGCCACACTTCTCTCAGGAAAGGCTGCCTGGAATGAAGGTGACAGCCGCAGGCCAGGCTCAGTCAAAGCCCCGTTGGACGCAGCACCGGGTACTCGGGTGACAGCCCAGGGAGACACGCAGCATTTGTGCAGAGCCCTCCACGGAGCATGTCGTGTGCGAGCCGGGGTCACATCCGCACGTGTCGTCCTTAACCAGCTCAGGGCGATCGAAGCCAGGGCTCACCTGCAGTTTCCACGATTGTGATTTATTGAGGAGGGGGGTGTGAATAATGCGGGGGACTTGACCGACCGTTGGCCCTTAATTCCTCTCATTTAGACAGGCTGCTCTTCACCATAAAATCATCATTCTGTAAATGCGTTTTATTTTAAAAGTGACATGTTGGACTGGCCTGTGCTTAAAGGCAAATTACTCTGGATTGCCGGTTTCCCAACCAGGCTATGAGGGTTCCAGCCCACTCGACCCAGGCGACAGAAGAAAATCTAAACGGGAGACAAAGATGACAAAGTCGGGAGGGTATAGTTCAGTGGTAGACTGCATGCTTAGCATGCAGAAGGTCCTGGGTTCAGTCCCCAGTACCTCCAATAAACAAACAAATAAATAAAGCTAATTACCCTCCACGTAAACAAAGATGACAAAATCTACCATCCCTACCTGAGGCCCGCAGGTCCATTCACCACCAAAGGCAGACCTGCTATAAAGTGAGGGGACCTGTGCTCGGTAACTGGGCCTTGTCTGCAGCTCAGCACTGGGCCCAGGATCATCTCCTGAATGTAACTTACATACAGGTGCCCGAATGAGCCCAGGTGGCTCCTCACTTCACTGAGATCCAAAGCCAGGTGGGCAGTGAGTTCGTCTATTGCCTTTCCTTGCTTAGCTCTCAACAGTGATTTGGGGAACAAGTGAATGATTGACGTATGCAGCTGCCAGTTCACATCCAGACCCATGGTTACGCTCATTTGCTGAGCAGAGCACCTCCATGCTCTGAGTCTCTGGCTCTCAGGGCGCTGCAGCCAAGCCCCTTCAAACCTGAGAGTATTTATGCAAAAAAGAGCCAGCCCCTGCCTCCCAGGGCTGCTGCGAGGTCAGACAAGTTAGCTATGGCTGTGACTGGCAAACCGAGACGTGTCTGCAACGATTCGTTGTTGCAGTTACTATTACAACTCCTTAGCATCGAAACCTTCAATAACGCTCCACCACCGAGACAATAAAAGGCAAACCCAGTAGCCAAGACCCATCACAACCCGTATTTCCTCGCCTGCTTTACATCTATCTCCCTTCCTCTCAGTGTGAGCCAGCCATTCCAACCGTACATCTTTTTGTTAATCCTTGAACACGTTATGTCTTGAACACGTGGTTTTACTTTTGTTCATATCCTCCTGAAATACCCCGGCTTCCTCTCAGCTCAGCTGCCTAAATTCCATCCTTTCATAAAGCAGTGGTGTATTTTTAGAATCTACTGTGTGCTCCACAAGGTTGGGCACGAGACCCAGGCTGGCCGGTGAGGGTCATAAGCCCCCGCTGGACACGGCTAATGCTGCACGGTGGGGTCGCATGACTCAGCCTGAGCCAAGGAGCATGGTTTTAAGGATTCACCTAGGCCCCGGGAGAGAAAAGGTTGTACTGTTTCCCTTGGATCTCTTGCTGCCTGAGAACAGAGAAGGAGCAATTCAGAAACTCTTAGGCTGTCTTGATCTTTCCTTTAAACTTTCTAATTACATGAGCCCATTAACTACCTCTTTTGGCTAGTTCGAGTTTGGTTTTTCTCATTTGAACTCAAAAGAACTGTGACCAATACCAATATTAATAGTAGTTCCATATGAAGGTGAAATAATATTATGTGAGCTGCTTAATATATATGATATCTTTTCATTCTCTACTTTCGCAATTGCAGACCTGCTGAGAATCAGAGAGGTTTGATAATTTTCCCAAGGTCACACAGCAGTGCCAGTGTCAACTGTCAAGACTCCCAGATGAATAGTCCATTCTCATCATATGCCACTGGAGGCACTAGCCTAAGCGGACAGCTTTGGGAGGTGTAAGAAGGGTTACTGGTCTTACAAGGCCCCGTTCTCAAGGACTGACTTTGCTGGGAGGGGCTCCACAGTAATCCCCTAGGGTGAGGAGTGGGCTGTTACCAAGTGCACCTCCCGCCGCCCTCCGCTCACCCTTGCAGCCAGGCCAGACTCCTAATGAATGGCCAGTGAGAAGTACACTGAAGTCCAGCGTGAATCAGTGAGAGCACTGATGAAACTGCTTCCAGTGCTGGAGCAGAAAGTAAGCTGAATGCCTTTCAGGGACATACGGCCCTGTGCCCTTCCAAGTTCCCGGAGAGGAAAGGAAAACGCACTTGGTGGGGGGTGGGGGGGAGCAACCAACACGTAGTTCTTACGTTGACTCAACATGTGCAATAATCCCTCACTTAGCCCATCACGTTGAAGAAGGCAACAAAGTGATTTCAGAGATAACGGAAACTCGCTGTTTATTTTTTCACTGTTCACACTTTTGAATGAAACATTGGACATTTCAGGGTGCTATTAAAAAGGTTTCCTGAACACGATTTTATCACAACCTAAGGTCTGGAGGTTATTTGGAAGCATAGAGTGTTAAAAGCACAGGTTGAGTTGAACTGCCTGGGTTTGTCTCCTAGTTATGCAATTGTCCAACTGATGTGACCTTGGGCAAGTTAATTAACCTCTCTAAGCTACACTTTCCACATCTGTAACACAGGGATACTAGCAGGACCATTCTCATTTAAGGGCTGTGAGAATTAAATACGTAAGTAAAACACTTAGCACTGTGCCAGTCAAAAAAATATTAGCCCTTTTTCAGTTGTTGTGAGAAATAACATTGTTCATGTTGTTACTTTCTGTCATCAATTATTATTTTTTGTAAAATAGTGATTTCTTTAGGATCTACAGAGGTATGTAGGTGGGTTTACAACATCCCTAAATGGTCCCAGGCTGTTTCATAGGTTTTTTTTTTCCCTACTTTCTGTAGTTCTTTTGACTCTGTAAGATTTCAGGCCATGAGCCATTACTGCTATCAGGCTGGACGTTATTTACATTCTGCTTCCAGCGTACAATATAACCAAGCTTGTGAAAATTCCGTATGAAACCAGATTCATACCATTAGGCTTTGCAGTAACTCTCTCGGCCACTAGAGGTCTACCCCCCACTCACGGGCTCACTGCGGTGCCGGGCTTCCCAGAGGTCGCGGGTCTCTCCAGAGTTCCATGTTGAAACAAACCAAACCGCGTTGGACACTGCAACGATCTCCTTAATCTGGTATTCAGAGCTCTCCACCGTGGGGTTCAGACCTACATTTCTAACCTCCTAGTCCACTGTTTACCACATACAAAGCATTACTCCCAGGCAAAGCATATTCCACTGTTCCCCATTTGGACCTCTTCCATCTCTGTGTGTTTACACACACTATTTGCCCCCGCCAATAAGCAACTGACACCCCCTACACACACAGACACACACACACACACACATGCAATCCCCAGTGCTCTCTACATCTAAATTCTCTTCATCCTTCAAAGACTGATCAAGGGGCACCTCTTTACGAAGCACTGCCTGCACTTCAGCTTAGGGGACCTAGCCCCCACTTTGTACTCAGTGCACTTAGGTCTATACCAATCCCCCCAACTGCTGATGAGTCCCAGACTGTTAGTGACGGATCTCAAACGATTACTTTGTACCTTGATTTAACTCAGTGCACACTTGATCCTTTGCCACTCCGATGAGACTGTAATCTCCTGAGGCCACAGGGGTCTTTCTATTCCATGTGAGTCTCCAAGAGCGACAAAAGGAAAGTCTGACCACTTATGGAGCATCTTATATGCACCAAGCACATTGCTGGCCATTCCATAATCTTGATTGGTAAGCCTAGTAGATGGATACTTCTGTTACCTTTGCAGAAAATGAGCCTTAAGGACACAAAACTACTTGTCCAAGGCCACACTGTAGGTAAACCAAAAGCCAGGATTCACAGCCAGATCGGACCCGGAAGGCCTAGTATTTCTGCCCCACTAAATCATGTCTACTTAGCATTGCATGTGGTACCTCCTGAATAAACATTTAGGGCCTGCTTGACTAGCTAAGGAGCATCTTGTGCCGAACATCCCATACCTGGTACTAGTAAACCATCAACCAAGTCGTAACAAGTGACACTAGTCCTCAGACTCCCTGAGTCTCTGTGTGATGAACCAGGCAGCTCAGTAGTCCCCCAACAAGCCGAGGCTGCTTAAAGCTGGGAGAGCCTCCTTCTCCGGCCAGTGCAGCCTCTGAAGGCACTATGCCCGGCCCACCCGCCCACTACAGGTTTGAAGGAATCTAATGATCTTCTCAGATGAAAGCCGGGCAGGTGAGAGCCACCGAGAAGTGACACAACAGCACACAAGGCAATTATCAAAGAGCGCACAGAGGCTCGCACGCACGTTTTCCCTGCTAGGAGCTCCCCAGTTCCAGCAGCACTACAATTCGGTTAGCCATAATATTATGAAAGCTGCTGCAAACAACTGGATTCCATTTCAAACAGCATAAATTAACAAATTGCACGTGTGCACACACAGCATCTGCTAACCTAATAATTAAGACATTAAAAAAGTCACCTAATGGCACCAAAGTCAGGATAAGGGGATAATTGTTACAGTGCTTAAGAAAAATTTAAAGACACATAATCCAGTCGCCCATGGAGCGCACCAAACGGAAGGCTGCTTTTTCATGGTCTCTTTGAGCCCCGTGTTTGGATTAGCACGATGTGAAAGGCAGCAACTGCTGTTATGTAACTAAACCCTGCATATACAGTTGTCAGTCTGGGTAAATTTAACTCTGCAGGTTTAAGGCAGGGCTCTTGCCAGAGCAGAACTTAGGAAACGAGGAAAATTTAAAGACATATCGCCCCATGGACCGCAGGGCCAGGCGGGGTAGGGAGCCGATGGGGAGGGCCAGCGCAGCCTGCCCGGCCCAGGTCAGGGCCTTAGCCCCGCCTGGGTAGCTGCTTTGAAAACAATGAGGGCTGACAAGAGCATGGTTGTTCAATTACCAAGCCGTCTGCATTTTCTCTCTCCCTCCATAGCAATAAAGGCACTTAGGGGGCCTAATGGAGTTCGGAGGGAAAGGCACCAGAGTTAGGTTGCTTTCCAGCAAGAACAGAGTGGTTCCCTCCCCCAGGCGAGGGCGCCACCAAGGCCATTGTGTGGCCAAGGCCGCAGCACTGAGGCCTGGGCTCTAGGCCTGGCTCTGCACTGCCACATCCCCCCAGCTCCACCCCGTGTGGCTCAGAAGCAGCCCCGTCACCTCCCTGTGCCTCAGGTTGGCCAACTGCAAAATAGGAACGAGGGTTAACTCTCCGGGAGGCCCTTCCAAGTCTCCCATTTCTCCCTGGGGTTTTATCAGCAGATCTTTATTCATTACAGACAAGGAATAACTCTGCAGGTAACCTCTCATTCTAAACTGGGCTGTGTCAGGTGAGGCCAAGAGAAGGACATTCACTGGGAGCTGTCAAGATGTCAAGAAAGATAAATCCACTGGACCATGTTTCCAGTCCTCTTCACTCCCCAGCAGAACTCATTATGAACTGGGCTTGTCCTGGACCCGATCCAAAGAGCCTTGGTGAAGTCGATCTCAACAAATGATGAGACGTGCTCCCCATGCACAGCTCAAAACCAAGAGCCCACTGCCACGCGGGAAGGCAAGGGACCCTCAGGGAGCTCAAGGGAGGCTCGAGAGCCCTGTCGGTTTGTGTGTTGTGTGCTTCGTGTGGTGTGAGGGGCATGTTTTACAAGGATAGAGTGGAGTGGGAGAGATGCTGAAAAAACTCACAGCAGAGGGGAGCAAGATTTTCTACTCTGTTTTGTAAGCTCAACAGGGCCAGACTCAGCAAGCAAGCAAGATGCTCACCTCAGGCACCAAGTTTAAAGGGGGCCAAGCAACTCAGTCATCAAGATAAACAACATTTTAACACAATACTTTAAAAGTTAATATCCATGAAAAAAAATCATGATGAGCAAAATATCAGAATCTTGAATAGAGAGAGAAGCAGTCTAGCAATGACCAGACAGCCAGATTCTTCTAAAAGAGCAGGTCTATTTTGTATGAAATAAACTATCACAACATCTTCCAATTCCACTTTAAATTTAAAATAACCAGGGGAAATTATTGCTGATGATCGACCCACGTTGTAAACCTCGTCACATCCACATCTGCATTTGCTGAACATTCTGATCGCGGATATTCGGGAAGGAGGACTATTCTGCAGAATCATGCTGGTTGGATAGACCAAAGATAGGGTATCCGGCTTCTGTCTGCTAAGACTAGACTGTGCAGAAATTCTCAAGGATGACTCAAGAAAAGTTTGTGTCCTGGAAGGCGACAGTATCCAAAAAAGGTTTATTCTAGAAATGACAATTCTTTAAAATAATTACCAGTCAAGTATTGCTAAAGCTCTGGCCTGCATTTTATTTTCCTCTAAAAAGAAAAGATAATTTTATATGCAGCTATGTGTTTATATTCTGGAAGCATAATTCTAACTATGTCACCCCTCACTCAAAAGCCTTACATGGCTCCCAATTGCCTACGGACTTCAATTCAAACTCTAAAGTCCAAAGGAATCAAAAGCCTTACTCTCTACACTAAGTCCTATGATTCTGCTTTCTTCCCCTTTTCCCCGGCCACATGCCAGCAGGTCTGTGCCTTCCCCCACCCAGCCTGGCTTTCCAGCTTTCCTGTGTCGCTGAGGCTGTGCCCTGCCCCGAGAAGCAGAAACACCCTTCTCTCACTTTCCGCAACCATCTCTTCCTCTAAATCTCATTCATTCTTTCAGTCTCAATTTTACAGATGTCTCCCCCACGAAGCCTTGGAGCTCGGCTGGGTGCTAAATTATAGGACAAATTAATGTTAGTGAGAAATAGCTCCAAATAGCTTTTGTATTTCAGTTTAACCGTAAATTAACCAAAACACTGAGCTGACCAAAAATGCCTCTTTGTCAAAGCACACTGATTCCTCCTTCTGTGCTCTCGGGAGCAGTACTGGTGGGGAGATAAAAGAAAAAGGAAAAAATAAAGCTCCCTTTCCTCAGTGGTTCCTCCTGGAACAAAGGAGGTGTTCAAGAGATGAATCAACAAACACATCCGACTTTCAGTAAAGATGAAGGATGGAAACAAGGTATGTCCAGTAGCCCCAGATAGAGAGACAAGATGAATATTCTCTGGATCCTGAAAACCATACACACACACACACACACACACACACACACAAGCACACACCAGTCTTGGCCCAAGCAGAGAAGGAAAGAAAAATTCCATTTCAACTCGTGAGGCTTAACTGAAGCCCCCTGGCTCTCCCCGGCCTGTGCCTCCTGCCCCCGGTGATTTGCTTCCACAGCTAAGGGCCTGGTGCTCAAAGCCTGCTTTTCCCTGAGCAGAGCAATTCAAAACCATCTTAGTCACACAGATAGAAGGTGAAAGTATCTTCCCAGCAAACGACTGGACTGAGGTCGAGTTTATCAAACCAATTACACTGAGATGTTATGGGAAGGGGGGCCAGTGTAACCACACATGACAGGGATAATCAAAACTGCTTACACAGTGAATCAGGAAGCTGATAACAGGCTGACAACGGCGTACACCTGACTGAGGAATTTCAGCCTCAGATCCCCCAGGCTTGTAAAACAGAAGTAACAATTCAGAACAAGCTGAGCAGCACTGCTGGGCACCTGGGTGCCTCTGGGATGAAGGATGGAGGGTGAGGAAGGCCTGGTACTGGGGGCCTGGATGGGCTCTGGGAAAGGCCCACCTGGAAGACCATGGTTTGCAGAGAGTGATGTCTCATTATGCCCCTCAAAAACATCTTCATGGGTCCTGACCTTGGACGCCACAGAAACCCAGCACTAAGCCGGGGGACTCTTTGGGGAGCCGAAGGAGACAGATGGAAGTCAAAGTTGTCCATTGCGGTGAGGACTGGAGACCGCCGAGCGCCACCCGGCAGACATCAGGGAAAAGAGTCACTTTGCATGGTCTCTGGCCTAAACTGGCTTTCTGAGGAATGGCCTAGAAAGCCAGGTAGGAAGCACCCTACACGTTTGGAAGGTCTCTCTCCTCTCGGGACACTGCTTCTAGGGGTTTAGAGAGCCATCCAGGGTAGGCAGGACACGCAGAGTGGGGGTCACTGTATACCCCAAATAAAATAGTCATCAATTAACTCTGGGGAACACAGAGTGACTGCAAGGCCCGCGGGACCCAGAGCAAAAGCAAACTGCACGAGATACCTAATGAATCACTGACAGACAGGACACCAAAATAGAGGCCCTAAATAAAGCAGCTGACCTGGAAAGGGAAATAAATACCTGCATTTTAAAGGAGGGGCCCCGTATCTCTCTGTGCCTCGCTGGGTTTTGTTTTCTGTTCACAATGGGGTGCCCTGAAACACCCTAACAAGTTCGGCTGACTCAGGGCACAGGCTTAAACTTTATCAACACCTGCGACAGCTGTGATCTGCATCAAGTTCAAGGCTGTCCTGTTGGCAGTTGTTGCACTTAATTGAGTGAAAAAAGCTGTCAGGCTAAAGCCCCAATCCCAAGGTAAATTCACTCTGAACTAACCATCTGCCGGGGCTTCTCCCAGGGTAGTCAACACTTACCATCCAGAGGGCTGGATTCACTTCCTCATAATTAGATCATTCCTGAATTAAATTGATGGTCCCAGGGAAAAAAAAGAAGAAAAAAATTGCAAAGTGTGTTCTGAGACCAGAAAGCAGAAGCCGACTTGTTTTAACAAATGCAAGAGACTACATATTTTTTCACGGCGATAGAGCAGCACAATAAATGATTCTTCTAAATCAGGCTTCACAACAATGATTATCTTCCATGCCACCCTCATCATTTACATTCGGGTTTTTGTTCTGGAAGTTGAGGCATTTCCTGGAGGCACCACACACAAACCCAAAGGATGGGTAGCTACTGTTTTCAGACCCAGGTGCCGGAGCGAGGTCAGACCAGGTTGCGCAATCTTATGAGATGCTGTGAATGTGAAAGTCTGTGAATTTGTTGGTACATCCATGAACCTGCTGCTTATTCTAAACAGGGAAAGAATTACAGGCGGTTTCTTCCATCCTTCAGTAGCCACGGGTGGGTGGAAAGGCTGGGGGTGAGGGAGGCAGGTAAAACAATCCACTCAGAGATAAATCTGCAACCAGGCCCCCAAAGCAATGCAATCAGGCCGGCAGCAAAAAGAGGTGAAGATACGAAACAGAGGCGGGTGGGATTCTGGAGGTTTCTCTGTAAACATGATTTCATTCCCTACCAGTAATTGGGTGCTTTGCCTCTAGTCAGATTCAGTCCTGTGGGTACTTAACGGCACAAGGTTTTTTTCAAATACTGCAGATTAACTCAAATTTTTCCAGGAAATATTTCTGAATTAACTCAAGTATTTAGCAATTCTTTCTATTGTTCTTCAGAAGTGTGCATGCCACTTGGTTATCATTACATTTCTGATGAGACAGGGACAGAGAGTAAGCGAACCACTGTCTCCCAGGGCCTCCTCTAGCCACAGGCCAGGAAAGATTAATGTAACTCAAAATAGAACGAGACGAACTCATTTTTGCCTGAATATCCAGATTAGACATTTCCATGCCCACTTTTGTAGGGATGTGATGTGAGAGGTAAGAGAAAGGGAGAGGGACAGAAACAGAGGAAGAGCCATTAGGTCCTCTTAACACCACAGACTAAACAGAACCTGAGAGATGGCCATACGTAACATTTCTCACACGTGCCTGGTTTTAATAGCTACTTGAAGCATTTCATAAACACACAGCGTTTTTTACGTTTTTCTTTTAGAAATTTAGATTCAGGAGGTCTGGGCTGGGTATCAGTAATCTATTCTGAAACACATGCTTGCCAGAGGCCCAAACTTAGAATAAAATACAGAAGCCAGAAGCAAAGCCAAAGACACAGAAGTAATGACCTCATGATGCCACGATGTGGGTGGGGGCGGGGAGGCACACAGCCCTATACGTACATACCGGGGGAGGGGGCATAGGGACCATGGTGCTAAAGCCCTCACAGGGGCAGAAGATGTGACTTTGTATCCTGGCTAGGCCAAAAGCTAGAGCTGAGATCTCTAATAAAACACACAGCCAAAAAAAGCTTCCCACTTCATGAAAGAAACACTCCAAAAACCCTACTCCTGACCCAGGGAAGTAAAAAAAGAAATTTGCCACCTACTGAGAATTCCAGGTGGGTGTTAAAAAAAAAGTCTCTAAGAAGGTGAAATCCTAAACCAATGCAATATGCAAATGTATCCAGCTTCGGAATTTATACTACCCTTGTGCTGTACGGTAGGGACACCTCCACAGCTCAATACAGAGAGGGCTCCCTGATAAAAAATTCTGACTGAAGATGAGTTTGCAATCAAAAATTCCAGTCACATAAGGAAAAGATCCACTCTACATAAGATACAAATGACAAAAATTAGCACCATAAGAATTTGATGTGAGAGAAAGTTATGGAAGGGTCTATAAAAGAAACTAATCTGAAATTGTTAAAAAGGTTAAAAAGAGAAGAAATGGGACAAACAATGAAGTAACAGAACACTATGGCAAAACATAGACCAAGCTGAAAAAAAATTTCTAGAAAGAACAAACATAAGTCACTTAAAATTAAAAACTCAAAGAATGTGACCTAAAAGAATGTGTTTGGTATGTTTCCATTGATACAAAATTCACCATGAGCAAAATGAATCTATGATGATGGAAGTCAGAATAGCATGTAGTTTTGGGAGGGTACTGCCTGGGAGAGGCTCTTCAAGGGAGCAGACATCATCCACCATCTTGATCCGGGTGATGAGTACAGAAGTGTATTCTACAAGTAAGGCCATGATTACTGCTCTGCATGCATGTTAAACAACCATGTTAAAAATTCAATGGGCAGCTTAGATGCAAATTACACATAGATTAGTGAATTTGAAGAGAGAAGCAAGGAAACCTCCCAGGATGTTACACAGAGAGAGAGAGAGAGAGAGAGAGAGAAAAGATATGAAAGAGAAGAGAAAGAGGATAAAATGAAATCTCCCAGACACAGAAAAGGAGTTTCAGAAAGAGGGAGGAAAGAGACAATGTCTGAGAATCTTCCAGAATGAAAGGAAAGCATTATCAGAATGAATAAGCCCACCAAATCCTGAGCAGAATGAAGACACAAACCACGCCGAAACATATCGTAGCGACCCTGCTGAATGGCAAAGAAAGAGAAAATCTTCAAAGCAACCAGCAAGACAAATTACCTATAAAGAAAGGAGCAACAATGTGACTGGCAGCAAACACGTCACCTGCACGGTCGGTGCCTCCTACTGGTCAGAGGCCACTCGCTGCCAAGTTGTTGACAACATGGAGAATGAATTTTGTTGGAAATGATTGCAGTGAGAACATTTTTCACACCAAGGCCTTCCTTCATTCAGGTTTTTATTGAGCACCTACTCTGTGCCAGCTTGGTCAAGGAACTTCCCTGCTCTCCAAGAGATCAAAACTCTGGATTCTGGTGAGAGGTAAGGGCTATGATGGCAGAAATACAGAGGCTCCACAAGGACAAGGAAATATAACTAACTCAGGGGGGGAGAGATCTGGGAGGGCTTCTAGGAAGAAGCAAATCCAAGCTGAGATCCATCAGAGGAATAGGAGTAGCGATGGAAGGCTTTAAACTCTGTAAGAGCAGGGGCTTGTCTGCATACTATTGTATCTCTAGGATTCAGAACAGTACCTGGCACCAGGGAGGGGCTCTCTGAATGCTTACTGAATGAATGAATGAATGAGTGGGCAAATTGAGGAGTGGCTGGAACACAGGGGCAAGGGAAAGCACGTGGAGGTGAGGAAGCATCGCATGTCTGAGCATCAAAGTTCGGTACAGCTAGAGAAGAGAGCACAGGGTGAGTACGGGGAGGACGGGGCGATGGGGACACGGGCGCAGGATGAGGCTCGAAAGCTTTTCAGGCTTTGTTAAAGGGTTTGGATTTTCTTTTAAGAGCAATAGGCATTCCATGAAGAGTTTTAAGCAAGGAAGAGCTATATTAGATTTGCATTTGCAAAAGTCACTTGAGTCCTAGTGTCAATGTCAAGGAAGTGAGCGCTGTTCTATAAGGAGAAAGAATACTTCCTCACTAGTAATATGAGGAGCAGCTTTCAGATTTCCACCCAAAAGAGCTTGAGCAAGAAGGGAGGGAGGGAGAGAAAGGGGAGAAAAGGAGGGGGAGAGGGGAGGGCTGGGGGAGGGAGGGGAGGAGGGAAACGTACATGAGCAGGTCTAAGAAATAAACATAAAATCCCGGCCATCCAAATCCTACAGTGGGTGTGTTTTCCAATCAGCCCCGAGGCTTATGGTAGAGATAAAATAGGAAAGGAATATGTCCCCAGCTCCAGCTGGACATTCTGTTCAGGCTTTTCAATCTAAAAACTTCCATGTGCTGGTCGGCACCGTCGCCCTTCCCGTGTTGTTTGCCCTGCACTGGGCCAAACCCTGCCCTGAAATATCAACGTGTCACATGTGGGCCCTGGCAAGGCTTACTGGCTCGATGAAGTCTGAGTGTTCCCCTCTTCCTGCAAAAGCAGGGAACCGGAGAAGGGTCCACGGTAATAATTATGACTATCCCTGTATGGACAGCTCCCGTACAAGGGGCGGCAAACCCACAGAATCTGGCTGAACAAAAGCATGCCCCAGCTGGTGCCAAGTTCAGCAGCTTCTCTGTTGGCAGCTCCTGTTGGGGTTTCAAAGCCCTGAAGTTGCTGGGGAGACTCTGAGGATGCCTCGGCCCGGTGCTCACGGGCCCTGGCATCTGTACCCTCCACGTCTTTAAGATTCACAGCCCACAGCACACACAGCTGCCAAGCCACAATCACAGGTTGCTCTCTCTCACCAATCAGTTAAAGTTACTCGTCAGAACTGCACACAGGAATTCCTCCAGCAAGATGGGAAGTCGGCCAGAAGTCGGCCAAGACAGTGGGGAAGATAGTTCAATCTCAAGGAGTTATCTGGCATGAGACTGTCTTGGCCCCGAGAAGGGGGACAGGATACCTAAGGAGTGGAAGGAAAACCTGCCACTAGAAGTATGAAGAAGCTGCCACAGGAGCAGCCAAAGGGCAAGAGAAAGTGAAGGACAACCTCCAGGGGCGGCCATGGTCAGCTGACTGGACTGAACACTACACAACTCCAAGGAGCCCTATCCGCCTGCACTGCAAGCCCCCGCCTCTGCAGATGGAGAGGCACAGAAACAGAGACGGAAAGGGACCCCGGGACGGGAGGCGGGTATAGCTCAGTGGTAGACTGCATGCCTAGCACGCACAAGGTCCTGGGTTCAATCCCCAGTGCCTCCATTAGAAAACAAACAGATCTGATTACCTCCCCTGCCAAAAAAAAAAAAAAGACTACATACCCAGAAAGGGACCCTAGGACCCCAAGGCTGTTGTCCAGACACACTTATCACAGTTGGGGGAAGGGGAGGGGTACCATGTTATGGGCTCTGAATAACCCACCCGTAGAGGCCTCAGGCTTCTCATCTGCACGATGTGGGGGTCATCACCTAGGGATGTGGAGAGAATTTTAGGACTGGGCTCAGTGTGCCCAGGGCCTGGAACAAAGTCAGTGACCAAAAAGTAGGTACTCCAAACTATTATGAACTCATATCAAATCCCGTATCAAACTCCAGGATGATGATTCTCGCAAACTCACTAAAGATATGGCTAATGTTTTATTTTATCTTTGTAACCTGAACACCCCCCCACCGCCCCGGACAGCGCCTGGCAAGCGTAAGAGCTGAAGATGTGGCTGTGGAAGGAAGGCGGGAGGAGGACGGTGGAGGGGAGGGAAAGAGGGAACGAGCCAGGGACGTGGTCCTTTATTTCTCTGTCTCCAGCTCCTAGCAACAGCATCAGGCACTACTGGGAAGCTAACATTGTCACCAATACCGTGTGTTGTATAGTAAGTATCTATCCATCGTCTACTTACTCACAAAACAATAGCTGAATGCCTCCTATGCACAAAGTGCTGTGTTGGCATCACTGGAAAACACAAAGGTAATGCTACTGCACCCCTGTCCTCGAGGATCTGACAGCTGAGGCGGAGACGCATGCCTAAATCATCCTAGCGATTATCAACCAGGAGCCTGGAACATGGGTCCAAAGAAGAGGGGCTGCTGGCCTTCCCTCCCCTGTTCCATCCGTAAAGTAACATGACACTGTTTTCCTAACTGCTTGCTTCCTGACTGAGAGAAGGGAAAGTTTTCTCTCCTTAAAGCTGTAGGAGGGAAGGGTAAGAACACGACCTTGCCTGGAAGCAGCCCGCTCATCCCTGGGAAGGCCTGCAAGCACCCAGCCCTGGAAAGCGTCCCTGCCCGCAGCTCAGGCTTGGCACAAGGGAGGGTCTGAGGTTTACTAAAGAATGTCCCGGTTTATCTTCTCTACAACAACCCACCAGATGGATTCAACCCAGGCAAAGCTTTCCCAGGACCCAGGAGGCAGGGTGTGATGCTCCAAACATCACTTCCACCACTGGGAATAGGAAACCGGCTAACATCGAAATTCCAAAAGATATGACTGATGCTGTTTACAATTAGCTTGTTAAATAAAACCGAGTCAAGCTGCCGGCTTTCAGAGGCCTAGCCCTGTTACGCAGTTGGAAGGATATACGTGTGTGAACCTATGTGTGTATGTGTACATATGAATATACAGACACACACATTACTTGTGGATCCACGTTTCTGAAATTTAGACAAGAGCATGGCCACAAAACACGTGGACCACGTGGAGACGAGAAAGGCAAAGGGAGCAGCCTTACTCCTTCATCCTCCCTGACACACGAGCCGAGGATGGACTCCGGGAAACTGAATGGCCCTGGGAGCACCAGAAGATGGAAACCTACTGCAGATCAGCCTCATTTCAAGCGCTAAACTCCAAACAGGAGGAGCCATTTGAGAAGCATCCAGAACCCTGAGCAGCTACTCTCCATGAGCCAGGAGCTTACAAACGGAAATCCACACCCCTTCTTCACTCACAGCACAAAAAGAACACCCAGCACCGAAATTCCTAGCACTGTCTAGCCTGTGGCGTCTCTTTCAAGAAATCAACGGCCCGAAAACTTAAGTCTTCTCATTCTGGCTACCTTTTCTTTGCAATTACATTTAGTGGTCTTCGCGATTTAAGAGCTGAAAAGTAAAGCGTGGGTTTCCCTGCCAGTACGTCCCTCCTTGGATTTGCGTTGTTCATAACAGTGCTGGTGACTTCCACAGGAAAATGCTGAAAGTGACATTATTAACTCAGAATAACGGCCGGTGTCCTTAACTCTTGCTCCCAAGTATTTTGTCACCCGATGTTTAACACAACAAGCAGACTGTCATCGGGAAAGCTTCTGACCCAAGCTCCCGAATTGGGAAACTTCACGTTTATTAATCATGTATCACAGAGAAAGATCTACAGTTAGTGCTTTCCCATTTACTGATCGTTACTATGTGGCTGTTTAATTACATTTTCAATGACCCAGCCAGCTCAGTACACTGACTCGGAAGGGTTTAAGTGGTTTAAAATGCAAAACTCTGGCCTTTTCTACAAAGGAAGACGCGAGATAAAGAGCTAGCATTTCTCTAAGACAGATCTGTTCTTTCCCCATATGGAGTAGGCTACAGTGAGAATAAGTGCCCCACAGGATGAAAAAGGAGGAAAAAGGGATGTGCATCAGCTGATGAACAGATAAACAAACTGGGGTATATCCATGCAATGGAATAGTATTCAGCAAGAAAAAGGAGCCGGATGCCAGTATCTGCTACAACGTACATGAACTCCAAAAACATGACACTAAGTAAAGGAAGCCAGATGCAAAAGACCACATATTATATGATGACATTTAAATAAACATCCAGAAGGGGAAAATCTCTATAGAGACAGAAAGTAGATTAGTGGCTCTTAGACTGGGAATAGGAAGAGGCAGTAACAATGAATAAGCAGGAGGGATCTTTTTAGGGTGACAGAAGTGTCCCACAATTCGATTGTGGTGGTGCTTATACAGTTGCATAAATTTACTAAAAAATCATAGAATTGTACACTTAAAAAGGGTGAATTTTATGGTACGTAAAGTATGCCTCAATTTTTTACAAAAGATAGAAAAACATAAGGAAGGCATATTCGTCACTGAATTTCTTTAAAAGTTGGGTCTTCATCACGAGGTCATAGAACATCTGCACTGGCGGGAACTTGCAGTTCAGTGCCTCCCTGAGCTACACCTGGCGCTCACCTGAAGACGGTGGGGCTGGGGGCTCGGGGTGGTGAAGGCCAACTGCTCAAAGCCGCCTACATAATTAATGGTCGAGCTGGGATGAGAACCCAGGGCTCCTGATGACTTGTCTCATGCGCTCTTCACAGTTTATCTTCATTACGTTGCTTCATGCAAACACTCAGGGCATTAACCTTAGTAGATAATAAAATACATTCACAAACAGATGTGCCTGGGTCAAAGATCAGCATTTGGGGGCTAGAGAGCATGCTGGATAACCATGAGTTATCCATTCCCTGCTCCCATTGGGGCTTGTTTACTTCATTTTCTTGTCTTCTCCATATTTGCTTTCATGTGACACCTATGTGTGACTTTCAGATTGAAGATTCTCTCCTCACCCCAGAGAGTCACAGATGTGTTTTTTTAGAAACTGAACCAACTCTAAAAGTCTCGCTGCTTCAGTACAACCAACAGCAAACATCCTGATTCAGACCTAGCCACAGGGGCTTGTCTTTCTAAAAGAAATGTAAAATAGATCTTTATTTGCCACAAAATTAAAATGTGATCCAATTATGCAGAATAGGAAGGAACTTGTTGTTGAATTACGTTAAAAAAAAAATCACCCACACTAATTTAAAACGATGATACCACAGCCTTAATTACCTCGGGCTTTACTACAGGAGCTTTCAAACAGTACAGGGATATGATGGAACACAGCCTTGCCTATGATAAAACTTAACACAGGAAAATAGGATTCTGTTTAAACAAACAAATGGAGCAAGTTAAAAATCTTAAACAACTTTTTGGAGACAAGTCGACCACCCTGAAAATTATTAGCAAGCTTTCAGTATCAAACAATATTACAGACTATCTGTATGTGTCCCTCCCACACCAAATTCAAACGATGACGCCCTAACCACCACCACCCCACCCAAGTGATGATATGAGGAGGTGAGATCTTAGGGAGGGAGTCAGGTTTAGATGAGGTCATGAGAATGGGGTCCCCAGTGGAATTAGTGCCTTTACAAGAGGAGGAGGAGATACCAGAACTTGCTCACATCCATCATGTGAGGATACAGGAAAAACATGCCCATCTGTAGGCCAGGGAGAGGGCTCTCATCAAGAAGCAAGTCTGCCAGCTTCTGAATCGGAACTTCCCAGCCTCTAGAACCATGAGAAAATAAACATGGTTTAAGCCACCCTGTCTATGGCATCTTGTCACTGCAGCCTGAGCTAAAACAACCAAATAGTTTACAGGTGTGTAGACCTGTGCACAATTCATTACAGTGATCAAGGCTAGGTGGTTATACAACATCCCTTTCTCAGGAACACGATCAGGGGTTGGTTATATATGTGCATTAAAGTATGTGAGAAAATATTTAGCCTTCCCAAATCTGCATTTTGCAAGGGGCTATTCTTGCAGTGACTTACTTATACATTTATAGCCCATCTCCCCATGCTTTCGCCTTGGCATAAAGTGAAAATTAAAATAGAACTGCATATTTAGCTCAACTTCCCTGTCACAGAACCAGTCCTTAACTTTCTAAAATGTATGACTTTAGCCTTAAAAATGGTGCCCATCTCCAAACCGCTTCACTTTTCAGTTGTCTGTACATATACAGGGGCCAGTTGGACGGATGCACACAGGATGCTGGGGGTTCCCCCAAAAGGCAAGTGTCTCCTCCTCTAGAAACACGGGGAAATATGCCATTGGTGAGGAAGGGCAGAGCTTCGCTGCCCAGTACGTGTGGAAGCTCAGAATTTCAATATACCAGTGACCTCACGCTCAAGAAGGCTCCACGCTGCTCCAAGGGATCGAAGTTGTCTGGCCGGTCTTTCTCTAACAAAACCCAGCACTCTTCCCCTATTGCAGCTGAATGACCCAAGTGCTACTTAAAGTGGAAAGAAAAATTCCAAAACTGAAGGCGGGACTTGTGCAACGAGGTCTGTCTGAGCCCTAAACCAGAGGACCTTTGGGTAAGGAACAGAGATGCTGTTTCAAATCATGGGGCTTAACCCCGTATCTATTACAACAGAAGAAAAGAAAAGAACTTCAAACTGCAAACCTCTAAATGACCAAACCCTAGATATGCCCTCATTAGCCCAAATGACCCCGTTTACTGAATTCGCTGAAGGACAATGGCAGAACTGGGAATGACAGAAATACGTGAGGTGGGCTAAGGCTACGGACGCCTTTCTCTTTGAGAAAAGAAGTATGTAAGGAAATGGAATAAAATGAGCTCACTGAATGCTTGAACAATAAAGAGGAAAAACTGCACCACTCTTAAGACGAGGAGGATTATGATCATAAACGTCTTCACTGAGCCATTTCCTTGCAAGATCCTTATAGATCCTCATAGATCCTCAGTGTTCTGCAAACTGACACTGGACCCTTTAAGACAAAACCCAACCCATGTTTCTCCCCCCAAGAGCCATGACTCTCTTCCTGCATCTCTGCACACTGAGGCCATGACCCTCAGCTCTCACTGGCTCTCGGGATGGTGGCCAAGGCCAGAAGTCAAAGCTGGAGGCCTCCCCAAGGTGGTTCTCAGGTAACCAGCTGCTTAGATTTCATCTTGTGTGGGTCAGCTTTGCCTCGCTCAGAACAAACGAGGCACTTGGCCTGGGTTGAGAATGATTTCTGTTTAGGTTTCCTCAGGCCTTGATTCCGAACAGCCCAAATAAAGCCTCTGCTGTCCTGAAGGGCACATTTCAAGAGCAACAAAAATAGGACGCGCGCTTAACAAAAGGGGACTGTTTGGCCACCAGCGTCCTGAGCGGGGTCTGACCGGAGAACTGGAAGGGCTTTCTGCAAAGTCCAAGAGGCAGAGAGGAGAACAGCAGCAAGAGCCATCCCAGAGTCGCCCGCTCCAAACCCTCCTTCCCCCTCGGGGGCGCCAGCGGGTAAGATCTAAACCTGTTTGAAGAAAACTGCGGGCCGGAGAGTGGCTTTCAGGACGTCGGAGACCCTGGCGTCCCAAGGCCTCCCCACCGTCAGATCAAACACACACAAAACAGTTCCCTGATATGTGCAGGGTCTCCCCAACACCATAAAAAACAGGCTTTCTTCTTAATCTACTTACCCCATGGTGGGGAAAGGCCTCTAATTTCACAGCACAGAGATAACACAAATAATTCATGTGACATATTCGTGGAACATCTGCAGGGAAAGTGTTTGGTGGGAGCGGCCTGAAAACAAGAGGGGCTGGGCCACCGCCTCCCCCAGGGCTAAGCCCCCTCCTGTCACACTCCCCGGAGTGGTTTGAAGTCAACAGGTCTCTCCAGTCACACAACACTTCTTTATTCTTTAGTCCCTCCGTGGCCTGCGACATTATTGCCTCTCCAGGACCTCCAGAGGCTGCCGCCTGTGTGTAAGCCCCCTGGAAACACCAAGCACCAAACAGGTGCAGAACGACCCTCTCACTGTCATCAGCACCAACATCAAACCCCACCCCCAGCCCCACCAACAAACACGAGTGCATTTCTTTTTCTCTTCCTGGTCAACTTAAAAAAAAATAAAAATCTTCCGTTTAGTTTCCCATGGCTGGACCCATTCTTTGAAGATCTCACACCCTTTCTCAAGACCCTCTTTCAACTTTCTCTCCCACGAAGCCTTTCTCCCAGGGCCATGTGGAAACCTCACCGCGGCTACAATTCATTCCATTTCTCCCAGCCTTGAGGTTCTGCCAAGTGTGAGGCAGATTCCCTTTAGACACAGGATAAATCAATGCTGGGCTCTGTATAAAGTTTAAAAAAAAAAAGGCAACAACTCCACAATCACCAATTAGACAGGTTGGGAAGGAGACACCACCAGAGCAGCTAAAACTCAAATGCAACCCGAAGCAGCAACGTGTATTAAAACCCCACTGTGAATTTAAAGACAATCTGGGTTTGTTTTTGTCTATGTGTGTGTGCCTTTCGTAAACGTAGGATTCTCAGGTCTCCAGTAAGTTTCGTGAGATATGTTTCTCTGTCACGGCACCAGTCCATCCTCTTCACTTTCTCAGCCGCACCCACCTGAACCTGAGGCTTATTTTCTCCTGATTTCACCTCCAAAATCTGGGAACATGTCCTAGTGTAAAAATTTCACCTCCAGTCCTCTGTCAAAACACTGCTTCTTAACGTCTCCAGCCCCGCTGTCCCTCCTGAGCTTCAGATCTTTGTTAAAAGACTGTTTTTCCTAATTCACAGGCTACGGGCCAGACCCACGTTTCCAGCTCCCATCAGGCACTTTCCCGGCACCTCTAACTCAGCTCACGCAAAGTGGAAACCCCGCCTTCTCCCCTCTTCCCATCACAGCCCAAACTGCCCCAGCCAATAATTCCACTCAACTCTGGGATTAACTCCTGTCACCGCTTTCATCAACTCCACCCCCTGGGAAATCCTACCGCAGAGCCCACCTCCTCACCCCATTCCACTCCCAGCCTGCAGGACGTCTCTCCAGGATTACACGGAGATCTCTGGACCTGCCTCCCTCTCAACACTGTCAGTTCTCCACCCACCCTCAACATACGTATGCTTAAGGACTTAATGAAGAGAAATCAGATATTTTTCATGTGCTCAAAATTCTGCCACAGGAAAATGTCCCAAATGCTTAGCCTGACCCCCTGTCTACTTTCTTCAACTGCACCCCCTGGACCTTGCCCACAGACTCTCTGCTGAGGCCAAGCTACACCTCACTCGTCCTACCTGGATGTGCCATGAACTTGCACTTCATGTCTTTGGCCCAGAATGCCCTCTCACTTTTTGCGCTCTAGGCACATCACTCCCCGTTTTTCCCAATGATTAGGCAAATGTACCCACCTCAGTGAGCTCTCCCTGATGCCTCATGAAGTGTTTTCTCCCTCTTCTGCACACTCTTTTGTAAAAATCTCTGTCCTGGCACTCTCTACATTTTTTGAAATTACTAGTTAATATGTCTTTCCTGTTCATCAACTCCCTAATTCAACTCTGTACCTCCACTGACCAACATGGGATCTGGCACATAGCAAGTGCTCAGTTAATACTTCCTGTACCAATGAAAGGAGGCGATATATTGCATCGCCTTTAAACATCTGAAGCTTTTGAAGAATATTAGATTTTCTTGCCTCCTCCCAGTTTTCCCTCTGCTGGCTCATTGTTCACATATCGATTCTAAACAGCACTGTCACTAGCATCCTGAGGGCATTCACTGAATGTCCACATAAGAGACAGAGGACAGAAAACTTAAGACAATCTGCAACACTGCCTTCAAGGACCAATGAGACCAATGAGAAGATAAACACAGCTGAGGCAGCAAAATGTGAATACAGTAAGGACTGTGACTAATGAGCAATTAAACCAGAGTGTGTTTGCTACTAAGAAATAATAATGGATAAGACCAAGTAATACAGGGATGTTGTCAAACACCATGGTAAGTTTCACTATAACATTTTATTATGCGCAACATGATGTTAGCATTTTTTCATTGAGGCTTGCAATAAAATTTCTCCACTAATATATAGGATATATATTTTATATAAGAATAAATATATTCTTAATCCAGATGCCTCACACTGACGCTGTATATTCTCTCCTCAAATGCTCACAGGGTTTAAAAATCAATACTGTTGATCTGAGATACAAAAAGCACACAGTTCTTTATGAAGCAAAGTTGCTTTCAATATTCTGGTCATCAGAGCAAGAATTACATACATGAAAGTTAAATATATTCTAAACTACATAAAATCTCAACTCTTTTTTTTTTTTTTTTTGGTTGGGGGGACAAATCTTTTGTTGCTTTATCAGATTCTCAGTCAATCAACTTGTGTTCAAATTTCAACTCTTTGGACAAGGTCTTTCTGAGATTCCAGATTCCCAGGTGGGGTACTAAGAATACTGCAGAAGCAAAAATCCTGGAGTAAGGGCAGGGGAGAGATGGAGACTACCAACGGAATCCCTTCCAGATGGCCCCCAAACAAAAGCACGGAGAGGAGGTCTCGGAGGCAACAATCCAGTCCGGAGATGAACAGAATTAAGTCTTTGGGACCTCCCTGGAAATGGCTGCAAAGCCACGGACATTTACTGCCAAGCTACCTCGCTGATGCCAATCCTCCTGGGAGTTCAGGGATAAAACCACTGGAACCGAAGCAAAGCATAATTCATTCTTGGACTTTTTAACTTACATGCCCCACTGGGAGCAGCCACATCTGACGCCGCCCTCTCAGATCCTGTTTCTGCTCCAGGGTTAGCTTATGACTTCAGGCATAAAAATATGCCTCTGTCTATCTTTCTGCCGTGGTTGTTTGGCCAATGTCCTTCCTTGGGAGACATATGACAAAATAAAATGACCACAGTTCCTAGGCCCGTAATGCTTCTTCCCAAATTGAGAAATGTCAATTAAGAGAGGCTTTCAGACATGATAAAAAGGTTGGAACAGTTACACAAAGTCTTGTTGTCAAAACCTAGCCTTGATGCTACTCCTGACCTGGCCGACTAGAACTGGTACCTGTCCCCAGCCAGGCCAGCCAACTCGTTAAAAAGGCAACACAGGCAAGTCCTTCAATGCCAGTCACATTATCTTCTTCTTGACCTGCCTGACTAGTACACCATGAGTGTGTGCGCCTGTGTGCATGTACGTGTATGTACATGTATATGTGTGTGTACACATTTATATCCAAACACACAGTAATTCACTTTTCACTGAACAACGGCTTATTTTCATTCATTGACTGTTCAACATTACAGGACTGGGGCTTCTCAGCTACAGTCTGTTTCTTAAAGACCAGCAGCCCTAAGTCTGCATGTGTCTGTATCGCCCACACTATCACAATACAAATTAGACAAAATAGATACTTAATGGTGTAATTCACTTTACAATGGCACTGATTATTACAGCATTACTCTATTTTCATTACTACTGCATATTAGAATCGGCTTCCAACGTGTTTGAGTGAAGAACTAAAACAACGTAATCACAGTGCCAATTAATCTGTAGAAGTCACGCAGTAGATCGAAACGCAAACATTTTCACAGCATCCCAGGAAGACAGGATTCCACTCCCGGCTCACTCCCTCTAGCGAGCTGTGCTTTTACCCCGACCACACTCTGACCTCGCCTAGTCCAGTTGCGAGCCAGAAATCAATTAAAGACCCTTAGCAAGTTTAATTGATTCTCTAAGAAAGGATATTCTAATCCATCAGCACATCCTCACCTTGCGCTAACAGTATTTTCCTGGATTTACCCAATACCACTGTGGTACCAATAACTACTCTTTCTCACGCTGCTCTCTCATCAGCTCAAATACTGTAACTGCAGAGCAATTTCAAGCAGGTTGTGAGTCTCTGAGAGTATTGCTTGCAAAGTGCATGTAAATTATTAGATTACATTACAAGTGAAAGACTCAGCAGTGGGTCACCACAGTGGAGCATTAATGCAGAACGAGCTGAATGGAACCCTTGAAGACAAGCCTCTCCAAGGTGATTTTTTTGGCACAGAGGAGAAAGTGAGGAAGGGGGAAGGGAGGGCAAGGAAGGATGGGCTGCTGAGAAATGATGTGTGAGAGAGCACCCAGCACAGTGGGGAGGAGGGAGCTCCCCCAGCCTCAGTGGCTGGAGGGGGCAGCCAGAGTACTACAGGAATAGTGAGGTTGGGAGGAAGGGAGCCAGCAGACACGAGGCCCTCCTCTGGTTCCGCTGAAGGTGTGCAGAGTAACCTCAGGGAAGCCCAATAGTGACTGATGGGTTGAACTTACGTGATCTGTCCTCACTCACCAGGATCTAGTCTGTGGCAGCTGAGGTGAGGGACTGGGGTGGGATCCAGTACAGGAGAGAGATCTGGTAGTTTAAGGAAAGGCCTCCGATGCCCTAGGACTCTGGCTTATGTCACAGAGCAGCCCATCAGAACCAGTGGAGAGTGCTGCAAGCAAAGGGAGCTGAAGACCTGAGGAGGAGACAGGGGAGGGGTGGCCAGAGGGCCCCTTGCTCCCTGATACACTCCGCCATCACCACCATCACCGGGCAACGCTGAACGTGTGCCAGGTGTCCCGCCACGTGCTGCACCTGCCTCCTCGCAGGTGATCCTCTCCACCACCTTGGGAAGCCATCATCATAAACATCCCCAGTTCTCAGGTGATGTAAGAAACAGACTCAGCAGTGAATGAACTTACCTAAGGTCTCACAGCACACCAGGGCCTCACTCCCAGCAGGCCTGCAACCACCATTATGCTGTTTCCCAACCCGTCCAGCCTTGGACTGAGTTGCTCAAGACTGAAGCAGGCCTGGACCTGCCACGGAGGGGAGGGCTTAGGGAGCTGAAAGAGACAGGAATGGGACACATGAGGGTGGCTGGGTCCAAGCCCAAGGCTCCCCTGGAAGCCGAAGCAAGTAGGAGCCTCACTGATGGAGCTGGGAAGCGCAACTAACTCCTTGCTGTAAACCGTGGTGCTCATCTTCTCAGGGAGACAACTCTCATCCAGGAAATAACACCAGAAGACGATGTAAAGGAACCTGGCAAAGGAAGAGGCTGCACGCCAACTGAATGAGCCAGGCCCGTATGACTGGCCACTGTCAAAGACCCAGGTCACCGCAAGAGGGAGAGGGCAAGTCTTACCCAGAGCTAAAATGATCGTAGGATCTCAATAAGCAAAGAGATTGGACTTAAGATAAGAGACTGAGTGGGGGAGACAAGGAGGGGAAGGGGGAAGGCCCATCCAGGAAATAGGGGTTAAAAAAAAAAAAGCCCAATCAAGGCACATGCCGAGGAGAACCCTCAGAAGCGTCTGGTCAAAGGTGGCCCAGTGGGCTACCCTGAGACACCACTTGGAAAATGTAAGATCCAGGAAAGCAGGAATCTGACTTCTCCAGTTGGTGGCTTTATCCCCGAGCCTGGCACACTGCTTGGCATAGAGAAGGTGCTCAGCAAATATGTGCGGACTGAAAGAATGCCACCCACGGGCTTTTACACAGCAACCACAGCTCCAAGCAAAGGAAGGGCACCCAGGATTTACATGCTAAGCCAGTCTAGGCAGATGCAGGTCTAAATGGAACAGGATATTAATGAGCATGTGCTAAAAGTGGCATAGATACCGAATGATTACAAATAATTATTCACCTTATTTTCCCTCCTCCCTGAAATCATAATGAATAACACCTGGCATCCCACATCGGTTACCATGGAAACCCTCCCTCCCTCGGCCCCTCCCACCGCCAGGCCACGGCCCACTGAAAGGCTGCTTCTTCCCTGTGCCCAGGACAGAGCTCTTCAACTTTGAGGAGCAGCCCAGAATCAGATCATCATGAAACTAATCTGGTGGCTCATGACTTGTATTTTGTCTTGTACTAACAGAGCAAAAATAACTGTATCGCAGGTAAAGGATATTTTATGTGAAAAGTTTGTTGTGTGTGTGTGCGTATGTGTACTGGCTTACAATATAGTATGTTTTTTCTCATTGTAGGTCACCATATAAACACTTGAAAGACACTGGGCTAGAGGGACAAGGAAGTCCAATATTAGGACACTCCTTTTCATATCCAAGCTGAATGACCCTTATTTTCCTGGCTGAATGTGACTGTCAAAGGTGCTGCTCTTTGGGCCAGGAAACCTGGCCCAACCCGAAACATCAAGAAATCCTATGGAACCTATTAAGATTAGAATCAGTTCTGTCAAAGTATCCCCCGTTCCACAATACGCAAACAATCTTTTTTGAAAAACAATAAGATTTATTATTTTCCAGTTACAGAAACAATACACATGTAATGCAAGAAACTCAGAAAATACAGAGGAGCACAAAGAAAAACAAGCTCATAAATAATCCCACCATCCAGAGTATCATGTCATGACCACGGTATGATGTCATCACTTAGGTATACGTGGGTCCATGTTAAAACACACACACACACACACACACACACACACACACACACACAATATATAGTTTTAACAAAAATGATCTCATTCCGTGCACACTACTATGAAAGCTGTGACTTTTCACTAAGCCATAGATCCCAAACGTTTTCTGCTACAACATGATTTTTACTGGCTATATAGTATTCCATCCACAGACTTGTTCGTGAGCATCTCTATAAAAGGCACAGCCTTAAACCCCCTGCCTTGAAGAAAGGGCTGCTGCTAGGAGATGCCCTCCCTGTGGCACAGCAAAAGCTAGCTGTGTCTAACTCCTGAAGCATAACGGCTCCAAGTGCAGGATGCCCAACTCTATATCCTGTATTTTATTATCTACTAAATCAGAGGGTGAGACCCAGGCACTATTTCCACTATGCTTTCAGATGGCTTTACGAGCAGAGCCACAAGCTCACCGGCTAATTTTTACTTAATAATAAAAAGTGCCCAGCAGAATTAAAAGATAGTAATGCTGCTAATGTTCCACTACTGATGTGCAACCAAAACACTGTGTGCTTCCTTTCACACATATCTGCTGCCTCAGGCTGGCCAACTTGTGTACGCATCATCATATCCTCAGGAGGCTCTCCTGGCAGGCGGGAACTTGATTTTGCACCCGACTGGAACTTCTGAGCATCCTGACACAGCACACAAGTGGCATCACTAGCGAGGGAACACAGGAGAAGACCTGTGTCCTAGTCACAGCCTTGCTACCTGCTAGGAGTGGGACCCCAGGCACATTCTGAGACCTCTATGGGTGCCCATTTCAGTGGGAAGAGGGTAGGTGGGGTGCAGGGAGGGTGTCGGCTAGATGGCTCATAAGACCCCTTCCAGCTCTAACAGGCTTTAGTCTAATAAAACATGGCCCACGGCAGCCTCATGAGTTAGCGTCACATAGCCAACGTACAGTCTGAAGCTCAAGATTACAAGGCTAGCTTTGGAACTTTCTAGAGCCCTTTCAGGGGTCGCCTCAGTTCTCCTTTAGCAGCTCATGCACTTTCGGCAGAAACAGGCCCATCCGAAGTGGGTCACGAATGCCAGAAACGGTAACGTATAACTCCGGCAATGTCACCCTTGTCATCGTCGGTCAACTAACACGATCACTAAAAGCAGCATCATTTTTTTGATTATCAGAGTATTTCATTTGCCTTTGCTTCTCCACAGCTTCATTACCTGGACACTGGAGAGTTTGGGGCAGTTCACCCTCCCAGGTGCCTGTCCTTGCAGATCTAATACCCCTGTCGCACAAATGTTCCCAGGAGTACTCGCTGTACTGATCCCCTGGCCTTCTTACCATCCACTGGCTTTATCACTGTACAGTGAAAACGAAAAGCAATGCAGTTTATTGAAGAGATTTTAGACTTGCTAAATATACCCTTGTTTCTTCTGTGATCTGTCTGTTGAAAATCCATTAACTTCTAAGCAGTCACTCTGCCCCATGGCTGGCATCGATCGTGTGGGATGGTACAGGCCTCTTTGGTTCTGGAAGGGCAGGATCGCATCCGGCTGTCTTTTCTCCATCTCTGTCCACCTCTCCAGGTTTCTTTAAAACTAATCAGAAGAGTCAATAAACACGCCCGCCAATTCCCTTCACATTCTGGGAAGCAGATCATGTGCCCTTCAGACCTGCTCTGGCTCTGCTTCTCCGTGTATTCCATTACCTGCCTTTGTCAATTGGCATTCTCGACAAGTTCGTCATCACTTCTCAAAGTGTCAACTTTTCCTCTTTTCATCGTCCTTGTTAAAGATAATTTAAAATTAGAAAGTCACATTCACAGCCATTTCAGAGTCAATGCTAATTTCATTTTCTTTTGCACAGAAGTCTCCTTCCCTCTAGAGATTCCCTGCCTTCGTTCACAGCCCCCACTCCCCAGCCCCAAACCGGCATCCTTAATCTCCGTGTGCACGGCCCCGTTCCCCGACTTCAGCACTCTCATCTTTCCCCCCAAATACTTAACCCAGCGAAAACACACTTTAGCATGTGGTTCTCCTTCCTTCACTCCACTTCTGAGAGAAATGTCTGTGTCTGGAGATTGTAAAGTCACCTTCAGGAAAGAGGCATATAGTTGGCTGTCAATTAATCAGGGTAGGACAGAAAAAATTACACCGTGTGCAGCTCTGCTTCTCGGTACATGCATTTATGCTTTGGGGATCAAGAGGGTTTCTCCCACACAGCCTAGAATTCATGTTGATGCCTTTTGTTTGGCCACAAGTAGTTCTCTACCTGGCGGCACAGTTGTTAATAGTCCGGATTATTTAAAACAGTGATTACCATACTTCATTAGAAATTCAAGTGTTGGTCCCTCCTGTTTTCCCTGTATTCCGGTTCACCTCTATTCTTGCAAGCTGCCTGTTTATCCTCGGGAGCATTCTTTGCTTATAAAATAAGTCGGATGACTTTATATGCGGTAATTTTTAGTCCCACATCGAGTCTGACAGATAGATTTTAAGCCAGTGTATTTTCCCCCATTAGGCACAGACCCAAACGTCACCAGGCTTGTCACGTATACAAGTCCATCAAGTTTCCGAGTGTTATTTATACACCATTTTACTGCTTGTTACTTCTTTCACACACGCCCACCACTTACGTACCGCAACTTCACAACATTCATATTTCATAAACTCCATCAGCATTCAGCCAAGTCCTCCCCCGAAGGGAGCTAGGTATTTTTAACAGTGTGCTGCCTCTTTCACAGGCGTGAGGAGCCTCTACCAAGTGGCACCCTTCCTTGTGACCCTGCAAGACTTCCATCTATGACGGTCTGTTCACGGATGGAGGAACTTCCTAATTGTTCCCAAAAAACTTTAAGGTAGTTCATAATCAAAACTCCAGTGCCCAGTCGCGCCGTTAGAAACGATCGGAGGCCGGGCGATTCTAAATCCTTTCCACCAGGGTTGTTCCTCCTCGGTTCCAGCCTCTGACTGAGCGCCAGGGAAAACAGCACAGGTGCAGAAACCGCCTGGGACAGCGTGGAGGCCTCCAGCACCTTCCAGGACACGGGAAACCTGTCCTCTCCACTGCCGTGCGCCCTGCAGACAGTGCCACTGTCTGCGGACAAGACAGTCACCAGCGAACTGCAGGGCCGGGCTGTTGTCAACGTCCCACAGCACATAATGTGATAAGACACTTTGTAATACGGACGTGTCAGCTGAGGCCATAAACATCTGTTAGGGGAAAAAAAAAACCCTGTTCTTCCACCAACACAAGGGAATTGCTACCTGTAATTTCTCTGAGCGTTAGCATGTACAAGCCAGTGCCGAAGCGGAAGCTGCCTAATCCACGGGCCGTGGTGCATTTATGCCCTCTTCCCCTCTTCTAAGGATTTCTTTAGACTATCTCCTTGATGTCTTTCCTCGAAACACAAAGTAATGATAATGATAAAAATAATGAGACAGTCACAAAAGAGCCCCCAGACTCCCAAGCTGAATTTCCAACACTCGACGTCCAAGATAACACAGGGTAACTGCAGACAACCATGAAGTCAGGCAGGTGGCTCTGCGAACATCAGCCTCTCTCTGATGGTGTGGTCCTCAGGATGCTCTCCGTACTGGTCCAGTGAACAAAGCCCTCAGCTTGGAAGGACGGTTTCCTCTGGGGAGATCTAAATGTTCTTCATTGACATTCTTGAAAGTCTTCCTTCCAACTCCTAGAATTTCCTACCTTTCAGCATTGATGGCACCCCTTTAATATATTTACGGAAGAGGCAACATTAGCTGGCATTTCTATCCAACATTATTCAGGGGAGAAGTTACACAATGCTATGGTAAAATAGTACATAACTTATTTGGGTTGTTTTGTGTTGTTTTGTTTTAATAGAGGGACTGGGGATTGAACCCAGGACTTCATGCATGCTAAGCAAGCGCTCTACCACTGACATTATACCCACCCTCCATAATTTATTTGTAAATACAGTAGCCTTTATAATTTTTGAGAATGAGTTTACATCCTCTATGCCTCTAGAGAAAGAATTACAGTCTAGACTCGGGTTGAAAATTTTCCTATAAAGTAAAAACCTCAATTAACCAGAATCAGCTAATTCAAATGCGTTTCTATTTGGCTACTTGCAACTGGGACAACAAGGGAGGCAAGTAACAAAACATACCGATATGGAGGATTTAACAACAACAACAAAAAGAAAGAAAGAAAGAAAGGAAGAAAGGAAGAAAGAAAGAAAAGAAAAGAAAAAAAACAATCCCCAAGCTGGATCAGGACCGATTTACTCCCATCTCTGACAGTCTCCATTTACGGTTCCTATCACGGACAATCAGAAGTCATCCTCAGAACGGTGACCGTGTGGCACCGCAAGATCCTCAAACCTCCAAGAAAGAGTCCATTACATCCCCCGTGTTCTTTCCAGGGGAGGGGAAGGGACCAGCACATTTGAAAAACACATCCAACAAGGTAAAGGCAAAAAATATTTCTGTTTAATCTCTGTTAGCCAGAAAAACTAATTCATGAGTAATTCCTTGGTACTCTAACAGAAAAATCATGGTTTATTGTACATGGATCAACACATGAACACTGATTACCTGGACAGTTTTTTCAAAGGGTTAACTCAATTTTATTTTTCTTAACGTACAGCCTAATAAAATGGGTGAAAATTTTAACAGCTCATTTCAAACCAACCCTTCCCATTATGAATGAGATACCAAAAAAAAAACCTTATTAAAAAAATTTTTTTTAATTATGGCAGAAAAAACATGAGAGAGAGAGAGAGATGTGACTATTCCAGAATTCTCAGCAAGGAAGACAATCTTCATTTCCCGAAAGGTATTCCGCATTCTAGGCTAGTGTTCACTCTGGCACCTGAAGGCCTTTCAAAGCAGACTCTTCTTGCTCTGGAAGAATCTATCACTAACCTGGGATGAATAGCTCAGGAATCTTCTTGAGGGAAGAATGATGCCTCCCTGAACATCCCTGCACACCAGCTCACAGAAGACGAAGCGCAAGAGCAAGAGGACATGTCATACGCGGAAAGCGGCATCTTTCAGAAAAAATGCTTTTGCACGTGGGGCAGTCACATCACAACCCTTTCCCCAGACACCTGAAACGGAGTTATGTATTTTGCTTCCACAGACATAGAAGTACACAGATACGCTAAGAAGCACCATTCACCAAGGGGACCAGGAAGATGGGGTGAAGGAAGAACACCCTCAGAAAAAGCAGCCCGCGCTGTCAGAGACAACACCACACCGACAGAATTCTCAGCGACCTCCCAACATCACACCACAACCTCCTAAATGCGGAAGTGGGAGAATCGGGAGAGAAAAAGTGCATCTTAACTCAGCAGGGACCAGAGCATGGCCCACAGGGAAGAACCCATGGGCTTGTCCCATGCACATTCCTAAGGTTCGCTCTGGACAGGGGTCAGTTTGCTTCCAAAAGCGATTCAGCCGTCACCAAAGACCCTCCCAACACTTTCATCCGGAGGCACGACTATTGCAGTGAACTCTCTCACATTTCCCTGCATCCCACTTAGGAGTCTGGTGTGGAACACACAGTTTGTGCTGTACCCCCACCTCGGCTGCCTTGGCGAGGGGGCTTCCACGCACGCTCCGTGTTTCAGAGACCTTTTCTAAAGCCAAGGGCCGCTCTTAATGCCAGTAGGTTTTAGAAAATCCTAGCAGGTGATTAACATAAAAGAAAGTCTGCCGTAAATATTCTTAGCCACTAAGGATTTGACTTCTGGATTAATAATTCAATTCTTTTTAAGTAGGAAGGGGAAAGCAACAGAAAAGGTTAGCATAATCATCACCAAATGCATTTTCTAAAATTATTCTATTACATTTTAAAAGGGTATAATTATAAATGTTGTTATGAGCAATTTACTAGAAAATTAAAGCCCCTTAGTTTAAAAAATAATTATTTCATCCCCTTGGCAAAACATTTTATCCCAGCCCGTAGTTCTTTCAAACTGGCGGTTCTCATTTGTTCACTGTGGAGAACCAGGTCCTCTGAAGAAAAGTTGATTTGAGCACCAATCTCTAGAAAGCGCTCTAAATCGCCAGGCAAGAAGACCTACCAGAAGGTGAATCAGCCCAGACTGAAGAGGGGAATGGAGGTAAAGCACTTTGAAAGGGGAAGACTTTTATGTAGGTCCACAGGGCTACAGATAAACTACAGGCCTTGTTAACTGATTTTAAGTCAATCTAAGCTGAGCTTCCAGAGGGGTTCAATCTCAACCCAGCTGAGCTTTTCAGTGCTAATCCCAATTTTTGGCTTCAATTTTTCCCTGAGGTCAGCCTGCCCTAAAAGCCTTCTACCTTCGGCACAGGGGTTCCAAACCAACTGCGTGGCACACAGCCCTTTGGTGAGGACAACTTTAGTGAGGCAGAATATGTAAGCTCCTGGCATGCATATAATAATGAGATTCTGGAAAAGGGGTTTTAACAACAGTTATGTCACAATGTTCATGGCTCCCTGAAGTCCCTGAAAACCTTGTTAAATTAAAGATTCACTGTGGTTTTTCTGCCTCGTTCTTCCCATGTTGCTGCTTGCCTTTCTCTCTCCCCTCGCATTGTGCTGTAAAGACGGGACTGAATGACACCAGCTATCATTAATACCACGCAGAAAATGGAACAGTTTCATTAAAACTGCTAGCATTCCCTGCCCAGTTTTAAGGACAGGGGGAGGCCGTCTTTCGGATCATCAAGTCGCACATCTGATTTTGGAAGCTCAGGCACTAACAGCGCACGGCCCATTTGCCCACAGATTCCCAGGAGTTCGGAATTCAGCCAGTTTCAAGTCTACCTAGGTAATGTCTCATGAGGTCACCTCAATGTCATGAGAATCCAGACCACAGTCTCTGTGGACTGCACACACTGGCTGGCTGGAATCTAACCCGGCTACCTCTCTGGAAAGCATCCTCCAAACCAGAAAGCGTCCCAAATCCCCCAATGCCAAGAACGCCACTCAACCCTCCTTGAGGTTGAAAATGCCAATTTCAAAGGGACGATGTTTGCTTTTCCTTTTGAGTTGTGTGCCTTTACGTTTGAAGTATTAAAAAAGCGTCATCACCTAGTGTGTAGGTTAATTTCTTTCCAATATTGTAATTTATGCAACATTAATACTGGATGCCAGCTCCAATTTTCTTGCTGCTTACACTCTGGGAGCCGACTTGCATATTCTGCCAACTCCATTACATCATCTGAAAACCCAAACATTTCCCATTTTCAAATCACTCTCATCTACCAAGCATACTTACACATTCCTTTTTTCCCTAGCTCTCACACACAAAGATTGGTACCCCTGAGGAAGAGACGCTGCATCTGAGGTTAAAGTCTGCAAATGCACATAATTTCTGGAAGCTATTACTACTGCTGTGTTAGCTAAAGGATGCCTCCATCTCTGACCTTCCTTTTTCCATTCAGACTGTTATATAACCTAGTGCCTGCGTGCAGGATGTGAGTTGAGTGTTTGGGCCTTACCTCCTCTCCCTCCCCCCATTAAATCTTTGGAGGCATGGACAAGAGGTTGGTTCAAAGAAGAGTGAGTGGGGGGTGGCCCTCTAGGGGGGAAGGGGATGTGGGTCAGCAGGTCAGCTGTGCAAGATGCATCCTATCCCTACTTTGTCCCTCTTCCCTTTTTGTTGAGCCTAGGGGGCTGGTGGTACTGAATGCCCCAGCATTATATAATTTGCAAGAACAGCAAGTTACGAATTTGCTAGTCAGTTCTGCAGCCTGCCACCCTGATCTCTTGCAAGAACACCTTCTGCCAAGAATGACACCTGAAGATGCTAATAACAGGAGGGAGGGGGGTGGTTAAGACAGAGGGTGGCGGCAGCACAAACCAGAAATTAAGGTAGCTTCCCTATATACTATGCCCCCCCCTCTTTCCAAAAATCAAAAAACAAAAAAGCCTCAGAAACACATGAAGGGGATTTTCTCCAGTGTTTCTGATTAACCCTGTTACATAACCCGCTCGCATTCCAAATCCACCGTCTCAGGTCTAAATATACTCTTTGCAGCCAAAAGCTCTCCACACACAAACTCACCCAGCGAGCTAGCGGCAGGTCCTGGCCCCCAGCCCCGGTGATCCCCCTCTCCCTTTACTCCAGACCCTCGCTGCCCCCTCCCTCCCGCTCAAACCGCGGTTCGATGTGTGCACTCTTCCGAAATCGCCTTTAATTAAATGTTTTTCGCGTGTGTCATCCTGATGGCTTTTACTGTACTCGAATTCCGTGAATGGGAAAGCGCCTGGACAGGGGGTGTGGCTAAGGTGGAGAGGCGGGGAATACTGTAAAACAGCCAGCACATGATCAGCCATATTCCTACCTCCAACTATAACATCGAGAGGAAGGGAGCGGCTCCCTGGGGCCCCGACTCGCCTCTCCCCAGCCCTCCCTAGTCGCCGCCAGAAGCCGAATGTCCAGAGGAGGGGGCGCGCTGGGCCAGTGCCCAAGCCGGGGCTGGAGAGCCTCTCTGCCCCTAGCCCTGGGCGGTCTCGCGCCAGCCTGCTTCCTCTAGAGTGACAGGCGTGATTTCTACATTATTTACAACAGTAATTAAAGCCGTAGCTTCCTCCGGTTCTTCGCAAACTCCAGGAGCATTCAAACAAATAACTCCCTATCCCCAAGAAAAACCCCCATACCAGGTTCTGATATCTTTAAGAAAGAGGAAAGAGAGTGAGCTTTCCCCAACACTCCACTTCAACTAGAAAAAAACAAGAAAGGGGCAATGGAGCCCCCCAAACACACACACACGCACACTTAAGCACACAAATTCTACAAAATGAAGTGTGTAAAAATCGCCCAGAGAGGGGGGAATATCGATCGCACTATCCAACCAGCATTCAACTTGCATTGACCATTCCCAGGTTCTTGCAGAAACGCTTGCAACCTCGGAGAGGGAAGGATTTCCCAGGGCAGAAATAAGTTTGGGTGCCTTGCGATCTTTCTTTTTCTGCTTGTTTGCTTTTGCAGGTGCTCACTCCGAATGGGCGCGGGGCGCCCCACAGGACCGCCGCCCCCCGCGCGCTGGCGTGCACACGCCCCTCGCCAGCCTAGGCGCCGGGCTGCGAACCCCGGGTCTGCAAACTTGCGCATCTCCCCTCGCCGCGCCCGCCAGACAACTTGGAGAGCACCTCGCGCGCCCGCACCCCGCTTTCCTCAGCCCTTCCTCCAAATCCCAAGCCCACCGCCGTGCTCCAGAGAAGGTGTCCAGGTCGCCCCCAAATCCGGGAACGCCTCCTCTCCACCTCTGGGGGCTGCCCTGGTAACTCAATCCTAACGTCCCCCTTAGCCCTGCGGGGGACCGAAAACCCACCCTGTCTCGGGCTGCCGGGGCCGGAACTGTCAAGATTCGAAAGGAGAAAAGGTAAAGGGGGAGGAGGGTGGCCATAAACAGATTTTTTTTTTCCTTCTTAAAAGGACACTGCCGCTTTAAAAGTTTCTTTCCCGGGCCCCCACTCTCCGGTTCTCCGTATTTTGGGGGAGCGTATTTAATTTCGGCAACGCGGCTTTCCTCCTCTCTTTGCAGAAAAATCAAAGCCAGGGGGTGAGCCCGCCGGCTGTCAACCCTCCTGCCGCCTCCCCCGCCCCCCCTCTCCTCCCGCAACCCGAGAACGGGCTGCAAAAGTTTGCAACATTTCTGGGGGGGCGGAGGGGGGAGGGGAACGGGGTGCTCCGGGCTCAGGGCGCCGCCGCAGGCTCGCGCTCGGCCCCCGACCCGACGCCCCGGGCGCCCGCTCCCGGCCGCCCCCCCTCTCCTCGTCGGGGCTCCCGCCGCCCCCTCCTCAGCCCCTCTCACAGCCTCCTACCTCTGCTGGTGCTGGAATAGCTCTGTCTGCGCACCGGGGCGGGCGGCTCGCTCTTGCGGGCGGATTCCTGGTTCAGCGGGGTCTCCCTGGAGCCGGCGGCCGCGTCCGCGCCACTGCTGCCCGGCTCGCTGGCGGCGGGGTCGGGGGCTGCCGGAGCTGACTCCATGTTTTTTCCCAATGTAGAGATCGCTGGAGATGGCGAGCTCCGAGACTCCCTCTGTCTTCTGTTTTCAGAGCAACTCTGTGGTACCAAAAAAAAAAAAAAGGGGGAGAAGGAGACCGGGGAGAGCAGGAGGGAGAGAGCAGGCGGCGGCGCGCGGGCGAGCGAGAGCGCGAGGGAGCGCGCGGAGTGTGTCTGGGTGGACGTGTGTGTGCGCCCGAGAGGGGATGGGAGGCGGGTCTGGCCACAGGCAGCGCTAGCGAGAGCTTCTCCAGCCGGCCCCCACACCCACATTCCCCACCCTCCGGACCCCAGACCGAGAGCCACCGACTGGCTGCCAATTTTGGGAGGTGGGGAAAAGAGTGGAGGAGGAGGGGAGAGCCTCCCGTGCCCCAGTCCTCCCCTGTCCCCAGCTCAGGGACAGAAATAAGGATCGGCGAGATGATTCTGTACCTACTTCTGAGACTCTCTCGGGAACAGAACTCGTCCCTATCCGCAGCCAGCCTGGGAAGAGACAGATCCGATTATCCACGTTGGGGAATCGCAGGCAGCTCCCTGCCAGCCCAGCCCAGGACTGAGGAGAAACTGGAAAGGAATTAGAAATGGGCTGACACCCCAAGGAAGGCAAAGGATGGGAAGACGAAGGACGTGGCACTTCTTACTTTGGGATGGGACGTCCAGTGGGTTTGCAGTCTTGGTTTGATACATGTGTGTAAAACCAATTTTATGAGTCTAGAATCGCCATAGACAGCCAATTTCTAATGTAGCTGAGAGAGGTCGCTTTCAGCTCCTTTACTGTTTCCTCCGAGAAGGATCCAGAAGCTGCTTGGCAGGGCAATTTCTACTGAAGAAAACTTTGGCCTGTTAGGTTGGTGACTATCTAAGCTGGATGATGTATGCCACACTGCATCTAGTTCATGTGTGGCTGCTCATTGTCAATTCCCACTGGTACTTTCGCTATTAAATGTACAGTCTCATCCATAAAAGATATACTGGAGGCGTTAATAACATCTGGATGATAAAATTCAGATAATTAACAGCTTTTAATAATTCACATATTTGTAGGCATCATTCTGCAGCCCCTCCTCCACAGAAACACACCCATCACATAGTAGGTGCTTATTGAAACCCAGAGAAATTGAAGGATTGCTTTTGTGTTACTTTGACCCCAAATTCCAATATGAAAGAACAATACAAATTGGATGAGTGGAAAATATTCGGATGGTAGTAGCCTGATTTCTCTCCCTCAGTACTCAATCCACCATTTCCTCTTGCCTACAGAGACACTGATGAAATCAGTACATTTTTTAACACACGCCCCCACCTTCCTTTCAGAAGGCTTGCAAATTTTGACAACAAAAAATATTGTTATATACCAGAAGGTGGCATAAATATGTGTATTTAGGGGGTGGGGTGGGGGAGGGAATGGAGGAACATTTTGCTTTCGTTAACTTCCTGGTTTGGAAAAATGCTTTTCAAAAATAAGGGGGAAAAAAACCTAGTTAGATAATAGCTTAAGAGGGACCTCCATATGCCAAACTTCACACATGGTTTGTGTTACTGTTACTGATCTTGGTCTGATTTCAAATACACAATGCTATTTGCCATGGTCTGTGTGTTCATCAGCAAAACCTGTGGTCCACTCTTCGGAGTGATGAAAATGAGATGTGAACAGTTCTGATACCTTAATCCAGTCTCTGCAAGGATCCCTGGCTTTTGCCTGTCTGTTGGCGCCACAAACAATGCCATGATTGTCTCCTCCCTCCCAAATGAGATGTGTGGGTTTCCCCATACATCAAAGCACAGATTTCCAGAGCAGCCTTCACACCATTTACAGTGGGTTAGCCTGTTAATAATGTTCTTGATGTAATTGACCTAGCTTGTCACACTTGACTTTTCTAAGTAAACAAATATATCAGAGTGCACAGTTTAATAAAGAAGGTCCTCTGGGACACAAGTATCTCAAAATATATCCACTGCCCCATGTTTATTTTAGAATATGTGAAAGAACAAAAAACTTTTCATATTAAATTTCACCAATAATTCTATTTGGGATACAAGTGGCTTAGAAAAGATCCCTGGCTCTTCTTTAGGTACCTGTAACAACTTGTTAACATTTTGGGGTGAAATCTATTCCCCTGGGCCTTCAATTGGTTCCTTTGCTGTTCTTCTTTGACTAAACTGCTATTTATTCATGGGACAAAGGCCACCCTGAAAATGGCCCTAGTGACCTTAGTCAGTTAACATAGGTTTCATATTCCCCTCAGCGGTAAATTCCTGCTCCAAAAAGCCATCTCTCCTGCCTCTCTCAAACAGTTACTGCTTCTGCGATTTAAAACAATTGGGAACGCAAGTGCTTTCCCCAAGGGAAAGATAAGAGCGAGTTAGAAACATTCCTTGACTGTCAATCATTGTTACTAAAGTGTAAATTACCTGGATAGGGGGAGCATTTGAAACCTGAAAAGCACAGTGATTAAGTTTATATTTCTTTCTTTCCCTCATGTCCCTTCCCTGATTATTAATTAAGGGTTTCCAATTTCCCAAATATTTGGAAAGATGGGAGCCTTCTTTAGACTCTGTTCATTGTGAAAGGGCAATAGTGTTTGCTTTAAAATGGTTATTTTACTTTGCACTGAGTTCTCAGACAGACTGGCTTAGAAAACCTATGCTTTGTAGAAGACATAAGCCTAAGGCCATTTTTTGCAGACTGGTCTTGCCCTCCTGGAATTCACCAGGACTCCCCTACCTTTCTACCAATCGCAGGCTCCCTTCCTGATGGTGACAATAGTTTTTTTCTTATCCCAAGGTAATCACTGGGAAGCTCAGAGTTAGCTTTGACTTCCCCCTCTGGCTCCTGCCCCTAGCTCTCCATGGAATAACATACTTGCCAAGTGCTTTCAACTCTACCTCTGTGACATCTGCCCCTCCTTTCTGAGGCTCCTACTCCAGTTCCAGACATTATTGTTTGCCTAAACCATTACAGTAACCTTCCAAATAACTGGCCTTCAGTGGTCTTACAACCATTCTAATCCATCCCAGATAGCACTGCCAAGTTAATTATCCTGAACTACAGCTCTCATTTCCCACCATGTCACTCCCCTGCTTACAAGACTTTAATGGCTCCCCATCGCCTATCCAATTAACTACTAACTAGTCAACAAGGTATTCAAGACTCTACCTCACTTATCCCTGCACTCCTGCACCAGGGATGGCAAATCGATCACATCTCATGAAGGAGCTCCTGAGGTTGGCTGGAAAGGTGTAGGCTGAGATTGATTCATGCTGTCTCCCATGGATGGAGGATTAGGAGCAGGACACTCATGCCAGGAGTTTGATGAACTGCCTTGCATCCTTACATAATCCCTGCAATCCACGCGTAATCCTCAGACCAGGCCACATGCTGCTTCCTACATCTCCTCCTGCTTGTCGTACAGGATACAGGGACAGTTGCCTATGCCTCCATGCCCTTTCTGCCTTCTCTGTTGATTGAAACCCTACCTTTTTCTAAAGGTCCATTCTCAGACTCCTCTGTGGAACCTTGATTTACCCCAAACCAAATATCTGAGTTGTCTTAGCACTTTGCATCCTTCCTAAGGCACTTGGTCATACACAGATATACTCTGTCCACCTTGTGCTGTGGTTGGGTGAGCATTTGCCTTACCTTCCCTGGTGGAAGATTCATTCCTTGAAAACAGGGGCTCTGCCCTTGCACACAGTAGGCACTTTAACTAGAGTTAGTGGACTTGGGGAATGGAATTGATGACCTAATCATAAGGTGGCATATCCACGCAGTGATTCCATCACACAACAAGAAAGAAAACCTAAGCGTTTCAACTTTCAATCACTTGAAATAAGCCTTTCCTTCCTGGATAAAAGATTAGTTGACATGTATGGGCTGTTAAAATTTATATATGCAAAAAACAGTTGACAGTTATTTCCTTTGTGTTTCTTGGAGAGGGAGAGAAGGAAATTTATGGAAATGTATAGTAGAATTTCTTTGGGAGAGGGGAGCTTTCTACAACATGCCTAAGAAGAAAGAAGTTAGAAAATTAAAACTGAGTGCCCAGACAACAAGTTTCCTTTCTTTCAAAAAAGCATCAAGAAACTAAAGCTGGACAATATGCTGAAAATAGAGGAAACTCAGATGAAAATGCAGCAGTGTTCTTGGGCACAGGAGGGGCTCTCCATCCTGCTGCAAGGTGTGTAGATTTATGGTCAGAACAGCCCCAACCAGAAAAAAAAGTCCAGGTTAAGGAGAGCCTTCTATGTAAATCAGAGAAGGAACAGTGTAAACCTAAAGTCCTCATGGGGAGCAGGGGGCAGAACAGGTGGGCAAGTCTTGCCAGATGTTTCTAAATAAAAAGGAAGATTAAGGCATGCAATATCCACTCCGGATGATCCACTCCACCCCTCTTCCCAAATAGGAGAGGAGAAACTAGAATGCAGGGAAATGACTTGCTCAAGACCACCCAGTTAATCCATGGCACAAGGTGGAAGCTTCAGACTACCTGAATTCAAGACTCAGCTCTGCCACCTACTAGGTGGCCAACGCTAAGTCACAAACCATTTCTATGCCTGTGTTTCCTCATCTATAGATGAGGTTATTAGGAGGCTTAGAAACGATGATCCTTCTAAAATGCTTGCACTCAACATTTTGCTATTATCCTTATGCACCTTTAAGAAAATACTGTCTAAAGCCACACCATCCAGTGCAGTAACCACCAGCTGTATGTGGCTACTGAGTACTTGAAATGTGGTTAATCAAATCAAAATATATGATAAATCTTAAAAATCCACATTAGATTTCGAACACAGTACAAAAAATGTCAAGGGTCTCATTAATAATTTTATATTGACTGCATGTTGAAATGACAATAGTTTGGCTATATTAAGAGTTAAATAAAATTTTAAATAATTTCATCTATTTTAACATTTAAAAATTCAGCTACTAAAAATATAAAATTACTATGTGCTTTATATGACACATCTACTAGACAGTGCTGGTATAGAAGATATCTGATGCATAGTAGGTATTCTAATGAAATTAACTAGAGTAATTGCTAGGGTTCAGCTAGGGGGGGCACCGCTGGGTCAAGAGTTAACATCCATCTTGTCATTTTACAAAATGTTAATTGTGCTATTTGTAGGGCATTAAGCTGGGTGCTAAAGAAATAGAAGCAAAACTATTGTGTCTTACAGAGAAAGCAAGGTGGGCTCACCAAAGTCAAGTGGCATTCAGTGATGAGTTTCCAACTGCCCTGGACACCACCACAAAACGAGCTAAAAATCTCCCTTAGGGAATGGAACAGGAAAGGCTCTGCCCTGGGCAACTGTTGTTCCCTTTGTGAGTTTCTGCAACTGAGGCTGTGGACTTCAGTAAGGAAGAGGGCATCTGAGCATATGGAATTGCCAGGGAACCCAAGGAACAGGTGTCCTGCAGCCCAGTGTTTCCAACCTGAAACGTCTAAGTTTCACCTTGGTGAGGCAAGCTGATGTACTGGGCTCAGTGTTCATCAAAGAACCATCATGAGCCCACTGGTAATGAGCTCGCTAATATCCCTGGCTGACCTTGGAATACACAAGGGTAAAGAAAATTAGATTGTAAGCTCCTTCAAGGCAGGGGCCATGTCTCACTTGTTCACCTGTGCATCCCCGGTGCCTCATTCTGTATTCAACACACTGATAAATGCAATATTTGTTCACTGAATAAATTGATGGATGAGATATGATTTAAAAAAAAAAAAGGAAAACATGAATACATCAACAAATAAAGAAGTATAATTTATTGTTACCTATGAGATTCTAGATACTCTCTCCTGTCTCATAGTTAATTTATGGATAAGGCTTCTCCACTCCACCATGAAGCAATTTACTCAACTTCTCTACAGATCCACCATTCCATCTGTAAGATGGATTTGATCACTTTTTTCTGACAACTTACATCACAGCAGAGTTGGTGAGGGTCAGATAACATACACGAAACTGACTTGGAAATTCTTAAGGGAGTCTCTCCAATAGGACCATGCTTGTGTTATCCAATATGATCGTCACTAGCCACACGCATGTTGGCTGTTGAGCACTGGAGATATGGTTACTGTGATTGAATTTTTCCTTTTAAATAGACTTTATTTTTTTGAGCAGTTAAAGTTTCAGCAAAATTAAGCAAGAAGTGCAGAGATTTCCCATAGACCTCCTGCCCCCACACACTCATTGCCTCCCCACAGTAACATCCCCCACCCAAGAGAGACATTTGTTACAATCGATGAACCTACACTGACAAATTATTATCACTTAAAGTCTACAGTTTACACGAGGGCTCACTCTTAGTGTTGTACATTCTGTGGGTTTTGACAAATGTGTAATGACATGAATCTACCATTACAGTATCAGAAAGAGTAGTTTCACTGCCCTAAAAAATCCTCTGTGCTCCACCTGTTCATCCCTTCCTCCCACTAACCCTTGGCAACCACTGATCTTTTTACTGTCTCCATAGTTTTGCCTTTTCTAGAATGTCTTGTAGTATGTAGCCTTTTCAGACAGGCTTCATTCACTCAGTAATTTGCATGTAAGGACCCTCCAACTCATTTCATGGCTTAATAGCTGATTTCATTTTAGCAGTATAGAGAATACTGAATATAGAATTTAGAATATAGAATGTAGAACACAGAATATAGAATAAAGAATACAGAATTCAGAATATAGAACGTAGAATACAGAATGAAGAACACAATATATAGAATATATAAAAAGAATATAGAACCCAGAATTTAGAAATGGAATGCAGTACACAGAATTTAGAATATAGAATACAGAATACTGAATATAGAATTTAGTATATAGAATGTAGAACATAGAATATAGAATATAGAATATGGAATGCAAAATAAAGTATGTAGAATATAGAAAGAAGAACACACAATATAGAATATAGAATATAGAATATAGAACCCAGAATTTAAAACATGGAATTCAGAACACAGAATTTAGAATATAGAGTACAGAATACTGAATATAGAATTTAGAATATAGAATGTAGAACACAGAATATAGAATAAAGAATACGGAATGCAGAATATAGAATACAGAATATAGAATGTAGAATACAGAGTATAGAATATGGAAAACAGAATACAGAACCCAGAATTAGAACATGGAATGCAGAACACATAATTTAGAATATAGAATACAGTATACTTAATATAGAAATTAGAACATAGAATGCAGAACACAGAATTTATATTATAGTATACAGAATACTGAAAATAGTATATAGAACATGGAATGCAGAACACAGAATTTAGAATATAGAGTACAGAATACTGAATATAGAATTTAGAATATAGAATGTAGAACACAGAATTTAGAATATAGAATACAGAATACTGAATATAGAATTTAGAATATAGAATGTAGAACACAGAATATAAAATTGAGAATATAGAACCCAGAATTTAGAATATGGAATGTAGAACAAAGAATTTAGTATATAGAATACAGAATGCTGAATATAGTATTTAGAATATAGAATGTAGAACACAGAATATAGAATTTAGAATAGAGAATATAGAACCCAGAATTTAGAACATGGAATGCAGAACACAGAATTTAGAATAAAGAATATGGAATATTGAATATAGAATTTTGAATATATAATGTAGAACACAGAATATAGAATAAAGAATATGGAATGCCGAATATAGAATACAGAAGATAGAATGTAGAAAACAGAATATAGAATATGGAAAACAGAATAGAGAACCCAGAATTTAGAACATGGAATACAGAACACAGAATTTAGATTATAGAATACAGAATACTGAGTATAGAATTTAGAATATAGAATGCAGAACAGAGAACTTAGAATATAGTATACAGAGTACTGAATATAGAATTTAGAACATGGAATGCAGAACACAGAATATAGAATGTAGAATATTGAATACTGAATATAGAATTTAGAATATAGAATATAGAACACAGAATGTAGAATATAGAATAGAGAACATAGAACCCAGAATTTAGAACATGGAATACAGAACACAGAATTTAGTATATAGAATACAGGATGCTGAATATAGAATTTAGAATATAGAATGTAGAACACAGTACATAGAATATAGAATACGGAATGCAGAATATAGAATGTAGATTATAGAATGAAAAACACAAAAATATAGAATATAAAAGAGAATATAGAACACAGAATTTAGAAATGAAATGTAGAACACAGAATTTAGAATATAGAATACAGAATACTGAATATAGAATTCAGAATATAGAATGTAGAACACAGAATATAGAATATAGAATAAGGAATGCAAAATAAACTATGTAGAATATAGAATGAAGAACACACAATAGAGAATAGAGAATAGAGAATAGAGAACCCAGAATTTAGAACATGGAATGCAGAACACAGAATTTAGAATATAGAGTACAGAATACTGAATATAGAATATAGAACATAGAATGCAGAACACAGAATTTAGAATATAGAATTCAGAATACTGGAAATAGAATATAGAACATGGAATGCAGAACACAGAATTTAGAATATAGAATACAGAATACTGAATATAGAATTTAGAATATAGAATGTATAACACAGAATATAGAATACGGAATGCAAAATATTGTATGTAGAATATAGAATGAAGAACACACAATATAGTATATAGAATAGAGAATATAGAACCCAGAATTTAGAACATGGCATGCAGAACACAGAATTTAGAATATAGAATACAGAATACTGAATAGAGTATTTAGAATATAGAATGTAGAACACAGAATATAGAATATAGAATACTGACTGCAGAATATACAATGTAGAATAAAAATGAAGAACACAAAATATAGAATAAATAAAAGAGAACATAGAACACAGAATTTAGAAATGAAATGCAGAACACAGAATTTAGAATATAGAATACAGAATACTGAATATAGAATTTAGAATATAGAATGTAGAACACAGAATATAGAATATAGAATACGGAATGCAGAATATAGAATACAGAATAGAGAATGTAGAAAACAGAATATGGAATATGGAAAACAGAATACAGAACCCAGAATTTAGTATATGGAATTCAGATCACTGAATTTAGAATATAGAATACAGTATACTGAATATAGAATTTAGAACATAAAATGTAGAACACAGAATTCAGAATATAGAATACAGAATACTGAATATAGAATTTAGAATATAGAATGTAGAACACAGAATTCAGAATATAGTATAAAAAATATAGAATCCAGAATTTAGAACATGGAATGCAAAACACAGAATTTAGAATATAGAATACAGAATACTGAATATAGAATTTAGATTATAGAATGTAGAACACAGAATATAGAATATAGAATAAGGAATGCAAAATAAAATATGTAGAATATAGAATGAAGAACACACAATATAAAATATAGAATAGAGAATATAGAACCCAGAATTTAGAACATGGAATTCAGAACACAGAATTTAGAATATAGAGTACAGAATACTGAATATAGAATTTAGAATATAGAAGGTAGAACACAGAATTTAGAATATAGAATACAGAATACTGAATATAGAATTTAGAATATAGAATGTAGAACACAGAATATAAAATAGAGAATATTGAATCCAGAATTTAGAACATGGAATTTAGAACAAAGAATTTAGAATATAGAATACAGAATGCTGAATATAGTATTTTGAATATAGAATGTAGAACACAGAATACAGAATTTAGAATAGAGAATATAGAACCCAGAATTTAGAACATGGAATGCAGAACATAGAATTTAGAATAAAGAATATGGAATATTTAATATAGAATTTTGAATATATAATGTAGAACACAGAATATAGAATAAAGAATATGGAATGCGGAATATAGAATACAGAATATAGAATGTAGAAAACAGAATATAGAATATGGAAAACAGAATAGAGAACCCAGAATTTAGAACATGGAATGCAGAACACAGAATTTAGTTTATAGAATACAGAATACTGAATATAGAATTTAGAATATAGAATGCAGAACAGAGAACTTAGAATATAGAATACAGAGTACTGAATATAGAATTTAGAACATGAAATGCAGAACACAGAATATAGAATGTAGAATATTGAATACTGAATATAGAATTTAGAATATAGAATGTAGAACACAGAATATAGAATATAGAATACGGAATGCAGAATATAGAATGTAGATTATAGAATGAAAAACACAAAAATATAGAATATAAAAGAGAATATAGAGCACAGAATTTAGACATGGAATGCATAACACAGAATTTAGAATATAGAATACCGAATACTGAATATAGAATTTAGAATATAGAATGTAGAACAGAGAATATAGAATATAGAATATGGAATGCAAAATAAAGTATGTAGAATATAGAATGAAGAACACACAATACAGAATATAGAATAGAGAATATAGAACCCAGAATTTAGAACATGGAAGGCAGAACACAGAATTTAGAATATAGAATACAGAATACTGAATATAGAATTTAGAATATAGAATGTAGAACACAGAATATAGAATAGAGAATATAGAATCCAGAATTTAGAACATGGAATGCAGAACACAGAATTTAGAATATAGAATATAGAATACTGAATAAGGAATTTAGAATATAGAATGTAAAACACAGTATTTAGAATATAGAATACGGAATGCAGAATATAGAATGTAGAATATAGAATGAAGAACACAGAATATAGAAATAGAATAGAGAATATAGAACCCAAAATTTAGAACATGGAATGCAGAATACAGAATTTAGAATATAGAATACAGAATACTGAATATAGAATTTAGAATATAGAATGTAGAACACAGAATATAGAATATAGAGTACAGAATTCAGAATATAGAACGTAGAATATAGAATGAAGAACACAATATATAGAATATATAAAAGAGAATATAGAACCCAGAATTTAGAAATGGAATGCAGTACACAGAATTTAGAATATAGAATACAGAATACTGAATATAAAATTTAGTATATAGAATGTAGAACAGAGAATATAGAATATAGAATACGGAATGCAAAATAAAGTATGTAGAATATACAATGAAGAACACACAATACAGAATATAGAATAGAGAATATAGAACCCAGAATTTAGAACATGGAAGGCAGAACACAGAATTTAGAATATAGAATACAGAATACTGAATATAGAATTTAGAATATAGAATGTAGAACACAGAATATAGAATATAGAATACGGAATGCAGAATATAGTATACAGAATATAGAATGTAGAACACAGAATATGGAATATGGACAAAAGAATACAGAACCCAGAATTTAGAACATGGAATTCAGAACACAGAATTTAGGAAATAGTATACAGAATACTGAATATATAATTTAGAACATAGAATGCAGAACACAGGATTTAGAATATAGAATACAGAATACTGAAAATAGAAGATAGAAAATGGAATGCAGAACACAGAATTTAGAATATAGAATACAGAATACTGAATATAGAATTTAGAATATAGAATATAGAATACGGAATGCAAAATATAGTATGTAGAGTATAGAATGAAGAACACACAATATAGAATATAGAATAGAGAATATAGAACCCAGAATTTAGAACATGGGATGCAGAACACAGAATTTAGAATATAGAGTACAGAATACTGAATATAGAATTTCGAATATAGAATGTAGAACATAGAATATATAATATAGAATATGGAATGCAGAATATAGAACACAGAATATAGAATATGGAAACCAGAATACAGAACCCAGAATTTAGAACATGGAATGCAGAAAACAGAATTTAGAATATAGAATGCAGAATACTGAAAATAGAATATAGAACATGGAATGCAGAACACAGAATTTAGAATATAGTATAGAGAATACTGAATATAGAATTTAGAATATAGAATGTAGAACACAGAATATAGAATAGAGAACATAGAACCCAGAATTTAGAACATGGAATACAGAACACAGAATTTAGTAGTTTCTGGTGTACAGCATAATGTTTGTCATACATGTACATATATATTCCTTTTCATATCCTTTTTCATTATTGGTTACTACAAAATATTAAATATAGTTGCCTGTTGTATACAGCAGAAACTTATTTTTTATCTATTTTATATATAGTGGTATCTGCAAATCTCAGAACCTCAGACTGCCATTTTACTCCTTTCCACCCATTTCTCCCCTAGTAACCATGAGTTTGTTTTCTATATCTGTGAGTCTGTTTCCATTTTATTTGTGTCTTTTTTTAAGATTCCACATATAATTGATATCATATGGTATCTTTCTTCTCTTTCTGGCTTACTGCACTTTGTATGATAATCTCCAGGTCCATGCTTGTTGCTGCAAATGGCATTATTTTATTCTTTTTTATGAGTGAGTAGTATTCTATTGTACAAATATACCACAACTTCTTTATCCAGTCAACTGTTGATGGACATTTAGGTTGTTTCCATGTCTTGGCTACTGTAAACAGTGCTGCTATGAACACTGGGGTGCATGTATCTTTTTGAATTAGAATTCTTTCTGGATATATGCCCAGGAGTGGGATTGCTGGATCATATAAGTCTATTTTTAGTTTCTTGAGGAGGCACTATTGTTTTTGACTGTTCCTGCCTTCTCTCCCTTCCCTGATTAGCAGCTGTTTGAACCTGTCCTTTGGAACTCAGGGGAAGGTCGACGAGGCTGAATGAAGCCTATTTCCTATAACAAAGAAACAGGGGACAGATTTGTACCAGGGAGGACCCCACAGGGTCCTGCTCTGTTTCACCCTCAGCACTCCTCCTGCCTCTTTCCTGACTGATTTTGTTCCATAGCACTGATCACCATCTAACACGCTGTATGTTTTCCTTTCACATTTTGTTTATAGTTCCCTAATGAGAACGTCAGTCCCACGAGGCAGGGACTTGCGTCTCGTTTGTTTACTACTGTATCCCCAATACCTGGAACAGCATCTGGCACCTAGGAGAGGCTCATTCTTTGTTGAATGAGTTGGGTGCCTGGATGACAGTCTCCACAACACCCTCAGATCTCGATTATCTCTGTCAAGAGCAGAGGATAATAATGCCCAATGACGGAGGATCCATCCCACCAACTCCCAGTGTACTCTACCGTTCAGTATTTCATTTTTGATACAGGAACACAGAAATTAGCTCAGCTGAACCTTGAAATAGTCGCCTTCTATAATAATTCTCTGGTGTGGTGTGTTTATGAGGGGTAGAGAAAAGGAAACGGAAGCCCAGAAATATTGGCACCAAGAAACCCCTTCTAGGATTCAGAGTTTGCTGCAGAAAAATTCACATGCATACAAGATCCTCTTCTTCACACTCCAAAATAATAGATACATCTGTGTCTCTCCCTCTCTGTTTCTCTCTCTCCCTTCCTGAGAGATCATGTGTGACAGGCCCCTGATTGGCACGCAGTCGATATAAGCTGTTCTTTCTTATCTGCTATCATCATCTCCCCTTACAGATGCCCTGGGCACCCCACACTCTTTCTGAAACCTACCATGCTTTCTCCTGCCAGACGCCCCTGCCCGTGCTGTCCCTACACCAGAAGTTATCTTTCCCCCACCCTGTCTCTATCCACTGCCCCCTCACTTCTCGTCTCCCTAGTAATTCCTCACTCATCCTTCAAGTCGCAACTGAAATTGCCTCCAAGGGTTCTGCACTTCCCCTGGGCAGAGTTCATCTCTCTCCTCCAACAATAGCACCCAATACAAGCACTGAAATTAGGTGGCATTATCATTGCTAATTTGTTCCCACGTCCTTCTCCCCAAGAGACCGTGGGAGGCTGGAGGGCACAGACATCCCTTATTTGGCACTGTCTCCCCAGCCACTGACACGTGGATGACACACCCCAGGACTAGGGGGGAGAGATGGAGGGGCTCCAGGCAGCCCAGCCACTGTCCACACCAAGGCAGGTTTCTCCTTCCTCACCCCTTGCCTGGGAGGCTGGGGAAAGCCTGCTTCAAAGGTGGCCGACACACATGAACAAATGAGCTTCCTCAGGGACTCCCACATCTGAGGGCAGAGTCCACACACACTGCCTCTAAATCATTAGCTGCTTTCAGTGCTCTCCAAGGCAAGGGCTGATTTTTCAGACAGGGAATTCGAAGGTGGCCCAGCAAACACAAGTCTGTGGCATAAAGTCACCCCTGTTGAGAAGCATGGGTTTCTGTGTGCCTCTTCCCACTGCTGTGTTCGCTGCCCACAGTCGTCCAGAAAGTGCCAAAAAGCAGGTCAGCCGAGACCCACCAAGCCTCAGAACCAGGTAAGGGAGCAGAGCCCGGGGATCATCTAGCCTGAGCAACAGGCAGGGGTTTTTGTCTTTTTCCCAGCATCCCCAGTGCTACATTAGTCCCCAGCACAGACCTGCACCCATTAAACCTGCTGAATGAATGTGTGACAGGAGGATCCGACAACATCACTGGGAAAGGAACAAGATGAAGGAAACCGTGTAGCCCTATGGTTAGAAGGAATTCTTATTTTTTCTTTTTTAATAAATTCTTTTCTTAACCTTTCTATTTTTATTTTTTGGTGGGAGGAGGTAATTAAGTTTATTTATTTATTAACTTATTTAATGGAGGTGCTGGGGATTGAACCAGGACCTCATGCATGCTAAGCATGTGCTCTACCACTTGAGCTATCCCCTCCCCCAACCCAGAAGGAATTTTTTAATAAGCCACCAAAAGTGGGGCTGATGGGTGAGTCTCCCAAGCGGCACACTCATACAACAACAGACAGTGACCAAATGACTGGCCCAGAGTGGGGGCCCCGTTAACTGAAGGCCTTTGGGTTGACCAAGTGGAAGATGTTCATTCCCACCTGGGCACAGACGTAGAACCACTCAGCTTTCCTCATCCACCCTTTGTCCATGGAGGGCTCAGCCTGTCTCAAGAAATATTGAATATTTAAAGGACATTTGTTACAAAGAGCAAAAAAATCATTACAAAGCCGGGGTGGCCACATGTATCTCAGTTTAACTTTGGCCACAGTAAGATCCAGGACCATTTTTAAGAGCCAAAAAGTGCACAAGACTTTTTGAAGTGTGCTAGCCACCCTTCCTTCAGGTTGTGTCTGCAGAAATATCTCTGCAGGTGGGCTACAACCATCATTTTAAAAGCTTAGCCGTATGGGAAGGAAGCTAACATTCGTCTAGAGCTGGTCATACAGCAGGATACATGGACTAGACACTTTTGGTGTCTCACTTGATCCTCGGGAGGTGCTGGGCCCCTTCTGCTGATGGGAACCGAGGCCCCAAGGTGATGAGGAACTTGCCTGAGCTCACCAGCCGATCTGTCACAGGCTGGCTGAGTCCATGCCGATGCCACATGCAGCTCGCAAGTGAGATTCAGAAAACACTCGTGATTTTAAGAGAACCAAACCTTTCCGATGAAAACATTTTTCCAGCTTTTTTCAGGGACTGACACATTTGTTTGGGTGTACTAAGTTTGGCCGGGCACAGAACCAAAGGGACCTCTGACCAGGAGTGTGGTGATGTCTGACAGATGATGGACTGTGTAGGAGAACGAGAATGTGCTGTTGTGTGGAACGGGCCCCTGAGGAGAAGAGTTTAACTCCCTTTGCAAAGCGGCTAGGGTGCACTGTTTCCTGGGACAATCACCCCACCCACAGACACATCACGGGGCTGCAGGAGGAAGGTTTATAGTGTGTGAGATTGCGTTGGTGCTGTCTGTTTCAACCAGCAAAAGCAGCAGAAAGACATGCATGCAATAATCCTAACCTCGTTCAACTAAAAAGATTCCTCGGGCCCTCTTGGGAAACTTTATTTTGCTTCCCAAGGAGGGAGGTGAACAAGTTTCTTCAAGGTCAGTTTCATTTGGAGATTTTCCTCTACCGCTCTCCATTTAATTGGCCCACGAGAAGAGTAGACATAACCTGAAGATGCCAAGTAAAAAGTGGAAGTTTGGATGAGCTTTATTTTTAAAAGGTCTTCCTTTGGGTAAACCCATTAGTAAGCCTTTGTCCCAGGGAATCCCCTCCTGAGAATGAAAACATGGAGACTCTAGGCTTCCTGGGTTCAGTCTGACCCTGATACTCACCTTGGACGAGGAAGTTCACTCATCTGTGCTTGCTTCCTCATCAGTGAAATGGAGATAATAGAATTATCTACCCATAAGTTTTTCTGTAAAGATGAAGTGAGATAATGCAGGTAATTAGCACAGTACCAGTCCCCCAAACACAGGAAGCCCTCCATTGTTTCTCATTTTTACCTTCAAGAGCCAAACAGAAACATGGACAGTTTTACTCAAAGCTGCTCAATGCAGCACTGATGACAATAATGAAAAATCTGAATCCAAAAACCACAAATTAGGTGAATGACTAAGCAAAATACAGGCTGCATGTCTGGTCTGGAAAGATGATGGAACGAATAAAAATTCTGGCTCTGAAAACTATATGATAAATTTTAAATGTTTATAAGCGGGAAAAAACTGTTTCTAATTGCATCTGTGACATATGTACAACTGTGTTAAAACCAACACCAAATCCCATAAACAGAGGGAAAAAGAGAATGACATGAAAATTCATCAGGATGAGTAAACTGTGTAATCGTTGGTTTCCTGTTCTCTGTTTTCCAAAGTGCTTTATATAGTTGCATGATTTTGAGTAAAAATATACAAAATAGTATTTAGAATTACGTTCAAGTTGTTCCTTTTTGAGTGTAGTCTGCACTGAGGCACAAGGGTTGCAGAACTGTTACCTCCAGTTATTTTATTGTGTTCAGAAAAGACGACCAGAGGGAGGCAGGCTAGGCAAATTAGTTTTCCTTTTGTGGGGGGAAGGGGGGCTTTTTTTGTTTGTTTTGGGGGTGGGTAATTAGGTTTATTTATTTTTAAAGACGGTACTGGGGATTGAGGCAGGACCTTATGCATGCTAGGTGCTCCCCACTCCAGACTTTTAAGTCATAAATACTCGGTTCTTTGAACCCTTCAGTAAACAAGCTTGGATTCTTCCTTATTTAGGACACACTGTTTAATGTTTCCATGTCAACTTCTCAGCAGCTTTGCTGTGGTTGCTACAGACGTTCTAGCTGACCCTGGGTCAGGGAAGCCAGTGAGGCCAAGGAACTGGAAGTCAGGCTCCCGCCAGTCAGTGAGAACTGCCTGGCTTTCATGGACCAGATGAGCTGGGTGAAAACCAAGTCTGTCCTAAAACCACTTTATTTTCAATCTCTTTCCCACTACACCATCCTCCAAACTGCCCATCTGGCTCTCCTTTCATTCACAAGCCCTCTTTCCACTCCTTCTTTGAGCCCAGCGCTGTGTTGGGGACCAACATGGATGCTCCTCAGCTCAGCTTCTGCCTGGAGAGAAGTCAGTCCCGGGCCAGAGAGAGGGCAGACAAGCAGATGTGTCCCAGGGTGACACGCCAGGGCCACGGAGTGTCAGGGCTGCAGAGTCAGGGGAAGGCACCGCTCACTGCACAGCAGAGGTGGTCCTGGTGAAGGACTGGACCCAGCCAACGTTTCCAGGGCAGGGGAAGGGCATTCCAGGCCAAGGAGCAGCAGGGACAGACGTGCAGTTTCACAGGCACTGTGAGGGCAAGGTGTGCTGAGGCTGGTCTGTGGGGTTCAGCTGGGAAGAGGAAGATCAGGAAGAACTCGTGTGTGAAGAGGCCATGCGGAGGTGGTCGGCTTCACAGTCAATGGCAGTTCTGAAGCCAGGGAGAGGCAAGCTTGGATTCTTTTAGGAAAACCCTGGTAGCAGGGTGGAGGGTGGACGTGTCTGGAGGTGTAACCTGTGGCAGGGGGATAAATGAGAAGGTAGCAGCAGGAATATGAGGATTGCTAAGCAGGGCTTTCTAGGGCCCCGAAGTAGGGAGGGGGCGAGGACTCAGATCAGGGAGCTGGCAGCTGGAACGTAAGTGGCAGCTCTGGCTGACCGGCTGGAACTGAGGGGTGGGAGAAATCAAGGATGGACAGGCGGCTATGGCTGCAGCCATGGTATTAACCAGGACAGGACATGTCAGAGAAGTGGGTTTGGTGGGGAATAAGGAGAGAGAATGAATTCAGTTTGGGGCAGGGTGAGTAAAATGTGCCTGTGCGGGGGTCATCTGGGCAGTTGATCAGAGAGGTCTGGCCTTCAGAAAACAGATTTAGGCTGGAGATATTGATCAAGGAAGGCAAAAGTGGGCAGACTGTCCAGAAAGACATGAGGTTACCCCGGTGGAATGGAGGACAGAATTCTTGGGAATAATTACACTTCAGGATCCTCAATCTTCAAAATTCGATTTGACGGAGGCTTGCCTAACGGTTCACGGAGGCTCTAAACTGTGTGAATATTTTTCTTTTCCGTGTGCGTGCCTGGCCAATTTTCAGGTCAAGTTTTTCGAGTCATTTGTTTCTGCTGACCCTACCAATGCTGTGGTGTAAAGAGGCTTTGGAACTGGATGTAGACCTGGGCTCCTGGCCCAGTTCCTGGACCAAGGATGAAGCAGTGGAAGCTCTCTGTTACCTGCCCTGCAAAGAGGCAGAGGGAACTCTAACACTACAAACTTGTTAGGCTTGCAACATGATGTGTGTCTGCTTGGTAACAGAAAAGCCTGTGACCTCAGCCCTATAGTGTAATATGTTACATAAACTAAACCAAAGGTTTCTCTGGGTAAAGATAGATCATCTATAAAACTGATAAGCTTTAGGCCCAGACCAGCATGTTTTAAACTGAAAATGTGGGTTGATTTTAATGTTTACGCTGGCTCTGGCAATTCCATTATCATAAAAAAGTGGACTGGAAAGTTCTAGATGATAGGGCACTTTTGTTTTTCTTTCCATTCTGACTTTACCAAAAAAAAAAAAAAAAGGCCAGTATACGAATTACAAATGCTGGATGAGCTCAAGCTTTCAAAAATATATTATCATTTTCATAGTCATCTAATTTAGAGGCAGTGGAACAAATCCAAGTAGCAATTTTATTTTAGTCTACAGCACAATTTTTTACATACATTTTAGTGGTTCTGACAGTGTTACTTCTGAGCAGACTTTAAATGAATCCACAAAAGTTAATATATTAAAAATAAAATATACTCAATAAAATAATAGGCATTCAGATGTTCAGGATCATGCAGCCAGGGGTGGTCTGGTCAGTGTCATCACTGGGTATACCTTGCATATTTAAGAAGTCACCAGCAAAAAGCAGTTCTTCTGTTCCCGTATAATATACCAAATTCAAAGAGTTCTAAACATACACCCACAAAATAAACCCTCATTTAAAGCCACAACAGCACACAATTTCAATGAATTTGAATTCAATGTATTGTCAATCCAACAATTCCAATGATCAAACCCATTACTAGAACACAGGCAGTATCAGCACCTGATCTAAAAGTAAAAGGCAAGGTTATCCCACTTATTAAAACACCAACAAGAGATTAATCAACAAAGCAACTAATACGTTAATCTTAATATAAGACACCGAGGGAAAACCAAAACAATATATTAAATACCACTCCACTGAGCCTGGATATAACCCATGGACCATAGACACATGAGTTTCTATCTGGCAGACAACGCTTTAAATATTTTTCTATAAAAAAAGGAAAAAAGTATATCAGGAGATGCAAAGGAAAGGTAGAAATGTGAATTTATGCATCTAGTTCCACAATTTAAAACGAATATCAAACTGATAATATAAAGCTAAGTGACAATGACGTAACCACTGGGCACCAAACAGGCATTCCCACTATTCACTGGAGTCCAGCGGACGGTCAGCCCAACAACATGCTCCCAGGACAGACTGAATTCTCATCCACTGCGGAAAAAGACCCTGAAGAAAACATGGCAAAGACACAGAGAAAAAGTTGAGTCTTTTGAAAAAGTTAATGATATCAAAATACTTTTCCATCACGGGTAAACCAAAGTAGGTCAAGTATGTGGCCCAAAGCAGCATGGAATTCAGAGTCAGAGGTTGGCAGAAAAGTTTGGAAAACTCGCGGTTTTTCAAAATCAGCAATTTCTCCATGTTTAATAAAACGATCAGAAGAGGTCTGTCTGTTCACTTGTGGAATGTTGACAGCTTGCTGCAAAAATTCACAAGGATGAGGAACCACAGAGATGCACTTCAATGAAGTATTTTTTAAAAAAATTTACAAAAAACTGAAGTTTCTATTTAAAAAATGACCACATCATGCCAAGATGAAACATGGTAAAAAAAGTAGTGAAAGTTCTGTCCATGATTCTTCACACAGCTAATGGGAAAGTGATAGAAACCACTGTCTCCTAAAAAGGAAGTTTTGTTATTGCACTGACTTTGAAAACCTGACCTAGTAATTTAGAAAAAATCATGTAGTAAAATCTGTAAAATTAAAATACAAAATTCTGGTTTGTAAACATCAAGCTGGCCAAGTCTATCCAGAGTCCTTCATGATAGTGGAATGGAATGAATAATTAATTCACTGCCTTATTAGCTGTAAGGGGGGAACATTCCAGAACACAGCTTTTACACTTTCACAGTAATTATATTCAAAAGATACAAAGAAAGTCAGTGCAGTCTTCTTTTTTTTTTGTTTTTCCTCCTTTGTGCAATTTTCAGCTCTTACCCGACTCCTAAGTGCCATAATTGAAATAATACTGGTTTGGAGACCTAGTACAGTTTGGTCATAAGTGTCGCATAGTCTGTTGGACTTCGGTAAAGGTATTTCTAGATGGCATAGTAGTGCACGGCAGCTGCCGTGGCCACGAACAGGTGCCAGATGGCATGGGCAAACGGAATGACGCCGTCACTCTTGAAGAACACAACTCCCAGGCAATAAATTAAGCCCCCACAGGCAAGTTCGTGGAGTCCATCGGTGTTATTCTGTCGATAGAAGGAAAAATGACGTCACGCTGAGGTTAAAAGCCAAAGAGTTCATTGCAACTCCCCCTAAGCCTCCTGAGTTTCCAGACAATGAAGCAGCTTTGCAGAGACAGAATCCTGCTCTGTAAACAGGAGCAACACTGAGAAGTCTGTCTCATACATCGACCTGGATTCCTATCTGGGTCGGCAGTCTTGACTGGACCAAGCAGTCAGGTCACAGGTTCCACGGTGAAAAGCAGCGCCACCTGCCGTAGACCGCAGGTGAACCAGACAGGACGGTCCATTTTAATAAAGTACAATCCCAGCTCTCATCTTCCCCCTTTAAGAGCTCTCTTCCCAACTCAGGCGCACCCACGCCACTCCACCTACAACCCACACCCTCCGTCCTCCTCCGACACTGGGCTACACTAATCCCTTTTCCGAGACTCCTCCCTCTTCTGCGAGCTTACAGCTTCCTCGGGGCTGACCAGGAAGTCACTGCGAGGTGCGACCTGGGGTGCGAGGTGAACAATGGACTTCCAGCCTTCTAGATGCTGCCAGGCCTTTTTGTCTTCGGGCCTGGGAGTTTCTTAGCTTAGCAGGAAATTAACCGTCGTGTGTGCTTCAGCACAAAAAGGAGAACGCATAGGCGGCCCTTGGTTTCCAAAGACCTACAAGGTTCACGGGGATGTATGAATGAGAGGGGAGAACAGGGGCAGGGCTCAGGAAGTGGATGAGGAAACAAGCCAGGGTTCCTGGGAACCAGGAAGAGAAAGGTCTCAGGCTCCGCAGGGCGAGTGGAAGCCTAAGCTGGGTCGCGGCAGAGCCTTGAGAGGGGACACGCGTGTGGAAGTCCCAGAGGCCAGGGCACTGACAGCTGCGACGTTGTGAGCCTCAGGGCGGGTCCCTGAGGCCAAGCCTCACAGGGAATGCGGGGAGGCTCCAGGCCAAAGCCACGGCAGCCATGGAGGACAAGAGCTGAGATTCAGCTGTGAGGTCCAGGGCCAAGGTGAGGATCAGCCCTACTGTCTAAGCTCTCATAAGGACCATGGATTTTGTGGGATCAAAAGATGAGGAAGGGGCCAATTCAAATACCGGACATCTCACCACCCCAGATTTCATTTTCTTTAAAAAGGAAAACACAGCAAAACATAACCCCCCACACACTATTTCCTAAAGGTTTTAAAGCAATTAATATCCATTAATTACACAATATTCACTGTGTACGTGTATTAGGGGCATTTTTCTGAGAGGGTTAAGGTTTTCACGGGAATCGGACAGGGGCATCTGACTCCCAGTGATGAGTCACTCATCCCACACAACCCCCTTATTTCAGAGATGAAGACACTAAGGCCAGAGACACAAAGTAACCTGGACAAAGACATCACTCTTTTCCTCTGCTGAAACAATAAACAACTGACCAAACCAAGCCTGCAGGTTGGTTTTGACACATGTTCTGCTAATAGTTCAAGATACAACACCTGCCTTACCCACTTTCAAAGAACCAGGACATAGTTAATCCTAAAACAAACGGAACAGGTATGTCTTCTTAATTATGGTCATTACTGTGTTTCCATGTACCAGGAACTGTTTGAAGCACTCATTTAATCTTCACAACCCTAACTTAGGTGCTATTTTTATCCCAACTTTACAGATGAGAAAGCTAGAACACAGACAGATTAAATAATTTGACTAAGGTCACATAGCTTTTAAGTGTCAGAATCAGGATTTGAACTGAGAACCAAGGTGGTCAGTTTCCTGAAATTACATTCACTGTTTTCTTTTTTTGGCAGAGGGTGGGGGGGAGGTGGTCATTTTAAAAATTGTTAATTTACATAGTGTAATGCATAGGTCTTAAGTGAGCAGGGAGTTTTAATAAATGCACACACCTACGTAACCTATACCCCCACCAAGATACACTAGTATCTTAACACCCTAGAAAGCTCTTTGGTTCCCCTTCCCAATTCTGGACAATCCCTTCCACCAAGGCAACCAGTTTGTACTGCTGTTGCCACAGACTAAGCCTTTATGTTCCAGAACCTCACATAAATGGAATTATGCTGTATGTACATTTTTGTGTCTGTCTTCTTTTTTGCTCAATATAATGGTTTTGAAATTCACGCATGTGCTAATGTATACGGTCATTCCTTTCTATTACTTAGCATTCCATTGATTTAACAAAATTTATCAATTCTTTCCATTTGGGGGCTATCATGAATTAAAAATTCATACTTATACTATTTTGTAAGTCCTTTCGTAGCTATATGTCTTCATTTCTGTTGGGTAATACCTGTCGAGTCATAAATGTATGCTTAATTTTATAATAAACTGCTAAATGAATTCCCAAAGCGGCTTTACCGTTTTGCACTCTCCCCAGCAATGTGTTAGGATTCCAGTTATTTCACTTCCTTGCTGGTATTTGGTGGCATCAGTCTTTTAGATTTAATTTTAGCCATTCTACAGGGTGTACACTGCTGGCGTGCTGAGGTTTTAATTTTCATTTCCTTGATTTCCCTGGTGACGGGTGACACTGAGCGCTTCTTCAAGGGCTGCTGGGTACTTGTGTGCCTTCCTGTTTGTAAAGTGTCTGTCCAAGTGTTTTACCCATTTTTACAGAATCAGTGTTTTATTATTGATTTAGAGTCCTTTATATATTTGAGATACATGACCTTTGGCAGACACACAGAGAGTGCAAATGTTTTCTCCCAGGCTGGGGCTTGCCTGTCCATTTTCAAGTTCTTTTCTTCTGCAGTATCTCATCTGTTGTTAAACCCCGCCAATAAACTTTTTCCTTAACATACAGTTTTCAGATTTAGAATTTCCACTTGGCTCAATTTTTTAATAGCTCCATTTCTTTTCTGAGATTCCTTAACTGTTCCAAAACTCGTTTTGCTTTGCGGAGGAACTTGCATATCTCTCCCTGTGCTTTTGAGATGTAAATATTCTACCCAGGCTCTCAGGAACCTTCCTCTAGACCATTCTTAATTTCTGAGACTGAAAAAAAAAAAGGGCCTTTTTAAACTCAAGCAGAACTATGAGATCTCTGTGTATGTGGATGTAAGTATGTCTATGTTCATTATAGATATGAAATGTCTTTACATCCAGATAGTATTATCAAAATTAATTTGGGAATGAGCTCTATTTAATAGTCTTAAGGGAAATTGAGTGCTTATATAAATTCCCAGAAATATAAAAGAAACTGCCTAGCATGAATTTAGGGTTTATGTGATCTAGAAAATATTTAATATTAAATCAATATCTAGTTATGAAACTAGCTTAAGCTTATTGGTTTAGGGGGAGGAGGGTGGGAAGGGATAGATGGGATTTTAAAATTGTAGAATAGATAAACAAGATTATACTGTAAAGCACAGGGAAATATACACAAGATCTTATGGTAGCTCACAGAGAAAAAAATGTGATAATGAATATATATATGTTCATGTATAACTGAAAAGTTGTGCTCTACACTGGAATTTGACACAACATTGTAAAATGATTATAAATCAATAAAAAATGTTAAAAAAAATCTTGTTGGTTTAATTAATATAAACACGTCTTTAGAGTCATCAATATTAAGTATAATACTTTTATTGTACCTAGGTTTACTAGAAGTCAAATAAAATTATATCTGTTGCAAAGTTGTCAGAAAGGAAAATAACTTGATATGATGAAACTTTTAGGTAAATTAAATATAAATGAGATGAGGTTTTTTTTTTTTAAGGTAAACTTGTTAGGAGTAATTTCATTTTATGAATAATTAAAAATAGTCTTTCCAGATTTTGGCAACTTGAAACTATATAAAGTTAAATGAGTTCACTGGCTATCCAGGTCATTTCAAATAAAATAAAATACTGGAACATTAATTGCTAAGCAGGTCTAAGTTTACCCACTTTTGTCATCTTACAGGAGGGAAATGGGAAAGTAAAGATGTCTGGCTTTATTAAATGCACATGTTGTAACACATTAAGGGAAGAAATGCTGCTATGAGAAAATGTGTGTTTCTACAGTTAATAGAGTATGTTCATAAGTTTGCCAGCCAGGAAGTACTGGTATGCCAAACAGTTCACAATTACTTGCTTCTTGGTTTTTGCTAGAGATTAGGGGTTTTAAGGGTTAAAATTGTAATATATGTAATTAAAGCTACTAAAATAATAAGGAAAATGTTTCAGTATGCAAGGAAACTAGGAAACATATTTTCAGTAAAAAGAGGTATGAGGAATGGAAAAGTATTTTGCTAAAAGGGAAAAAAGGTAGTTTTGTCCAAGAGCTGGTTGTTTCCAAATGGGAAAGAAAATAAGGGACAAAATAATATGGATACAAAAAGTTAGAAGGTTTGTGGAGAAGGATCACTGAGAAAAGAGTTCCGTACATGGTCAGGATTGGCTTAGATTAGATTAAACATAATGAAGTAAATGAATTTTGTTATTGAAAATAGTCTTAAGCAAGACTAGAATTTGGTTTTCTGTCTCTGCTGGGAAAGCAAAGTTTTCTTACGGTGTTGAGCTGCTTTTGATAATAGCTTATGACTTTCTCTGCCTTTTGAGAGATCTGATTGTAACTTTCTATATTTGCCTATGAGATCTTTTATTGTCACTTTGGTTAAGTGAATGGTTATTTCACAGTGACCTATGATCCTATTTGACCAGGTATTTGGAAAATTTTTGATATTTTTGACAACTTCCCAAATAGCAAATACTAATTGAAGTTCTTTTGACCTCTAGCTAACTTTAAGATTCTTCCAAGGAACCCCGAGGCATCTCAGAGAGAGACTAAATTAAATAGGATTATTTGATATGTTAAATGACATGGGAAGCATTGTCAAATGAGTGGTAACAAGCCTCTTCAGGTTATACTGTATGGGTAAATATTAATATAGATTTCTAAAAACTATGGGGAATTCCAAAAAATCTGGTATGTCCTTATAAAATATTATCAGTCATAAGTCTAGTTATGGTAACCAAGTTTTTTTGTCAATTGCATTGTGGTCAGGGGTTTAATCATGACTATTAAGTCTTTTGTCATTTATAGATAGTTATTATTTTACTCTGATGTTTTGCAAAAATGTTTCATCTTCAAGAAGATTCACAGGAAGAACTTTTGACAAGTACAGGTTTCTGAGAAATTTCAGGTCATACTGTAGAACTGGATAAGAAAATAAAAGTCCTAATGCAAAAGCTGATGGCTTCATAAGACTATTAACAGAAAGTTTATGTGATGGAACCTTATGAAAAGTTCCAGCATAGCCAATTTAAAGAGCCTATGTGGCCCATTAACCAGACTTATTTTGCAAACAAATTAGTCTTATTTGTATTTGGTAGAAATGGGGGTAATTTTAGAGGGAACAAGATTATGCTTCAGTGGATATTAAATTCTGGTTTTCTTAACTGAGGTCTATATTTACTACCTAAGACTCACTTTCAAGATATCTCCTTGCTGTTATGTTATATTATTGTAAAGTTTAATTGAGATATTAAAAGGACCCTTATCAGACCCTTATGCACAAGGAGCTCTGCATTGGACTGGTCTATAGAGAGGAGTGCTGATGCCTTAAGACATCCATAGCAGGAGGAGAAAAAGACAACAGCAGTGGCAGGCAGTTGACCCAAAAATCCGGACCAGAACTCTAAGACCCACCCTACTAATTTAACTGAAGTGTTTATCAAATGTTTGTCTCCCTATTAACACTGAAAGTTTCCCCAGGGTTTAGGATGGAAAGGAAATTCTCCGGTGAAATTATCACAGAGTATAACTAACTACTCACAATATGTATCATGGCTTGATTTAAGTCTACTGCTAAAAGCGCATGTATAACGTTTGTGTGACAATTTGGCATGATTGATGACATGTACAGCTTATAAAACACATTTCCCCGTTAACATAACTCTGAACTTGTTCACTGTGTCTGATTAGCTTTCCCTCAACGTGGGTAACTAGGTAAATATTGAACAAAAGGAGGCCTAGCACCAACGGACATGACATGATGGACCCATAGCAGGCAGCAACCACCCTGTCATTAAGGGAAAAATATTCTGATCTATCAAAAGCTTGGCAATCAAAAGGGGAAGTGATAAAAAAAAATTTCCAGTTGAAGTATGGGGAAGTCATTCTGACTGCTACATGATTTAAATTTACATTGACCAGAATGGCCTGTTTTGTGGACTGTTGAACATGCATTTTACATCTGCTTTGGCCATTGAGAAGAGGCATGCATTTAGAGATAAAAAATAGAGGACATCATCCCTCACATAGCGTGCTTAACAAATTTTACCCAGCAAGCTTTAAAGAGATAATAATCAGGTTGCCAATCAGCTGAATGCAAATGTTTCTCAGATAAAAAATATGGTCCTACAAAACCACATGGCCCCTGATGTCTTAACAGCCTCTCAAGGAGGAACTTATACTATAAAACTTCCCAAATGCTGTTTTCTATACCTGATGAGTCTTCTAATGTGGCTCACCTTATCATGCAAATGAAAAATCAAATCTCTTTTCGGAATGATCCCCTTCCTAGTTTTGGGAAAATATTAGGAAAATGGTTTGGTTTAGGGCGTCCTTGCCTCAAGTCTTTGCTGATGACGTTGCAAAGATGCTAATTTTCTCTCCTGCTGTGTCTCTCCCACATCTGCTAGAATAATGCTATTCAAGCGAGATTCAGACAGTACTTTGGTGGACCCCAAAACTTACCTAGTTCTAGCACTGACAGACTTCCACTCTTCTAACCAGGGAGACTACAACACCCATTCTCAGCAGAAAGCAATTACAGAAGATAGACCTCTAGACTTAACAGTGAAATATATCAAGGGGGAATTTTGTAAGCAGATAAGGTAGGGGGGTCTTTTGGCTTGACACCCACCAAGAGGCAAACCCAGTTTTCCAGTAACAGAGAGAACACAACATGTGCAAAAGCATGATTTGTTTCAAGACCTGCAATGCCACATGATATAAGTAAAAGGCATTTATGGAGAAGTGTAGTAGATGAAGATGGAGTGGTAAGAAAGGTTCAGATTAAACAAAGGGCTGATGTTCTAGGCTAGGGAGATTTGGGGTTTATGCTGAAAGCAGTAGAGACCCATTGAAATTCTTTAAACACACAAACAAGGGGATTAGTTTTATGTGAAATTCTGTGTGAAGAATTGGTGGGGTGACAATAAGATTGTTGGTTTTCTATATCTGCTCTATCCAGTAGAACTTACAATGATGATAGAAAAGTTTTATATCTGTGCTGCCCAATCTCATGGCATGTAGCCACTCACAACACCGAGCACTTGAAATACAGCTAGTGCATCTGAGAAACTGAATTTATGCTGTTATTTAATTTTAATAAATTTAAATGTAAATAGCCACATGTGGCTAGTGGCTTCCATATTGGACAGCACCATTATATATCCTTCTCTTCTTTATCTGCATTAATAGAGACCCCAATTTTTTAGCTGGGCACCAAATAAAGATCGCATTTTCTAGCTTGCCTTACAACTAAGGGTGGGCCATATGACTAAGTTCTGGGCAATGGGATGGAAGATGAAGTGCAACGTCTGGGTTATGCCTTTAAAGGTAAAGTTGTACTGCCCTCTCATCCATGTCCCCTTCCCCAAAGACTGAACTGCAATGCGGGGAGTATGTGGCTGAGCAGAACAGCAAGATGGACGGAGATGGGCTCCCATGGCTTTGGTCGAGAGCTGCCATTCTAGCCAGACTTTTGAGAACCAGAGAAGTAAAGTTCTATCTCATTTATGCCACTCTTATTCTGGGCTTCTGTCACATGCAAGTTATCATATCAGACACTGTGAGTAAAGCCAGAAAGAGAATTACCAGGTGAAATATGATTAGAATAATCCAGCCAAGAAATGATGAAGGTCAGAACTAAGGTAATGCCGTCAGAGTAAAGAGAAAGAAGCTAATCTGAGAAGGATAAACAGGCTCTTTATACAAAGCCTGAATCTGTGAAAACTCAAGGAGGAATAGAATTCCATCCATGGCTGCTTCTGTGGGCATTAAGTTAAACTCACAATGCAGTACCATTTAAAAATAGAAATCTAATGAGTAAAGAGAAACAAAAATAGGACACACATTCTTCTCCAGACCCAGCTCAGACTGGCTGCAATATAGATATAATTAAATCAACGAAGTACCTTGACCTATTCAGAAACTGAGAAATGTTTGTATTTTGGACTAAGGGAGGGCAAGCTGAGAACTAACATATGGTACAAATTATAGACTAATTTAAATATGTGTATTTTGTACCTATAGATCACCAATTCTACGTCAATAAAAACATTGATGGCAAGTCTTAAATACGACTCAGTGGAAAAATGAGATTCATTTTAAACTGCAGCATGTCCATTGCTTGTGAACAATTTCCTAAGAGTTAATGATATTTTAAGCAAGTTAAACAAGTTTCCTAGTCCCTTTTTTTTTTTAACATTGAAAGTTTGCATCAAAAGCTCCCTCCCCTCCTTTTTTTTTAAATGGAGTTACTGTGGTTTGAACCCAGGACCTTGCACATGCTAAGCACATGCTCTACTGCTGAGCTAAACTCACCCCTGCCAAAAGCCCTTTGTTCACACACAAGTTGTAAAAAATTCTGGTTGGATACAGTTTGATTATGAAAGATCTTATAGTATTTTGAATTAATAAAGAAATGGTCCCCTATGCTATACAACCCAAGCCCCAGGGGGCAGAAGTTGTCTTTAACTATGCAAGCCAGTTGTGTTTTATCTGCAGGGTGCCAGAAAGGCTGGCAACAAAACTAGACCTAACCATCTAGATCCAAGATAGGAAGCAAAGTAGGATAAAGGTCCCCAGTTTCATTGCCTTGGTTTATCTCTGTGCTTGTTTCAAGACTACCTGGTATTTAGCGGAGATATTTTGCAGCTATCCTTTGAGAGATATTTGCTTTGAGAGATATACTGTGGTCAACTGCATCAAACCAGCTGTGACTTGACCACAGGAATGCACCTGTGCAGATGAAATCTGGAAGCATCTGAAAGCAGCTTTTGCTTCATTACCGTGTTAAGATCCCCATCCAAAGAGGGGATGTGTATCCGGCTAGGGACAATTTGTGCCATGTACAAGGGGGCCTGAGGGCCTGTGTATGCCATCTGTTCCTGGAAAGCTCTGTTTTTTTTTTCAGCTTCTGATGTTGCACCTGCCTCTTACCCCTTAAAATCTCCCCCCCTTTTCCTCTCTTCATGGAGAAGTTATCTTTAGAGTTTGAGCTCCTCTTCTTCACTCTCTGGCATTGAATAAACATCTGTCTTGCTAGCACCAAACTCAGTTTCATAATTGACAGCATGACCCTGAGCAGGAAAGAACTTCTTGACCACCAGGCCAGGGGCTTTGATTCAGTTAGAGCTCCAAGGTTGGAGGTCAGGGTTGGGGCTCACATTTAACTTGTTAACAGGACGACTATTTTTGTTAAGCACAATTTCCTGTGCCAGGCACTTTTGAAGGCAAGAACTACAAAGAGCTTTGGGCACACAAGGATTTCATTCAAACCCCTACACTTAGAGACCAACACTCTGTGGCTTCCAGCAGCCCAAGGCCATGTTCCTGGAATGACCTAGCCTCCTTCTGCGTTCCTGTTGGAAAAGCTTAGTAGTGGTTGTGTCGACTGGAAAAAATGCACAGCCTAAAAGTTGAGAATTATGTTTTATTCAGCGGACTTAAGCCCAGGAGACAGCTTTTCAGATAACTCTGAGGGACTAGTCTGAAGAGGTAAGGGAGGAGCCAGGATATATAGAAGTTTTTGCATAAACAGAACAAAACAAAAATAAACAAAACAAAACTAGGGTAGTCAGAATATCAAAACATTGCTGCTAATTAAAGGAAAACAAACATCTCAGGAGAATGAATTTAGTGCTTTTCTATGTATGGGAAGGTGCAAGAATCTGGGCTCACTGAAATCATTCCTTTGATATGTACCTTAACTATCTAGGACCAGTATCTTGTTTTTCTCCCTCTTGAATCCCCTCTGGGTGCACAGCTACAGTGGCCGATGGCTTGATGGCCTCAACATCCTTCATCGACAGTTAGTTGTTTATTTGTTATTTACCTGAAATTCAAATTCAACTCAACTGAGCGTCCTGTGTTTTATCTGCCAGCCTACCTCAGGGCTCCTGTGTCTCAGGACCCTCCCAACTCCCAAACTTAATAAAGCAAGCATCAACTATCTCATAATTTATTTATAGTAAACTTGGATTATGTCTGTATGAGTTCCAAAAGGAAGACTATGATTTAGTGAGTTTTGTGGTTTTGATGAGACACTAAAAGTTTCTGAAGTTGGGAAAACCCCACAAAATGATACTTATGAAGGAGACATGATTCATTTACAAACAAACCCATCAAAGAAATTACACTAAATTCAAAACCCCTCTGTGTCTTGTATTACAAGATGCAATTGATCTTAATTGTATCAGAGAATCACACAGTTGGCTGGGTTCTCAAGCTAATATCTATCTGGCCCATCTCTTTGTGGCCAGGCAAGTTTCTCTCCAACAATCAATTAGGGTCCCCTAGACAGCAGTCACAGACACCCCTTCATTGTAGGTGGGGAGGAGGCCGTTTCGGCCCAAGTTGGCAGAGTAGGTAAGCTTTGGTGAAGCGGAGAAACAGAGGAAGACTATGGAGAGCCAAGCCCATGGAGAGCCAGCCCAGGAGGGTGTTTCTGCTCATGAATAAAAGAGCAGAGGAAAAACAGATCATCTTACTGATAAAGGGACTGGTGCTTCCAGAGTTGACTCAATGAGAACAAAGGAATGTGAGTATTTTCTGGCAATAACTGTGACTTTGTAAACAGAGACACGAGTAAGGGAAATGCGATGGTGATAACATTACTGTGTTCCTTTACTGACTAGCCCAGCACCACTGATAAAAGCCATAATTTACACCCAAGCCCTAAGGAACGCTAAGCTTAAAAAAAAAAGTTCCATATTTGCACAGCCTCTTCACCTACTCTGTCTTAGTGAAGCTGCAGTCACGATTCTTGGCTAGAGGCAGGAGGTAGGGCAAATGTTTTGTTATTAGCTGTCCCCTCCCCCACACACTTGCTAAATGATGCTGTTGAGGTTCAAAGACATCAAGGACCAGTTCAAGGTCACACAGGTAATAAGACAGCAGAGATGGAACTCCAACCACGTCCTCTGACTCTGAGTAAGGAATTATTTCCTGAGCTGGAGGGCCTGCAGAGTTGGAGTAGAGCTGAGCTGGGGGCCGGGCAATAACTGTGACTTCTGAGTCCACAACTAACTGTGTTTCAATGCGGGAACACACAGGATTTGAGCACGTGCACACGAGTTCTTGTCACTGCAAAGTTCCCCTCGATTTAGGTCACACACAAGTCAGTTTATCATAAGCAGCCGGGTTACAAAATCCTATGGCAGGAAACACAATATTGCCAAGCCCCTGGGAATTTTACAGCTGCCGGGAAATGAGGTCTATCTGTGACTTCATCATCTTTTATTTACATTCTCTTTGACCCTCCTCCCACCCTGCTTGCTTGGTTTTCCTCCGTAGACTGCCTTCCTCCACTTACTCCTTGTCTTGTCCATGACCTTCAAAGGGGTGCCCCATCTCTGGGTCTTCAGGACATTTTGTCCCACCCTGCCCCGTCCTGGGGAAACAAATATGTCAGCACAGAGGTTGGGGAACAGACTCTAGAGAAAGATTGCTCGAGTTTGACTCCTGATTTATCATGTAACTTCTCTGTGTCATTTCCTCATGTATAAAAGGGAGCTAATAATGGCTTTGAACTCACGGAATACTGTGAGGAGTAAGTAAGATACTGTCCTTAAATACACAGCCTAGTCATGGCACACAGTACATGCTGGATAAATATAGCTATGTTGTTTTTATTGTTACAGAAACTCTGGTGTTTATAGCTCCTGGTTGAATACTTGCTCCAAGTCCCAATCTGACATTCTCAGTGGAAGAGCCATTGACTGAACTCATCTTGTTATGTGAGGCTACACGTAACCAGGCTTCCTGTGAATTGGCTGCCCTGATCCAATTAACCCAGGCTGGAGGGTGGACTACGGCAGAACAAATATAGTTGACTCATCCACCACTTCATCAGGGGCTGAAGGGGAGGCAGCTTTCTTAGAAGGGGGTGTGAAAGTAGCCAGCCCCTGAAAGATACCTAATACCAAGCACGTGTGAGAATTTGTTCTGACAGTGAAGATCTAATTTTAATAAGCGGTTGCTGCCCCTGGGTTATAGCCACCCGCTTTTCCTTTCCCCATTTGGTCAAGATAAGGAATTCTTCCCCATCTCCATTCCACTTATACTTTCCTACATCCCAGCAATTCACAGACCCCACTCATATTTGTCAAATGCCTGCAGTGTATAAGGCACGGTAGCCTGCACTGTGTGTATTGTGAAGATGGTGGTGGTGGAGCCCAGTCCAAGGATGGTGTAAAGACCAATAAGGAGCAATTTCTGTCTATGCAGGTACTTGAAACCTCGTGGGCTTCACAAAATAACTCTAACCCAAGAGCATATATGATAAATATGATAATGGAGGCAAAAAGTGTTAATGCTACAGAAAGGGTAGATACATTCTGTCTGCTGGGGCTTTAAAGAAAGTCTTTGTGGAAAAAAAAACAAACAAACAAGTGGAACCTAATTAAACTTACAAGCTTCTGCACAGCAAAGGAAACTATAAGTAAAACAAAAAGACAACCTATGGAATGGGAAAAAATTTTTGCAGATGAAACTGACAAAGGCTTGATCTCCAGAATATATAAGCAGCTCATACGACTTAATAAGAAACAACCAAACAACCCAATCCAAAATTGGGCAAACAACCTAAACAAGCAATTCTCCAAGGAAGAGATACAAATGATCAATAGGCACATGAAAAAATGCTCACTATCACTAATTATGAGAGAAATGCAAATCAAAACTACAATGAGGTATCACCTCACGCCAGTCAGAATGACCATCATTCAAAAATCCACAAATGACAGATGCTGGAGAGGCTGTGGAGAAAGGGGAACCCTCCTACACTGCTAGTGGGAATGCAGTTTGGTGCAGCCACTGTGGAAACAGTATGGAGATTCCTCAAAAGACTAGGAATAGATTTACCGTATGACCCAGGAATCCCGTTCCTGGGCTTATATCCAGAAGGAACCCTACTTCAGGATGACACCTGAACCCCAGTGTTCGTAGCAGCACTATTTACAATAGCCAAGACATGGAGACAGCCTAAATGTCCATCAACGGATGACTGGATAAAGAAGAAGTGGTATATTTATACAATGGAATACTACTCAGCCATAAAAACTGACAACATAATGCCATTTGCAGCAACATGGATGCTCCTGGAGAATGTCATTCTAAGTGAAATAAACCAGAAAGAGAAAGAAAAATACCATAAGAGGTCACTCATATGTGGAATCTAAAACAAACAAACAAACAAACCAACAAACAAAGCATAAATACAAAACAGAAACAGACTCCTGGACATAGAATACAAATTTGTGGTTGCCAAGGAGGTGGAGGGTGGGAAGGGATAGACAGGATTTTAAAATTGTAGAATAGATAAACAAGGTTATACTGTATAGCACAGGGAAATACACACAAGATTTTATGGTAGCTCACAGAGAAAAAATGTGACAATGAATATACGTATGTTCATGTATAACTGAAAAATTGTGCTCTACACTGGAATTTGACACAAAATTGTAAAATGATTACAAATCAATAAAAAAAAAAGTCTTTGTGGAGAAAGTCGTCTGGCCTGGTTGGTAAAAGATGAGAAGATATTTACCAATAAATGTGAATGAAAAGTATTTTATATACAGATTAAATAAATATCATGAATAGATTTGTAGAGATTAGATGTAGAGTCCACTGAGCCCACAGTTAATGGCCTGGTTTGGTCTGAGTATAGGTTATTTAGTCAGTGGGGAAGAATGTGTTACGTGTATAGAAACGTTGGCATCAGATTGTGATGGACTTTGTTGCCAAGCTAAAGAGCTGACACTTAATTTTACAAACAAGTAGAACCTATAAAAAGAAAAGCCATAAAATATCCATCATCTAATTTTGTTTTTGTTTTATGTTGTTCTTGTTTTGTTGACTGTATGTATCGTAGAAGCATGTCCATTTCAGTGTATCTTGCCGTCAGTTCCTAGAAGACAGAAATTATACAGTAACTCATGGAGCCTAAGAATTCACCTTTGTACCTGCCGGGGGCTAATCTAAGCACTTGACTTGTATTATATCCTCATAGTAACCCTCGGAGGTAGGCACTATTAACTTCATTTAATACAATGAGGCTGCCACTGAGCAGAAAGCAACCTAGATAAGGTAATGGCCTGGAAAGTCATAAAACTGATACATGAACCAGTTGCCAAAACACAGCCTCCTTATTAAGCTTACTGAATTGAGACTGGAGGACAGAGTTTTGGATGAAGTAGAAGAGGCAGCTTTATTTCTTTGTTGGACAAAGGAATCATGTGGGCTAATACTTCCAAGACTGTGAGCCTGCTGAGGAGGGGAGGTGTGGGCAGGGGGTGGTTTATAGCAAAAGTTCAAGGAACAGGCCTAGTTTCCATAGAGATCACATACAGGGCAACAAACTGTTGAACCTCCACCTCCAGCTCCTCCTCCTTCACCTCCTCCTCCTCCTTCTCCACCTCCTCCTCCTTCTCCTTCTCCACCTCCTCCTCCTCCTCCACCTCCTCCTCCACCTCCTCCTCCTCCACCTCCTCCTCCTCCACCTCCTCCTCCTTCACCAAATCCTCCTCCACTTCCTCCTCCTCCTCCACCTCCTCCTCCTCCACCACCTCCTTCTCCATCTCCTCCTCCTCCTCCTCCACCTCCTCCTTCTCCTCCACATCCTCCTCCTCTTCCTCCTCCACATCCTCCTCCTCCTCCACATCCTCCTCCTCCTCCACATCCTCCTCCTCCACCTCCTCCACCTCCTCCTCCACATCCTCCTCCTCCACATCCTCCTCCTCCTCCACCTCCTTCTCCTCCTCCACATCTTCCACCTCCTCCTCCACCTCCTCCTCCTCCACCTCCTCCTCCCCCACCTCCTCCTCCTCCCCCTCCCCCACCTCCTCCACCACCTCCTCCACCTCCTCCTCCACCTCCTCCTCCACCTCCACCTCCTCCACCTCCTCCTCCTTCAGATCCTCCTCCTCCTCCACCTCCTCCTACCCTCCTAGGGGAGGTAAACAGTTCAACCAGTGCCTGCCCCGGCTTCAACTATGGATGATGCTAGAAGTAGTAGGAATGAGGCGGGTAGGAGCCAGAAGCTCATGTTGTTCATATGTGGAAATGCCATGTCTGGGGAGCCAATCATTAAAGGAACCAGTCAATTTCCGAAGCCCCCAATCATGATTGGTATGACTAATCCTCCTCCTCCACCTCCTTCTCCTCCTCCACCTCCTCCACCTCCTCATCCACCTCCACATTCTCCTTCACTTCCACCTCCTCCTCCACCTCCTCCTCCACCTCCTCCTCCACCTCCTCCTGCACCTCCTCCATCTCCTCCTCCTCTTCCTCTTCCTCCTCCACCTCCTCCATCTCCTCCTCCTCCTCCTCTTCCTCCTCCACCTCCAACTCTTCCTCCTCCACATCCTCCTCCTCTTCCACATCCTCCTCCTCCTCCTCCACATCCTCCTCCATATCCTCCTGCTCTTCCTCCACATCCTCCTCCTCCTCCACCTCCTCGTCCTCCTCCACCTCCTCCTCCTCCACCTTCACCTCCTCCACGTCCTCCTCCTCCAACTCCTCCACCTCCTCCTCCTCCTCCACCTCCTCCACATCCACCTCCACATCCTCCTCCACCTCCTCCTCCTCCACCTCCTCCTCCACCTCCTCCTCCTCCACCTCCTCCTCCTCCTCCTCCACATCCTCCACCTCCAACTCCTCCTCCTCCACATCCTCCTCCTCCTCCACATCCTCCTCCTCCTCCTCCTCCACATCCACCTCCACATCCTCCTCCACCTCCGTCTCCTCCTCCTCCACCTCCTCCTCCTCCTCCACCTCCTCTTCCTCCTCCACCTCCTCCACCTCCACCTCCTCCACCTCCTCCACCTCCTCCTCCTCCACCTCCTCCACCTTCTCCTCCACCTTCACCTCCTCCACGTCCTCCTCCTCCAACTCCTCCACCTCCTCCTCCACCTCCTCCTCTTCCACCTCCTCCTCCTCCACCTCCTCCTCCACCATCTCCTCCTCCTCCTCCACCTCCTCCACCACCTCCTCCTCCACCTCCTCCTCCACATTCTCCTCCTCCACATCCTACTCCTCCACATCCTCCTCCTCCTCCTCCACCTCCACCTCCTCCTCCACCTCTACCTCCTCCTCCACCTCCACCTCCTTCTCCTCCTTCAGATCCTCCTCCTCCTCCACCACCTCCTACCCTCCTAGGGGAGGTAAACAGTTCAACCAGTGCCTGCCCCGGCTTCAACTATGGATGATGCTAGAAGTAGTAGGAATGAGGCGGGTAGGAGCCAGAAGCTCATGTTGTTCATATGTGGAAATTCCATGTCTGGGGAGCCAATCATTAAAGGAACCAGTCAATTTCCGAAGCCCCCAATCATGATTGGTATGACTAATCCTCCTCCTCCACCTCCTCCTCCTCCTCCACCACCTCCTCCTCGTCCTCCTCCACCTCCTCCTCCACATCTTTCTCCACATCCTCCTCCTCCACATTCTCCTCCTCCACATCCTCCCCCTCCTCCTCCATATTCTCCTCCTCCCCCTCCTCCTCCTCCTCCACCTCCTCCTCCTCCTCCACCTCCACCTCCTCGTCCACCTCCTTCACATCCTCCTCCTCCTCCACATCCTCCTCCACCTCCACATCCTCCTCCTCCACATCCTCCTCCTCCACATCCTCCTCCTCCTCCTCCATCTCCTCCTCCCCCTTGTTCGTTCACAGCAATGCCAGCAGTGCGCTGGGGGCCGCCGCCGCCGCTGCCCGCCGCCGCTGCCTCCTGCCTCCTCCCGCCGCCCGCCGCCGCCTCCCGCTGCCGCCCGCAGCCCGCTGCGCTCCCGCTCCGGTAGCGGGAACCGGGCCCTGGTCGTTCACAGAGATGCCAGCAGCGTGCTGGGTGCCGCCGTCGCCGCCGCCGCCCGCCGCTGCCGCCTCCCGCCACCGCCCGCCTCCCGCCGCCGCCCGCCGCCCCCCGCCCGCCGCCGCCGCCGCCGCCGCTTCGTGGAGCCGTTCGCGGGGCCTACCTTTTCGAAGAGTACCCATGTCCTCGATGGCTCCAACACCCCTTTTCTCTTGACTCTGCATCCATGGGGCCCCAGGAGCCACTCCACGTTCGCGGAGAGGCCTTGAGGACACACAGCGCTCACCGCTCCGCTCCCCTTCGGCGTACATCCTCTCTGGAAGCAACTGGAACAAGGCAGGGCCCGCCCCAGGAAGGGGGCGTGGCCACGGCGCCCGCTCCAAGGACCCCGGGTCAGGCTGCCCTCCGCGCCGCCTGAAGAAACGCAGCCCCACTGTGATTGGATGAGGCAATGCACTATAATAAATGAATGAATAAAAGCTATATAAATATGAGGCACACATTAAAGAAGAGACATGTTTACCACCAAGAATTGTGGAGTATTTCTTTACAAGAACATTTCAAGGCACAAATAAAAATACTTCAGGAAATATATACTAAATCTTTTAATTCAAATAATAGTATAGAATCCTTCTCAGAAAGATTATTGTACATTATATCTATTATTTTACAATAATAGAAAATAAAATTAGTAATACAAATATTTAAAGCCAATCATCAGAATTAAATTAATATTTATTTATATAAACAATGTAAGTAAGTAAAAATCATCAATTCCATTTAATATAAAGTATATTTCTGGAATATAATTATTTTTAAATGAGAATTATCAATTTCAATTCAACCAAATATATATATTTGTATACACACACACACACACACACACACAGATATATATATATCTGAATTATTATGCTGCATACCAGAAATGAACACATTATAAACTGACTATACTTCAACAAAACAATAAAATTTTTTTAAAAAGGAAGCCAAGTTCCTCCAGATACCCCATAGACACTTCAAAAGCCACTTGGTGAGGGCCAGATGCATCATTTAATCAGCCTGAAAATTCGTGGGAGGAGGAAACATTATTCTTATCTTAGATACCAGGGAAGTTTCAGATTGTTTTGCATAAACTTTTAGGTTGGCAGAATGGGATGAGCAGACCCTGGGATTCCTACTCAGTCCTGAGTGTCCCCTATAATTCCATGGCTCTCCAGAACTCAGGCAGCATAACAGACTGATGGGGCCTGCTGGGTTCAGAAAGTCCACGCTTTTGCAATCTGTCTCTCCCTGCCTTTTTTTTCAGGGAGTACTGATAACAAAGTCCTCTTGATGAGGGCAGAAGTCCCTGAAAACTAGAAGGCAGACACGGTCCAGTATTGCACAAGAATACTAAGCACAGCCCTTGGCTTATGACTCCATCTTTCCTGAGAACCCTAGTGGTTGAAAGAAAGTAAAAGGCACTTATTATCCACTTCTGTTGTAACAGTTTCATTTCGACTTTGACCTTGTTGGGCTGTCAGGCTTCCAGATGAGGGTTTTGTGACACTAAGATTAAGAAAGATCTCAGTTATTCAGCTATTCAGCTATTCAGCTATTCAGCTATTTCACATCCTCCCAAGACAGTGGGAAGTTGTCTGCACAGACATTTTTTTCTCAAAGCTTCTCTGTACTCAACCATTATTTAATTAAACACCAGCCATGTGCCAGGATCTGCTGCTTCTCTGTTTGGCATATCTGCAGCCTGGTGGCCTCAGCTGCAATCTAAGGTTGACAGACATTGCAAGGCTCAGAAGATACTAGAAAGATGAGGACTTGGTTGGAAGGATGAGGGGACGAAGGGAGAGAAAAGCCTGCTACTCCAAGGTGGGGGTGGGGGAGGCTTAAAATTGCCCAAGAAGGGCTCAAGGAAAACGTGGCAGTGGAATTTGGAATCTGAACTGTTTGTCAGAATTGATAAGGATGTTCTTTTTCCTTTTCTTTCTTTTTTTTCCCCTCCCTTTTTATTAAAGTATAGTCAATTTGCAATGTTGCATCAATTTCTGGTGTACAGCATAATGTTTCAATCATCTGTATACATGCATAGATTCATTTTCATATTCTTTTTCATTATAGGTTACTGCAAGATATTGTGCTATACAGAAGAAACTTGTTGTTTGTCTATTTTATATATAGTATTTAGTATCTGCAAATTTCAAACTCCCAATTTATCCAAGAGGTGAATATAGCTCAGTGGTAGAGTGCATGCTTAGCACACATGAGGTCCTGGGTTCAATCCCCAGTACCTCCATTAAAAAATTAATTAATTAATTAAAGATAAGGACATTCTTACCATGGAAATTTATCAGTGAAAAGTTGCTTGCCGTTAGGGGAGGAAGACATAAATATAGTGATGGATAGAATTTTGGAGAAAAACTTGTATGTAACAGTCATTAGAAACATACTCAGCAGGAAAACCAGTAGGTCCAGACAAGAAGCAAATGATTTCTCAAATGACAATAAGAAAGTCTCCCTAAATTTAACCTGAATCTCCCCTGCTCTGATACTTTACATACATTTCATCTCCTTTACCTCTCTGGGTTTTATTTAAAAAGCACTCTTTATATGGTGACTTGTGTAAACATGTCTCATGAAAGAACCAATCAGATTAGGTCATGGGGTGTAAGCTCGGTGACAACTGTCATAGCACACTGATGAATCACCATCAGTGATGAGGTGTCTGCAAGTCGTCTTTTACTAAAAATAAGGAACCTAAGCTTGTGAATGATTTCCCTATTTTTAAATAGGGGGTGAATTGAAGGTTATCTCGTTCACAGTGCCATTCTGACTTGTGTATGCTCCAGTGTTGTTGCCGGAGCAGCACAGATACCGGTGTGGTGACGGGGAAGCCACTGAGTGTACCTATTAACCACGCACCTCTTTGACAGATACCTGAACCACTCAGTGCAGACCTGGTGCCAGGCCCCGGGGGGTACATCCAGCTGCCAGCAGATGTGAGTTCCTGTCCTCAAGAAGCTTGCCAGGTAGCAGGAAAACCAGCCAAGTGCTTTTCATATACTGTCTGTATCTTCACAACAACCCTAAGAACTACTGTCAGTTTCCCCATCGTACATGTTTGGGGCAGCTAAGACTCTAAAGCTCACGGTCTAAACCAGCAGCTTCCAAGCACATCTGGGCATATGTTCCTTTCAGTGTAGAAAACTTTATTGCTCATCTGTGTGTGTATTTAAATAAGTATACATTTTTCTATATATTTAAATAAGTCTAGGTTTGTAGATAGTTATACTTTGTATATACATGTATACATATACTTACACTTTTTATGTACATCATATGGACCTCCCCGTACACTCACCTTGAAGACACACCACCGTGTGGCTTCCTGATTTTGTCCATGTCCAGTGGGAATAATCTGCTTCCAATCTCCCCTTCCCAACCTAACCCTAGATTTCGCTCTGGATGAGTGGGAATGGGTACCCTGTCTAAGAGCTTGATCTATGGAATTAAAGACAAATAAACAAATAAAGAGCAGTAGTTTTCAAGTTTAGACTAGGTTTTTGTATGGCTAAGGATGTTTTGGCAGAATTCCTTGATGAGTTTCTTGGTTTTTTTTTTTTTAATATGCAAAGGTGAGTTTTTCTCCTTTTGTAAACCCTACCCCTTTCCTTTGAATTCTCTTTCCTGCCTGAATCTTAAATATCTCCAACAAAAGGGTGAGCGCCTTGTCTGTCTGTTTCAGTCCCCATAGGACCCAGTAAAGGACTGAATGCATTAGGAAATCTTCGTCCTGTTGGAAAAAAGAGGACTTTTTATTTCAATTGTAGAATAGTTATTACTATCTTGTATCCTAACAGACTTCCCCAGACACAGGAGGGGGGCGGCTGGGCTCTTTGATGTCTCCAGACATGGAAGATGAGGAACATGCAGCAGGTCATCTGCAGATGGATGAAGCAGCCTGGGTGACACCAGGGCTGTCACCTCACAGGCACAATGAAGAGGGGGGCTGGGAAACAGGGGCAATAGAGGCAAGTCCTCCCACCTCTCTACCCATCCTGGCCCCAGGGCCCCCAAAGTCACCCAACTTCCTCTTTCCCTCTTTGCTTCTTCCTCCATGGAGATGCCTGTACAGAACCACCAGGAGAATGGCTGCAGGTCCCTCCCCGACTTGGTACTGCCACGTCCCTCTGTGCCGTGAGACTCTGCTGCTGTCCTGGGTTCCAATTCTAACAGTCACTAATTTCCTGGGAGGCACGAAGCCTCACTTGCTCACCTAGAGGAAGAAAGCATGGAAGTTAATGAACAACCTTCCAAGGTCCTTCCAGCTCTGGCGTTTTTGACCCTGCCTCTCTCCTTTCTTCTCCCCTGGCCTTTTAGAATGAAGCAGGAGGATTTGTCCTGAAAACGTGCCTTGGGTTGTGGCATTGCTGTTGACCAGGGAGCTGCAGAGGAAGCATGAACGGAGGGCTGGGTCCTTTTCTCTCACAGGATACGTGCACACACCCCATATTCTAACATGTTTTTCCATCTGACATTTCGAGTAACTATCCTCACATTGTCAAGGTCTGTTTTGCATTCTCTGGAAGGAGCATACACCGTGACAAATGGTCTCCGATTAGGCATATGGCCCTGCATTGATTTCCTCGTTGCCAGGATGTAGTAACAAACTTATTGTCCCCAGATGTAAAAATAATGAACTTACCACCAAGAGTGGAACATTGACAATGTGAAACAGATTAGATCTATTGGAGCCTCAGAGACAATCCTTAATTTTCAGTAGAACATTGCTTTTTATTTTCATCCTAAGTGAATTTCAATTCCCTTCCTCCTAAAACCTTGTTTTAAGATGGTCAGAGTGATTAGGAGTTTAAAAGCTTTTTTTTTTTTTAAGTGGATGTATTACTTGGAAATTGCGCTCAGCTATGACCAACAAAGACAGAAGACACAGTGGCTTAAACATGACGGGGACTTTATTATCTCTCCTACGGCTTGAAGTTGGCAGGGAGATAGTTCAGCGTGGTCCAGTGGCTCCAAGATGCCCCCAAGGTCCCAGGTGACCTTTATTTCTGCCCCACTAGCTTTAATGTAATGATTTCTAGCTCTGAAATTGTCTCCTCATTACCAGATGGCCACTGCAGTACCAGACCTCACATCTGAGTTCCAGGCAGGGAGAGGAATTAGAAGGGAAGGGCATACCGGCACGTGGCACTCAAGTCAGTTGAGAGGCCCACTCAACAACACCTACCTGTATTTCATTGGCTGGAACTAAACCAAATGTCTACCTCCATCTGCCAGGAAGCCTGGAAGATGCAGATTTTTTTTCAGGGTACACTGACACTTTCCCCACCAAATTCAGGGGAAAAGGAGAGAAAGGAAAAGGGAGAGAATGAACTTGGGGTAGGCAACTGCCCTAAGCGGGGTTGTTTTTCCTTCTAAAATTAATACCTGTTTACAGAAATGGAAAAGAATGAGGTAAAGTTAAAGTTAAAGAAAGATTTTAACTTAGTGATCCCTAGTCGCATTTAATGTAATTGTTTTATTTTTTAATGTAATGTAATTGTATTTTTGATGTTTTACTAGTATTTGTGTTTTTCTGATTGTATTTCTCTGACTATAAAAGGGATGTCTATTTATTAGGGAAACTTTGAGCAAAGTACAGAGAAGAAAATAGAAATCACCCATAACCCAGAGATAATCATTAAACTATTTTGTTGCATTTTCTGCCACTTTTATATCTATTTTTCATATTATTAATCATAGTGTATGTATCAGTTGGTACCTTTTTTCACTTTCTAAATAAAATAAGTGAATTTATATACGACCCTACCTAGTGTTTCCCTGCACCCTCATAACAGAGCATTTCAAATCATTGTTGCAAAGCTGTTTGGAAGGTGCTTGAAGTAGGAGAGGATGAATAACATTGGCTGGTTTTCTCCTGCTCTGCTTCTGGGGGACCTTACAGCAAATGGGGCTCACTTCTCTTTCATGCACTAAGACTAGATGACATGCTCTCCTTTCTGTATTTTTCCATCTTAAAAAATGTCAAGCGTCCATGCCAAGAGTTAAAATGATTTCTTCGGGGAACATGAGCCGTCATGCCCATCCTGATGCAGAGCTCACAGAGGTGGATTCTGCCCTGGCTTGTAAATTCATAGGATCTCATAGCTAGATAGGGTCCTCATGACCCCCATCCCAACCCCCAATGCAGCAGTGAAGAGAAGCAGAAAGGAAAGGTGCCCTGCTCAGGGTCACAGTCAGCATGATCAATAACCAGAACCCAGGTCTCTCGAGTAACTTCTAGTGATTTTCCAAACTACTTGAGATGCTTGGAATGATGCAACTGCTTGGTAAACTTCAAAGGAGTTACAACGCCTACAAAAATGTGCAACTAACTGCAGCCAGTTGTTAAAGGCATTAACTAAAGCTTAGAGATTCATAACTTGCTTAGGATGGCATTTCTCCAACAGGCAGTTCCATTGTATATACCTGGATTTTCAGGGAAAATATTCACTCTACAGAAAACAAGTTTTTCCATTCAGTGTTCATTGTCTATGAGCTCAGACCTTGCGAAGTGACAAAGAATGGTGCTAGAGATTTACAGAATTTGCAGCCCGGTTGGGGAGGTGAGAGAGACCTGAGCCAATATGGCGCATTCGTACAAATAATGGAATGTCATGCAACTGTAAAGGGGAGTGAGGTAAACTTGCATGAACTGTTATGGAAAGATGGCCATGATATAGCAGTGGAAGAAAACTGCTGATTGCAGTGGCGTTTGGTGATATATATAGTATGATCTCTTCTGTCTTTAAAAAACAAAGTGCATTCACACACATATTTTTGTATGCATAGAACACATCTAGACAAGTACACACAAACTTAACAGTGGCTGCTCAATAGAGTGGAATTTTAAGACGGGGAAATAACTTTTAAAAAAAATTTATTGAAGGGTAGTTTTTTTTTCCTTTTTTCACTCACCTACTTCTATTTTTAAAATACAATCATATATAACTGGTTTCCCCATCATACATTTTGAATAATTATAGTATCCACCAGAGAGGAATTGTGGCAATTAAATGAGTTGCTATGAATAAAATGCTTAGAATGCTCTGCCAGGCACATATTCAGAGCTCAATAAACATTAGCTGTTATGATGCTGCTGCTGCTGATGGTGGTGGTGATGATGTTGACAATGTGGATGATGAGTGTTCACATGATGCTGCTGGGCATGTACATTTGTACAAGTTATTTACAAATCAATTTGACCAGATATGGATATATACATATATACACATATATATATATACACATATATGCCAAAAGGCCTTTAAAATTTGAAAACATTTTGACCCAGTAGTTCCAATTTCAGAAATGTCTTCTATGGAAAAAATTGAATGAGTATATAAGAAATACACACAAAGATGAATAAAGAGCAAAATGTTGGCAACAAGCTAAATGTTCAAAAACAGGAGTAGTTTAATAACTTATGGTACATCTTTACAATGGAATAGTATACATTCATGGTACAAGTGAATTCATTAATGTGGTAGTATGTTAATGATATAATATTAAGTGAAAAAAGGCAAATTTCCAAGTAGCATCTACAATATGATTCCATTATGGTACAAAAAGTATAATGTACATATGTCTGTTTAAAAGAACATGCACTTGAATTTCTTTTTTTTAGTTTTTCCTTTAATTTTGTTTTTGTTTTTTTGTTTCATTTTTCACTTTTATTAGGTAGAATTGTTACAATTTGACTGCACATATACAATGTATTGCATGTAAATCTATATACACATTATACTGCACATTTAAAAAAATTTACATATATGTACTGTTCATTGTTTCTAGGACCACTTAGAGCTTTAGCTTTTTAAACTTACATAGTTATCAAAGGAATAAAGCCAAGCACAAAATAAAAATTAATTCAAAAAGATACATACACCCCACTTTTAACAGCAACATCCTTTATAATTGCCAAGATATGGAAGCATCCTAAGTGCACATCAGTAGATGAATGGATAAAGGAGATGCAGCACATATATGTAATGCAATAAAATTCACCCATAAGAAAGAAGGATATTTTGCTATTTGTGGCCCTTCATTCACTTTTTTTTTTCACTTCAAAACCCAGAGTTTTATAACTGGCATAAACATTTCTATACATGCACTTGAATATTAACAGTATTGAACCCTGGGCAATTGCAAAACTTTCTTCTTTTTTACTTAGATACAGTCTTCAATTTTTTCTACAATGACTATCTATTACCTTTACAAGTATTTAAAAGAAAGGCAAAAGGCCTTTGGGAGAGCATTTCACCTGCAGCCTCCACGCCAACAGACTGGCATGGGGCTACTTCTGGCTGGGAGCCCGAGGAGATGCAATGCTTCCAGGTTCCAAGGATCCAGTGGGCAAGTTTTTTCAGTGTCTACTGCAGACTCAGCAGACAAAGGACTAGTGTCTGGCCTGACTCAGGAGACGGATTTTGAATGTTGACTAAATGCCAAGAAGAAGGAAATAGGTGAGCAAAATCAGGTCAAGCTACTGCAATCAGCAAACTCAGATTCTTATGATAAGCATTCTTCTCATTTTGCGTGGTGCAGTCCCAGTGGGCCTCTGGTCTCAGCACAATTATGAATAACAAACACCCCTTTCATTCTTATTCTCCCTACCCACTTGGAGTTCGCTCACTTGTTTCATTGTTCGCTTGTTTCACATTTGTTCTTCCAGCTGCTGCATTTCCTCTATGTTGAAGTTGGTTAAAGGCTTGATTCACGTTCAACTTCTTTTTTGGCAAGAATCCTTCATAGATGGTTCTGGGTGCTGTATGTTGCCTCGTGTAGGGAGGTACACAGTGTCTGGGTGCCCTGCTTTCAGTAATACACACATTGACAAGTGGATTCATGTGGTGTCCACATGACTGAGTCATTGTAAAGTTTCTCATCCATTCATTCAACCATTTCATGGTTTCATCCGTGAATGAATGGTTGCATTAGAAGCTAGAAAATAGGTCTAATTACACTATTCCTTCCAAATTTATTGACTGGAATCCTTTTGTAGAGAAAAATGATCCTTATCAATTAGGACTTACTCTCTAGGATAGTAAGGGCTGAATAAACACTTGTCTCTTTCCCTTTAATGGTCAATTTTCAGAGTAAGGAGTTGAAACCCTAGTTGTTTCCAGTGAGGTCTACAGTTTCTATTTTGTTTTTTTGTTTTGGTTTTTTGAAGTTTTTTTTTGCTGTTTTTCGGTGGGAAGATTTCTACTTCCTTTTTGAAAGTCTGGTACCATGCTGAATTCATCGGGTCCTCCTTTAATTTAAATGCATTTATAAAACAAATTATCCTCACAAATTAGGAATTGTCCACAGTAGTCAGGGTTCTCCAGAGAAACAGAACCAGAACCAGTAGGATGTGTGTGGATAGAGAGAGAGAGAGAAAGAGAGAGATTTATTCTAAGAAGTTTGCTCATACCACTGTGGGCCCAGCAAGTTTAAAATCTGCAGGGCAGGCAGGCTGACTGGAGACCCAGAGAACAGCTGACGCTGAAGCTCAAGGCCAAGGCTTCTGGAGTCAAGACCTCCTCTTCTTCGAGGAACCTCTGTCTTCTTTTCTTATGGCCTTCAATTGACTGGGTAAATCCCACGCACGTTAAGAAAGGTAATATATGCTTTACCCAAGGCCAACTGATTTGAATGTTAATCTCATCTAAAAAATACATACCGTGACAGCAATATCTAGACTGATGTTTGACTAAACATCTGGGTACCATGGCCTAGCCAAGTTGACATATCATATTAACCATCACATTATCTCTGTATTTAAAAACAAAACAAAACAAAACAAAAAACTGGCAATACAAGTTAGGAAACGTAAAATGGGTGATAAGGTCAGGGCTTACTGGAGGTATTCAAAGACGCAAAAGGACGCTGGGACTGAACCAAACAAGAAAGGTCTGAATTCGTTATTTCTGTGTGTTCTACTGGCTTGAGCACCAGACCGAGAGGGGGCAAAAATGGCCCTCGTTCTGACACTTCTCACATGGAATTTATACTGGGTCACTGAGTTTCAGAATCTTCACCTGAAAATCCAGGCTACTAACTACTGTCCTACCTGCCATCATACTTTGTTATGACAGCCAAGAGCAATTGCATATATTAAAGTATTTTGAAAACTCCAAATTTGTTATGCAAGAATCAGGTGTCATTAGACTGCTTTTGTCAGACAACCAACGAACCACAGAGTGTCAAGCAAATGTGCTTTGAAGATACAGTAAGTGCAAAGCCACATCATGATGTTCAATGACTTTCTCTTCATTTGAGAGAAGACACCAGTCTTCAGACCCACTTTTTAAGAAGAGGGACTGTTGTTACTCTCCTAAGGGGAAAGGAATCAGAGCACACATTTTCTATATTAATGCCTTTCTCTATAAATTCGTGTTTCCCTTAGAATTCCTATTTCTGTATGTCAACCAGGGAGCATTGACAAGTGCAAAGGATAGATTTCTGACTGGCTTGATTCATTCATTTACTTATTCAATAGGTTTTTATCAAACACCTATTATACGTGAGACAGCACGACAGGTGCTGTTGAAGACACAGATATGAATCAAGTCTAGATTCTGTCCTTGAGCAATTTACAGATTCTTTAGAGGAAGATGCCATAATTAAAAAAAAAAACCCTGTAATGTAATGTAGAGATTGAAATGTACCATGAGAGAGAGCAGTAACATCCCACGGAAATTCAGGGAAGGCGAGATCAGTTACAGCTGAAGGCTCCAGACAGCTTCCTGGAGGAGATGGCACTGCTAGACTGAAGAATAGAGAGAGATTTGGGCCATTGAGGCGGGGCAGGGTGGAGCAGATAGAATCCGGACAGGATGCTGTCAGTGCGGTGGAGAATACCAGGTACTTACAGGGAAGAAATAAGAAGGCTGTTTGAACATGTGCTATTGTGTTGCAATTTATAAATTCTCTCCTTTACCTCTAACTTCCTTCTCTATGCTTTTGGAGAAGATCCTAAGATTTATCTAACACTGAGATGGCAAAAAGACTTCCTCTGTCTGGGTGACCAGCTTCAATGCATGAGTAGCAGAAGGTCACATCAGGTCGGTCAGCTCAACGGAGCAGGTCATTGTCTGAGAGCTACTTAATCTGTTATAATTTTATTGTACTTGGGGTGCCTTTCAATTCTAAAACTACGATTCTAATGATTCTCAGAAATCAATGCTCGTCTGAAGGTTCTTTGTCATTTTAGATATAAACCTTTCTTAGCTAGAGGACCCAATGTCCATAGTTCATAAACAGAAAACACAGAACTTAATTTAGCCTCCTTGATGATGCGGGGTCACCCTCAAAACAGAAGGGATCAGACTGTGCTGTAGCACAGTATTGCTGGGGTCCACAGAGGCACAAAGGGTAATATGTCCCCAGACTCAGTGGCTCTGGATTGCTCTGTGATAATCATTTTCTTTCTTCTTTTTCTGCTTGCTTTTGAACTGTTGAACATTCAATGCTCAGATTTTGATGCTGTCAACATATCTACCCATTTTATCTCATTTTTGTTCTGTTTGCTGCTTTTATTCTCCATGAGTCTTGGGAGTCAGATCCCCAAGTTCTTTTAGAATTACATGTAAAGTAAGAGCAAATCAGCTCTGAATAAGGATCTAAGATTACTGCCATGGCCTGTTTCTTGAGACTTAGTGCAATGTGGTCTGCTGTTTAATTAAAGGTGTGTATGTCAGAGAGAGAGAAACACACACACACACAGAGTGTATGTTTGCATGTGTGTGGATATATAAATGTGCTTTTCCTTTCTGGTGTTTTAACTGTGATTGTGTGAAGTCAAGCTCAGGATAAGTAAAATGTGACAGCCTATAATTTGCCTAAAGAAATTGAGAAGCATAGAAAAATCTAAGATTAGAAGAAATTCTGTAACATTGCATACAAGAGATAATCCTGGTTGCCCCTGAGATTACACAAACACTTTGTGAGGATTATAAAGTAGGATAAGGAGCAATCGTTATCTCTGAGAAACAGCAGTTACATGATTAGTCCAAATTCCCATGGGAAATTGAAAGAAATTGATGATCAGACTTGAGGTCTCAGACTCCCAAACTGGAGTTCCTTCAGTTACTACGAAATGCTGCCCACATGATAATCATTATTCAAAATCAAAAGAAATCCTGTGCCTCTGAACTTCTACACCACATTGGGAGGGCACATAACCAAGCATGCGGGTTTGGAGTAGGTACCATGGGTCCCCCTAATCAACCACCGAGTGTGCTAAACAGAATCACCTGAAGGGCTTTTGAAAAACGTGGATGCTCAGGTCCCATTATTAAGAGTCTATTTTAGCAGATCTGGGATTGGGACCAGAAGTCTGGGAGAGATTTTCACCCTTAACTACTTAAGCATCCAACTCCATTGTAACTATAATACCGTTATCACTCCAGGTTTGGATTTTATGAGAAACGTAAATTGCCTTTGTGTCCCCAGTCATTTAGTGTTCAGGCTGGGGCTTTAGATAGCCAGAAGGTCATTGTTTTACTTTGTTTTGTTTTGTTTTTTCACAGCACATCCTTCTTCCTGCTGTGGCCTTTCCTGTCCGTCTCACTGTGTACTTCTCAGCTGCTTTGCCCACGCCTGTGCCAAGATAACAGAGTACCTAGGCATGCATAAGATCCCACCCAGTTTCTTTCTGTTCTCCCTCGACTTGTGATACTCAGCTGGAAGTGGTGACGTGGTTACTACAGGACGTTCTAACTGGCCTGCCTCATGGGATGGTTGAGGCTTTTTCAGCAATGATCATGTTTTTGAAAGAAGGGTCAAGTGGTTGAAGGTAATGTTAATAGTAAAAATGGTGACAGTGATTCAGCTGGGAACTCAAAGTATCTGACGGGGTTGAAGGCACACCTGCCAGATGCTACCCCAGCAGCAATAGGGGAGCTTAGTGAGAGTAGACACCAGAACAGGTGTTTTTAAACACATTACCTCATTTAAAACTCACGACAGTCCTAAGATGGGAATACGATTGTTCCTTTTTTATATATAATGAAACTAAAGTAGAGAAGCAATTGATCCAAGTTTGTACAGCTAGAAAGATGCAAAGACAGGTTGAAAATCAGTGTGGCAGGTGTAGGGTTTTACTTCTGGCCTACATTGGCACACAACCAGATTTGTGCCAGACTATGATCTGAATACACATTCAGATGTTGCAAGGATCTGAATGCTTGCCTGTGATCCTAAGCAATGCTATGGAGAAGGCTGGTTCCCTCTGTATACCTTGGGGGCATTGTAGGAAAACTGAACCATGTAGGTTCTAGAAGCTTTGTACCAAAAGGCCAAGAAATCTTCTGTACCCTGAAGTCAGTATCAGGGTCTGCGTCTGATTCAATGCCTGGGGGAAACATGGCGGTCTCACTGAACACAGGGAGCCCTCTCCATCAGGGAGCCCTGTAGAATTCCAAAGAAATCACAGAGAAGGAGGCTGCCCACAGGTCTGCAGGACCTTGAGAGCTGGCCTGTGGGCTCCCTGCTGCTTTAGAGAGGTTCCAGTCTCCTTCCTCATACTTAAAATCAGATGTCAACATGATGGAGCTGGGTTGGAAATAGCATTGTCATCAATGAACGCTGAACCCGGTGGTCTCTGAACACCTGGGTGGCTGAGTCGCTAAGGACCCTGCAAACGAATAGGGTAAACACATGAGGCCTGGGTCTCCCAGCCAACCCTGTTCCAAGCAGAATAGCTCAGCTGAAATATATTTTATATATTGAGCTTCTCTGTAAACTTCTATTTGAAGAAGGTATTCCATGTTAAGAAACATGCTTGAAAATAACTGTTTCTATCCTCCTGAATTCATCTATTATTTTTCCTAAACCCTCCTGGGCAGTTGGGGATCTGAAGTCTAGTCTCTGAGGCTGAACAAAGTCTGAGGAATAACCTCTCCCTGCCGTAAGCTCCCAACTTATCTGGTTGGTCTCTGTCTTAGCCCTTTATTGAGATGGAAAAGGGACCAATGTATCAAGTGCCCTTGATGGCAAAATTGTATCCTTGTCTGAGGAAAGGACAACTCTTCAATTAAACCTGATACTTCAGGTCACAAAGGGATGAAGGGACTACCACTCAGGACCCTGTATATCACTGTGGAAAGAACATCACTTCTACCACTGTCCACCCTTAGTCAACTCATACCTGAGTATCTATTGTACAAAATATCCAGAGAAAGCCTGAGTTCCCTTTGGCAGGGAAGAGTATCTGGCTATCTAGCTCCAGCAGACGCCATTGATTGCCTACTTGGTGATTATTTCCCACCCATACCCACCTCTTCTCTGCTGTGTTGACCTAAAACAAATAGATGGCGAGATATTTCTCCAGTAAAGATGGGTTTGCTCAGGATCAGTAGAGGATTGCAATTTGGGGTCTAGAACCATGTGAGCCATGTGCAGGTCCCCGCAGGGCAAGGGAAAGAGAAGGCTTTTGCAGAGAAGAAAAGGAAGTGGGGAAGGCTACAGTAAACAGTGTCCATGGCTTTTCACTGGCTGAGTCCTGTCCTTACCAGGAAAGAAGAGGGGTCCTCCTTCTTCCTGTTGGGCTCTGATGTTCTGATGTCATCACAGGGCATGAGAATATCCTTTTCTGGTCTCCCAGCCCTAATATTTAATTGAGGTTTCAGGGTATTAATTTTTTTTTTTTTTTTTTACAGCTGGCAGGGCCCATCTCCCATTGTTGAGACTGACAATATCAGATGTTCACTTTCAGCCTCTCGTATTGTGGACATGGGAACAGAACCCAGCTCTTTAGGGGGCTTCTGGAAAGGATTTTCTCTGTCTCAAAAGCAGTGATATATCAAGGGGGTCAGAAGGGAGGGTGTAAGCTCAGGGGTAGAGCATGTGTTTAGCATGCACACTGTCCTGGGTTCAGTCCCCAGTACCTCCATTAAAATAAAAATAAATAAATAAATAAATAAATAAATAACCAATTACCCTCCCCCCAAAAAAGTCCATGAAAATGCCTTTCTCCTTCATCAGTTGCCAACACTTGGCAAACAGTATCTCCTTTCATCCTCAAAACAACCCTTTGAGGTGGTTAATAATATAGTCCTGATTTTACAGATGAGAAATCTGAGGGTTACAGAGATGAATACTTGACCAAGATCGTGTCTAAGAGATGGCAACACCAAGATTTGAACCCAGATATGTGTGGCTTCTGTGATGGTTTGAACTACATCCCCCCAAAAAGTTAGGTTGAGGTCCTAATCCCCAGTACCTCAGATTGTGACTTTGTTTGGAAATAGCATCTCTATAGAGGTAATCAAGTTAAAATAAGGTCATTAGGGTGGACTCTAATCCAAAATGACTGATGTCCTCATAAAAAGGGGAAATTTGGGCACAGAGCTAGACACATACAGAGGGAAGATGATGTGGAGACACACAGGGAGAAGACAGCTATGTGGCTGGAATGACACATGTACAAGCCAGAGAGCAGCAAGGATTGAGAGCAAACACCAGAAGCTAAAAGAGACAAGAAAGGATGCTCCCCGTGAGCCATCAGAGAGAGCTCGTCTCTGCTCACACCCTGGCTTCAGACTTCTATGAAACAATACATTTCTGTTGTTTTAAGTCATCCAGGTTTTGGTACTTTGTTAGAGAAGCTCTAAGAAACCAGTAGAACTCCCAAACACTTGAGCGCATTCTTACAGTGCTCACTGAAAAGATGCAAATATAGACATGTTTGGCCAGGAACATTACTAGAAGTGGGGGCAATCCTAGAAAATGGTAGTGTCTTCTCGAAGGGCACAAAGGTGGAGTCAAGCAAATCATGTGTTGGCCCAGCTGGAGAGCCAGGCTGCAGTGGAGACCACCACAAACTCAATCTGCATTCATCAAACTGTAGCTATGGCCATAGGTGTTTCACACACAAAACACAACACCCTGCAAGGTTGTTATCTCTACCCCAAAACAGATGATGGAACCTGGCTGGCCCTGAATCCCACAGTTGAGAAAGAGAAACAAGCCCTTAAACTTAGAGCTTCTGACAAGCTCCACTGTTCTTTCTGCCTGGTGAGATTTATTCCCACAAGAAACAATCCTCAGGGACATTGCCTTCAGTATGTGAGCAGATGTCAGAAGGGACACTGTGCAAGTACAGTATTTGCCTCACATGTTGAACTTCCGTGTGTCCTTGGCTCTCTAGGGATTTGGGAGTAGGTTTTGGTTTTAGACTTTTTTTTTTTTTAAGACAAATTGGTCAGTGTGATCAGTTGCAGTTCCTCCATATGCTGTCTCAGAACACCCAACTGTATCTCCCTAATGGCCTCATTTCCCCCTTCTGTTACTGTGCATTCTACTACAACAGGGCTAATAACTGCAACTCATTAACTTCAGAAGTGCCTTGAGATTAAAAATGAAAGAGCTTACATCAAGGAATTTAGCAGGCTGGACGTAGGCAGAAGAACTTGTCCCTTAAGTGGAAAACGCTGAACTTTGGCTTCCAGCCCTAGGCATCTCTGACGTCTTCAAGCCTGTGATCTTGAGACTGTTGCTTTTCAGTTGAGCAGACTCGTGGGTGCATCCTCTACTACCTGGGAGAAGTACCAACGGGAAAGCCCTCCCTTCCTTTCTACGTCCTGGGGATGAAAAGGTGCTTTAATGTCATGGATCAGTCACCACACATTGTCCAACTAACAGCAGCTCAGGAATGAGGAAAATGGGAGTGACAATTCAAGCTGTGGGTTCCAAGATAGGTGAACTCCAAGAGGAAAGAAATAGTCTGGAATTACCTTTATTCATCACTCAGTTCACCCTTTCAGAATGAGGAATTTTCATAACTTCCTTTACTCTGCATGTTTCATGGAACCCTGCTTGGTAACTTCAAACTCCCAAACCTCACATCTAAAGCTCTCCACACCCTGGCCCTAACTTCTTTCCCACCAGACTCCAACCACCCTTCTACTCGAAATCTCCATTTGACCCAAATGACTCCAAAATATGTCTGGCACTCTTTTCTCTTCCTGTCCCCTTGCTCTCAGGACCTCCCCACCAGAATCCTAATGTAGTGCCAGGGGACCCATACTCCAGTGCAACGGGTCTAAATTGCCTGTGTAGGGACTGGCATGATCAGAACCACCTGAAGGGCTTGTTAGAATTTCCTAAGCTCTGCTCCGAGTCACAGCCAAGTTTGTGAACCTAAAAGCCCGAACTCACTCACCCAGTACAGGACTCCCCCCTGAACCATCCTAAGACATGAAAACCAGCACCTGCTTCAGCGTTCAGGCATGGTCTTAAATTGCATTTTTAAACGATGCTAATTGTCGAAAATTTCTGCCACGTGTTGAGGCAATATTATCTTCTTTGCAAATCCTTCTCTTTGACCTAATTCTGTCATGTGAGTCACACAAAATAAGTCTGATAACTCTTCCCAATAGCAGTTGTTCAAATATCTAAAGATAGATCTCACCTCCCATTCACTTCCCTCACCCCCGCCACCATCAAGTCTTCAACTTTCTGGCTAAATAACTCTAACTCCTTCAAATGCAGATCATAATTTACCATCATCATCAGAATCCTTGCCAGAGTTCCACAAGACAGGTACAGTTCATTATTTCCATGGCATAGATGAGGAAACTGAGGCTCTGGGAGGTTAAGTAACTTCCCCAAGTGCATGCAGTTAGTTAAGTGCCAGGGCTTGGACCTGAGCTGGTCTGTCTGACTTCAAAGTGGATAGCCTTAGTGGATAACCACCAATTTGTTCAGTGTTCTTTGGACAGTCTCTGATTTTACTGTCTTTCATTCAATGTGATATCCTGAATGGGACACAATGTTTGTGAACATGTCTGCCCAGCACAGCATGCAGAGTTCTTTTATTGCCCACTGTCCACTTCTGTTAACACAGGCCAAGATGATCTTGGTATTTCCTGGCAGCTCCACCACATGGTTAACTGATATCGATTAAAATTAACATGGACTGATGTAAAAATCAGGTGTTATCTTTACTGTATTAATTGTCTATCATGGGATTCCTCTCCCTGCTGCCGCATCTGGGGAGGGCTTGGGGTCCTCATTCCATTTTTTTTGGTGCCTCCATCCCCTGAGCTGAGGGCTGTGTGGGGACCTTCCTTGGTCCCCAAATCAAGAGTAAATTTCACTGGGGAAAAGTTGCCTATCAGATGCAAATGAGAACTGCAGGAGTGAATACAGTGTTAGATAAGGCACATCCTGCTCTCAAAGGAGCAAAGAAAAGAAAGAGGAGGCAGGAGTGCTGAGAGGGAGAGACGAGGGCCTGATTCCCAACCATATGGCTGGTGATATAAAACTGTCAAGCGGAGAGATCTTGGGAAGACTCAATCCTTTCTTTTCCAACTTTGTGACTGATGTCACTTTGTGACTCTGTAACCCCCAGTGACTAAGCAGAAGAGCGTGTCAGATGCTTAAAGCTATCACCCTGTATGTCGTATTCTGCACCTGTAAAGTTAAATTCTTTTAAGCCGAGTTAAAGACTTTCCTTCGACTTGTACTTAATTGTACCTTATGTATTTATCTTGTGAGTGTTGGTCCGTCTTTCCAAATTTTAAAAAGTGTTTTGTTTTGTTTTGCTGTTTAGCCTGACACGGCAAGAATCAGATTCTACAGAGTCACCACTCCCAGCTCTGAACCTCCCACAAATGGAATGAACATGCCTTCTATGTCACTGATAAGACTGTTAAATAGGAGTTGACCCCGGACAGGTAGCATTGCCACAGAAGTACAGGCTCAGGCTGGGAGAGCAGTGGGTCTGGCTTGTTCATCACTGACTGTCCAGAACACCACACAGGGCTCCACTTAGAGACAATACTATGTCAAGCCTTGTATAAATCAATCAGTAAGGTCCTTCTCCAGTTCTGAACCATAGAATATTAGAATATCTTACCTGGAGAGGACCTAAAAAATCAATTAACTCAACATGCTCTCTTCACATAGTCAGAAAATGAAATCCAAAGAAGAATGATTCCTTACCTCAAATCACCTACATAGGGTAAAAAAAAACCTGCTCAGTGGCCCAGATTTCCTATTTTCTAAAGCAGAACGCTTCCCACCACATGGAGCAGTGGACTTCCCAGCCAACATTCTCCAATGACGTGTGTTCACCCCACAACTGGACTACTGCTTTCAAGCCTGGGAGATCCTGTGGAAACCCCAATTAGGGCAGAAGAAGTACTTTTGACTCAGAGGCCAAATGCTCCTGGGTGAAAAAAAAAAACACATCCCTAGGTCTTAGGTACTAACTTTGTCATAATAAGGGAAAGATTCTTATCAAAAAATTCCAGAAAGAAGCTCTGGGGTTCTAGAGGAGGAAAAAAAAATTTTTCATCACTCCTTAGACACTTTTCCAAGGAAATAAGTGGAGATGCCAATATTAAAGCCAATGTCAACCCATCTACATCCAAGCTTTAATTTTAGGCCATACACGTTGCATAGCACCAGACTGCTTGCTCCCGAATCTGTCCTCAGTTATTTCAAGTTTGACTTCCACTAGCCCTCAAACAAGTTACCCAGGAAAGTGTGAATTTGACTACCACCGCTGTCTGCAGCCTTTCCCATCTGCTGCTCCAGACCAGTCTCCCAGTGGCTTCCTAAGGTAGCCTACATTTGCAGCCTTCTTCTGCAAGGACTCTCTGCCCTGAGTTGTTCTCTTTACTAACCATATTCCAGAAGCAAAAACAGTTATCACTTCAAGGATACACTTAACTCATTCAGTACTACTGCTGCAGGGGAGGTGTCTAAGGTTTGGTTTTTTTTCCACATTAAAGAAATCATAAAAATGAACAAGTTTAGTTCTCTGGATACTCATAGAAATCGTTTTCTTTTCTAGATGCACAGTACTATTTTTGCATAAATGAATAATTCATTCTTTTTATGTATTGTGGGATAATTTACATAGAGTAAAAGTCATCTTTTTAAGGGGTACAGTTCTATGTTGTGCACCTTATTTTGAGCATACATTTGTTCTTACAGACTGAATTATACACCCCCTCAAAATTCAGGTGTTGATGTCCTAATCTTCAGTGTGACTGTATTTGGAGACAGGGCCATTAAGGAGGTAATTATGATTAAATGAAGTCATAAGGGAGGATTCTAATCCAATAGGACTGGTGCCTTTATAAGAAGAAAAGCTACCAGGAATGTGCTCACACAGAGGGAAGGCCAATGAGGATGCAGCAGGAAGGAAGCCATCTGCAAGCCTGGACAAGAGGCCTCAGAAGAATCCAACCCTGCCGGCACCTTGATCTTGCACTTCCAATGTCCAGACCTAAGAGAAAATAAATTTCTGTTGTTTAAACCACCGTCTGTGGTATTTTGTCATGGCAGTCCTACCCGACTAATATAGTTATGTGACTACCACCATAATCAAGATATAGAACATTCCATCATTCCACCATTCCACCTTTGAAGTCAATCTCATTCCCCACCTTCAGTGCCTGGCAACCACTGAGCTGTTTCTGTTCCTAGAGTTTCACCTTCTCCAGAATGCCATATAGATGGACTCATACAGGTTAGAGCCTTTTTAAACTGGCTTTTTTCACTTAGCATCATGCTGTGAGTTTCACCTATGTTGCTGCATGGATAATCCGTTCGTTTTGATGAAGACATTTTGAGACTGTATGAGCAAGAGAAAAGAGAGAGAGAGACAAGGAAGAGGACCAGGACAAAGGTTTTCAGGAGGGAGGGGATGTTGAGTCCAGAGTCAGGTATTGGAGGAATTGAATGTACTCAAAATATGGTACAAAGAATTATTTTAGATTTTTTTTTCCAAAATCGATTCTAGGCAAATCTCTCCCCTCTTTCTTTCTCTTTGGCCTTATGTCAGAGTTGAGATAATTTCTCAGTCCCCAATATCCTATTACCCGTAGTCTGTGTGAGGCCTCACTCCTGCTTAATTTGATTATGTTTCTCAATTTATTTTCTACACCACTGCTGTCTTCCCACAGGCTTTCTCTCTAATATGTTCATTATATGTGCTTAGGTGAGTAGGGATCCTTAAAACATATAAAGGGCTGATCTGTATATTTATGTGTTTTAAATACACATAAAGAGTATTGGGATATAGAGCTTCAACTGTGTACTGTTCACTCAGCACTGTTTTTAAGATCTCTCCATGATTAGTTAATATGTAGTGCTCTGTAAACCTAAAGAACTCTACAAATATTTACTACTTTAAGTAGTAGTAGTAGTAGTAATAACAATAATTTATTCAAAGAATCTTTTTGAGCATCTACTATATTCTAGGTATTTTTTTCAACCCTAGGTATAGAGAAATTTTTTCTTTAAAAAAAAAACACACAGTTCCTTATGGAGAAATACAGTAAACAAATAAGTTCATAATTAACTACATAAATATGATTGTGATAATCCTAAAATTGTAAAGAACTAAGTGGTATGAGAATTTCTAACAGCAGGGCCCAACCTCATCTTGAGACTCAGGGCCAGTTTCTCCGAGACAGGAACACTTCAGCCAACTTCTTGTCCCTTGAGCTAGGGGCTCAACTTCTTGTATGTTGTCCATAAACCAGGTGGGTTTTGCACTGTTTTTCTTAGAAGGATAAGTTTGAACAAACGAAATCTAGGACTGAGCTGCAGAAAATTGGGTCCAATGACTTGTGGGGAGATGAGTCAAACTCAGGTCACTGGGAATGACAGAGCAACACGGAAGATTGAAAACTGGTGTCATAAAAGAGAACGTCAAGGGGGTTGAGTATGGCTCAGTGGTAGACAGCATGGTTGGCATGCATGAGGTCTTGGGTTCAATCCCCAGTTCCTCCATTAAAAACAAATAAATAAATAAACCTAATTACAACACCACCCACCCCAAAATGAATATAAATACAAAACAGAAACAGACTCATAGACATAGAATACAAACTTGTGGTTGCCAAGGGGGTGGGGAATGGGAAGGGACAGACTGGGATTTCAAAATGTAGAACAGATAAACAAGATTATACCGTATAGCACAGGGAAATATATACAAGATCTTGTGGTAGCTCACAGCAAAAAAATAAAAAGTGACAATGAATATATGTATGTTCATGTATAACTGAAAAATTGTGCTCTACACTGGAATTTGACACAACATTGTAAAATGACTGTAACTCAATAAAAAAAAGATTAAAAAATAAAAATAAAAATAACAAAGAAACAAACAAAAAAGAGCATCACCTTCCCATCTGTGCCTGTTGTGCTGTCACAACACACCAGCATCAACAACAGAAATATTGAGCTCCTACTGTCACGCGTGGTAAGTCAAACTGCGGGTCCATTTGTTTGCATGGATGGAGGTGCAATCAGAGAAAGTAAGTAACAGAACGCCCGGACACAGGACCGAGTCGCTGTTCTCAGCGACCACACGGGATTGCACCGAGCGGAAAAACCCCAAGCTCAAAATAAAAGATGAATGCCCCCCAAACCAACTATGCACCTTTTGTGGCATCAGTTTCACTTTACTATGAAGAAAGAAGGGGAAACAAACAAGAAGCAGTCTAGGAACAGGAAGCGCAGGAGTGTGGATCAGTTAGTTAAGACAGCGGGCAAATCCCTGCTCCCTACTGCCACCAGCCTCAAGAGCCAGATCTCCCTGTGGGTTAATGGCATTTATAAATATTTTCCCTGTCGTGACATCGCCAGAAAGGATCTCGAGAGCTGTCAACAGGATTTGGCTTTTCATGCAAGCCTGTATAAACACTGTTCTTCATTCAGAGAGCATTTTTGTATTTTCTGAAAATGCAGACTTATTTGAAAAATGCCTGGTTTATCCTCTCCCAATCTACCCCTACCCCATGAACTAATCTCTTACAAATCTATGTTGGAGGAATAACATTAGATTGTAACTGCTTACAGATCTGCAGTCCTCTGACTGAGGAAATCTGAAATTGCAAACTGCTGGGAAGGATTCACCAAAATGCTTGATGTTTAATGGTGCTTAAAAGACTAAGATCACAGTTTATTTCAAATGTATTTTGAAGGCCTCTCAGTTTGCCTTTTTTGTGTTTTGACATGAATAGAGATTTAACACCAAGGTGACTAGAAACTAATGAAATTTATCCTTAAGCCCCAAGGAGAAAACACATAATTCTCTTTTAGTCTCACCACCTTACTATTTCAATATGATTTATTGTAACAAATATTTATTGAGCTTTCCTATTAAATTCAAGAGAGAAACAAAAATGAGCACAACACAGACTTAAAAAGCCATGGTCCTTATATGGACTTCCAGTGATGTTTTAATAACCATATTGTTCTTAACTATAGATACCTGCAAATCCACTGGGGGAAAAAATTAGGCTCAAAACTTTCATCAGATTCTCAGAGGCATCTGTGGCTTCCAGAAATTTAAGGATCTCTGTCCTAGTTATGTAGAAAGAGTGAAGGGAGAGTATAGCTCAAGTGGTAGAGCATGTACTTACCATGCACAAGGTCCTGAGTTCAATCCCTAGTACCTCCATTAAAAAGTAGATAAATACATTAAGTCTATTCTTAGTCTTTTGAGGAATCTCCATACTGTTTTCCACAGTGGCTGCACCAAACTGCATTCCCACCAGCAGTGTAGGAGGGGTCCCCTTTCTCCACAGCCTCTCCAGCATCTGTCATTTGTGGATTTTTGAATGATCGCCATTCTGGCTGTTGTGAGGTGGTATCTCATTGTAGTTTTGATTTGCATTTTTCTGATAATTAGTGATACTGAGCATTTTTTCATATGCCTATTGATCATTTGTATTTCTTCCTTGGAGAATTGCTTCTTTAGGTCTTCTGCTCATTTTTGGATTGGGTTGTTTGGTTTTTTTTTTGTTATTAAGTTGTATGAGCTGCTTATATATTCTGGAGATCAAGCCTTTGTCGGTTTCATCATTTGCAAAAATTTTCTACCATTCCGTAGGTTGCCTCAAAAGACTAGGAATGTCATTCTAAGTGAAGTAAGCCAGAAAGAGAAAGAAAAATACCATATGAGATCGCTCATATGTGGAATCTAAAAAACAAAAACAAAACAAACAAAAACAAAGAGTAAATACAGGATAGAAATAGACTCATAGACAGAGAATACAGACTTGCGGTTGCCAGGGGGGCGGAGGGTGGGAAGGGATAGACTGGGATTTCAAAACTGTAGAATAGATAAACAAGATTATACTGTATAGCACAGGGAAATATACACAAAATGTTATGGTCGCTCACAGAGAAAAAAATGTGACAATGAGTGTGTATATGTCCATGTATGACTGAAAAATTGTGCTGAACACTGGAATTTGACACAACATTGTAAAACGATTATAAATCATTAAAAAAATAAAAAAATAAAGTACAAAAAAAAAAAAAAGACTAGGAATAGACTTACCACGTGACCCAGGAATCCCGCTCCTGCGGGAACCATACTTCAAAAAGACACCTGCACCCAAATGTTCATAGCAGCACTATTTACAATAGCCAAGACATGGAAACAGCCTAGATATCCATTGACAGATGACTAGATAAAGAAGATGTGGTATATTTATACAATGGAATACTATTCAGCCATAAAACAACATAACATCATTTGCAGCAACATGGATGTCCCTGGAGAATGTCATTCTAAGTGAAGTAAGCCAGAAAGAGAAAGAAAAATACCATATGTGATCGCTCATGTGTGGAATCTAAAAACAAACAAACAAAAAAAACCATAAGTGGAAAACAAACAGACTCAAAGACATAGAATACAAACTTGTGGTTCCCAAGGGGGTGGGAAGGGACAGACTGGGACTTCAAAATGTAGAACAGATAAATAAGATTATACTGCATAGCACAGGGAAATATATGCAAGTTCTTATAGTAGCTCACAGTGAGAAAAATGTGACAATGAATAAAGGCTTGTTCATGTATAACTGAAAAATTGTGCTCTACACTGGAAATTGACACAACATTGTAAACTGAGTATAACTAAATTAAAAAGAAAAAGTAGATAAATAAACCTAATTACTCCCCCTCCAAAAATATTACAAGCATATTTAAAGATTGAATGGTAAACTATTAAAGGGGAAATGGTACTTTAAAGCCATTTAGTCTGAGTTAGCCTCCTTCAGCTTACAAATGAGAAAACTGCGGCAGCAGAAAATGACCTATCCCTGGTGCCACACAGCACTGACATGGGCCACAGCCCCATTCCAGAACTAACTATGGCTATGATGAGGGTAGGGTGAGATAAGTAACAGAAAAGAACTACAGGAGAAATGTGGAAGATTACATTCGCTGGAGAGTGTCAAAAAAGACCTGATAAGAGACGTGGTCTTTGATTTTCGCTTGGAGGAGGTACTGGGGATTGAACCCCTGACCTCGTGTGTGTGGAGCATGCACTCTACCACTTGAGCTATACCCATCCCCTACCTTTGAAATAATCTTGATGATGGATTTTGAGACATATTATTGAGAAGGCTAAGGTGAGGGTGGATGGAGTGTGAGTGTCATCTGGGAGAAGAAACAGGGAAAATAAAGTTAGGATGCATGAATCTGTGTGTGTGTGGTGGGTGGGGAATAGGAACTAGGACTAGAAAAACAGGTGGTGGCCCTACTGTGAAAGTCATCAGAGATAGAATGAAAACAGACACATAGTACACAATGCAAGTTCAAGGATCCACAGTAGCATATATCCCCTATCAAATTTCCAAAGACTTCTTTGAATGTTCACACTTTCTCAGTGCTGGCAAACACTCATAAAAGCGGCTGGTGGGTATATAAACCAGTACAACCTCTCTGGAGGGCAATTTGAGAATTGGTACCAAAATGCTTTGAGAAGTGCAGAGCTAGTGAACTAGGCAATACCTCTTCTAGGAATTTATTCTATGTAAACAGTAATGAACATGCATAGAGATTGCTAAGACTATCCGTGGCAGTGTTCATTTCAGTAATGAGTCATTAGAAACTGCCTAATCACCACACACAGAGGACATCTTGAGGCTCCTCCTCAAGATGGGAAAATAAAAAATATGATCAATAAGTATCAGCCTGTCGAAGAGTAGTTAGTGGAGAAATGTGCATGATAAATTGTGAGTACTTTAAGTTTGTTTTGACTATTTTACCTTTCCTAATATGTTTTTCTCAAGTGAGAAGCCAGAGGTTTTTTCACTAGCCCGTGTGCCTTATCTGCATAGACAAGGTCATGACACACATTTAGAGAAATGAACCAAGCTGCAAAGCAGGAAGAATTCCACCATCCTTAGTATCAAAAGGCATCTGACCACATGTATATGGACTCAAAGAAAACTCATCACAAAGTTAATCATGGTTATCCCCAACTGTGAAATTAACATTTTAAAAAGTTTTCTCTCTTTTTTTTTTTTCTGTTTTCTAGGTTTAAAAAAATAACAAGTGATCATTTTAAAAGCAAAATACAGGTGTTATTTTTTCAAAGACAGGCATCCCTGAAGTATGACTGTTTTTGAGTGAGGAAGTTAAACCTAGCCAGGATGACTTCTGACCTCAGCAGTTCTTTCTCTGTAATGCATAATCAAATGTCATGTGACACGTCCATGTCTCAGCCCTTCCTATCTTACTCTGAAGATCTGCTTTGTCTGGGATGACTTATTTAGGGGCTTGGTTTACCTCTTAGCACTCCCTCCCTCTGGGAAGCATGTCTATAAAACAATTTTTAGGAATATGAGCATTCTGAAGATTCCTACCAAACACTTATTCAAAACCTACTTCCTAGGAAAGTTACTTCTGGTTTTGTCAAAAGTTCCATGTCTGACCAGACAACACTGAGGGGATCAGCTGGTAATGAGAGAGAAGAGGAAGTGGGATTGATTCTAATATGCCCTGATGTCCTTCCAGACAGATGCCTCTTTGCCTTCTGGTGTGACTCCATCAGTGTCCTGAGCAGGAGTCACACCACAAGGTGAATTCCCATTGATGCCATGCTGGAGATGCTTCCTAGAGAATCAGGGCTCTGCTATTGACCTTCAAGTGGGGGGAAAAAACTGTAAGATATTCCAGATATCACGCAATGAAGAGCCATCCCACCACCATGCTTGAATAGTCTTGATCAACTACTCTGAGCATCTGTGGAACTTACTGTTAAAACCTACGGACCTGCCGTTAACAGCAGGTATCTGTGTTCATGCCTGCAGGGGGAGGAGGGAGTGATCTGTTAATTGTTCTGTTTTTTATTTTAGCACTGGTTATAAGGGTATATTCAGCTTCTAAAGATCCATTCAGTGTACATAGGTGACCCTTATATGATATACTTCAATAAAAAGTTAAAAAAAAAAAAACTACCCGGGCACCACTATTATCATTTCCAGAGCAAGGATCCTCAATTGAACCAGTGCTGAATTTGCCAAGAGACTTATAGGGCAATGGATCTGGTTTGCAGGCCTCTTGAGAGTGAAAGGAAGGAAAATGAGAGTGGAAAACAAGAGAGGCCTGTATGCTTGGAGCCCGAGTGGTGTGGCCTCGTATTCGGAGAAACCGCCCAGGTGATCTGCTTCAGAGAAAAGGGTAGGTGAGTGCATGGGAACACAGTCTCCTATCCCAGCCTTCACCACAGACGCTTGGATCACTGAGCTTTCCACTTTTCTTCTCTGAACTTCAGCTGGACCAGCTATCAAAGGAGAATATTCGATCTTACTAACCATGACCTGATGGCTTTGTTCTCATGGATGTGTCAAGAAAAGACAAAATTTGTCATTAGAGTACTAAAAAAAAAAATGCAGCAATGACTGATAAAATCATTTTTCTTATTAGAAAGCAAAGTGAAACATTTATAGGTGACTCAGATCACCCAGAAACAGGATGTAAGCTGAGTGATGACAAAGCCCATTTTCTGCAACAGGATGGCCACTGTGGGAGTGGAGCACTTGGAGTGGCAGAGCTGGAGTTTTCTATGGGCTGTTCACAGCATCTTCTTGGTTTGTCCAGTCATGGAGGTCAAAGTCCCATTGAGAAGCTGAGATCTCGTCCCATCCATTTCCCCTTTTTCATTATCAGTGGTCTGTGGGCCAGCGTTAGACTCCCTGACTTCTCCATCCTGCAAGTTTTCCTTCTTGCATCATCATCACTAACTCAGCTCTGTTACCAGCTTTGCTCTGCTGTTTCTCTACACAAACCTGTGCTTACACACACACGTACAGTCTGGAGTCAACCAGTTATTTTCAAAGAAACTGGTAGTTTACCTGAATGCAGCAGACTTTTTACACCAGAAGTTCCCAAACTATGTTCTGTGGAACACTTATATTCAGGGATATTTATACGAATTCCTTGACAAAAGGATGTGGGGTCAGATATGCTTGGGGAATGCTGGAGTTGTTTTGAGGGGGGGTTCTGGGTTTTTTGTAATTGAGGTATAGTCAGCTTACAATGTTGTGTCAACTTCTGGTGTACAGCATAATGTTTCATATACATATATATTTGTTTCATATTCTTTTTTACTATAGGTTACTCCAAGATATTGAATATAGTTCCCTGTGCTATACAGGAGAAACTTGTTGTTCATCTGTTTTATATATAGTAGTTAGTATTTGCCAGTCTCAAATTCCCAATCTATCTCTTCCCACCCCCTTACCCCTCTGGTATCCATAAGTTTGTTTTCTATTATTTTTATTTTTTTAATTGAAGTACAGTCAGTTACAATGTGTCAGTTTCTGGTGTACAGCACAGTGTCCCAGTCATGCATATACTTACATATATTCATTTTCATATTCTTTTTCATTAAAAGTTATTACAGAAGAAAAACATTTTAGTCTATTTTTATATATAGTGGCTAATATTTGCAAATCTCAAATTCCCAAATTTCTTCCTTCCCACCCCCTTTCCCCAGTAATCATAAGATTATTTACTATGTTTACGAGTCTGTTTCTGTTTTGTAGATGAGTTCATAGCATCCTTTTTTTTCAGATTCCACATATGAATAATATCATACAGTATTTTTCTTTCTGGCTTACTTCACTTAGAATGACAATCTCTAGGTCCTTCCATGTTGCTGCAAATGGCATTATTTTATTCTTTTTATGGCTGAGTAGTATTCCATCACATAAATATACCACAACTTCTTTATCCAGTCATTTGTTGATGGACATTTAAGTTGTTTCCGTGTCTTGGCTATTGTAAATAATGCTGCTGTGAATGTTGAAGCTCATGTTTCTTTTCGAATTAGAGTTCTTTTCAGATATATGCCTAGGAGTGGGATTGCTGGATCATATGGTAAGTCTATTTTTAGTTTTTTGAGGACTCTCTGTACTGTTTTCCATAATGACTGCACCGAACTACAAACTACATCCCGAATGCTGGAGTTTTTTAAGTGTTAACTTTAGAACTTCTCAGAGCCTTTGATATGCATTGTGGATGTTCTAGAATACACGAAAACTCTTAAATCTTTTTTTGTAGGAATAAATAGCAATTCCTCAGGCAATCCAGTTTAGGAAAACTGAGAAATTCATTCATTCAACCTACATTTATTAAATAGCTGCTAGGTGTCAGGCACAGTTCCAAGTGCCTGGAGAATATATCTTTCTCAAGGTCCTTTTCAAAGCCTTTTTATTCTAGTGGCACGAAAAGGCAATAAATCAGTAAACAAGATAGCTTCAGCATCTGATAAGAAATGTATGGAGGAAATTGCCAGGGCCCACTTTTTAAGGCCTCTTTGGAGAGCTGTCTAAGCTGAAACTTGAAGGTAAACATGAGTCAGCCACAGGAAGAGCCATGAGGAGAACATTCTATACAAACAAGAGAGTGCATGCAAAGGCCCAGAGACAGGAAGGATCATGGGCTGCTCCAAAGTCAAAGTCTGGCCAGGCTGGTGTTGCTGGAGGCTAGTGAAGGAAAAAGACAGTGGTGGAAAATGAAGTTGAGGAGAAGGTGGGTATTGGTTCATGTAAGGCCTGGTGGGCAACCACCAGGAACTTGGAAACTGGTCCAAGAGCAAGAAGAAGCTATTAAGGGGCTTTAAGTAGTGAGGTGCTGCCAGGGGAGATGGAGAGAAGTGGGTGGCTTAGAAATGTGTCCTGCTAGGAGGGCCTGTGGGACTCTCCAGTTACTGTCTGGACTCTACACATGCTTCAGCACATTATCTGTGCTATACTCATAGTGTCTTTTTGTGGTTATGAACCTCTGTTTCCTAACTAAGTTGCAAGTTCCCTCTCTCTAGGTTCTAAGCAGAAGGCCAAGAGTAAAATCCAGGCATCAAAAGACCTGGGTTTTAAGCCTGGGCTCACACTAAGCAGCTGTTAGAGTGTAGACAAGCCACTTCACCTCTGGGCCTCAGTCACTTCATCTGTAAAGGGGAGCCAAAGGACTAAGTGATCTAATTCTACCATTTTGAGTTCTACATTCTTTGCTGTTCAAGGCAAGGAGAGGCATAACTAGACAAATAGAGAAAAGGGAACTAGGGATTTGCTTCACATCCCTTGATGAGAGATAACAAGGAAGAAAAATAACATGTTAAAAGATTAGCCCCATAACGTTGGGCTTGGTAATGATTTCTTGGATATGACACCCAAAGCACAAGCAACAGAAGCAAAATTAGGCGAATAGGAATTGCATCAAACTAAAAAGCTTCTGCACATTAAAGGAAACAATCAGCAGACTGAAGAGGCAACATAGAGAATGGGAAAATAGGTTTGCAAATCATGTACCTGATAAAGAATTAATATCCAAAATGTACTAGGAACTCCTACAACTCAACAGCAAAAACCAACAAAAAAAGGCACCCAATTTAAAAATGAGAAAAGAACTTGAACAGACGTTTCTCCAAAGAAGATATATAAATGGCTAACAGATATATGAAAAGATGTCAAGGTCACTAGTCATCAGGGATGTGTAAATCAAAACTACCATGGAGTATCCTCTCACACCTGTTAGAATGACTTTTGCTCAATAATAATCATTTTAAAACATACAGCAAATGTTGGCAATGATGTGGAGAAATTGGAAACCTTGTACACATTGGTGGGATTGCAAAGTGGTACAGCTGCTATGGAAAATAGCATGGCGTGTCCTGAAAAAATTGAAAATAGAACTACCATGTGATCCAACAATCCCACTTCTGAGTACTTGTCCAAAATATGTTCAAACCCTCAAAAGTGTACATTAAATATGTGCAATTGAAAAACAAGGTCAAAGATTAGATATTGCATTAGCTTCCTGTGGCTGCTGTAACAAATGGCCACAAATTGTCTTAGAACAATAGGAATTTCTTCTCTTCCATTCTAGAGGCCAAAAGTCCAAAAATGAAGAGGTTGGTAGGGACACATTCCCTCCAAAGCCTCTCGAGGGGAAGCCATTCCTTGCCTCTCTTCCAGGTTCTGGTGGCTCTAGGGACCCTTGACTTGTGACCACATCACTCCAATCTCTGTCTCTGTTGCCTCTTACTCTTGCATCTCAACTTTCCTCTGCTTCTTTCTTGTAAAGATCCTTGATTGCATTTAGGACCCATCTAGATAATCTAGGATAGGCTCCTAATCTCAAGATCCTAAACTTAATCATATCTTTTTAGCTGTATCAAGTGAGATTTAATCTTTTACCACGTGAAGTTAATATGCAGAGTTTCTGGGGATCAGAAAGTGGACATATCTTTTGGGCGGACACCAAAATAGCTTAAGATTATTAACTTAGATGATATATGAGGCATCATGCATGTCCTATATAAACACTTTCCTAAGAATCAATAAACAGAGAATTGCTTCACTTTTCTCCGCATGGTGTTTGTGTGTACATGATATTGCGCCACCGACAAAGCCCACCACAGATGTCAGTTACCACCTCACTCCAAATTACCCTCTTCCTCTCCAGGGTCCCCCTTCCACCATGACTTTTATTTCTTTTCATTTTTCCTCCATAGTGCCCAGTAAAAGACTTTGCATATGGTAGGTAGTTTTATTCAATGAGTACTGCTCAGCCAAGCATGAGAGATTCGAGTCTAAGTCCCTACACTGCACCAATCTGTCTTGTGACCCTGGCAGGCAAGTCTCTCCGGCTGTCTGGGGAGTGGCTTTCTAAAGAGAGAAGCTGACTGCAATTGGCTTCTAGAAGCTCTTATACCATTTATATTCTGCAAGAAGAATTTGCAGAGGAGGAAAAAGACGATTTCCCTTTACCCATCTCAGGTTCATTGGACCTACAAACTAGACTGGCAAAAATACAGACTAACAGGAGAAAAACAGAAGTTTATTGACACATGTACCATAAGTACGCACAGGAGAATTCAGTGATAAGCAGCCCAAAGGAATGGTTTAGAATTTGGATTTATATAGCATCTTAACAAATGAACAATACATTTGTAGAGAAGTGACAAGCAAAAGGGAGAGGATTTTGAGTTTTTAAGGGTAGCAAATTATGAGAAGGTAAATTTGGGGGAAGCCATTGGACAATCAAGGCTAGTTAGTAAAATTTGTTACCTAGATTCCCCATGTGCCATCTCGGGGCTGATAAAAGTCTAGAGTTTTCTCCAGTGATTAAGAATCACCCTGCCCTTCTGAATATAGAGAGGGCTAGGGCAGAGATGTTTTCTTATGTCTGCTTTTTCTCAACTGCCGTCAGCTCAAAATAACCCTTATGTCAGAGTGGCATATTTTAAGGGGTGGTATACTCTGAACCCCTTCACACTCAAGATTAAATATGTTCTTCCTCAGCATCCTCTGAAACACATCTTTCCTCTAAGTTACAGAAGGAAAACAGCCTTTTGCCCTCTCCTACTGCAGTTTGGGGGGAAGCATCTGCCCTGGAGAGAAGAAAAGGATTGAAATGAGATAAAAATCTTCATTTTCCAGTCCTGCTGGCCCAGATCTGAACACTTGAGGCTTTTGCAATAAGGAGAGTCAAGTTTCAAAGATCTCTATCTCGACTCTGAGCTCTATTGCTGTTTTGGAAAAAGTCAGCAAATCATTCAGGTAACAAGTGCCCTTGGGACCAGCAACACAGAGCCAACTGGATGCCTGCTTCTGTCTTTCACCCTCATCCCGCCCCCTCCAGCCCCCACCCCCACCACCCCATCCCAGCATATCCTCAGAAAAACTTCCTCCCATAAATAATTCAAAGGGCCAAGCTATTAATTAGGGAAACCGTAACAGAGGGTGAGAAAGGCACAGGAAATGGAAAATAATTATCCTGTCCTCTTCATCACACTCTCTTACTTAAGTGCTGAGGAAATATATGAACTTTTGTACCAAGGAGAAAGGAAGAAAATAACGTTAACTGAGCACCTACTGTGTTCCAGGCCTTTTCCTGGTTATCTTACCCTTATCTGTGAAACAGATATCATTGTTCCCTTTAAAAGATATGGAAACAACCCAAACATCCATGACCAGACAGCAGGATAAACAAAATGTGGCATGGATAGACACTGGAATACTATCCAGCCTTGAAAAGGAAGGAAATTCTGGTATATGCTACAACACGGATGAGACATTAAGACATTATGCTTAAGACTCACAGGTATAGAGAACAAACTAGTGTTTACCAGTGGGGAGAGGGAAGGAAGGAGGGGCAACCTAGAGGGAGGGGGGTTACAAGAGGTACAAACTATTATGTATAAAATAAGCTGTAAGAATATATTTTGCAGGGGAGGGTATAGCTTAGTGGTAGAGTGCATGCTTAGCATGCACAAGTTCCTGGGTTCAATCTTCAGTACCACTGTAATTAATTTTTAATTAACTTTAAAAAAATGTATTTTGCAACACAGGGAATATAGCCAATATTTCATAATAACTATAAATGAAGTACAACCTTTAAAAATTATGAATCACTTATGTTGTACACTTGTAACATATAATATTGTACATAAACTATACTTCAATAAAACCTTTTTTTTCAAAGGACAATATGCTTAAGACATTATGCTAAGTGAAAAGAGTCAGACACAAAAGGGCACATTGTGTGATTCCACTTATAGGCAGGACCTAGAATAGACATATCCACAGAGACAGAAAGTGGAATAGAGGTTACCAGTGGGTGAAGGGAGGAAAGAAGGGGGGTTATTGTTTGATGGGTACAGACCTTCAGTACAAGATGATGAAAAACCTCTGGAAATGGTTAGTGGTGATGGTTGCACAAGATTGTGAATGCAATTCATGCTGCCAGACTGTACACTTAAAAATGGTTAACACTGTCAAAATTTCTGTTACGTAGATTTTGCTACAACTTAAAAAAAAAATGTTTGGAAACCACAAGTTTAATTGTCCAAAAACATGCAACCATTAAAGGGGGTTTGAACCCATTTATCTGACACATGATTATTATTATGTGAAGAAGACCTAGTGGGTAGTAATAATACAGATCTCCAGACAAAGCAGAAACGGCAATTGTTTCATGTCTACCCCAAACTAACTTCCTGACCTGAGGTTGCTTTTCAAATGACGACTGGGTGAGTGGAAAGAACGTTAACTCATCACTCACTGAATATTATCTAACCACGTCCTCCTAAGCCTCTTGTGTGGAGGTCCTCGTCTGCTGTGTGATCCTTCCTCTGGTTCAGTTTTATCTGAAGTCTGAGAGTAATTCAGTAACTGAAAATAAATAAATTTATTTATTTATTTAGGCTCCTAAAGCCTAAAATGATGTCCTCAACGGGAGTACAAATGGTGATTCCCTTTAGCCGCTGTTGAGAGAACTTCGAGAAGTCACTTAGACTGTGACGCTCAGGTTCAGCTTTGTCTCCCATCCCAGGTGTCTGGCACAATATCTGGCCAACAGCAATATTTGGAAATATTTAATTAATTGAATTAAATTTTGAAAAGTTAATCCCAAACCTCACAGGAAACACTCTATACGACCAGCCCACATACAGAATGATCCAAAGTCTCTAATGGCAATCGGGGATTCAGTTGTTGTTGTTGGTGGTGGTGGTGGTGGTGGTCCCTCCCTCACCTGCTACCACAATGACACATAGAGTTTAACCCTGCTTTTTTGGTACCATGTCCTGGGTTGTTGTTTTTTTTTTTTTTTTTAATGAGGGTACTGGGGGCTGAACCATTGAGCTACCATTGAGCTATTACCCACCCCCATCCTGGTCATGTTAATCAAGGACCACTGAAGAAGGTTTCAGTACTGTATCCCTTCTCAGTAAGAATAATAGCTAAGGACACGATTGACACTATGTGCCTACAAAAGTGACATAACACGAAGTGCCAACACAACCTGGGAAGCACTGTGTTTTTGCCCCAAATATTTATCCTGAAGATAAGGAGGCCTTCAGGCCTAGTTTCCAACTTATAGGGAAAATGCAAGACAGAAATAAGTTAAACTACACCACAGTTAGATAAAGACAGAATGCAAGACATACCTCAAGACAGTTGGCCTTCTTACTGCAAAACATTGATTCCATAGGAAAGCAGGAGGTGGCTTCTGTTCTAGATTAGGGGAAATTTAAGAAATATAAAGCCAAAATGTATTATGTGAGCCCTCAGTAGATCCTGGCAATTAAGAACATCCAGTTATGCAACTAATAGGAAAGAATATGAAAAGAAAATATTTATGTGTATGTGTATGTGTATGTGTAACTGAATCACTTTGCGGTACACCTGAAACTAACAATGTAAATCAACTACATTTCAATTAAAAAAAAAAAAAGAACATCCAGTTATGGACTGGAAGTCAGTTATTAGGGAATTATTATTTGTATCCTCATTATGATGAGGATATAATATGAAGGAGACCATCCTTCTTTTCAGGGCATGCATGCTGAGATATGTAAGCCTGAAATGTCATGACTGACATTGAACTTATTTTCAAAAGGTTTAGCAAAACAAAGCACACACATTCACACACATGTACCTATAGGCAGGGAAAGCAGATATGGCAATCTTTTTTTTAAACATTTTTTATTGATTTATAATCATTTTACAATGTTGTGTCAAATTCCAGTGTAGAGCACAACTTTTCAGTTATACATGAACATATATATATATATTCATTATCACATTTTTTTCTCTGTGAGCTACCATAAGATCTTGTGTATATTTCCCTGTGCTTTACAGTATAATCTTGTTTATCTATTCTACAATTTTAAAATCCCGTCTATCCCTTCCCACCCTCCACCCCCTAAACCAATAAGCTTAAGCTAGTTTCAAAACTAGATATTGATTTAATATTAAATATTTTCTAGATCACATAAACCCTAAATTCATTCTAGGCAGTTTCTTTTATATTTCTGGGAATTTATATAAGCACTCAATTTCCCTTAAGACTATTAAATAAAGCTCATTCCCAAATTAATTTTGATAATACTATCTGGATGTAAAGACATTTCATATCTATAATGAACATAGACATACTTACATCCACATACACACAGAGATCTCATAGTTCTGCTTGAGTTTACAAAGGCCTTTTTTTTTTTTAGTCTCAGAAATTAAGAATGGTCTAGAGGAAGGTTCCTGAGAGACTGGGTAGAATATTTACATCTCAAAAGCACAGGGAGAGATATGCAAGTTCCTCCGCAAAGCAAAACGAGTTTTAGAATGTCAAAGGAGCCTCATCTTGGCCATGTCCAAGGGTGAGATTTCCTAGTATCTCTGTTTTCTGATCCTCCTTTGATGTGTCCCCTCTTGGGAGGGGGGGACCCTTTCAGGGTGCCCACACTGAGAATGTGGCTCCGGTATCTAATAAAAATTCAAATGGCTTTATGTGACTTCTAAGTGAGGCTCCTCAGGGGAGATTGGGATGGTACCTTGCGGCACGCACTGGGGAGCCCCAGGCCCCATCAGTCCTCTTCTTCAGCTCCTGGGAGCTGAAAGGAAGGATGCTTAGTTCAGCCTTTCTCTCTCTGGGGACAGTGAGGGCCTTCCCTTGTCCAATGTCCCTCTTTCCTGCAGTAAGTGTGCTGACTAGGTCCCAGTTTCATTGGAAGTCTGCATACCCCACGTTGGGGGCAGGGGGCACCCATTCACACCTGGGGTGTTCTGCTTTTAGTCCTCTTCTTTTTTTTTTTTTCTTCTGCCATGTCCTGGTTATTGAAAACCCTAAGGGCCACTTCAACTAGTTGGGAGGTGAGGATGCTAGGTCCCACCATAATCTTTCAAAGTTTGCAGCAAATATCTGGAGTACTCTGAGATACGAACTAGGTGTTTACCACTGCACTTCTTGGATCCTTAGGGTCCAGGGTAGTGTATCTCCTAAGCCAGTCTCTAATCTTACCCAAAAAGGCAGAGGAATTTTTATTCTTTGATTTTACAAAACTGAAAAGTTAGAAAATGGTGTTATAATTTAGTGAGCCATTCTCTATTTCTCCTGGTCACCTAGCTGGTATTGTGGCCAGACAGTATTTGCAAAAAAAAAAAAAAAGGTTGTTTTTATTTTTTTGTCATTGAGGTATAGCCATAGAGTTTCCAATAATTCAGAATGCACCCTAACGGGCTGTCAGAGAGGACAAATATCTTGTCCCCCATATCCTCAGATCTTGGTTGAAGATTTGTCCCTAACCAAGAGATCTATAATAAGTGTTGGTGGAGACACAAATTCAGCTGTTCTTACCCCACTGAAAATTTCCTTCTCTAGAGAGTTGGTAAGTAAGTTTTTCCAATTAATAATTTAAAAGTGTACACTCAGGTTGTTCAGGTATACCAAACTAGCACCCCTCTACAAGTAATTTTAGTTACCAGGACCCCCTAATGAGGGCCAAAGCCAGGAGAGACATAGATGGTCTCACTGAGGCCTTTCACAATCAGGCCTCCCTGATCAGCCTCCAAGACTTGGAGGACAGGGTTGTCTTACAATCTCTCAGACCCTCCAAGCTGACCAGACCAGATCAGATTAACTGTGCAGTCCCTGAATTGTCCCTTCGTTCCCCCTTGAGATGGGGACAGAGCCCAGAAGCTGTTTTGTGGGGTAAATGGCACTCACCTCTCCAAAAGGACTACTTCGATGTGTAGAGTGGCTGCTGAGTCTGTTCTGTGAGCTGGGGTGTAGGCACTCAACAAAGCAGGTGCTAAGACGGATCTCCTGTACCCATCCTCTCAGCAACAAAGACAAATTCCCCCAGGTGAGCTGCCGCAGCCCACTGCGTAGCCTATTGGGAGCTGGAAGAAACCAAGAGGTTAGCCAAGATGTCTTATCTAGGTTGCCAAAATTTGTTACCTGAAAACTGGATTCACCTCTTGGTGGGTGTAGAGCCAAAAGACAAGCCAAAGAGCAGATGAAGGAAGTATTTATTACGTGCAGCAAGTAAGGAGAACACCAAGGATCTTCCCCAAAGCAATGTCTCCCTGAACAGCAAAATTAGGGAAGTGGTAAACTAAGCATATGTGCATATTCATGAAGGGGCTTAAGCAGAGAAGAATTCAGCGTAGAATTGTGGCGAAGGTTGACAGAGTTCAAGCTTCAGTTGATTGAGCTCATTAGGGTCAGAAAAGTTCTACATCATCAGCCCTGAGGTTCCGGTTGAGATCTGTTGTGTGCGGACACAACGCGGGCAGTGAAAGAATTTACCAAAGACCATGAGGAACGTTTAGGAAAGTTTAATAGGTGCACTGTTACAGGCAACAAGGGGTCACATGGACGAGATGTGCCTGCATGAGCTCCGAGGGTGGCAGCGCAGGGTCTTTTATTTGGGGGGACGAGGCTGTGACCACAAGGAGCAGGGGCGGCATCATCAATTCACGCACAGGTACCAGAGTGGTTGTAAAATCTGTCAGGAACTCCTTTTTTTTTTTTCAATTGAAGAACAGTCAATTACAATAGGATTTATGACTTTGATAAGGGCAGGTGGTGAGTCCTGTCTGCCTAGGGGATTGTGAGATGGGCTATGTCTTGGGGCGGTTTAGCTTTGTTAGGATAAACACACATCAAGAAAAGATGTTTATCTTGCAGAAATGCAGGGACAGGAAGAGTACTGCAGTGGGCTGTGGGAGTTAAAGTGTCAATAGGCTCCACACACAGAAAGCGCAGGGGTGGGGGTTTTATGATTCCCAGAGAGCACTAGCTGGCTCCACATGTTGGTTGAGTGCTTGCGGGGGAGGGGGTGGTTTAAATTCTCCACAACAGCTCAAGATGGTGCTTCAGGCTAATCTTTCCCACTGAAACAGAACTGGGAGTCTTTACAACTGATTTTTTATCTTTGCTATTGTTACTTCTCTTGCCTGATAACAGTCATTTGTTCTTTTGTTCCCTTAAGAGCATTATTACTGAGACCTGTTTAAGGACAAGCATGATGGCCAGGCTTAGATCCCTGGATGAGTTAAGCCAACCATGGCTTCTCTTTGGTCAAGAAAGCCATGCCTGATTCCCTTTCTCCAGGGACCCACTACCTTATCTGCTAACAGCTCTCCATTGAATGTCAACTTCTTTACCTTCCTTGTTTAGCTTACTCTGTCATCTAATCACTGGGTACTAAGTCCCTACATCATCTCCTCTTAAAAGCCTTCCTTCCTGCCCTGCTTCAGTATCATTAGCGACTCTTATTATGTGTCATTGAATTACCATAAACAATGCTGCATCAGAGCCTTCAACACACTGAACAGTCGTTTATGGTCAATTGTCTTTCTCTCCCACCGTCTGGATTTTCCCTGCGGATAGGGCATTTTGCTCTACTTTGTATCTGGCAGCTAGGTGCTCATTAAATTTGCAATAAATGCTTGTTAAATAATCATATGATAGAGAAAAATAATAAATTATTAGTTATTTTAAAATCCTTCCTTTCCTGCATCTTTCAAGGAAGTTAGATCTCCACTAAGAACTTTGGTTTTGCACAGCAGAGTGATTCTTGGAAATGCAAATTATAGGAGCAAAAACAAAAACAAGAACAAAAACAAAAAACAATTTCTTTGCTTGAGAAAACGTACAGCCAGACCTTCTGAAAGTGGAGTGTTTTCCCCACTGGCATGGAGAAAAAAACGTTAGATGGGAAAATGGGGTTGTTTGGCAGAAAGAGAAATGGCAGCTCCCATAAGATGTAGAATTTTGAAGAAAGAGATGTTTAAGAGTGATACATGTGGATAAAAAAAGGTGTTGCCTGCCATTTCAAGGAATACCTGCTGTTCCGGTAAACAATGAATTATGCCTGCATCAAGCCGGCAGCCTCTGCAGCCGCCTCTGATCATGTGCCCTGAGGGGAATTCAGGATGGAGAAAAACAAGCTACTGGCCCTAGATAGGTAAGATGCACATCAAAGGAATAATTTCAATGACCCCAAACTCTTGCATCTTCCCATACAGAGAAAGGCACTAAAATAATTAACTTGAGATACCTGTCTTTTGTGATTAGCAGTCATCTTTGGATGTTTGACTACACGGTTATTCTTTTTGTTTTGTTTTGTTTTTTTTCCCAGCAAAAACTCCTATATTTCTTGGCTCTTCCCTTACCTCTTTGGATCAGTTCCTCAGAGCTATCTGAGAGGCTGTTTCCAGGCTATTGTCCTCAGTAATGTCTCTGAATAAAACGTAATTTTCAACTTTGGGGTTGTGCAGCCTTTTTTTCAGTCAATATACACAATGTCAATTCCCTTTTCCATTTTGCACAAGAACTTTAGTAACAAGTGATAATACTTTTCTATTCTTTTTAGAGGATCATTTGGGATCTTGTGTTTCTTCTAAGTATAAGAAATTTACACAGCAGAAATGGACAAACAAGGGGCTTAGTTGCATTTGGTTTACAAATAAATGAAGGATGACAGCTCTGGACACTCTACAGTAGCAAGTGAAGCTTCTGAGCAGCATCTTTCAGTGTGTGCAAGTTAACAAGTGCTCGTGGCCATTCACACCAACACACTCTGCTTTTCTCTCTTCAAGAGAAGCTGTGCTTCAACTTGTCAGCACCTCTTATTTATCATGAACAAATAGAATAGCTGAGCCCATACAAACACCAAGAACCCCTCAAATATTTTCAGTTCATGGTGGACTTCGGCAGAATAAAAGATTTTATGGATTGACTATCTCCATGGGTTTAGGAAACCCATATCTAAGTAAACAAGAATCATCAAGATAAATGGCTAAATGACCCCAGTTAAGGACGTATCTGCATTTTGTAAAATATAATTCTTTATTCTTTCTGACGGAAGCGAAGCATAGACATGAGCTTTCATACAGATCAATATGACGGCCCCCAGTGTGACCTTGTGGCCTCTGAATCACATTATGGGAACCACTGCCATCAACTTTCATTCTGTTCCCACGTTGGTCTCTTGGGATCCTCTTTGCATTCACTGGCATTCCCATCCTGATTCTCATCACCTCTCAAGCCTTCGCTGGAAGAAAGAGCTGCAGCAATCCTTACCTTTAAAAACATCATGAGGCAGTCAGGATGTTCCACATTCATATAAAGTTCATTTTTGAGGGGGGCAAGGGGAGACAGCCACAACAGCCAGAATAATGTCATTTATTGCTTGTCCACTGGGAATAGAACATGGCTGGCTGTGATGAGGCATGGCACATACTCATATACTGTGATGAGGATGGAAGGGCAGAAAGCACTGGGGCTTGGGGTCAGAAAACCTACGCTCATATCTTGACTCTGTCATTTATACTTACAAATTTCAGTAACTCATAAAACCTCTTTAAGATTTCACTTCTTTATCTACAAAATAGATATGATTTTATCTACCTCACCGGAGGGTTTTAAGGATAAAGTGAGCTACTAGATGTAAAAGTTGCAGGACGTTGAATCTGCCTAACTATTGCACATCTCTCTTCCATGTGGTTCAGTCTCTAAAAGAAGTTGTTTCAAGTAAATACAACCAAAGAGCCAAGAATAATTTAAAATAAGGGATGGGGGGTGTAGTTCTAAACTTGGAAAATATTAGAGTATCTGGGTCATACTCTTGGCAAAATTTCTCACAATCCCTTTCCTACTCTTCTCACATCCCACAATTCTAAGAATTTTCTTACTTACCTAAATCCCTCCCCATCTCACAAAATACCTTTACCAATATCTCCCAGATTATGGAATATTTTTCTCTTGCTCATCTTCATCATGTAGACCAATATAGCATATCTGCCAACGTGTCTTCTTTCTCTCTAAATCTCTTTTTTTTTTTCCCGTTGTTTTCATCATGAAAGTTTAGGAACTGTGCATGAAAGAGAGGTGCGCCTCAAAGACCAGATGTCTTAGTCTACTTGGGCTTCTATTAAAAAAAACCCCAAGTTTTGGTGGCTTATCAACCATAGAAATTTATTTTTCACAGTTCTGGAGGCTGGAAGTCCAAGATCAGGGTGCCAGCATGGTCAGGTTCTGGTCAAAGCCCTCTACTGGGTTGCAGACTGCTGACTTCTTGTGTCCTCACATGGTAAAAGGGACCAGGGAGCTCTCTCATGCCTCTTTTATGAGGGTTTTAATCTCATTCATGAGGGTGGTGGTCTACCTAATCATCTCCCAAAGGGCCCCCTCCTAATACTGTCACATTGAGCATCATGACTTCAACACATAAAGTTTGGGGTTCATAAACATTCAGACCAGATCATCAGGGAATGTGGACAAAAGACTAAGACCTAAGACTAAGATAGCATCCTTCTCTTCAGGAAACGGAAAAGGCTGGCAGCATTTATATTTTAATAACTGCTTGACTTTGTCATACTTGGAAAGAGACAGACTGAAAGCCAGTCACAGAACAAGACTTGCAATCAGAAGTGCAGGCAATCTTCCTGGGCATCTGGAGTCACAGTCTGGAGCAGAGCTGCTATTTTCTGATTGGAGGATAGCAGATGAAGGTCTAGCTTCCAGGTGCTTCTTCATATGGTCAGCATCCAGTCCAGGAATTCTGTGTCCCTCAGCAAGCAGGACAGGTGTTCTCCCAAGAGATTCCACTGTAGCTGGCATCTGCACGGTCACAAATCCTTTCTTCTAGGCATAGGCTATGCAAATACTTGTCTGCAGTTTTGCAGAAAGAAGAACTAGTGAATGTCTGAGCTCAACAAAAATGTCACATCCTGCTAATGCAAAAACTTTCCATTTTCTTGCACTCCCAAACTCATCTCTAGGTCAAATCTAGCACCTCTTTTCTGAAAATATACTTGGGATTTCTCCTCAAAACCATTCAAATGGTCACCTCACTAAAAAAACAAACAACAAAAAAATGTGGCAGGTATTCACATAAATAATCTCAGGCTGTTTCTTTACTTTTCTTTTCTGTCTCTCTTTTTAAAAAATCTCTTGAGAATTGCTTTCACTTCTGGGGGAAAGTCACCAACAATGAGGTTGATTTAAATTTGTGATCATATTGCTTCCACAAGCCATTTTCAGTTAATATTCCCACATATAATATTCCTGCAATATTTCTGTGGAAGAGGCCACTGTCAGTCAAGGTATTTTATTCTATCAATTCAACCTGATTTTTATCTGACTAATTTTTTTTTCTTGATTAAATGCCATTCATACTGATGTTTCTAAATCTAGGTGGTCACATACCAATTTTCCCCATACTGACCACATCTCCTTGTTCAAGCTGTTGTCCCGTATGAAAGGCTGTGTGCCAAGTCATGCCCATCATGTCTTTCAAAACCCATCTCCAAACTTCCATCTCTCATGCACTGTATTCCCCAGTTAGCTCCACCACACTTTGATAGCTTCTTACAGACTTCTACACATTCTTAAGTCATCACTAGGATGTGACTTTGCATCTGTTGGTTCATTGACTTTTTTTTAACCCCTCCTATGCAATTCCTATTTTTTATTAGTTATTTCCTTTGCAATCTTTCCCTTGCTCACCAATTTATTTAGCCCAGTGGCTGCTCAGAGGAGATTAGTAAACCTTCAATTCATGCTCATTTTTCTGACTTCCAGAAAAAAAAAATTTTTTTTTTTAAAACAGACATACCACTGTAATGAAAACACATGCTTTGCTGGTATTGTTTGTTTCCTGAGTGGGGCATAACTAAGTTTCTTCATTGATTTTGTCTTGGATGGGGTACCAGGGATTGAACTCAGGACCTCTTGGGTGTTGAACATGCGCACTACCTCTTAAGCTATACCTTTCCCCCAGATATACTACTTTAAAACTTAGTGAATAAGTTTCACTGATTTGAAAAGGAAATTGACCTCAAAGCCATGTCTGCCTGGGCCACAGAATGCGTTATATTTCTAACAAGAAGAAATTCTTTGGCTTCTTTTCACCTAGCCTTTATTTTTCTTTTCAAACAAAGCCAAAGTCTCACTGTAGCCTTGATTTATCATTTTTAATGTATCTGTCACTGGGTAAAATCTCTAAACTTCAGAGATATTACAGGGAGTGTTTATTCCTCAATATTTTGGTTTCCCTGAGGAGGGATTAAAACTTTAGGCCTCTAGCCCTGCCCCATACTCCTCTCCACTGAGATCTAGTGAGTTTCCTGTTAGATGGGTTATAGCCATTGGTCCAAAATTATATTAGTAGGCCAATAATCTAAATCTATAAGAATTCTCCTTCCCTCTTCACACCAGACCAGTGTATGGCAGCAACTCTAGGTAAATGCTATGTTCTGCAGAACCAAATTTACCTTCAAGTGGGTAATTCCAAGATAAGGGGAGGGATGGCAAGCCACTGCCTCAAATATAACTTAGTAATAAACATGATAGTTTTGATCTTTATCTTCTGGCCACTATATTTACTGTTCAGTTGGTTCTGAATGTGGCTGGATAATAAATGTCTTTTTTTCATCTAGACAGCTGGAACCTTATTTATGCAAATGAGAACCAATCTGATTCCTTCCCTGTGTGTGAATCTAGGGTAGCACAGAGTTTGCAAGAGTCATGTAGGTCTATAAGCAGCCTGCTGTGATAAAAAGCATGGCTTTAGAGTAAGACAACACTGACTATGAATTCTCTGCAACTTTCTACCCTTGTGACTCAGGACAAGATAATTAACCTCTCTGGGCTTCAGTTTGCTCATCTATAAAAATGAGAATAATAGTAATAACTCAAAATTTTTACAAAACTAAATGTGTTTATGAATGCTTGGTACATGTAAAACTCTCAATAAATACTGGTTTTCTAGAAGCATTATTTTTTTTATCACTGTCAAAATCATTCTTTTAGAGGAAGCCCTCTGATTCCCTCCATGAGTAAGGCACAGGCCTGATGCTCTCTGGGCAAACCCAACTAGAGAGCTCAGCTCTGAAGAGGAGCAGAAACCAGTGCCTATACAAAAACAGACATATGGCTCAATGGAACAGAATAGAGAGCCCAGAAATAAACCCACACACCTATGGTCAATCAATCTTAAACAAAGGAGGCAACAAAATACAATGAAAAAACGAGTGTCTTTGGCAAGTGGTATTGGGAAAGCTGGACAGCAGCATGTAAATCAATGAAGTTAGAACATGCCCTCATACCATACACACAAATAAACTCAAAATGGCTCAAAGACTTGTACATAAGACACAATACCATACAACTCCTGGCAGAGAACATAGGCAAAACATTCTCTGACATAAATTGTAGCAATGTTATCTTAGGTCAGTCTCCTAAGGCAATAGAAATAAATGCAAAAATAAACAAATGAGACCTAATTAAGCTTATAAACTTTTGCACAGCAAATGAAACCATAAACAAAACAAAAAGACAACCTATGGACTGGGAGAAAGTATTTGCAAATGACGTGACTGGCAAGGGCTTAATTTCCAGAATATACAAACACTTCATATAAATCAGTAACAAACAAACAAAAAAAAAACCCAATCAAAAAATGGACAGAATACCTAAATAGATATTTCTCCAAAGAAGACATCCAGAAGGACAACAGGCACATGAAAAAATGCTCAATATCACTAATTATCAGAGAAATGCAAATCAAAACTACAATGAGGTATCACCATACACCAATCAGAATGGCCGTCATTAAAAAGTCTACAAATAATAAATGCTGGAGAAGGTGTGGATAAAAGGGAACTCTCCTACACTGTTGGTAAGAACATAAATTGGTGCAGCCACTATGGATAATGGCATGGAGGTTCCTTAAAAAAACTAAAAACTAGAGTCACCATATGATCCAGCAACTCCACTCTTGGGCATATATCCAGAGAAAACCCTAGTTTGAAAAGATACATGTACCTCAATGTTCATAGCAACACTATTTACAATATCGAAGACATGGAAACAACCTAAATGTCCATCCACAGATGACTGGGTAAAGCAGATGTGGTATATATACAATGGAATATTACTCAATCATAAAGAGAATGAAATGATGCCATTTGCAGCAACATGGATGGGCCTAGAGATTGTCATATTAAGTGAAGTTAAGTCAGACAGAGAAAGACAAATATCACATGATATCACTTATATGTAGAATCTTAAAAAATGAGACAAACGAACTTAAGTACAAAAAGAAACAGATTCACAGATACAGAAAACATACTTATGGTTGCCAAGGGGGAAAGGGGCAGGGGAGGAATAAATTAGGAGTTTGGGTTTACAAACCACTATATATAAAATAGATAAACAATAATGTCTCATGGTATAGCACAGGGAACTATACTCAATATCTTGCAATAAACTATAAAGGAAAAAGGAAAAAGGAAAAAGAAACCAGTGCCTGTAGCCAATATGATGCCCTTTACTTCAGAAAGGTTTCTGTGCTCTTTTAGGAACAGGAAAGTAAAGCTCTTATGGCCCTACATGACTTCGGAGGCCCTTGCCTCCATGTGAGTAATTTCTTTAGAGATAAAAATTAAGACAAGGAGACAGATAAAAAAGGATGTTATCTGTGCCTTTCCAAGGACAACTCTGTCTGACTCCAGAGGCTACACTCTTAAATTCTATATTGCCTCATCCTGGTATCTTCCCAGACAAAGCAGCTCCAGGTTTTTCTAAAAAAAATATGTTACAGGAAAGATTTTTTTCTGGGTTCAAAATGTGGTAAGACCTCAGCTTCCAAAAGACTAGCTGTTTGAGAGCCTCAGTCTACTGTAATAGTACATATCTTAATAGTTATCCAAACAAAATAAAACCTTATTTAAGATAAAAGGAGTAGCCTCTAAATAGCCACCAACAAATGAATCAATGAACAACGTCCAAGAGACCGAAATATTTCAACAAGTATATTATGATTGGTCAATTCACATGCAGTGTGAAAAGCGTATTCCACTGACTGGTGATTTATATAAAATATAAGCCTAAGACATTTCATGCAAAAAAGGTAAGGAAAATATTAGAGAAGCAATTAAAGGGAGAAAAGATAAGTATAGTGGCAGTGACTTGAAGAAGTTGGGAGGTGGGAGTAGCAAAAAGCAGCATATATCAAAAAGAACATAGCTAACAATGAAGAGACAAAAGACAAACCTGATTGGCGGTGTAGTTAGGGGTAGGGCAATGACTGAGAGTCTCTTGTACCTCATTAATATCACCTTAGATGTGAGAAGCAGGCAAATACATACTAGGACCTCAATACAGTGCCTCTGAAGACCTGACAGCTCTATGGGCAAAAGCTGAGCCATATGAGAATCAGCAATAAACCTTGACCAATACCACATGCACAAGCAACACAGCAGAAGAGACAGCAGCATGGAAATCATCAAACAATCTCCCTTCAATGAAGGGCAAGGAGCAGAACTGCAAAACAGTTACAAGGGGAAAGGAAAAATAACCAAGAACTAGAAGCAAAGAAAAGGATGGTAGATCTGAATAATATTTACAAGAAGAGATAACATTTATTGAGTATGTCCTAGGCGTACGTACACCATTAAATGTTTTATTGCAATATATTATTTAATGCAGCAACCCTGCAAGTGAAGTACTGTTATTATACCCATTTTACAGATAAAGAAACTGAACTGTAGAAAAGTTAGGTAACTTAGTTTTATCTGACTCCCGAGTTCACGGTCTTAAATGGAATATTGTCTCTTTTGTGTCTTCCTCAAGAGCAGTGATTGATTTTTAAAATAGATTTTGAATCATTAAAATACTGGATATTCAAATTAGAAGATCTAACCCATATCCTGTGTGAATGGTTCTTAGAGGCCTCTTATTTTTGTCCCAGTGCTCATTGAGAAGGTGAAAGATTTTTATTAGGCAATATATTTGACCTAATTGTGTGACTTTTCAGAAGGATGACTTTGACATTTCAAAGTGAGATGGAGCATTCGAAAGCTACATATAGTTAGTATTCAAAAAAAAAGACAGCAATTTATGATGCTGCAAAATAATGTAATTTTTCTCCTGGAAAAAAAGCCTTCTGAAAATTACCTGAGTATACTATAAATTTGCAATGCTGATACAACTGAACGGTTTTGGCAATAGTTGCTAACTCTGACTTTTCTAGGTGCCTGTCAACCATTTACACACACATCCACACCCTCCTCTACACAGACACACACACACACAGAGAGACACATGTGCTTGAATGCACACACAGAGTTCAATTTATCTTTTAAGAACAATAATAATAAGAGACTACCAATTCTTTCTTGTACTGGTCTGTCAGGGCTTAGTTGGAAGTGAATGGTGTCAAAGATCACGCAGACCTGAAGGAGATATGGAGAAACTCTGGCAAAAATAACTTGCAATGCAGCACTAGGGGATTGGGAGGACTACTGAAAATAGGCAGTAATGAGAGATTCAAGGAAGCTGACTATACTTTAATAAATAAGTAAATAAACACACACACACAGAGAGAGAGAGAGAGAGAGAGAGAGAGAGAGAGAGACAGAGAGAGAGAGAGAGAGAGAGATTCAAGGAAGCAAACCTTCAACTTCAGACAAGTCTATAACCAAATGATGAGGGTTAAGACTTGGCAACTGCACTTAAGAAAAAGGTTCTAAGTTCCAGGACTCTGGGAGAGAGCAAACTGAAATGTTGTTCACCAGGATCCCACTTTTGGAGGCTTGGAACTTACATTTAAACCCCAGGCAAAACAGACTCCCAGACATAGAAACAAACTATAGTTACCAAAGGGGAAAGGGTTGGGGGGGTATATATTAGGAATCTGGGATTAACATATAAACACTACTGTATACAAAATAGATAAACAACAAGGTCCTACCATACAGCACAGGCAACTACATACTATATCTTGTAATAACCTATAATAGGAAAGAATCTAATATATATAAAACTGAATCACTTTGCTGTACACCAGAGACTAACACAACATTGTAAATCAACTATACTTCAATGAAAAAATTAAAATTAAAAATTAAAATTAAAAAAAGAAGTGAGTAAGCACGGAAATGTAACACAGGGTTGAAACCTTTCTGGTGCTTACCCATAAATATGTAATGGTGTTCGAACATCCAACACCAGAGACTTTTCTGATTGGCTGTTGGTGATGTCATATTATCATTAAAACTGTGCTCAGAAAATAAACTGATCTGTTTTGTTTTTTTTAAAGAAAGAAACCAGGTAAGGTTTTTACTGAGACATGAGTTAGAAACTTTGAAACTAGCTTCTTGTATATACCAGGCTTGAGCAAATGATTAAATATATTGAGGACTATGAGAGCTAAGTTTCTCACTGTTGGATGAGTACAGGTATGAAAAGGGGGGATACTAAAATGTACCCTGTTTTGCTGAATTGGAATTGAAAGTATCAGTGTATAGATTGATAGATAGATAGATAGATAGATAGATAGATAGATAGATAGATAGATATAGATACACATTTACATATACATATGAGAGAGAAAGCAAAATATACACCCATACATTTCCCAGCTCCATCTGCTAAAATAACCTAACAGAAATGACACACCAATAACAACTGGCACATCTCAAGCCCAGATCTTGTTTTCTAAATATTATATTCTAATAAAAAGAACCTGGGCTCCTTGGAGAAAAGGTTGATTCCAGGCATGGGATAGAGAAAGTACAAGATGTGTGTAGAACATCTTTAGAAACCAGAAAATATGTAAGTACTTAAAGAATAATGGGGACATGTGAAAAAGACACAGGAGACAGTTCAAAGGAACAATATGAACATTCAAATAAATCACAATAGTGATGTATTATATCCCACTGAATAACATAAAAACCCATGAGCCCATATAGTTATAAATAAATAATTGGCAGAGTAAGGGAAGTTCTTTCTTACAGTAGAATAACAACTAATAAATACATAAATAATAACACAGTTAGAAAATCATCAATGCGTGCTAAAACCAATGGGTGAAAGTTATGAGAAACAGAATGGATACATCCAGCCTTGAAAGGAACTTCCTACAAATTACTTATTAATTACAAACTTACAGTAGAGAAAGCTAACAGACACCACCTTAATCCACAGCAGCGGGTTCTGGACTCCACATCCACAGGGAACAGCTCACACGGGCCTCGCAGGGAGCCAAGCTTCCCAGGCACCTGGGCCATCCCACTCTGACGTCCCAGCCCCTGGCTGCCACGCTCAGAGGGCTGTCAATTCTCACATCCCTCGACCAGCACCCACTCTAACTGAGACAGGAGGGAAGGGAAGGGGGCAGGGTACAGCCACTAAAATAAAGACACAGCAGTTAGCACCAAGATGGTGAACGATTCAACTCCCAATAAAACTTGAGCTTCAATATACACTCATTGAAACACAATTGCATGCCAAATGGTACTGTCACAGGTGCCAGGACAGTTTTAAGGCTGACCATAAAAGGTCAAAGGGTGGGCAGTGGCCCAATTCCTGGGAATCCCACCCCCTTCCCCAAAGTAGTTGGAATAATCCACTTGTTAGCAAATGAAGTCACTGAGCCTATAAAATCTAGCAACAGCGTACATCGCTGCCTCTGGCTCCCTCGCCTTCTGACATGGCCCACACTCTGTCTGTGGATTATGCATCTCTCAGAATAAATCTACTTTCTTTTTAAATTTTTTTATTTATTTTTAATCTTGGAGGGGGAGGTAATTAGACTTATTTACTTATTTTCTTAATAGAGGGACTGGGAATTGAACCCAGGACCCAGTGCATGCTAGGCATGTGCTCTGCCACTGATCTCTACCCTCTTCCCAGAATAAATCCACTTGCACTCAACAGTGGCTCGCTCTTGAAATCTTTCCTGCATGAAGCTAAGGACCCACACTTGGTGGGGTACGTCCCAGGGACTCAACTGAGACCTGGGACATGGCCATCCTCTCGCCCCACATTCTTTTGCCTGTATCACTCGCAGCTCTGGCTCCGGCCCTCGGCCTGGCACCAGGAGAGTCACGGGTCCCACCTAGTGCCCACACGAAGGCTCCAGGTCACCATCATGGGGGCTCCCAATCCGTGCCCCACTTCACCTGTGTGGACTTTCTGGGTCAAGACCCTGGGAGCTCCAAATTGTCACCTGGAGAAAGAAGAGGAAATCTCATGTGGTGGGGGAAAGGACACGTTCTCCTGTCCAGGATGAAAGAGGGTGTGTGGATTCATGGAGTTAAGCCAGAACACGGTGCAGTTCATTCATGTTCCACAAACGTTCCCGAGCACCGGCCAGGCCCACAGTGCTGGGTCCACAGCTGCAAACAAGATCGGGCCTGGGGCCCCCAAAGGGCTCTGTGGCCAGTCCAGGAGGTGGACTGAGTGGCAGCGTGCCTTCAGCACAGACCAGTGTGTGCGGAGAGAAGTGTCAGCACAGGGTGCTCTGCGGACAGAACACAAATCACGTTGAGAGGTGAACAGGAAAGGAATGAAGGAAGGCTTCCTGGAGGAAGTGAGGTCTCAGCTGGGTTGTGAAGATGAGTAAAGTTAGTCAGGCAAAGGGAACATGTACAAGGACCCAGAGGCGTTCCACCACTGAGCTACACCCCAGCCCCCCTGGAATTATACTTTGTGTTCAAGGTTTAAAACAGTGAAACGGTGCAAATGGTGAAATGCACTATTTTTAAAGTGCAAAATTTAATTACTATATAAATATTTTAGTGAATTCGAGTATCTTTAACACTGAGATTTAGTCTTCCAAATGTTTGTTTACTTTAACACTAAAAAAAATGAATCAAATGCTTGCTTATTAAATTGGGAGCAATACAGAGAAGATTAGCATGGCCCATGGTCAAGGAAGACACGCAAATTCATGAAGTGTTCCCATTAAAAACAAGCAAACAGGGGAGGGTATAGCTCAAGTGGTAGAGCACATGCTTAGCACGCATGAGGTCCTGGGTTCAATTCCCAGTACTTCCTCTAAGAATAAATAAGTAAATCTAATGATCTCCCCCGACCAAAAAAAAAAGTAATAACAAAATCAAACAAAGAGAAAGAATCAAGAAAACAGAAACTGTACTGATATTATATTAAAACTCACCAATATGTGGTTTTTTCCTTTTATTTAAAACACATTCATGTAGTTAAGAAGGATTCATCCACTACTCCCCTACTCTTTTCCTTTTTATGTTGTGGTATTTTATTGTTATTTCTTTACTGGCATGATTGAGTCCAAATTTAATAAAAGAGAACTTCCGTGCATTTCCTTCCTAGCCATTATTATTACTTGTATCATTTAATGAGTATTCCTGGAAATAATTTTGTTCTGTAGAGGATCAGGTATCAGAAACGAATCTGCTCCTATATCAAACACTCCAGGTCACTTCTGGGCAACGCTTAGGACAGTCTCTCCAGCGAGGTCTCAGTGGGTGTGATGGAAAAGCCCTTGCCCGCACCCCTCTTCTGGTCTCTGGGTGTGGTTGACCCTGAGCACAGAGAAAAAGCAGCTGTCAACTGCTCACCTCACCCAGTGAGGGCCACATGTATCCAGTCCTGTCCCCCAGTGATGGTCACAGCCGGAGATGGGGCAGGTGCCCAAACTGGAGGGTCCCAAGAGGGCTTCTCTTTCCATCACTGTCGCCCCGCTCAGTTTCCGACAGCCTCGGCACAGGCAAAGGCATGCCCACTCCGCCTTGACAGCGCTCGGAGACCAGGGTCTAAACGACCCTGACCCTGGAGGCCTCCCTTCCTATCTTCCTGCCCTCCTTCCTCCCAGGCACCTGAGGCTGGATGGTCTGCAAAGCTGACCATCAACCTGATGGTGATTGCTGGAGTCAGCTCAGTAAAGGAGCAACAATCAAAGCTTGTCACACAAACACCGTCCAGTGCCTGCTGTGTGTGCCAGGCCCTGGTAGCGTTTCACATTTATTCCCATAAACGCTCTGTGAAGTAAACAGAGCAAGGACCTCCATTCAATGGTGAGGAGGCAGGCTCCGAGGCTGAGAAGCTTGCCCAGACGGATGACGGCGCTGGGCCTGGGACGCAGGCCAGCTCTCAGTCACCCTTGTAGACTGCTCTCAACAAGCTCCTGGGTGCTGAGTGCTGTGGCTCCCGAGGGAGCCTTCCTGCATCATCAGCAGAGGCCTTGGAGCAGACAAGGGGGAGGACACGTTGTCCGTGGAGGGTCAAGGTGGTTGGGGCGTAGGGGCAGGGTCCCGCGGGCAGGCAGGAGAGCCAGGCGGCAGACCCAGCTTCTCCCTTGCCTGATCCTTGCCTGATCCTTGCCTGCCCGCCCAGCCCTGCGGCCCTGGGAACCTGCCCTCCATAGACTGGTTGTGCAGGGCCCCATAGCGGCCACTTGCTTTCTGCTTTCCTCTCATCACCACCTTGAGCAGTCAATGAACCAACCCCCGCTTCCTTAAGAGATCAGTCAACTTGGCAGGGCTAGGTCTAGAGCCCAGGTTCTATCTCAAGATTGTCCCACAGCTGTGGCAAAACCCTGGCACACCTCACTACTGCCGAAGAACTGGGGGGAGAGCCGGGCTCAGTCTAAGTCCTCTCTGGGGGGACCCTGGAAGGAGAGTGACCTGGGTTACATACACCCCACCCTGGCTTACCCCACCGTCCAACGTTTGGGGGCATCTGGCTTCCCGAGGGCAGGGGAGGCCAGCACATTTGAGGAGCGCCCTACAACTGTTACAACCTCTCTCCTCATGAGGCCACTGTCCCAATCTCACTGGTCTGGAAACAGATCCAGGGAGTGGTGTGATCTCCCCAGGCCATGCAGGGGGTCAGCAGCAAGGAATTCAGTGGGCTTTCAGTGACTGCGTGGTGACTGTCCATCCCCATCCGGGCACAGGAGAGGGGCCCCTGCTGGAGATAGGGAGATAAGATCGGCAGGCCCTCAGCTGGAGCTTGTGAAAGGGATTGCTGAAGGGGCTGTTACAAGAGCAACCGCTGGGCGGTGGTGGAGGTGTGGGAGGAGGCTGTGGAAGGTGATGGGACTGGGTTTGGTCGGGCACGGGGGACAGAGAGTGGGAGACAAAGACACTCAGCAAGTACGGGGTCTGCACTGGGGAAGGGATGGACACATCCACCTGAAGAAGGGGTGAGGACCACAGGGCGCAGCGGGGCGACTCTGGGGCCGAGTGCAGAGACATGAGTGAGTGCCCTCCAAGCAGAGCAGGATGGGGTTGGGGCAAAGGACGAGCAGGGCTCACCCAGGGGAGGAGACCAGGAGGAAAGGCCAGGGGTGTGAAGGCCTGGGCCCCGGGGGGAGGACCGGCTGGGGGCGTGCTACCCTTCAGATGTGGAAACAGAGATGAGCCAAGGCAGTGCAGGCGGGGGCAGAGCCAAGTCCAAGCCCAGGTGGGCTGAGCCCACTGCTGCAGCCTCCCCTGCTGACCAAGGGAGCTACTGGTGACCAAGCCCAGAGCACGTTAGAATTTACACCCACCACTCGTGTTGTGCTACTGACACGCACTGAAGAATCACATGGAGAAGCACTAAGCCCGAGACAGGCCCTCGGCTTGGATGGAGGCCTGCTGCCACCCCTCTGCTGGGTGCTCCCCCGTGACATCTCACTGTACCCCCCAAATGGCCTATGAGATACCCCCTTGATTTTCACTGCCAGGCCCTCCCTCTGCCATCACCTCTCCTTTGCCTGCATCTTGGAGAGAGCCAAGAGGACAGAGAGAAAGGAAGAGAGACCCAATCAATCATTGATCCTACATCATTCATTCCCTTAACCAATTTATTGAGCACCTGCTGAGTCTCACGCCTTATTCTGGGGGTATGGGAGGTACAACAAGAAGGCAGCCTCAGCTTCCTGTTGGGGAGGAGAGGAGCCTTGCCAATCATCTAGCCCAAGCCCCATTTTAGGGATGTGAAAACTGAGGCCTGGAGAGGGGAAGTGACTTGCCCAAGACCATATACAACTAGTTAGTGGCAGGACCAGGCACAGTCTTCAGAGGCTCACATGACTCCTCAATCATCCAGCTAAGATTCATTGAATGACCCTCTATGTTCCAGGTGCTGCTCTGCGCCCTGGGACAAATACATCAGTGAACCTGACAGCAAAGAGGAGTGAGCAGGTGAGGGGAAAGAACATCCCCACGCTGGTGGAGGGGGTATGTGTTTCAGTCCCATGACTCCCCCCAGAATGAGAGGGAAGTCCCAGAGCCCCACCTCAAGAGGCTGGGCTTCTGACGCCCAGGGCTCCTCTCCCTCCCTCAGAACAGGCTATAAAAGTCCCCTCCCAGCTCCTTCCAGAGAAGAGCAGGAGGAAGTGAGAGGTCAGCTCAGAGGCCACGGGAAGGGAGCAGAGGACCCCCACAGGGTGATCGCTTACCCCACTGCGGCTGGGGTCTCACTGCAGAGATGAAGCTGCTCCCGGCCCTGGCGGGGGTCCTAGCCACACTCATCCTGGCCCAGCCCTGTGAGGGCACAGCCCCAGGTAGTAGCCCCTCGGGCGGCCAAGGAGAGGGGCAATGGAGCGGGGAGGACTTGGGTCTGAGGGGCCTGTGGCTGCCCTGGAGCCTGAGTCCCCTTCCCCCTGAACAGCCTTCCCTGGGGCGGTGGACACCTCAGTCCTTCAGAGCTGCATAACAAAGGCCAAGCTGCTGGTGGATTCTGCCTACAATCAGACTGAGAGGAGGTGGGCCTGGGCCTGGGTCTGGGGCCTGCATGGGTCTGGGGCCTGCGTGGGCCTGGGAGGGTCACTGATGGGGGGTGGACTCCAGCCAAGGGCCTCTCACCCATCAGCTGCCCCTGGGCACCTTGGGGCAGTGCCATGTCAGTGCAGAGCCTCCCTTCCGTCCAGCCTTCTGTCTATTTCCCCCGTGCTGACTGCCCACTGCCCACGGTGGGGGCCCTGCTGGGTGGGTCTGCTTCTTCTCCTGGCCCTCACTCCTCCTCTTCTGGGCAGCATCAAGCAGCGCCTTTGTAGTGGCTTGGCCAGCCCCATGGACCTCCTGTCCTACTTCAAACAGCCAGTAGCAGCAACCAGGATAGCTGTGAGGGCTGCTGATTATATGCACGTGGCCTTGGGGCTGCTGGAGGAGAAGCTGCAATTCCAGGAGTCCAGATCCTTCAATGTCACTGGTACTGTGCACCCCACTGAGCTCCCCGCCCCAGGCCTGCCCCAGCCTGGGAGTGGAAGGGAGACAGGCGGGAGTGCAGGGCATGTGGCCTTGGGGCATTGGGAGGAGAGAGGAGAAAGGGGTGGGAGGTACAGAACAGACTAGGTCAAGAAGGAGCTAGAACCCTGCCCGCTGCCCCTCCCCCTCCAGACGTGCTAACGAAACCCCAGCTGCGGCTGCTGTCCCAGGCCAGTGGCTGCGCTGTCCAGGATGAGGCTGAGCAGTGCAGTGACAAGTACCGCACCATCACTGGGAGATGCAACAACAGGTGGGTGCCTGGGGCGGCACCTGGCCTGGGGTTGCCCTGTTCCCTCCCCTCCTTCCCAGCCCTGCTGACCCCAGCCCACCCACCGCCACAGGAGGAGACCCTTGCTGGGGGCCGCCAACCAGGCCCTGGCTCGCTGGCTGCCAGCCCAGTATGAGGACGGGGTGTCGCTCCCCTTCGGCTGGACCCCCGGCAAGAGGCGCAACGGCTTCCTCCTCCCTCTTGTGAGTCAGGGCTGAGGGTCTAGAGGATGCCCCATCTCTTCTAAACGCAGGGAGTCAAAGCACAGCCCACAGTCAGCCTGCCAGGGCTCCCATCTGGGCTGTATGGCTGGCAGGCTGGGTGACTCCAGCTGAGTCTCAGTTTCCTCAGCTGTAAAATGGCAGTAAAACCTACTTCCTATTGCTGTTGTGACTATTTAATAAAGTCCTTGGTATAAACATCCATATAAGATGTGATAAAGTAACGCCAGCCATTACAGTATCGTTTTATTCCGGAAAAATTAGTATCAAAGTACCTTGCTAAACTAAAGAGCAATGCACCTTAATGTAGCTCTAGCTATTGACCTAAACTGTTTCACATTTAACAATTTATCCATTTTCTATTCATATGGTAACAGAACGATCTATCATCAACCCATCTATCAACATCTATCTACTATTTTTTCTTCCATTGATCTTTCCATCTATCCAATTCTCTCCATATTTATTATCCATCACCTAGCAACCAGTCCTTGCATCTGTCGATCAATTCTACCATCTAATTATCCACGAGTCTATAACTTGTTCTATCAATTTGATCTATCTGCCACTCTGGAGGAGCAGGTGGGGTCTGAGCCAGCCAACCTGGCCCCTCCCCCTCCTTTTACTCCTGGAATCATCAGGAGCCAGGCCAGAGATCATTCTTGTAGGAATGACAGCAACACAGGAGGTAGGGCTGAGCAGGATAGGAGAGAAGAGGGCTGGAGAGGATGCAAAAATACGCTAACTCCAGCAGGGGTGACCTGCCATCCCGAGTCCTGGGTTGGCTCTGACACCCCAAGGGGTCAGGAGCATACGCCCCACACTGACTTACCTCCCCACCAGGTCCGGGCCGTCTCCAACCAGATCGTGCGCTTCCCCAGCGAGAGGCTGACCTCCGACCGGGGCCGGTCCCTCATGTTCATGCAGTGGGGCCAGTTCATCGACCACGACTTGGACTTCGCCCCCGAGTCCCCAGCCAGGGTGGCCTTCACTGCAGGCATTGACTGTGAGAGGACCTGTGCCCAGCTGCCTCCCTGCTTCCCCATCAAGTTACCCTCCCATAATCTCCCGGGCCCCTGGTGTGGCCTCCACCCCCAGGTGATGGTGTCATAGGCTTAAGGTTTAAGTTTAAGTTTAAGAGCTGGGACTGGGGAACTGGAGCATTAAGGAACTGCCTGTGATGCTGGGATATCACACAGAGACAAGAAGACTCCTGGTTCTGTGTGTGTTTGAGGGGTGGGGGTGGCGCAACCTGCCAGGAGGTTCAGTGCAGGCTTCACAGAAGGGAAGCAGTTGAGACTGGCCTTGACCCATGGGTCTGCTTCCAGCAGGGGAAGCCTCTGGGCTGCTGCCTTTTTTTTGAAGCCTTTAGAGTCTCTTAGCTCTTGCCCTTCTCTCCCTCCTGGGGCGGTCCGAGGTCCTGCAGTTCTTGCCAGTTCCTGGGATCTGGTTGTGAGCACCGTGCATGCTGAGAGGCAATGATAGTGTGGAACACTGGGGAAGAAAGATGGACTCCTGGGAGCAGAGCCTCTGTTGGGGATGGAGGGGAGGTCCGTGCACACACTCACACACTCACTCGCCCTTATTAGTGTGGGATGCGATGTGTGGGGGCCCTGGCTGGCTCCTTCCTCTAGGTCCTCAGGGGAGCCTTCCCCAGCATCCTATTACACCTTTAGCTTTTGACTTAGACCAAGCACAGCAAATGCTGCCTCAATTCACAGTTACATTACTCTACGTGGGTGTCTGTTTTGACTGAATTACCAGCTTCCCGCAACCTGCCCTGAGTTTTGGTGGCTTTCCCAGTCTCTGAAGCACCCAGCACAGAACGGTGCTTAGGAAACACCTGTCGAACTAAATGGAATGAACGGAGCACAGGCTCATGTGCTGGGAGAACTAGTTCTCACCCCTCCTCTCCTGCTGACAAGTTGTGACTTCCCCTCTCTGAGCCTCAGTTTCCCCATCCTTAAGATGAGGCTCTAAGGCCTCATGCATTTCTAACCTTTCATGACTCTATGACACAAAGTGCTAAGGATGCTCAGATGGCCTGGTGAGCACCGTGAGTCTGGGTGAGTCAAGGAGGGCTTCCTGAAAGAAGGGAGTTTTGAGCAAGGTTTTGAAGCAGGTGGGGGATGACCAGGAGGAGGCAGCTTGCTCGTGAGAAGCCCCAGTGTCACAGATTCCTCTTCCACCGCAGATCCCGCCCAACGACCCCCGCATCAGCAACCAGCGTGACTGCATTCCCTTCTTCCGCTAGGCACCCGCCTGCCCCCGAAACAGGAACAAAGTCCGAAACCAGATCAACGCGCTCACCTCCTTCGTGGACGCCAGCATGGTGTACAGCAGCGAGGTCTCCCTTGCCCTGCAGCTGCGCAACTGGACCAACCATCTGGGGCTGCTGGCCGTCAACCAGCGCTTCCAGGACAACGGGCGGGCCCTGCTGCCCTTCGACAACCTGCACGATGACCCCTCCTCCTCACCAACCGCTCTGCGCGCATCCCCTGCTTCCTGGCAGGTCTGACACAGTGGGCGGGGGGTCACCCCAGGAAGCAGCCAGTCCCTGGGTTCCAGGTTGGGAAGCCACAGTGGGATAGGATAGGATATATGGCTCCATAACTCAGTGTTTGGCACACCACAGCGCAGATCTGTGCACAGTAATCACAGAATCAGTATGCTGGAAGGAGTCCCTTTGCAAGTGACCCAAGTGTGGCCAGAGATCACGGCTTGACTCTCTCCAGTGATAACGGACTCACCCACTAGAAGTCTATCTGGAGCAGTGCTGTCGGAAAGGTCCCCCTCATTTTGATCTACTGTCTATCTGCTGCTCTTCATCATGCTTCTGGGACCTCAGAGAAAACGCTCTCTCTCTTTCACACAGCAATAGCCTCTTTAATTCCCTGAAAGTAGTTTTACTTTCACCTGGTTTTTTTTTCCTTCTTGGGGCTAACTTCCCTTACGCTCTTTAGTTTCCCTTCCACTGCTGCTAGTCACTGTCACCTGCTGCCTTCTTCTGGATGCATAATTTGAACTCTTCTGAGGGTTTTCCCCCACACCGTCCTGGTCATAATAATGATGGTCATTGCTTCTGGTTGTTTCAGATATTTAAATGTGCCATCTCTAATCCTGACAGCAATCCTGAAAGGAGGGCACTATTATCACCCTCGTTTTGCAGATGAGAAACTCAGGGACGGTAACTGATGTGCTCCAGAGCAGAGGGTCAGGTGGCAGAGCCCACGGTGGGAATCAAGTCAGTGCAGTGGCCAGGTCTGGGCTCTTTCCACTCTGCTCCACCACTTCCCTCGCAGGGAGTCATCTCGAGCCCCTTTTTTAAGGATCATATGTTTCTTTGTTGCTGGCAAGAGCAGCATGCACCTTTGTGAGATGTCTACTGAAACTGAGTAGTTTGAATAGGACCACGTGCAAAAGAGCTTAGTTCAAAGCCAGCAAGTGACTGTGTGTAAGGCCACCTTTGGGAACGTACTTTCCTTCCCGGCCAATGGAAGGAAGTCTGCTGACAGGAACAGGCTCTGCCCAGCCCTCCTCCTTTCTCCCTCCCTGGGGCTCCTTGGGGAGAGCAGCATGACACCGAGCCCAAAGCTGGGGAAAGGTCTAGCCCCTGGGACAGACCGTGCAGAGGGATGCAACCCGTGGGGCAGGGTGACCCACAGTCCCAAAGGCAAGGCCCCTTAGTCACTGTGTCCCTTCACTGGCTGCGGATCTGGTCATCTTGCAGAGCAGAATCATTAGGCAAAGGTTTTCCCGCCCAAGCCCAGCAGCTGCCCTGTGCTTCCCCCCCCGCCCCAAACCCGTTCCAGGGACTTCGGGACCCAGGACTCCACAGTCCTCCCCGTCCTGGCCCGCTGTGTTGGGAAGGAGGGTGGTAATTGGTGGAGCCCCACCACACAGCTGAGGAGATGGAGGTCCAGTGAGGCCAAGAATTTGGCCCAGGTCACAAAGTCCCACCACCTCTTTCTAGTCCCCAGAGCTCTGTCTGCCTTAGCAGAAAGACATTTCTGTGGGAAGAGCTCTATTCACTCTGATCTTGGGATTTTCAAGGTGATACCCGGTCAACGGAAACCCCCAAACTGGCAGCCACGCACACCCTCTTTGTGCAAGAGCACAACCGGCTGGCTACTGAGCTGAGACGCCTGAACCCCCGGTGGACTGGAGACAAGCTGTACCAGGAGGCCCGCAAGATCTTGGGGGCCATGGTCCAGGTAGGGAGCCTGGGTCCCAGCATCCCCTAGAAGGCAATCTGGCCAGAGAAGCCATCTGAGGGAGTGACTCCCACCTTCCTCAACACATCCTCAGGGATGTGCCCCAAGTCAGCCAGGTCTGATTGGGGATGTTCCTGAGATCCGACCTGTAACCCTGACCATGTCACGCACCCTCTCTGGGCTTCAGTGTCTCCATCAGACAATGGGAAATCAACATGGCCACATTTGACACCATGCCAATAAAGAATTAGTATGTCTGAGCAGGCTTCGAAAAGCAAAAGGTTTGCCCTAAGGCAAGCACGTGGGGTGGGGGCCACTAAGGTAATGATCTTCTGACATCTTTTTTCCAGATCATCACCTTCCGGGACTTTCTGCCTCTGGTTCTGGGCCAGGCCAGGGCCAGCAGAACCTTGGGCCCCTACCGGGGGTACTGCTCCAATGTAGACCCCCGGGTGGCCAACGTCTTCACCCTGGCCTTCCGCTTCGGCCACACCATGCTCCAGCCGTTCATGTTCCGCCTGGACAGCCAGTACCGGGCCTCGGCGCCCAACTCATGGGTCCCACTCAGCTCTGCCTTCTTCGCCAGCTGGCGAATCGTGCACGAAGGTGCCTGGGTTTTCCAGAGGCAGCCAGGAGTCAGGGTGGGGCCCAGCTTAGTGCAAGGAGGCCAGGCTGCTGCTCAGGTCACGGGCAGTGAAAACAGGGCGGGTGTCACCAAGACCCTTCGTCACGTGCCCCCATCCCCTCCAGGATTAGAGGATTTCTAAAAGAGGAGGAGACTGATGTCAGACTGGTGGCTGTGGTCCTGAAAGAAAGGAGCTTCCTTCCACTCCTTCTAGAAGAAGTGAGGGTGCTTTTCCCTGCCAGCTCCAGCTCCCTTCCTGTCCACCTGGGTCACTGCTTCCTGATACAAACATCATAGAATTTAAGTGACTGGCTTGTCCAGCTCTGAGCTAGTTTAGCATCATGTGATTCAGGGGCTTCCAAGAGGCTGGTCCAATCTGTGCTGCTCATATTCCCACCACCAGGTGGCATTGACCCCATCCTCTGAGGCCTCATGGCCACCCCTGCCAAGCTAAACCGGCAAGATTCCATGTTAGTGGATGAGCTCCGGGACCGGCTTTTTCGGCAAGTCAGAAGGATTGGGCTGGACCTGGCGGCCCTCAACATGCAACGCAGCTGCGACCACGGCCTCCCAGGTGAGGGGGCTGCCTCCCCTCCTCTCAGGCTTTGCCTGACCAGGGTTCCTTTCTGACTGGGACTGTCACCAGGATGTGCTGTGGTTCAGAGGCACACAAGCCTGAGGCTGAGGACCTCCTTTTCAGTATCTTCTTCATCCACCGTGGGGTTTCTAGCTTTAGGGTCACCACAGGACCAGGACTTGGACAGAGGAGCTGAATGAAGGAGATTAGGACTTTCCAAGTAGAAAAAAACAGTAGGTTTCAAAGGCAAGGGAGAGCTACCCCATTCCCCAGTACCCTGGCAAGTTCCAAGGAGGAAGTTGCAAGGATATAGAAGCTGGCTCCTGGCTCTGAGAGGCAGGGAACAGGTGGAGTAAAATTAAAACTGTCTTGGCTGTTCTACCCCAGGAAAGAAGAAAAATTAGTCATTTTGCTAGGAACTTTGATGGATTTCTTTTAGTCCTCCCGATGACCTTGAGAAGTAGCTGTTATAGCCATTTTTATAGCTGAGGAAATAAATCTAGTAATTTGGCCCAAGGCCACAGAACTAAGAAGTAGTGAAATTCCAGTCAAGTTAAAAATTCCTCCTTTCTTTCCCCTGTTCAATCCACGATGTTATGGAAAGACTGGCCCCCGCTTTGCTGGTCTCTCCCCCTCCCCATCGCCTACTTCTCTGTCTCAGTACAACCTGAGGCCCCATCTGCCTCGGCTTCTCTGTGGCCGATGATAATGAAGTGTGGGCAATTCCTCCTGCACCTAACACAGCAGCTGGCGGGCACATAGCCGGCACTCAAGAACTTGAGTTTCCTTCCTTCCCTACGCCTGGGTGCCCGGGACAGCTAAAGCCCTGTGGGCGCCCCCTGCTGGAGATGTGAGATTGCTAGCCAGCCAAACTGGCACACTGTTTTTGATCCCGCCAAGCTGTCCCAGAAATATTTTCTTGATCCTAGCTCTTGCAGTCTCCTCCAATCCCGTCCCAATTCCAACACCAAATTTGGAATTGGAAACTGTGATCTGAACTCCACTGCAAAGAGGGGGTGACCTTGGAAAAGTCACAGCTGCTCAAGCTCAGCAAATATCCACTGGTAACACGGACATTACAAAGTACCTCACAGAAGTGGGAGGGTCCTGAGAGAGATTCACACAGCAGGGCTTAGTAATGGTGGAACATCATACGGTTTTCCTTTGTTCAGCCGGGGGATGGTATTTGTGAGCTGTAGTTCGGTGGACGACTTTGGACTCCTGTTTCTTTAGGCTATGAAGAAGCTATCGCCTATCTTGACGGTCCCCACCGTATTATGACTTGGTCTTGGTGTGGGATCCTGATAGCTGACAAATCAGTATGGCTGGTCTTTGTAAGTTTCTGAGTAGGTGGGAAAAAATTTTTAACAGCTTATTGAGAGAGAATTAACAAATCATAAAATTCACCCATATAAGGTATATAATTCAGTGGTTTTTGTGTATTTAGAGTTGTGCCTCATATTTAATATCAGAACATTTCCATCACTCACAAAAGAAACCTGGTCATAACAGGCACTCCCCTGATGGAAATGTTAGCTACCTTGATTGTGGTGGTGGTTTCATTGGTGTGTACATCTATCAAAAGTCATCAAACTGTACATCTGAAATATGTGTAATTTACTATACAGGAATCACACTACAATAAAATGTTAAAAAAAAACAAAAAAACAGGCACTTCCCATCCTCACTCCAGCCCCTGAAAATTACTAATCTTCTTTCTCTACGTATTTGCCTATTCTGGACCTTTTATATAAATGGATTCATTTATATAAAAAGAAGACCATGTGGTCCTCTTCTGAGCAGATACATTGTATCTATGCTGTTCATTTCTTTGTTTGTTCACTTATGTATTCATTTATTCATTCATTCTACAAATCTGAGTGTCTTTCATGTTCTGGATACTGTCTTCTTTGTGTCTAATTAATGCCATGAGCCCGATAATAATATCATTGTGGTTGTGAATGCTGGTTACAACAGTGTTTTACGTTAGTATATACCTCCGTTTGATAGACAGAAAGCGTGGTTGTCTGCTCACATTGAAAATTAGAGGGGAGTGATTTGGTCTTTGAAAAGCTCAAGGCCTCTTCTGCCAGCAGGGATTTTGTTCTGCTCAATACTGCCTGACCACAGAGCTCTCTTGGGAGGAATCGTGGAGAGAAGCTAATGGGAACCAGCAGAGGGAAGACTAAACGGCTTCTGTCCCCTCTCCCTACAGGGTACAACGCGTGGAGGCGCTTCTGCAGACTCTCCCAGCCCCGGAATCTGGCGCAGCTTAGCCAGGTGCTGAATAACGGGGATCTGGCACGGAAGTTCCTGAGTCTGTACGGGACACCTGACAACATTGACATCTGGATTGGGGCCATCGCCGAGCCTCTTCTGCCAGGGGCCCGAGTGGGGCCTCTTCTGGCCTGTCTTTTTGAGAACCAGTTTACAAGAGCCCGAAATGGAGACAGGTAAGTGACCCTACCCTAAAGGGACCAGCCCCAGATGCAGGGCAGAAAGCACTAGAATTCCAAGACTCAACAATGAAACAAAGTTTATATATATATATATATATATATATATATATATATATCTGGATCACTAAGCTGTATACCAGAAACTAACAGAACACTGTAGATCAACTATGCTTCAACTTTTTGAAAAACAGTGAAAGTACTCTTTTTAGGTTCATCTCTTCCAAGATCTGAGACCAGGAGGCTCCTCCCTGGAGAGCTTGGTCAGAGGGAGAGAGACTACTTGCCTGAGGTACAGGCACCTTTAACCCAGGAGACAGACTTCTCAGCTTCACTGTTCCAGGCTGGTTGATCCCAAAAACATGCAGAAATGGCTAAATCTGGTTTTCCTCCAATAAGCTTGAGGTTTAAGACCTGACTCCTTATTTGGATTTGGCATTTACCTGGGTTCAAATCCAGCCCTGGCCACGTATATTACTGTGCATTTAATCCTGGGCAATTTACTTGACCACTGAACCTGAGTCTTCCTCTATGAGAATCACACCTCTCCTGCAGGGATTTTGGACAGGCGAATGAAATCATGTATGTAAAGTACCCAGCACACAGCGGGTGCGCCTTCCTATTCATTCCCCCCAAACTTCATCCACCTCTCTCCCCCGTCTTGTAGGTTCTGGTGGCAGAAACGGGGTGTTTTCACCAAGCGCCAGCGCCAGGCCCTTCGCCAGATTTCCTTGTCTCGAATTGTGTGTGACAATACTGGTATCACCACTGTTCCAAGGGACATCTTCAAGGCCAACACCTACCCCCTGGGCTTTGTGAACTGTAACTCCATCCCCAGACTGAACCTGTCAGCCTGGAGAGGCACATGAGGCTTGTGCAGGTAAAGGGAGGCCCCCCTCCAACAGCCCTGTGCTAGTCAGGCCCGCACATCCTTCCTTGGACAGGATGGCTGAGTCCTCTCAGGCCTCTAAGCAGAACAACAGATCTTGTCTCTAGAGATTTTTTCCTGGTGGACACTAGCTTCTGGGCTGACAAGTTAATTCCAGGGCCCTGGGACTTTGGGGAGCAATCAGGAAGGATCCAACACCCTAAGAGCAGCTCCATGTCTGGATATCCAGCAAGTTCCTTACCTGCCCACCTGTGCCACTTCCGCAGGAGTCCATCGGAGCCTCTGGCCTTGGAGACGGGGGAACCTGGGGAAGACCACAAGGCTACCTTCTCCCCCGGGGCCACCGTTTCCTGCTGATGCTTTTGCTGGCTATCGCTCAGAGCTGGTTCTTTGGGAGTGACAGCCGGGCTCCCAGCAGCACTGAACCCTCCTCCTAACGGAGCCTCTTACCTATTAGGTTGCACATCGGCTCCAGGTGCAAGGCCTTGCAAACCAAACAAGGGGCCTTCAGGACCTGGCAAGAAGAGTCATCTGGAAGGTTTCCAGCCACTTTCTTCTATTTCCCAGCCTGTCCCTGACCCCTGCCTATGACGGGGGCCACAGAGTCCCAGCCTCTAGCCACTCCACCCACGGTCTTTCCCTGGAGCCTGCAGGTGGGCAGCACACTCTGCTTCTACCAATAAAGCATCGCTGAGGGCAGAAGCTGGTTTATGCATTGGGCTGGGGAGGGCATGACCTCAGTCCCATGCTTTGCTCCAGATGTTTAAAAGGAGTGCTGCCAAGACACAGTTGGCACTAGCCTCTGAGCCTCTCCCGGGGGCTGAGTTTAGAGAATCAAAAGAAACACTCTGGAATACAAAAAGGCAGGGACTGGGAAAGGCAGTGGCATGGGGGCCTCGGCATTAAGGAGGAGAATACCTCAGCCACGCCAGCGACCTGAACAGAAAATCAGGGGACAGAATATCAGTCAGTATAAAAAGTCTTTATGTAAAAAAAACACAATAAAAGATACCAGCCAGCTAGCAGAAAGGACTGGGCACTGCCTTCAGCCTTCATTTACTCCAGAAATAAGTTCTATCGCAAATGTAGCTAGCTCCCGGTAGTAGGGGAGGCTACCCGGGGAAGAGGAGCTGGACTCGGGCCGGGACTGTGAGATCTCTCTCGCCTGCCTTCCTTCTCGAGCCTCCGTTCATAAAGCAGGTGTGGAGCGGAAGGCACTGCAGCTCTGCCACCGAGGCTGTGAGACAGGCCGGGAGGAGGCTGAGGCGAGGACAGAATTAACTCTGGGCCCACCCCCAAACTGCCCTCAAACCAAAAAGCCTGCCTTGTGATGCCCACTTGCAGTGTCTGACATATGGAGAAGGGGACCACATGAGGGCCACAGGGTCTTCAGCTTTGAAGATGAGGCAGCTGGAGACGAGGCAGGGGGGGCCTGCCTGGGATTCTCTCAGTGATGCCAGCTTTCAGCAGGGCATTGTGATCTCTAATCAGAAAGATGAAGAGGCGGGAGGGCATGGCCTTGGCTACCAGTCGTCTTGTTGTTCTATGTGGAAGGCCAGGGCTGCAGCGAGCTAGCGGACCATGGCTCCCGAGGGGCTCACTAGGTCCTGGGGAAGGCTTTCTCGGGCCTCCTGCATGCGGCGCCGGGCTCGACGTAAGGCCTCTGTGAGGGAAGCAGACACAGGAGTCAGCTGCCATGGTGGCGGGAAATGGGCCCATGTGGATGCTGGGTGGCTGGCTGGGGGAGGGGGAGCCTACCCAGCACATTGTGAATGGAACTCTGCTGGCTGAAACCCTCCAGACGGTCCAACACACTCCGCATCCTCTTCCGCAGGGAACTTGACTCCATGAAGGCCCTGCAGGGGAGCCCGCCACATGGCCACGGCTGCTCTCCAGCCCTTGGGATGAAGAGCCCCAAGGCAGAGGGCCAGGGCCACTCACCTGGACTGCTGCAGACAGTGTAGGCGGAAGGTGACACTGCCCGTGGTCTCCGTGCGGAGTCCAAAGTGGCTCAGACGCTCCCCCTGCGGCATCCAGTTAGCGTCAGGTTTCTGTTGGCTTCTAGACCCCAGGCACCATGCTGGCCTCACTCCCATTCTTATTCCCATTCTTGGGGAGAACAGTTCTGTTGGGGAAACTTCATTCCAACACCCAGACTCCATCACCTCAAGGCTAACATTGGGCTCCCAACTGTAAATCAGGGCACATTCCAACCTCTGTTGAGTACCAGCAGTCTTGTAAGCTGCCTGCCAACCCTCTGATTCTGGAAGCCTCAAGGATGGGCTGGAAGGAGGCGCTGGTTATTCTGACAGGGACCAGGGGAGATCTCTAAGTGTACTGTTTTCCACAGCTCTCCTAGGACAGCGTGTGGATGTCTGTACCTAGTTTAAGATACGGTCAAGACTTCCAGCTGAAGACACAGGAAGGAAGGGACTAAGCAATAATGAAGCAATGGGCAAGAGGCCTTAACCCCGGTTCCACCTTTTCCAGAAGAAACAGGGACATAAGTTCCCAGCATGAAGTCTCCCCAGAGACAAAAGTCACCTTGAAGGTTCCTGGTATCCGCACGTAGGAAAGGTCCTCCAGCTCCAGAGAGCCACCAATGAAAAACCTCCTCAGCTCAGCCACGGTGCCGAGCTCCAGGGGCCTCCACGTGGAGACTCTCAGGGTGTGTGTGCCTGTGCAGGAAGAGGAGAATGGGGCCGCGGCGGGGACGGGCACGTGGCCCCTTGCTGACTCCCCAGCAACGACACGGGCCTCGCCACCAGTAAAACATCTGGCCTGGTGACGACCTGGCCTCTGGTGAAGGTCATCATGGTGGTTTAGGGTCCCCATTTGGAAATCAATCAGAATTCCAATTTCTGCTCTGCCAGCTATTACCTGTGCACCAGGACAAGTTTCTCGACCTCTCTGAACCCGTCTCCTCATCTAGCAAAATGGAAATAATAGCAACACCGACGCCTCACCAAGTGGTGGGGAGAATGAAACGAGAAGCACTTAGCACAGTGCCTGGCGCACAACAGACGGCAGGGCTGTTACTTCAGAAAGGCTTCCGATCTACTCAATACACACCCACCAGTAGCCCACTTCCCATGCAGTGCCCCCCTCAAGGCCAGGAGTCAAATCAAGAGTTGCTGGGAGCGGAGACCAGAGCTGCTCAACTTCTCAGGTAGCTGTCCCTTCAGCCGGCTGTCTCTAATGGAGAAGGGGAATCTGCCCCAAAGGAGCAAGGAGTTGTGCAAGTTAAGTGCTTCCAATTCCCAATCATCCCCACTTCTCATGAGAAGCGGCCAAATCTTCTGAAGTACTAGTCTTGTTTCTGGGAGCGAGAGCACATAGGCCACGTGGAGGGCAGGGACAAGAGGTCCCCTGGGGTGGCAGGCAGCACCACAGCCCCGTAGCCTTCCACGTGATACCTCTGCCAGAAGTCGAGTGAGCGGGCCTCACAGTAGAGCACAGGCCACTCCGGGAGGGCACCTGCATGAGTAGGAGCAGCAGCCAGGTCACAGGAGGCCTCCCCGGGAGACGGCCTGGCCTGCGGAGACCCACGGCCAGGGACCAGCCAGGCCACTCACCAGCGGATTCATCCTCGTGGAGGAAGGAGGCCTCAAATGTGAACGGGTAGGAGAAGTAAGCCGCCTTGTCCGAAAAGAGAGGAGCACTATTTCATACTCAGTGTCATGGGGTGCACAGGCCCTCACTGGGAATTTGTTTCCCCTGTGGCCAATGACAAGGTCACCCCCACAAGGGGAAAAGATAAACTATCACCCCAGGTAGGAAGCAAGAGGCTGAGAAGTGAAAGGACACCCAAATGCAAGCTGTGACCATTTTCAAAAAGGTAGAGAGGACCCTGGACGAGGCAGCCCTGCAGAGCCCACAGCGAAGGGCCAGACCCAACAGTGGAACCTTCCCCAGGCTGTCAGCCTGATGCTCGTCACATGCCATCCCAGGAGTCCTGCTCCTCCCAGGCCCCCCCCCGTTGCCATACCATTCCCAGGGACTTGGTGGCACAGGTCTGTGTGATTCCTGAGAGCTGCTGGAACGCTGGGCTCGACCAATCTGAAAGCAAAAGACCACACGTAGTAAGTTTACCTGGGAGGAGAGCAAGGAGTTGAGAAAAAGACAAAGTTCCGTTATCCATTCATTCACGCAACAAATCCTCCATTTAGCACATACTGCGTGTCTGCAATGTGCTATGTGCTATGACCAGTCACCGGGGACATCTTGGTGACCAGAAAGAAAAGCTTCCTATCTCTCATGATGCTAACGTTCTAGTTGGGGGTGGAGGAGAGGTGGTGCAGACAACAAACCAACCAATAAGAGACTCTTAGGTGGTAATAAATGCTAAACTAAAAATAAAACAGGGTGAAGGAGTGACTGAGTGACTTGGATGCTCATTTAGACCACGTAGGGAGGGAACACCACTCAGAGAGGACACTTAGGCTGAGGCCTAAACTCAAGCAGAACCAGTCATGCAAAGATATGACACAAAAGGTTTCAGACAAAGGAAATGGTTCTGAAAAGGCCACAGATGGGCGTTCAAGAATAGAAAGAAAGCATGACCAGAATGTTGTAAGGGAGAGAGAGGCAGGGGCCAGCTCCTTCAGGGAATGGAGTTTGGATTTCGCTTTAAGTGAGAAGGGAAGCTGTTGGGGTTTTAAGTTCAAGAGAGACAACTGGTTTGCATTTTTAAAGGCTCAATGTGGCAATGATATATGCGGCAAGTGAACTGTTCCTCTCGGGAGCAAGACAGGAGCAAGAGGGTAAGTTAGAAACTAAATACTTTGGCCTAAGCAAGAGATGCTTGGTGGCTTGGTCCAGGATGCTCGAGAAGACAGATGATTCAGGACATCTTCTGGAGACAGAACTGACAGGAACTGGAGGTAGAGTGACCGGATGCAGGCAGCCAGAGAAAGTGAGGAATCAAGGATGCTTCCTAGGTTTCTGGCATCAGCTACTATGCAGATGACAACGCCATTCTGCTAAGTGGGGGAAGACAATGAGGGCGGGTTTGAGGCAAGAGGAGGAATTAAGAGTTCTCTTGGTCATGTTAAGCAGAAATGACAAAGAAGTAATTGTACAGGAGTCTAGAGTTCAGGGGAGAGGCTAAGGCTACAGAGAACCCGGGTGTCTGAGACATACAAGCAGTATTGAAGCCATGGGATGGATGAAGCCATCTAGAAAGACCTAGAAAGACTGTAGAGAGAGAGAGAGTAATAGAAGGCCAGGCCCGGCCTTGGATACGCTAATAATTCTAGATCAACAGAAGATGAGGAAACAGCCAAGGAGGCCTCTGAGCCACCAATGAAAGGAGGAGCATGGAGCCAGAAGCCAAGAGGAGGGTTCCAGCGAGGAAAGTGGGCTGTGGCAAATGCTTCTGAGAGACAAGCAGGGTGAAAGCAGACGTCACCACAGGATTCATATCTTGGAAGTGATCTATGACCCTGAAAAGAACAGCGACAATTTTAGTGGAGGAGTGGGGAAGGGAGCCTGACTGAATGCCTCTGGAAAGCTGTCAGAATGCGTACAAAAAGAGAGACTTAGGAACATTACTGACTAGTAGTTGGCAGTTCCACAAAGAAGTGCACGTAGAGATTGTCATACTCATAGCCTTGGGCTGAAACTAAGAAAACAGGAAACAGTCTCAGCTTATTTTCCTATCACCCTTAGCACCCGACCCAGTCCTGAAGGGCCCACACACTTGGAAAAATAAGTTCCTCGAGAGCCAGGAACTCTGTCTCCAGGAAGGACTCACACCTGAGCCTCCCAAGTGCTGCAGACAACCCAAGGCATCCACTGGGGCGGGGCGGCTCACTCCACAGCTCCATCCCGCCCCGGCCGAGCATCAAGGGATCTCCGTCTGGTAAGACACTTACCTACCTCTCCATTTACAAAAAGCCGCAGAGCACCGGGGACAGTCTGAGGCAGAGAGAAGTGGGAACAGGTCAGGAGGTCTGAGGGCGCCGGCACCCCTCCTCCAGCCCGCGGGCAAACCCCCGGGAGACCTGACGCTGGACGTCAGACCCACGTGTTTGACTGTCACACCTCCGCCCTACCAGCCACTTCTCCACAGATCTGTTCCCTCCATTTCTAAAACATGTAACACAGTGGGGAAAGGACCTAATTTAAATGGTGGGGAGGGCAACAAAGTATGAATATTTTCGAGAAGAGCCAAGAGAAGCATCCACAGCTGCCTTCTGCCGTATAGTGAGAACTAGAGAGCCCTGCTCCCCGTAAAGGGCTGCGGTCCAGGAACTAGGCAGTTTCCTTTTCTCATCACTTGTGTATCTATCTTATCCAGCTTTTTAACACTGCACATCTGATGTTAATGCAATGTAAAAAATAATGAAAGTTCATCTGTTAGAGAGAGAGAGGGAGACCACTGGGTAATTTCATCCTTGTTTCCAGATCTAGAAATGGAACTCTTGCAGTAAGACACAGAGTAGGACCACAGAATAACTAACTCACACTATTCTGTTTTGTTTTTTAAGAGCCAAACTATTTGACAAACAAAAATGACAGCCCATCTCTACGGGGCACTTAGGAAGAATGGCGACATGAAGAGTAAGGAAGATATTTTTCCTTCCTATATTTATAAAATTAATTATAAAGCAATAAATAAATACACTGCCACGGATAAGAACTCAAAAATATCTAAGTTTAGAGACTAAAAAGTAAACATTCCTAATTTAACCCTCTCACCACACAACAGCCACCTGCCATCTTCCAACCCGCCCACTGCCCAGAGAAAGTCGCCCATAGTGTGTGTCCCCTTTGGGACCTTCTTCTACAGGCTAACAGTTCTAGATCAACATGCAATGTTGTTAAAACGTAACAAGGATTACACTCCACATGCTAATTTTCACTTCCTTTTTACACTGAGGAGTATGTCTTGGGGGCCTTGAGGAGAAGACGGCACTCAGGGATGGTCAGAACCCTCCAGCTGAACACAGCCGCCGGCGGGGCTGGGGCTACAGGACGCCGGGCTCCTCACCGTCTCCAAGTTGGTGCCCACGAGGCTGCTGAGGTACTCCCTGTGGCGGCCACACAGCTGAGGAGACAAAGCAAACCAGAACTTGAGAGGTGACCGCAGCCAGGCCGGGATCCAGTTCCAAACGGGAGGGAGACAAGCAGCAGGAGCGGGAACTGCCACCAAGAGCCGGAGGCCGGAGCATCCCAGCCGCTGCCAGCTTCATCCCAGTGAGGCCCGGAGGGCGCGGAGTCCGCGGGTCTGGGACCGGCCTGGCTCTCGCGCTTACGCGACCTCGGGCAGAACGCTCAGCTGCCTCTCAGTCTCCATTTCCTCACTTATAAAATGGTAACAATAAAGGTATTCACCGCAGAGGGCTGTGGTACAGTCTAAATAACCTAAAGCATGTGAAGGGCCTTGCGTGGAGCATGGTACATGCTCAAGTAAATGGTCGTTATTATGACGATCTTACAACAGGACCAAAAGCGTGTATGTGAGATGTCAGCGGCGACTCCTAAGCCAGGAGGGGCCGTTAAGAGCGAGACCTCGCAGCTGCAGACCTCAGCCTTGGACGGGGCCTCACTCCCCGCTCTCCGGTACTTGGGACGAACCAGCTCTTACGTCCTTGAACACACGCTGCTCCCGCTCCTCCTCCTCAGGCTGTGCGAGGGACGACACGTTGTCAATCGTATACTTCCACAGCTCCGGCTTCTCCCCCGTCTCAATTCTGTAAAGTCGAAGCCACAAAAGGGCTAACTCTGATGACAGGAGATGGGGCCCTGCAGACCCAGCCCGGGGATGAGCCGAGTTGCGGTTCTGTTACTCTAAGACAGAAGAGGTCAGCCCGGAGGAAAAGCCCTGGCCAAGCCCATTGCGCCCCGTCTGGGTCAGTCCCTGCGTGCAGCAGCGCAGAGAATTATTTTCACTGAACTACACTGCTGAAGTCATCACTTTCAAATCAGTGTAGCTGCACATTTTCTGAGAACAGGATGCCCAGTGTCCTAAGGGTCTATGGCCTGGAAGAGAATATGAACCCCCGGCCGGGAATTTAAGAGTTAGAACAGACGAAGGGCTTTCTGAGACTCTCCTCAACCAGGGGCAAGAAGGGAAGACAAGGAAAGGAGTGCCGGTGTCCACTGTCCCCTTCCTCCTCTCCTCACCTGTAGGGTCCTTTGAGGCCAGTGAAGTCAGGTTTTACTGTGATCACACCATTGCTGTCCACCTTCAGAGTACAGAGGACGTGTTCATACTTCTTATAGCCAAGCCTAGAAACCAGGGAATCCACACCAGGGTCCAAGGTCACTGGTCCCACCTCCAGGGAAAGAGGAAGAGGTAGGCAGCCCACGTCAGAGAGGACAGAGGCTGTAGTGAGAACTGTCATGGCAAAATACTTTCTTCCAAAGAGAAAAAAGAAGAAAACAGTCCCTCCCTCCCACATACCTGGGATGACTACAACGGGGGGTGGCGGGTAGGGAAAGGAGGAAGGATGAGGGTCTGAGCCGGGCCACGAGGGGCTGCACTCACTTTCCATAGGGCCCCAGGTCTGCCATGATGTACATCGTCTGAAGAGGGGTGTTGATGACATGATTGTTCCTCACAAACTCTTCTGAGGGCTCCCAGGTGACGATTCGTGACTTAAGGATGCCACCCTCCCTGGGAGACACCACAGGAAGGGTCACTCCCCTGGCCCCCCAAGAAGAGCCTGAAGGAGGAACATAGGGGAGCACACCAGGGTGGGGGCCTCCGCAGAATGGGACACTTGAGTCAGCAGGCAGACAGAACACTGGCCTGGAAGGACCACAAAGGCCCCCCAGCTGCCATCCACACTGGTACTCACATCCCTCGCCTGTCTTGCCGGCGCCGCCTGACATTTGCCATTCGCTCGACCAGGAAGGATGGCATCTCACTGGCTGCGGTGGTCATTTTCTGACAGTGCTGGGAAAACAGGGCAGCCCTGTGTAAGCCATCTGGTCAGGGCCACATGGGACCAAGCACCTGGAGGGAAGTCCTCCTTCTGAAACCTCACCCGAGACCTGACCCTAAGAGGCACAGCCACCTCACAGTTACACATGTTAATGGAGGGGACAACCCAAAGGACAGTCCAACCAAGCCTTGGTTTGCCCTAAGATTTTAGCAGCATCCTACCCTTCAGAAATGAATTTATTTGTGCTAATATTAAAATGAGCCTGCAGTCTCTAAGCACATACCACCAAAAAGTTGGGTGAGTCTGCCTGCTAGACGTTGACATTCACTAGGTAGCTGGAAGATGCCACATGTAATACAAGTGTTCTGTAGAGAATCCGCACATGGGTAATGAACACTTCACTGTAATTTTCTTTACCAAAACAGACAACCCAAACTTTGTATCTACCAACCCACAGCTTTCCTAATGAAAGCATCAACCTTTCAAAAACGTTCACCTAACACCTGCTCCTTGCAGAAATCTACAAGGTCACAGACAAAAATCAGAAAATACACGCTCTACTCTCCCTCAAGGAGTTTGAAATCTCACTAAAAAGAATACATCATGCAGTGACTGAAGAAAAGGTAAAACTGAAATCCCCGAGGGCATGTTGTCACAGGCAAAATGAGGACATAAGCCATTCCCTGTGTTGTACTGAATTCCTCTTAAAACTCATATATATTCAGCTTTGGCTGAATCCATGTTGAATTTGATCTATATGGTTCTAGACTCCACCCACCTGTCTGATCTCACGATGCATGGAGGAAAAGCCCAGTGGCTGTTTCTCCCAATTTACAGTCTGCAAGTCTAGCATTAGAGATACTGCCACATTTCTATGGACACTTTAAATGATCTCCAGGACCCTTTTGGGCAAGTGGCTTGACAGGGAAGTCCCCACTGCAAGCTCATCTCACCACGATGCCATGTACCTCCGGCAGGCAGCCATACACAAAAGGCTGAGTTTGGCAGGAGACCTGCCACCATCTCCCTGCCAAATGGTCTCTCGTGACTCAGAGTCTCAAACTTGCCTTAAACAGAGGGGAAAAGTCCCTTTCTGAGATGAGTTTCTTGGCCCAACTGTGCTTTGTACAAACACAATCTTTGTCTGTTTCGGTCTTGTGGGTTTTGAGAAGCAGCTGCTGAATTGTGGCGAAAAATTAAAAATAAAATAAAATAAAAATAGAGACACTGCTGGCTCCCCCAGTCCCTCCAGCAGGTGGAGCAGGGAGCTGCAGCCACAGCACCTGCGGACTGTGCCCACCTACTCTGGCCTGGCTGCCAGCGGCACACCGTGGCTCCTAGACAGGCTCTCCATCTCCCCTGAACAGGCTTCTGTCTTAACAGACAGTGGGGCCAGAAAGCTAGGGAAGGCAAAGGTGAAGGGAGCTATGGGACTTGGGAAAAGAACAATACCTCCTCCAAGTTGGTGAATCTGTCAGAGTCAGTGTAAGTAAAGATTCGTCGGTTCTTCCTCCCATCCGAATCCTCCAGCTTCAGAATCTCTTGACGGTACTGATGATCCAAAGGACTCTGGCAGGCTGCTTCATTTTGATACAGATCTACTTCAAACTGAGGTCACAAGGAAACAGAGATCTACTAAGAATAGGTCAAATTTTTTTCCTGTAACTGGTCAAATCAGCTCTATAGAGATGATGCAATCCAACACATTTTCACAACCAACTCTCATTTGTCTAAACTAATGGAGGACAGGGGATCCAAAGGAGATTAGAGCTAAAAGGAACCAGAGTGATAGTCTAATTCAACTCTACTGTTACAGAATTGACATAGCAAAACAGTAATTCTTTCTGTGGCCCAGAGGTGGAAAGTGCCTTAGCCAGGATCACAAAACTGGGTAGTGGCAGGCATGATGTTACACTGACCCCGTGAATACAGCAGTGGGAAGTATACAACTGCTACAACCTTCTGGAAATCAGTTTGGCGATATGGATCAAGAATCTTTCCCAGCTACCAGCCAGGTGGGAGGTGGACCAGGTGGAGGTAGACTGAGCAGACAAGTGGCACTGGCTCACCTGGCTAAAGAGCTTCTCTTGCCACCCAATCACAGCCTACTCCTCTTCATCTTCATCTGGGCGGTGTCCACCTCCAAAGACAACAGAGAGTCAATTGTTTGAGCCAAACCAGCACCACTTCTTGCTCTGTAGTTGGTTATAACCAAAGTCCCTGCTCTTACATTTGGCACAAAACCTGTTGGAACTCACTGGTTTATTAAGCACTCACCCTAGACTCACTCTAGAGATGCTGTAGATATGTGTAGAAGCCAAGATTAGGACCTAAGAAGTCTTAATCACTAATCTGGATAAATGGAAGTCATGCCTTCCAGGAATTATTTATTCTAACTCAGTGTGAGGCACTGAAATTTAGAAATAGGCTGAATGGCTCTTCCTCAATCCCAACTGTCAATATTTGCTAGAAAAAAAACTGTGGTGTTTTTATCTTTACTATTCCTGAAACCATATATCTAGAATCAAACACTGTAACCTTAAGAGACTAAGTATTAGTAAAGAAAAGGAAAGTCGAATAACTTTTATTTTAAATCTTGTCTGCAGTTAGTATTTATTCTTTTCAGATTGTACATTCATATCCTTCGCCCATTTTTTTTTTTTTTTTTTTTTTAATGGAGGTACTGGGAGTCAAACCCAGGATCTCATACATGCTAAGCATGGGCTCTACCCTCCCTGCAAAGAACAGATTTTTTTTAAAGAACCAAATCTAATACATATACTCCTGGCTGGGTATGCCTTTTTCAAAGATACATGCTTCACAACCCACCAGCTCACACTCTTGCTCAGAAATATTTTTGAACAGACAACAAAAGCAGAGAGAGCAGTGACCTAACACAAACACAATGTCCTCTCTTGCTCACTTTTCTGGCTTCCCAGATAAGGAAAACTGCAAGAGTAAAAATGATGTTCATATATACATTTCCCAAGCAGACCCCCATTTGTAAATTGTTTTGAAAAGGGTTTGTAAGTATATTTCAAGCCTGGAGCATTCTTTCTTAGAAAAAAAAATGCCACAAATGGTATTTAGTTTGACAGGCAAATTTATAACATATCTAAAGTATGGTATTTGCTATTTCACTACATTTGACCACAATTCAGATCAGTATCTTGATGGCAGGAATTACGCTTATTCAATTTTTATGCAACATAATGTAGTTTAAACTGCCTGGGATCAAATCCTGGCTTCAACGCTTACCAGCCATGTGACCTTGGACAAGAAACTCAACCTCTTTATGCCTTTCCTCAGACTACAGACCTGGGTCTACTTTGTCTTAAGAGGTAACCTCACCCTAGGCCCTTCCCCAGATCCCCAAGGGGCCACATCACCACCATACACCCACTGGCGGTTGGGGGAGGCTTAAAGTGGCCAAGTCTATGAGGTCCTTTCCGGGCTGGGCAGCAGGCTGGTAATGGAGGTAGTTGCTTGATGTGATTCTTTGCAGGTGGACTCTGCCAGGGAAAGCGAAGCCCCAAATACCCGTTACAAGACACACAACCAGGAGATAAACACAGAGCAAAAACGGGGGAAACAAAACACAGTAGAGGGGAGGGCTAAGGCAACAGAGAGGGAGGTGAGTGGGGCACGGGGTCCTAAGGAGAAGAGTAAGGATGAGAAAGTACACTGGGGACACAGGGCTCCGAGGAATGTGGGAAAGGAAAGGTCCTGAAAGGGTGGGTCTGGAAGCTGTGAGTTGAAGAGGGTTCCGGGTGGTGAGGGAGACGCGGGGAGACCGGGCAGAGGTCAGGATTGCAAACGGAAGTAGGGGCCCTGAACAACCGAGAACTGTAGTTCAGGTTCCAATTATCTGAGAGCATAAAAGCACGGAGCTCTGAGGCAACGCGACTACCGGAGGCGGAGGTTGCGCACGGGGTCCCGGGAGCGATACACGGCCTCTCCGGTGTCTGTGCTCCAGGCGGCCTCCGCCATGACAGCCGCGCTGCGCCGCGCCGCGCCGCGCCGGGGCCGGAAAGCGCGTCGCCCCAGTCCCCCTGGCAACGGGGGCGGGGGTTCGGGAGGCGGCGGAGGCGCTGCGCGCGCAACTCGCGGTTCCCCACGCGCCGCCGCAGCCGCCTGCCCAGCGCGGGCGCCACCCGGGCGGAGCCCCGTTGTGCGCTCAAGCCGGGGTCCTTTTGGGGTCACCGCTTAGAACGTGTGCGAACGAAGCGCGCTTATACCCAAGGCCAGGCTTGATGCACTTTCCAAACGAGGAAACTAAAGCAGAACCATCGGCCCCTTTTACAGAGATTCAGACAGAAATGGTGATGGAGACCAAACCCAAGTGTCCTGAGTTCTCAGCTACTAGTTTGTCTGCCACACGACTCGGCCTTCCACTGAATGCTGGGAAACTTTGGCCTGTAAATCAGTGGACGTGACTCACAGAATGTACCCTTTCTTCCCCCCTCACCAGGGGAGGTGATGACAATTACTCAGACATGAAGATACATTCTTGGAAGAAAACGAAAATGTCAGGAGATTTAATAATCCTTGTGTTGGCATTCACTGAATCAGAGAAAGAAAAAACAAGGAAGCTAACAGTAAGGAAGGAAAATGTGTTATTATTGCACTGGTTTTTCCCCTGCGTGTGTTATTTCCGGATTTTTAAGCCACCTTAGATGGCCACCTAAGCCACCTCAGGAATAGCCAACAAAATGCCATTCTGAAGACGTGCTTCATTGGCCTGTCAAAGGCAGGACACACTGTAACCTCGAGTCTGGCTCTCTGGCATCTTGGGGATGTCAATAGTTACCAGTCTTTGACATTTATTTACTGCTCCTCCAACAGAGTAAGCAATTGTCCCCTGAACTCAAGAATATAATGCCAGTTTGATTATATGGCGTTGGGAGCCCTAAGCAACAATGCTACTGTTGTTTAACACCAAGGACTCACCATAACAATAACCCTATTTATTTAAGATCTTCTACAGCCTGGGCACTCTGTTTCCATTGTCCCCAGTCCTCCTAGAAACCCTTTAAGTAAGTATTGTGTTCTTTTGGTTTGGTTTGGTTTGGGTTTGGTTTTTTTTTTAAGATTTTATCTTTTTTTATAGTCAGTTTACAATGTATCAATTTCTGATGTACAGCATAATATTTCAGTCATACATATACATACATGTATTCATTTTCATTATAGGTTACTGCAAGATACTGAATATAGTTTCCTATGCTATACAGAAGAAACTTGTTTATCTATTTTATATATAGTAGTTAGTATTTGTAAATCTCAAACTCCCAATTTATCTCTTCTCACCCCCTTTCCCCCTTGCTAACCATAGTTTATTTATTATGTCTGTGAGTCTGTTTCTGTTTTGTAGATAAGTTCATTTGTGTCTTCTTTTTTTCTTTTCTTTTTAGATTCCACATAGAGTGGTATCATATGGTATTTTTCTTTCTCTTTCTGGCTTACTTCACTTAGAATGACAATCTCCAGGTCCATCCATGTTGCGGCAAGTGACATTATTTTATTCTTTTTTATGGCTGAGTAGAATTCCATCGTATAAATATACCATGACTTCTTTATCCAGTCATCTGTTAATGGACATTTAGTTTATTTCCATATCTTGGCTATTGTATTCAGTGCTACTATGAACACTGGGGTGCACGTATCTTTTCAAATTAGACTTCTTTCTGGATATATGCCCAGGAGTGGGATTGCTGGGTCATATGGTAAATCTATTTTTAGTTTTTGGAGGAATCTCCATACTGTTTTCCATAATAGTTGCACCAAACTACATTCCTACCAACAGTGTAAAGGGTTCCCTTTTCTCCACAGCCTCTCCAGCATTTATTGTTTGTGGACTTTTGAATGATGGCCATTCTGACTGGTGTGAGGCGATATCTCATTGTAGTTTTGATTTGCATTTCTTTGATAATTAGTGATATTGAGCATTTTTTCATGTGTCTGTTGTCCATTTGTATGTCTTCACTCGAGAATTGCTTGTTTAGGTCTTCTGCCCATTTTTGAACTGGGTTGTTTGTTTTTTTGTTATTGAGTTATATGAGTTGTTTGTATATTCTGGAAATTAGGCCCTTGTCAGTCATATCATTTGCACATATTTTCTCCCATTCTGTAGGTTGTCTTTTTGTTTTGCTTATGATTTCCTTTGCTGTGCAAAAGCTTATGTTTAAGTCCATTTGTTTATTTTTGCTTTTATTTCTATTGCCTGGGTAGACTGCCCTAGAAGAACATTGCTGAGATTTATGTCAGAAAATATTTTGCCTGTGTTTTCTTCTAGGAAGTTTATAGTGTCTTGTCTTATGTTTAAGTCTTTAAGCCATTTTGAGTTTATTTTTGTGTATGGTATGAGGGATCCACCAGGTTTTTTTGTGGAATTGACAAGCTGATTCTAAAGTTTACATGGAAATGCAAAAGACTTAGATAGCCAAAAAAAAAAAAAGTGACAAAGAAAAACAAAGTTGAGGACTTATATTTAATTTCTAGACAATACAAAAATATAATAATCACTAAATTGTTCTATTGGCATAAAAATAGACATATAGATCAATGAGACAGAGAGTCCAAAATATATACAATTGATCTTTGACAGAATTCTAAAAATAATTCAATGGAGAAAGGATAATATTCTCAACAAATATGGTAGAACTTTATATCCATTTGTAAAATACAAAAACAAAAAAATTTAATTCTTTACCTTACACAATTTAGTAAGTTAAAGCAAAATGGATCATAGAGCTAAAAGTAAGAAATACAGCTACAAAACTACCAGACAAAAATACAAGAGAAAATATTTGCTCTGAGTTAGGTAAATATTTTTTTAGATAGGACTCAAAATATACAAAATATCAAAGAAAAAATTAATAAATTACTCTTCATCAAAATGAAAAACTTTTATTCTTAGAGAACACTTGTTAAGAAAAAGACAAGAAACAGACTGGAAAAAAACTTTACAAAACGTATATCTGATAAAGGACTTATATCCAGGAAAAAAAAAAGTACATTTACAACTTGGTAATCATCAAACAAACAATCTTACTTTTAAATGGTCAAAAGATTTGAACAGGCACTTCACCAAAGGTACATGATTGGCAATAAGTCTGTGAAAAGATGTTCAACATCATTAGTTATCAATGAAATGCATATTAAAACCATAATAAGATACCACTACACACCTATTATACCTCTTAGAATGCTAACATTTAATGGTAGACAATACCAGATGCTGGTGAAGATGTGAAGCAACTCGGACTCGTGAAATTGCTGGTCAGAATACAAAATAGTACAGCTGCTTTGGAAAAATGGACATTTCTTATAAAGTGAAACATTTACCTACCTTAAGATCTAGCACTCCCACTCTTAATTATTTACTCAAGAGCAGTAACGACACATGTCCATACAAAGACCCAGATGTAAATATGCATAGCAATTTATTCATACTAGTAAAGATGGGAAGGAGTGCAAACGTCCACCAACATGTAAATATTTAAACAAATTGTATGATATCGACAATTGTATAATATCTATTCAATGGGATACTACTCCACAATAAAAACGAGGTAAATACTGCTACAGAAAACCACTAGGATGAATCTCAAAAATCATTATGCTAAGCGGAAGAAAGCAGCTGGACACAGAAGGCTACATGCCATGTGGTTTCTTTTATATGACGTTCTAGAAAAAAGGAAAACTATAAAGATGGAACACAGATCAGTGGTCACCTGGGGTTGGATCTGGGAATAGGGTTTGACTATAAAGAGGCAGAATAAGAGAATTTAGGAGGTAAGGGAGCTATCCTGTATGGAACTAGGCATTTATTAAAAATCTACAGAATTGTGGGTCACAATGAGTGGATGTCACTGTATGTAACATTTAAACTATTAACCAAGTTATGAGAAGGACTCAAATTGGAATGCAGGCTATGACAACGGAGTCCAACTGTAACTGTGTTACAAAATACTTACATAACCACACTGAAGGGAGTGAGAAAGAAAGGAGCCAACCGAAATAACTCTGGAAAGCAGTGTTTTAATGGAAACTGAAGGCTAAAGACAAAAAACTGTCCACAAATGCCCTACTCAAGTTGGCAAATTTCTTTCTCAAAGGGTATGAGTTTCAATTCTGAAACCATTTTCTATGTATACTAGGGTTGAACAAATAATAAACTACTGGACATAACAAGAGCCATGTTTCTGACTGTCTGAGAAAGAAATTACAAGCAAGGAAAGGAGGTAAAGGTAAGAATGAACCCTGTGGTGCCTAATCAGAGTTAGCAATAAAACCCCTGGGTATTTTAAAAGATATGTATAAAGACAGAGTCAGACATGAAATATGAATTTTAAGTATGTATGAGTACTACCCATCCACACGGTACCTAGCTCTGCCCACTGACAGAGTCCAGAAGCAGTTACTCTTCAGCAGAAATGAGCATTCCCAGTACCCAGACTTGGTTTCTAAATATCATTCTCCATCAGAAGGAATCAGGGCTCCTTGGAGAAATGATTGATTTCCTGGAAGAAATGGAATGGAACCTCATGGGAACTCATACTGTTGGGCTAGATAGCTTCCATCAGCCAAGGGCAGTCCGGGATGAGCTGTTATGCTCAGCATCTGGTCAAGGGAACCTGGGCAGGGCACTAACAATATCTGCTACAAGTATGCTTTGGAGAGGTTAATCCCAGAAAAGTCTGGTGTGGGAGTGTTACTTACGGGCCAGCTTATTCAGGGCACCAAGAGAGTGCGCATCCTCACCTTTCCCCAGCCCCTTCCAGGCAGTGTGTCAACAGGCAGAACAGGTGGGACTGCGCAGGTATTATTACCACATGGACATTACCCGAATCAGAGGAGAATAAAATAGGTCAGCAGGACCCAGAATCTCAGCCTCTGAAACAGTTCATTTGTAAGTCCTAGCCAGATCTCAAATGCCTTTTCTTAAGAAACATGCTCAGCTTTTGACAATTAATTGCTTTATCGTGGGCAGCCCCATTTTCTCTACAGTGCGTCCCAACAAGTTAGCGCAGGTCTTCAGTGGCATGTCAAGACATGGAGCAACAGGAGTGTTCTAAATGGCAGAACTCTGAGAACGTTGGTTCCTATGGCCTCTCCCCCTTTAAGAAGAGGTTTCAATTTTTGGAAACACAGGGACTTAAAAATTTACCTTCCATGTTTCTCCTCTTGGTATTCTCCTGGAAATATAAAGAAATTAATCTCTTCAATACATTCTAATAAATGGCAGAACTTTCTGCCAACTCTAAGATTATTTCAAGTTTAATCTCATTAAAATCCATTGACTTTTCCCAAATTAGCGATGATCTTTTAAAAGTCTATATTCAAAGACAAACTTATGGTTATCAGAGGGGGAAAGGAGGTGGGGAGGGATAAATTGGGAATTTGGGATTTGTAGATACTACCATTTTTATATTTCAGATGATCAAAAATGTGGAACAGAGATTGACTGCACAACAATGTGAATATACTTAGTACTGAACTTAAAATTGTTAAGATGGTAAATTTTATGTTGTGTGTATTTTACCACAATTTTTTACAAAAGAAAAATAACAAAAATGACAACAAAAATATGGAAACATAGGATAATGACCACCCATTATCGTATCCCGCATCCGCCTTGAACATTTCCCTAGTAGCTAAGCCAATTTGAGTTGAGTTTTTGGTGACTTGGACCCAGCAAATGCATGCTAAGTGTTGCAGCATTTGGTGCCAGTAAGTAGGAATGCTATAAGGAACAGATCTGAAACTTGATGGAATGGGCCGACCTGGAGAGATAGGGCTTGATCCTGGCTTGGAAGGTTAACAATCCTCTTTTGGTGGTCGTGAAATAATTGGCTTGTCTGCCTCTTGAAGTTTAATATGCAAAAAATCACCTGGGGATCTTGTTCAAATGAGGATTCCGATCAGTAGGTCTAGGGAGGGAACTGAGTCTGCACTTCTGACAGGCTCCCAGGTGATGCGAACACTGCTGACCCATGGACCACACTCTGTATAGCAAGGAGTTAAACTGATGTGTCCTGAAAGAGGGTTCTTGTACAACTCATGCTGTTGCATTAGGAGGATGGGGAAATTTCAGGGTGTAGGATTGTCAGCAACTTCTTTTAGCCCATCAGCCCATGGTGATACAGCTTAATTGTATTAAGAAGAGGAACTTCTACATTAGATTTCTTGGAGAATTTTAAAAGACAAAAATAGCAAAGGAAATCCAGGGTTATGTGAACACTCAAAATATCCCACAAAGGGGAATGATCAGAGCTACACTTGTTGGAGCCATGATCTCTTGCTCCAGATGCAGCGATGAGCCAAAAGTTCGCAGATCCCTAATCTGAGACTGTAGGCTTCTATTTTATTTTTGTAGATTTTATAAGTTCCAGGAAGGCTGAATCAAAGACAGGTTACACTCTCACACTTTGCAGTCATACAATTAAAAATGTTATTTAAAAAAATTATTGTCAACTCTAAGCTCCACAGAGGCAGAAGTCAGATCTATCTTGAGTCCCAAGACATCTCAGAACATCAGTGCCTGGCACGTACATGATAGACACTTGCTCAATAAGTGAACAATTACCTTTTTCTATATTTTTCTGCCCCACTGATCAGTGAGCTTATTAAGAGGAAGAACCAGGCTCGATTTATCTTTGTGTCTTCGGGGCACCCAAACGATTGCTCAGTGCAGAATTATTTGAATTGTCCTGGACTGAATTAAATTATCAGGAGTAGCAGTGCCCCAGGCACTGGGCTGGGATTCAGGGGGGAAATTCTAGGCTTTGGCCAGGGGAAGCTAAGAGTGAGGTCATTGACTCAGGGGGCCCAGGTGCTTGGATTAAGGTGAGCCTCCTAGAGTTTGCAACCAGAAGGGAAAAGAGAAAATGTGAGTAACTGTCAGCACTGCAGGCTGGTTTTAGGATGTGAGGCTAGGAAACCCTGCTAGGCTATGTTCCGGGAGACAGGCATCACCCCTGGGCAGTAGCCAGGCCCACGGGGGCTTCTGAGAAGTGGCAGCATCTAGCCTGAGTGGCCGAGTTCAAGAGAAGAAATCCTGTGTGGGCAGCTGCTGTCCTTAGGCTGGAGACAGTGTTTTGCACATCCACACCACCCCCAGATGGAAAAACGAGAGCTGCCTAGCTTTGCTGGGGAGACAGGGTAGAGCCTACAGTCCCTATGAACTCTTTCTTTCTCCTCATCAGAAGCAGCCCATGGTGGGAGGGACCCGCATCGTCACCAGGACCAACCGGAAGTCCAGCAGCAGAAGCCAAAAAAAAAAAGAAAAGAAAGGAAACTTTCCATTCCTCCCCCCTCCCCCCGAGCCTGTGAAATGCAACCCAGCAGAGAGGACGTGGGTCTTAGGTTTAGCTTCTGGCCTCCTCAGTAACTGGGGGTTCAGATGAGGCAGCGAACAGACAGCATGCCTCAAGAACAAGTTTATGCTGAAGTAGCTGCTCACTATTATTATTATTTAAATTGTCCTGGACTGAATTAAATTATCAGGAGTAGCAGTGCCCCAGGCACTGGGCTGGGATTCAGGGGGGAAATTCATGACTAAGAACTCATCTCCATATTCATCGCTTACCCATGAATCATGCTTTCCGTGTCTGCATCCATGGTGGCAGTTGGCTGTCACAGCGCCTCGTGATACAGGCTGGCACTATTGTTCCCAATGGCCAGAGGAGGAAGGCGAGGTTCAGAGACGGAGTGACTGCCTGGGGTCACACATCTACTGAGCAGAGTTGTCGGGACCCAGGGAGATAGATCTTCTGACCTCACTCCAGGCTCACTCGCCACAGCACATGCTACCTAAGCTGGCTGGACGCCTCCCCGGGATAGCCGGAGTAACTCAGAGAACCCAGAGCACAGGCTAAGCATGGCTCATGGTCCCTGGGGGTGTCCATTTTAGCTTGATGTTAAGTAAATTTAAATTTTTACATCGTAAAACAGACACAGATGAGTTCTGGAGGAGCACACAGAAGTGTGACTTTCCTAAGTTAAAATGTGAGATGTCGAATCTGAGCTGATAATAATGTAACAATATCGGTTCATTAATTGTGACGAATGTACCACGGTGATGTAGAAGGTTAACAACAGTGGAAACTGAGACTGGGTATATGGGAACTCTCTGTACTACTTTTGCAATAATACTGTAAATCTAAAACTGTTCTTAAATAAAAATTTTATTTTAAAAGGTATGAGCTATCGAAGAAGCTGCAGAGTCTGTTTCCTCCTGGAGTACCTGGTCATACTCCTCTTTTGTTAAAGGCCTATCAGAAGCCATAGTTAAAAAGCGTTACCCATGCCCTACTGTTTGCAGAGTAGAGGGACATTCTATAGAGTCTTGAAAGCCCTGTATTTCCAAAGGGAAGAACAAGAAAGCAGGACAGTAAAGCCTCTTTCTCTCCCCTCCCCTGGCCTCTGCCCCCTTCTTAGCGCTGTGAGAAGAGTGAGAGGCAAATAACCGCTTTGCCCTCCCCGGGCTCCCAGTAGAGCAGAAGGGCTTCTGTTACAGCACCTCACCCCATCCAGCCTCCATCACGGTCTCCCAGAGCTGCACCCCCGCCCCAGATCATCTGGGTGGAGCCCCGGGAAGAAGCAGTGAGATCTGCCATTTAGGGTAAGTCCCAGAGGGTGCTCCCTGGCACCCAGTGAGCACCACCTACTCGTGCTGGGCTAGCCAGCAGTGGAGCGGGGTGTCTTCTCAGCGACGTCCATGCAGAACTCCAGCCTGCTTCTGGCAAACAGACCTAAGGATGGAACCTTACAAGACTAGGGTGCGTGGGTTCTGTTGCTTCCGAAAGCTTCTTCCGCCATCTGGGAAACAGGCGTTGAAGTTCCCCCTTCAGGCTGGAAAACAGACTTGAGCTGCTGTTTTCACCCAACTGTGAAAGGACCAAGATCCAGATGCTCCTCACAATGTCCTGGCCTGTCTGTTTTTGTACAGCTCAGGATGGACAGTGGGGCTGTACCCTGGGGAAGATGAAAGAGAGAAGAGAAAAATTCAGAAACCATACCCTCTAGCTACACTTTGAACAGCCACAGTATTTCAGTCAAGTCAGAAATGGTTTCCAGAAACAAGTTTTAGAGCTGACGGTCAAGAACTTAGGCTTGAATGATGAAGTTAAGCCAAGGTCACGTTTGCACCAAGGTCATCATCTTTATCATCAAAATAAATATTACTGATTGCCCAGTATAATTTAGAGCTCTTGAGGAGTTTAGGAGCTAATCTGGGCAACAGGAAAGAGGCATAAAGAGATAATAAATAGGAAAAGCAAAGGAGAGAGAAAGAGAAGCAATATACGATGCTCCCTGGGGCTCGGCAGATGGGGAGGCTTCATGAAGAAGATAGGGCTTGAGCTAGATATTGGGCTCGGACAAGAAGGGAGAGAGCAAGCCAGGAATGGAGGATGGCAGAGAAAAAGAGGCAGAGCAGGAATGTGCGGGGCATGTTGGGGAAAAATGTTAATGGGTTAGTTTGGGTGGAACGAAGAGCTTGGGCAGAGGAGTGATGTGTGATGGACTGGGAGAGATAGAGGGGTAGGCAAGATAGAACCATGGCTAAAGCTTGAGATTTTGTCCTGCGGGTAGCAGAGAGCCCTGGAGCAAAGGAAGGGGTGGAGAGGATTGGTGGCAGGGAGGCCACTGAGAAGGATGTGGTCTTGAAGCAAAACTGTGGTGAGTCAGAGCAGAACCAGAATGTAGGGAAGGCTAGAAGAGGACAGATGCAAAAGATTTATGAAGGACAAGTGGACAGGAATTGGTGACTGAGATGGGAGATGGGAGGATGGAAGAGGAAGAGAAAAAAGAAGAGTAGAAGCACTTGGGATAACTCGCTGGTTTCCAACCTCATCATCTGTATGTTAATTGAGAAGGAGGAAGATTGGGAATAAGGAGAGGAAAAAGACCAGAAGCACATAATATCAGGTGCTCAATGAATACCTATGAGGGAGAAATGAAAGGACAGGGAGACAGAATACCAATGGGAAATAGGAGAATGGCCTTGACCAAAAAGAGGATTTTTGATTAATGGAGAAAAGGAAGGAACAGCATTCTGCCCACTCCAGCAGAGAAGTTCTTGGGAACCCCCTCTGCCAACTCTACTAGAGTTGGGTCCAACATTCTGTGGCTAATTGGAGAAACTCATTGATACTGAGTTTGCCACTCAGAACCCTTGTGTTACGGCAATTTCAGAAGCCACCAAGCATCTAATGAATCCTCCCACTAAAAAATAGTTAGAGAAGACAGTGGGGCCTCTTTCTGTCTGCTGAGGGAGATACACAAACCATCCCAGACATTTTTCTCTTCCATAAATCCCTCTTCACTCTGAAAGGGGCTGCCTGGCAGTGTTCCCATCCTTTCCAAGGGCCTCTGGCTGCCAGGGTCACCATTCAGAGAACCTTTGCCATCTCCACGCCTCTCCTAAGGCCAGGATGGCTTACACCAGAGCACCTGGGTTCCTCCCTTTCCTGGGGTGAAAAGTGGGTGAGTCTCAGAGAGGGTAACCATTGGGGGACAAGAAGTCCATTAGTTTGGTGTTCTGAGAACCAACAAGAGGAAATGCATTTTAGCCAGGAAAGAAAAAAATAAGCTGTCCAGCTGTGATTGACAGTCAAGCCAGCAGAAGATGGGTGAAAACAGACAGCTGAGGAAGGGACCAGCTGGGTTTCCAAGGAAGGTATCATCCAAAATGGTGGAGATGGCGAGAAGGCCAGTGTAAGAACTTAAGTCACCTCATACAGAGAGATCACTTTGTCACTGACCATGGATGTCCCTTTAATCAGCATGCAGTGTATGTACAGCACGCAGAATTCTACCTCTTAAAGTAGAAGAGGAGAACCAACCATGTCCAAGGTCAGCCTCATCTATAAACCGAATTCCTGGAAAATGTGTGTGTGTGTGCGCACACTACCATGTGCCCGTGATCTTCACTGGGTATTTCCTGCCACTTCTGCTGCTGTTACTAAAATCTCTTGGAATCTCTGCCCCCATACATGAGAAGCTGTTGGCCTTCTTAGCCTTCTACTGGACTTCCTGTCTTCCAATCTCCATTTCTTATGGGCCAATTTGCCATTTTCTAATGGGGAGACATCTAACTATGCTAAACAGAGTTAACTAGATTGAGTAAGTCCAGGAACACATCATTACATGTCAGCAAAGCTCTGAAAATACAGATTAGCCACAGGACAGTTACACATCCACTGTGACTGCCTCCAGGTATGCCTCATGCCCAGAACAAAGGAAGGACCACCCTCGTCTGGAGCTGACACTGCCCCACCCCTGCCCATTCCAAAAAGATCGAACCTAAGACATCATATCATCTCATAACACGATCAAGACCCAGGGACAGTCAGATCTGCATTTTGCTCTTACCTTGACTCCAGTAGCTCACTATATATTGCACACAGGAAGACAGCGTTATCCTATATGCTCTTCCAGAAGGAAGTTTCATTTTGAAATCATTCAGAACCAACTAGGTCAAAATCCATCTAAAGACACACCTTCATTAAATCATAAGTCTCGAAACCCAGAGGCGAGAGCCTTGAGACACGTGCTTCAAAGTTCAGGGAAGGATCAGACAGAGAAAAACTTGGCTGAGAAGCAGAAATGTCTTTCAAAGAAAACAAGAAGAGCCTGAAGTCTCTCACTACCTTTCCTGGACAGCTGCCTTCTTTCGAGATGCCCAGCTCATTTGCCTGGATTCACCACAAGAGAAGCAGCTTCTAACTCCATTCCATCAGCCAGAGCAAAGGAATATCACTTTTTGGAAGGTAAATTCAGGGGGTTGGTTTTTGGATGATGAGTTTCTGATAGTCCTCCAGAGTATCTTCACCCCAAAGTATAATTTCATAAAAAGGCTAATGTGTTGTCAGTCTGTAAAATACACTTTTATGAAATTTCATTTTCATTGAACCTTCCTGTTTCCTTCCTGTATGGATTTAATGAACTTGATGGTATATAACATTATACTTGGGCTTTAAATTATTAAATTCCCAGATATTGGTGTTTTTTAATGAGTGCCCCATAGAAGGTATGAAGTCATAGCACGTTAGTAATCATCTAAACCAGCCATCAATTTTGCAACTAAAGTGTATCAGGCACCAGAAGGTGAATGACTTGTCCACAGCCACACAGGGACAGAGGTGGGAACAAGTCCAGGGCTCTTCTCACTTCTCTGGTGGCCAAGAAAGGGCAGTATTTTAAAACTTGGGCCAGAAAAAGTCAACATTTAAAAATCATTTTAGGGGGCAGGGTAATAGCACAGCGATAGAGTGTGTGCTTGGCATGCACGAGGTCCTGGGTCCAACACTCAGTACCTCCATTTAAATAAATAAACATATAAACTTAATTACCTCACTCAAAAAATAAAAATTAAAAAATAGAAATCATTTTAAATCTCTGTTGGCTTCCACAATGGATTGGGTGAAAGGTAAGGGAGGAATCAAAGGATAGTGAATAAACGAATGGAGAAGAGAGCCATTTATTTAATTGTTCCTAATTTTGAGAGCTATTCAGATCCCATTAAGGGCATAAAAGGGACAAGCCTGCTCAGAGATTGGAGGTTTGCCTTCCATGACTGCAGCAGGACTCCGTATTTGACCTGGAACATGGGAAGAAGAGGATTTTGCTTCACCCAGAGTCAGTGATACTGTATCAACCAGTCCCTGCCATTCTGCAGTTTCCTCATGCGTCTGCCTTAGAGTCACAGGGTGTTTCCCGCTGAACCTAAGCGTCTCCTCCAAGCCACATCAGCCCCTCAAAATCTTTCCTTCTGGGCCTCTCCCAGAAATAAATTATGATAGACGGTATAAAAACCAACTCCTTCAAGCAGAGAAACACACCTGGCTGCCACAGGAGGCCAAGGCCCTTGGCAGGTAAGAGTCATTAATTTTAATCTTTCCTGGTTTCTGTGCAGTTGATGATGAAATTTCCTAAAGACTTCTCAGAAAGCTTGGTACTGGATTTGGACTTGTCTTCATCAGGCATTTTCTGTTGCCAGCTCTGGCTGCCACCCTGGCAGGTCATCCCCATTTTGTGTAAGGGAGAATGTGATTGAATCCCTTTGTTGGATAAGGAGGCATTTCTGAGTCTGAAAACTGAGTCATAGAATCATAAACTCTTAGGGCTAGAAGGTACCATAGATCTCTCATCCATCCTGTTGGGAACTGAGGCTTCAGAGAGATCATGGGTCCAGGTCACACAGAAAGTTGGGGGAAATTAGTCACAGAATGACACATGGTGTTCTTGAGACTGGTGTGATATGATGCGACCACCGAACTATAGGGAAAAGTCTGCAGTGTTTTAAAGGGTTCCCTGACCCAGGGCTCTCGGATCTTCATCTTGTTTCCAGCAGCTCATGCTTCCTCCAGAGTTCTCACCTCTATCAAATCACTGTTACCAATCACAGCTTTAATCAGAACATTTCCGGCTCAAAAACAAACAAACAAACAAAAGCTATAGATTGGTGATGTCAGTGGTAAATTTCAGCCTTTTTTGTGAGCCTTTCAAGAGCCCCTGCGACTCAGTCTCAAATTGCATTACTGCCGTCTCTGATGGACGCCATGATTTGGACTCCATGTCGGGTGAATAAAGGACACTTGGCTGATTATCTTAGGTCATCTCCTCTTCGTACTTTTCTTCCAACCACCTTGCCCACCTGGAGGGCCTTTTCTCTTCTCATCTGTGTCTGTTACAGTTTTACCTCCCTGTCAACCTCAACACAAGCGCCAACCTCTTCTGGGGAATTTTCTGAATCCCTGTCCTTCTGAACATTTAGTGCTGATATTTGTACATATATATATATATATATATTTTTTTTTAATTGAAGTATAGTCGGTTACAGTGTGTCACTTTCTGGTGTCCAGCATCATGTTTCAGTCACGCATATGCACACATACATTCATTGTCATATTCGTTTTCTTTGTAGGTTACAGTAAGACGTTGAGTGTAGTCCCCTGTGCTGGTCAGAAGAAATTTGTTTGTTTTTTTACCCATTTTATATATAGTGGTTAATGTTTCCAAATCTCGAACTCCCAGTTTACCCCTTCCCACCCTCTTTCCCCCGGTAACCGTAAGTCTGTTGACTATGTCCGCAAGTCTGCTTCTGTTTGGTAAACAAGTTCATCAGTGTACTTGTATTGTTTTTAAGTCTTAATTGTGTTGGAATTATTCAGGGTGCTTTTCTAGGTCTGATTCTGTAAATGAATGAGACTGAAGCATGAAGACCCCTTACATACGGGAAAACTGACAAGGTTTTGAAATCCAGACTGATGAAATGAATGAGGCAATGGCCCCCGCCGTGTTCCCTGGGACAGTTCCCTGTCCATAGGCTCAGTGAGACTTCTGTGGGGGCGCGACTCTCTCAGGAGGGTGCAGGCGTCATTCTGCATGGTTGTGCGTCGCGCATTTAGATGGACATTTATTGAGGAGTAGATTTCAATAATATTACAATGAGTCACAGCTTTTTTCTCAACATTGTCTTACAAAATGGAAGCCTTTATTTTTTGAATGTATATCAAGATAGAAAAAAAGCCTTTAAATTGTCTTTTTTTAAACCTTCTTTTAAAAAACTATGTCAGGAGTTCAAATGTTGGCTCGGAGGGCAGGCATCAGAAGAATTCGTGGTTTCCAAGTTGACACCTGCAGTTTCAGGGCCACGGTTTAAAAGCAGAGGAGCCTTGCTCTACAACGTGAGAGCACACAGCACTCGTCAAAAACATACTAAAAAGATACCAAATGTTGCATCACTGGAAATCATTTTTTTTCCATGAAAAAACAAAACAAAACAAAATAAAAGCTTAAGGGTGAATGTCTTTCTCATCTCGGAAACTAGAAATCCAGCTTCCAATGTATATTGTAGTTTCAAGCTCTACTGACCAGAGTTTTCCCATTAATTATAGATGACATTATGTTTTAAATGAATACCAATTGTTTTACCCCTACCTTTAAGCCTCCTGAAACAAATGTTTTCTTTCCAGTGAGTGTGGTTTTGCAGAGCTCAGGTCCGTGAGTTATTAGAAAAGCTGCAGTGATCAAACAACATCCAGAAATGCAGTGTGGTCTCGCTGATCTGGGACTTCTACTGTGCTGCGCTCTGCTGTCTATGGGAGGGTGCAGAGGAAGGACACGCTTCTCTGTCTAGTTACTGAGGTGACTCAGTTGGCGAGACGATGGTGGGAAAATGTAATCTCCAGGCCAAAGATGGTGACACATGTTCTGACATTTCCCCCAGTCTGGGCTCCGGGCGGATGTCACTGATGGGCGAAAGCCTTTCCATTCTGCTCACATGCAGCTTAAGAATGTGATCACGCCAGTGCTGGGACTGTCACAGTTACACTGACTATGTTGCAAAAACAGCAACAAAAAGTTTCTTAAGACTTGGTACTTAAGACACAGCACCACTGGCTGCTGACACAAGAAGCTGCGCTGCCATCTCAGACATACTTTCTCAAAGTCAGTAAGTCTTGTTCCTGGGTAACTGTGGACTGGACTGGGCTGGTCTGGTCTAGGCTGGTCTATTCCACTCTCCCTTGAAGGTTCAGGCTGTTATGAAACCTTTTCAGACCTTTCTTGCTGGACTGATGTGTGCTACGTAGACAGTGAGACTCAGGTCTACACTTTTCCACAACTTGGCATCATCTGTCTGCATGTTAATTGTCCCGTTTGCTTCTGTGATACCGAACTGAAGGCGGTTCCCCCCAGAAGGAAGGCAGTATCTCCATGAGAATGTGTTTTAGCTGCTGCTCTCAGGACAAGTCACAAAAACCACTGCTCAGTCCGTGGATGCAGATGGGTTCAACCGAAGTGGCTTCTGGCTTCACACCTTGTCACTCGCCTTCAGGCCTTCTCCACCTGGCTCCCAAATCTCTCTCCACCATCTCTGGACTGAGAACATGGCTTAATGAGAAGAGAAACTGAGCTCTGGAATCCAAAGTCCTAGATTCAAATCCAGTGAATATATTAGTCTCTTAAATAAAGGTCTAGTGAGAGCTTATGTTGTCTTAGAAGCTTAAAGCTCGCCTTCTACATTTATCATCTCATTTAACTTCCTAGCACCCCCTAAAGCAGATTCACACATGATCCATATTTAATATAATGGAATGCAGGAAAAGAGGCCATGGAGACTGCCATACAGAGAAGATACAGGAGCTGCAATCTGAGCCTGGTCCTACCCAAGTCTGGAGACAATGCTGTCCATCCGGGTACTGGATCGCCCCGTGCCACCTGCAAGACCTTGGACAAGTTAAACAACATCTCAGACCCATGCTCTTCCCATTTGAATTTCCATTTTCTCCTGTGAAAAAGTGAGTGTGGTAATAACACCCTTAGGGCATTATTGTGTTTGTCAAAGATGTGAAATTTCCTCCTGAGCCTCGATGACCCATGAGAAGGTTATTTGCTATTTTTATTAAGGAGGGAGGAGAGCACAGTTTGCACATGGGGAATCGGTGAGAAGTAACAAGGCCATCTAGGTGGGGGGTGGGAAAGCGCATTTTGCTGCAAGATTCCTAGCAGCCAGGTCACTGGTGAGCACGTGGTTCGCAGTGTGATAAGAATGAACGTCAAAAAGCAAATGCCCAGGCTGGTGGGGCGCATCTTCTGATATTTACATGCAAGTGGAATTTCTCTTATGGGTCCTCCAAAGTGGCATGTGTGACATTATGGGGGTTTGCACAATAAATAGCTTGAATAATAAGTTTTAGGAGGGTGGTTCTGAAAATGTCCATCAATGCAGTTCTGGGAAAAGCCAAAGCCGTGTGGTCCAGGTGGAGAGCCCTCAGATGGTGTGGCTTGATTTGAGTGGGAAACCAAAGCTGCAGATTCCCCGACAGCTCAGGGAGGTGGGTCCAGGGGGGTCATCGCCTGTCCCTCTTCACCTGGTGCATGAGAAATTGGGGGCCAGAGGGGAACCCACACTGCTGAACTCAGAGCCAGTACATAAGGGTTTGGAGACGCTGACAGAGCTCCCAGCCTGTCCCACAGCTGCAAAGATGAAGCCCTGAAATAGCTGGCCGGCACTGCCGGGGGCCGGCCTGAGATGGGCGGGGAAGCTGACCATCAGCTGATTTCGGGCACAACAGGGAGCCGAGGACAAACAAAGCGGAGGCTCCCTCAGCAGATGCGGCCACTCTTCCCTGGAATCTTCAAAAATCTGTTGGCTAGCTGGGCTCTCTAACTCACTAACTACGCATTCAGCTATTACAAATATTTATTGAGTCACTTTGTCCCAGGAACCATGCTGTGTGCTCGGTTGCAGAATCATCTCTAACCTTACGGAGTTTTCACTCTTGCAAAGCAGCTCGACAGAACATGTAATCATATAAGACCAGGAGATGCAGGTTGCCAGAGGGCAGAGGGCGAAGAGGGCAGAGGGCGAAGGAGGCTCTTCCAGGGCAGAATCATTTGAGATGAGACTTCATATTGAGTAAGTGTTCGCCAAGCCGAGGTGGCGATGGAAGACGCGGGAGGGGAGCATGGCAGGCAGAGGGTGTGAAGGAGTGTGTCACGTTGATGGAGGTGAAAGAATTCCACTACGCAGGACAACGCAGGGGTGGGGAGAACGTGAATAAACAGCACGGAGACATTCGGGAAGGGAACAGAGAACAAGATAATTGACACGTTGGTGTTATTCCTTTTATAAAAATTAATGGGAGGAGTGAGGGGAATAGCTCAATGGTAGAGCATGTGCTTAGCATGCACGTGGTCCTGCGTTCAATCCCCAGTACTTCCATCAGAAAATAAATAAAGTACATTAACCTAATTACCTCCCCCAAAATTAATGGGAGTGGTTTGAAATATATTATTAAAAGGTAAAATACTCTCAGATTTTATGTAGACAAAAAAGTAAACTCCAATCATGAGCCACTGGATCTAAAAACAGAGAAATGCAGAACTCCTACCTGGGAACACGCAAAAGAGGCAGGACGGCGAGGAGGGAGGAGGAAGGAGAGGGAGCGGCGTGAATATTATTCGGTTAAGGTGTTTCAAGGTACACGTGAAAAGAGAGAAATCATACATTTGAAAAAGCGAATATAACCCGGAAATAAGATGTCATAGACGTTCCAAATATCAACCAGCTCCAAGACTGCTTGAAAATCAGATGCGAGGCTTTTGGTTTTGGCTGTTGTTGCCCTGCACGTCTCTCACCATGGTCTGCAGCCGGCGGTATTTCTGTCCAGTGCCTACTCATCCTCACACAGAGAAGGAAAGTTAAGGCAGAGATGAGTGAAGATGCTTTTAAAGAGGACAAGGAGGTGAAAGTCTTCTACGCTCATTGTACCACAGGAATTAGAAATGTTTTGGGGACTCAAGTGGGGAGCCATGGAAGTTGGCCTGAGGGGTACCATGCTTTTTTCCCTGAGGGGGATTTGGGGACAATTTGGTCACTGTAGGTGTGTTCCACTGACTGGCAGCCATTGTAACAACCCTGAAGCCACATGGATGCAGGATGGAGCTTGTGTGAAAGAGAGATGCTTGAATCGAGTTGCGATGATTCACGCTGGGAGAACAGAGGTGACACTGTGGGGAGGCGAGCGTGACAGTGACTCAGCGGTGGGAGGTGAAAAGACTGGGCATGGGGTGGGTGGGATCGACCTGTCACCCACATTCCAGGTGGACACATGCCACCTCAAGGATGACTCCTGGCTTGTTGACAGGGAGCAGAGCCCAGGATGGTTGAGGTTCGTGTTGGATTTCCCTGCATAAGGAGGTTGTCTTGTGGGACAGATAGGCAGTAACCAGGCTGAGCAGCCAAATTAAGGCAACTGAGCTTCATTCCACCAGGTCGTCAACCTGGACCACACTGTGGTGGGGAGGAGAGAGCAGCCAGGAGGGGGGACGCTTGGCTTCATGTCCAGCATCTGGCACCATGACACCCTGTGACCCTGGTCTGTTTCTGTATGCGTCCACAGAGGTGTGACAGAGGGTCTGGTTGTCACCTTCGCTATCCTGCCATTATGATGTAGAATGTGATGTCCACACCGGTCTTTTTGTAAATAAGGCAAAGAGTCACCATGCTGCTATCAAGTGTTAGCTTTGTGTCATTTAATGATTCCTGGCCTGGCTCCATATCACTAATTATCAGAGAAATGCAATTTAAAACTTCAATGTGGTATCACCTCACACCAGCAGAATGGCCATCATTAAAAAGATCACTTTTGATTCATTATAACACTCAACCACTAAAAAAAAAAAAAAAAAAAAAAAAAAAGACTACAAATGATAAATGCTGGAGGGGGTGTGGAGAAAAGGGAAGCCTCCTACAGTGTTGGTGGGAATGCAGTTTGTGAAGCCACTGTGGAAAACAGTATGGAGATTCCTTAAAAGACTAAAAGTAGACTTACCATATGATCTAGCAATCCCACCACCCTTGGCCATATATCCAGAGGGAACTCTAATTCAAAAAGACACCTGCACCCCAATGTTCATAGCAGCACTGTTTACAATAGCCAAGACATGGAAACTACCTAAATGTCCATCAACAGAAAAAGAAGCTGTGGTATGTTTATACAATAGAATACTATTCAGCCATAAAAAGAATAAAATAATGTCTTTTGCAGCAGCCTGGATGGAACTGGAGATCATCATTCTAAGTGAAGTAAGTCAGAAAAAGAAAGAAAAATATCATATGATGTCACTCATATGTGGAATCTAAAAAAAAATACACAAATGAACTTATTTACAAAACAGAAACAGACTCACAAACATAGAAAACAAACTTACAGTTACAGGGGTTATGCAGAAGTGGGTAGGGAGGGATAAAGTAGGAGTTTGAGATTTGCAGATGCTAGCTACTATATATAAAATAGATAAACCACAAGTTTCTATTGTATAACACAGGGAACTTTATTCAATATAAACCACCCAATTTGTGTCACTTTGTGGCAGTAGTCCTAAGACACTAATACATCTCCCAGTGAGTACAAGGAAAATCTGACCTGAGTCTTGTAAAGCGTTCCTCTGAATCAAAGAGAAACTGCACTGAACAGTAAAGGCAAAAGTGACATTATAAGTAATTTTCTTATAATGACTGAAAATGCTTTCAGAGACTTAGTCTGTAAAGGGTACCAAGAAGTCAGTCGTGCAAATATTTCAAGTTCCTCCAACCTGTTCCTATTGGTGAGGAGAAAAAAGACATTATGCCAGCTTCAAAATTCCCAGGAAGTTTCCATTTCTAAGTGCGATTCGCTGTTTAAGCCATGCGAAGACAGAGGACATTGAAGTGTCAATGTATGTTCTGAAATCAATCACTTATTAACAAGCGTGCCCTTGGAAAAGTTATTCAGCATCTCTGTGCTCCCATTTCATCTCGTGTAGATGGAAATAATCCACCTCTACGCACAGGTTATTACCATCAAATGACATAGTACATAGCGAGTTCTCAGGGGAGGGATAAACTGGGAGCCTGGCATTTGCAGATACAAACTACCACATGCAGAAGAGGTTAACATCAAGGCCCTGCCGCACAGCACAGGGAACCGTATTCAACATCCTGTAATAAACTGTAACGGAAAAGAAGAGGAGTTCTCAGAGGAGAGTTCACACACACTATTATTTTATCATTACTGATAATGCTAAGTGCGTCACTCCAGAATCTCGCTCAAAATCTCTTTTTTTCCCCCTCCTGTTTTGCTTTGGGATGTTTTTATCCCACAACGTAATTTTCTCACTTAAAGCTAACATCCCAGCTGCATTCCTGAAGGGCCTGTTAGCATTTGTTGGAGGTCGGTACCCCTTTTGCATTTTATTTACTCAATCACTTTCAGCAGCCATTTGCGTCTCCCCAAAAAAGGCAATTTATAACTAGATAAAATTGAAAAAAAATTTTCCAGGCTCTTTTGCAAACCACGTGACAGAAGAGGGAGAATAGTTTGTAGAACTGAGGAGGCTCCTGGAGAGAGGGCGCCCGGGGCTGTTTTGACAAGAAACAGACTTGGAGGACTCTGACCCGCCCAGAAGAAGGAGCCTGAGAGGTACCAGGGGACGTCGCGGCGAGAGTCCCGCACCCAGGGATGTGCTCCCCGGGTGCACGCGAGCCTCTGGGGACCACGCGGGTTCCGTCCTGACCGCGTTCCCTGGGCGGGCTGGGACGCCCCTCACACCCGCCTGGGCTCCAGCTCTCGGGGGCCAGCAGCCCGGCCCGGCCGGCCCAGGATTCTCTGAGACGCACGTCCGGGCCGCCGCGGGGGCCGGGGCCGGGTGCCCCGCGGCCAGACGCCTTTCCCGCCAGCCCAGACTCAGGCCGAAGCACAGCAGAAGAGGAAAAGGCAAAGGAGTTTTGAGCTCCGCTGGGGCGGAAAGCGCCTGGCAATATGAAGCAACGACTTTTTTCCAGCACGGCCTGTTCAGTGCCTTCTCGAGGATAATCAGTCCCTGAATGTTCACAGGTGACCTTTCCCAGCGCTGCGCTCGGCGCTTGTCCACACGCGGGCGCGGGCGGCTCACTGCGCCTGCGTGGGCCGCTGCCGCGCGTCCCCGAGCCCCGCCCAGGCTCCTCCTCTCGGTGCTGCTGCTCCGGAAGCTTTGGAGTTGTTGCTGTTTGTGTTGCTGTTGTGTTGTTTCTCTAGGACGCTGAGAAGACTCGCGCCCCCGGTGGGCCCTGTCTGTCAGATTCCGCTCACTGTGGCTCCCGGGGACCTGGTGGTTACAGCTTCTGCCTCTGCACTCGCCGGTGGCGGGCGGAACCATGCCCTCCTCCCCACTCCCCAGAACAGAACAGCCCAGGTCCCCAGAACCTGTGGATACGTCCCCTTACTAGGCAGGAGGGACTCGGGCTCTGTGCCTGGCCCAGGATCTTAAGATGGGGAGACGATCCTGGGTCATCTGCTTGGGCTCAGTGGGACCACGAGGGTCCTCACAAGGAAGGAGGGAGCCAGGAGATTCAGCGTCTCAGGGATGCAACGTGGAAGACAGCCAACCGCCCACCCCAGGCTGGGGAGAGGGGGGAGGCGCCAGGAGTCAGAACACAGCAGCCTCCGGGAGCCGGCAGCCCTGCCCTGGAGCCTCCTGGAGGGCCCAGCCCTGCAGATGCGGACACATTTGGGACTTCCGACCTTTACAAGGGTGAGTTTTGCTCGATGTCAACAAGACAGCATGTCCCTTGGTAGAGACGCTGGAAGGATGAGGCCGAGAACACGCAGGGCAGATTCGCCCAGGGAGAAAATGACAACACGGAAGGGTTCTCCATCCATAACCCAGTAGAACTGTGACTCCATGCAAAAGAATAATTTAAAAATTCTGTATGTTAAGAAATAAACAGAAATATATTAAATAACCCTTGTGTTAAAAAAGAAATACTTGGAACTAAGGAGCAGTCAGGGCACCACATCCCAAATTTTGTGGGCAGCTGCTAACACGCTCAGGAGGGACCACATTTATTAGAAACTAGGGGGAAAAAAAGCAAAAAACAAAGCAGAGAAATCAACATCCAAAGCAGAAATCTAGAAAAAAAAAAGAGTAAGCAAAGACAAATGGGAAGAAAAATACAAAAATGTACAAGATCAAAAAAAAAAAAAAAAGAACAAGTCTGACAACAGGAATAATAGCAAAATTTGCTTCTCTGAAATGTTAGTAAAAAGACAAACTTTGGCCAAAGAAAATTTTAAAATAATATTGAAAGAAAAAGAGGAAAGAACAGATCTTACTGATTTAAAAAATGAAAAGAATCTTAATAACAATTATAACGCATTTTAAAACTAATTGAAAGGATATATTTCTGGGAAAAATTATAAAATGTTAAAAAGGCTCAGAAGTAACAGGAAAACTGAGTACGCAGATAACCATTAAGGAAATTTAAATTATAATCAGATTTCTCCAAGCAAAGGAAAAACTCACACTCTTTCTTGTGAGTTCAAACTCTCAAGAACAGCTCTTTTCTGCAAAGGGGAGCCTCAGAAGTTCAGGGTCACCTAGTTGACTGTTTCACACTTTCCCCTCCCTCCTAAAGCCCCAACAAATGTCCCTTCCTCACTCTCAGCCTTGAAGTTAATAAATTTGCATTAACTGCTTCTACCCACGTTCCGAGAAGTCTGTGAGGAAGTACTCTGCCATCCTACCTGTTACCACAGATGAACTGCTCACTCTCTCCGAGGTCAAGCTCCCCATCTGTGCACTGGGGTCTCCAAGGTATTGCCCAGCCATTCTCTCCTCCCTCCTACATCACCAATTTTTCCCATTCCTGGACCAATTCCAACATCAACAGGTTATGAGTTCTCCTATCATAAAAAACAAACAAAAACCTGTGATCTCTCTGTCCCTATAGACTTCTCTATAAAAGCAAAATTCTTCAAAAATGTGATCTGTATTCACTCTCACTTTTACTCACACCCAACCCAAGATCGATGCTTTCTTCACCTCGCAACTCCCCTCCTTAGGTCACCGATGCCCGCCTAGCAAGTCCAGGTGTCAATCATGCTCTTGTGGGGGGTGAGCCTTCCAGGTGGATTTAACAAATGTATTCCTCCCCCTCCTTGGTAGATCTTCTGTCTTGCAGGACGGCACGCTCCATTGGTTTTCTTCTATCCCTTTGGGTGCTCCTTTGCTGTTTCTTCTCCTGTTCCCAGCCTCATCCATTTAGAACATGCACAGGCTCGGACTCAGGATTTGTGCCTTCCCCCTCTATGGCCACACACACTCCCTGGGGGATTTCATCTGACGTTACGGTTTTGAGCACCATCTGTGTGCTGATGACTCCCAAACCTCTATCTCTGGCACAGAGCTCTCCCGTGAAGTTCAAACTGGATGTCCAGTTGCCTGCTCCCTGCTTCCATGTGGGTCTCTAATTAAACACCTAAACTCCGCATACTCAAGACCGGCTCCTGACTTTTCCTTCTTACTCCCCAGTCTAGTCCTCCAGTCTTTCCCATCTTGGTTGACGTCAATACAAGGCACTCAGTTTCCGTTCCTTGGAGTCTCCTTAACTTCCCTTTTCCTTTCACATCCCACAATGACTCCATTAGGAAACTCCAGGGTCTACTTTGAAAACACATCCAGAATCTTTTTTCTCACCACTCTCACTGCTACTGCATGGTCCACATATGGTCCATCTTCCTTCAACTGGTTATGAAATAGGAAATGGGTACCCTCAGTCCTTGTTGGGAGAGGAATCAGGTTCATTCACCCTGGAGAGCATCTGTGGCTTCTATGAAAGATAAGCACTTATATACTCTGTTCAGAGAAGCTCATGCTGGTCCGCATGGAAAGATGCGTGGTGCCATTTGTGATAGGAGGGGTTGGAAGAAACCCAGGTGCCCATCCCTAGGTGACCAGATAAGTACACTTGATGAAAATGTATGTTTGCATTTGATGCCACTGTGAGAAGCAAAATTTAACAATGTGGAGAGATCTCGAAAACACAGCATTGAGTGGAAAAACAAAACGGGGTCTGCAGCACAAAATGATTTGTGTGGTTTAAGGTCACGTTTATACTGTATGTCTTTCAAGGATACATTTGCATCCAAGGACATTTAAAAAACACATCTGAGTGGGTGCCTTGGTCCAGAAAGGATTGTGCTCATGGTGATCAATGAAGAGGAAAAGGCTGAAAGAATAAAGTCTGGGTGGAAGGTGTCCATGGATGGACCATGAATCACGGTGTGCTGTGACTCCCTCACTCTCTTCGCTGGTGGGGAAGAGAGAGAGAACTAAAGCAAAAAGAAGTTTTCACAATGGTCTTTGCCCAGTCTGCTTTACACACACACACACCCTATCACACCCAACACGTGCTGGATATCAGTTATTCCATAGAATCTAAGAACTAAAGGGAATCCAGTTGCCAAAACCCCTCTTTTACAGAAGAGCAGAGGTTTCCACGGAAATCTGCTGATGGGAGGAGGGGCAGATCAGGGTTTCTGAAATGTCCTCAGGCTGAGTAAGTTACACACACACACACACACACACACACACACACACCCCAGTCCAGAACTCTAAGGGCTAGAAAAAATCTGAATAAAATGAAACCAGAGCTGCAGGAAGGCAAGCAATAAAAATAAAACCCACATGCCAAAGTTTGGAGCCAGATGACAGTCCTGGCAGCCTTGCTTTGGGGATTGACGTGGCCCCAGAGAGGAATGAGGGACTGATCTTTGAAGATGCTTGCAAAGTCGGCTTGTTGGAGTCAAGCCGCCCACACAAAGCTAGGACAACTGAAGGCACCACGGCTTCAGGGAAACGGGGCATGGTTGAAACCTGATGAGGGAACCCAGAAGAACGTCTCTAACTCAGTCCATTTCTGAAGGGAAAAATCGTCTCCTCTGAGAACACGGGACGTCTCCTTGGTCTCGTGTGGATCTGGAGGTCGGCTGCACTGGGCACCATGAACTCAAGGGAGCCCCAGGCTCAGGCACTACGTGACCCTTCCCAGTGGTACTTGGTGTGTTTAAGGCACATCCTCTCTGGAGAAAACAGTTTCTGGTGCCGAGGGATCTGCATACATTACATTTGACCCAATATTAGCTCATAATAGACAGCAAATCAGCGCCTCGTAAGGAAGCAAGTCTGTACCAGGGAGAACCAGCAGAAGCCACAGATACCTTCAGTCCCAAAGACGTCGCATACTGGGAGGGTCAGACACACACGGAGAACGACCAAGAAAATGGAACACGAGGGAGGGAAAGAAAGAAGAGCTGATACGGGAACTTTTCAGAACTGATTAAAAGAAATCAAACTATAGGTACACACCAGGAGAAAATGGAGGATATCTTTAAAAGGATGAGGAAGACAAACACGAGTCTAGATTTCTGTAGGTGATGAAATGATCTCTCAAGATCAAGAGTGAAATAATAAGAATTTTTAGAAAAACAAAAACTGAAGATTTTACAACCCTGGAGACTTCCTAAAGGGACTTTGACAGGATTGACTTCAGAGACAATGAGAAGCATCTCAGAGGAAAGTGAGGGGAGGAAGAACTTCGGAGCACACGCCCAGTCTGCCCAACTGTGGCTCGTGGAGTGATAACTGGAATGTGTAATTTAATGGAGCAAAATTAATGCAATGAAATCATAGGACTGACAATCATGGGTAAGCCAGATGTGGACGGTGAGAGAGTACCCTACACTCTGTTTCTTGTTCATGAGAAGAGTAAATATGCTGAATTAACTTAAGACATACTACTTAGAATGTGTGTGTGCATGTGTGTGTAAATATATATATATAAATATAAGTGACAAAGAAAAAAATTCAGAAAACAGTGTGACAAAGAGAAAGTACAAAATGAAATGGTGAAAATAAATCCAAATATGTTAGTAATCACAAGGAATAAATGTGCTAGATAGAATTTTAGAAATCAAATTTTTGCAAGAGCTATGCCTAAAGCATGAGAACATAGATGTGTTCAGGTAATTAACTGGAAACTGTATGCATGGCAAATAACAGCCAAAAGAAATCTGACATAGGAATATTAATGTCAGAAAAAAGGCTAAAAAGGCAAAAACTGTTACTACAGATGAAGAGGGTCGTTATATCCTGATTTAAATTTAAATTGTCTAGGAGGTTATAAAAATTCTAAATATTTATGGATGTAATAAAATAGCCACAAAATATAAAAACAAAAAAAATGGACAGAATTATACGGTGATACAGGCAAATTCATTAACAGACTTGAATACAGCCACATAACCTGGTTAGAGATTGACAGGTCAGGCAGGGAAATATGTAGTACAGATAGAAAGAGTTAAACATCACAATCAGCCAGCTGGGTTTAGTGGACTTATAACACAAACTCCACTGCACGGTTTGAGAACGCTGTCATTTTCATCACTACAAGGGACGTGTACACAAGCATCATACACTCCACCATGGAACAAGTCTAAATGAATTTCCAAGAATTAAAGGGTGCTACATGCTCTGGTTATAAGGCAGTCGGTGGTAAATCAAAAATGACCATGACTTTTGAAATGTGTGAATCTTGAGATATTTACAAAACTTCAAATTCGTATGTCAAATTCCAATGAAAGAAAAATCAATGCAAATGAAAAGAATATAACTGAACAATAAGGAAAGTAACACCCATGAAAACATATGGGGAGAGTTCAGGTAAGGCTTCCAGGGAAGCTGAGAGCAACAGACTGGGAAAGAATTTAATGAGGTATTATGTTCAGCTTTTCATCTAAGAAGCTAGAAAAATAAATCAATAGAAGCCTAGAATGCAAAAAGAAAGCTGTTATGGTAAAAGTTAAAAGCAGAGAGAAATAAAATAGCAAAGATAACACTGGGAGGGTCAGTGGTGTCAAACACTGGGTCTTGGAAAAGACAGCAAAATAGTCCTCTGGGGACACTGGTCAAGAAAGGGAGGGCACAGATTCTCAGTAATAGGGCTGCAAAGGGGAAACATAAGGACAGATCTAAAGAGTTTTTTAAAAAAATTATAAACTTTTAGACAAAATGGACAGATTCCTAGAAATACACCAAAATTGGCTTTTCAAAATCTGAGATGACCTGTGGTTGAATTAGAAAGCCTGAACCATCCTATAAGCATTAAACAAATTGAATGAATATTTAAAAATCTTTTCACAAATAAAACACCAGACTCATGCAATTTTACAGGCGGATACTTTCAACTTTTCAAGGAAACTTCAGTTTCAAATACTTACTAAGTCTTCTTGAAAGTTAAAAAAAAAGAACCCCCCCACCAGTTGTTCTTGATATCAGCACGAAACAAGTACAGAATGAAACAAAAATCAAAGAGAAATCTCACTCAGGAACGGGAGTTCCCAGACATCGCAGGAACGATTCTGGTGAATCCAGTCCACATCCTGCCTCCCTGTTGCAGAGAATCAGCTTTCACAGCTGGGCCGTCAAGCTTGCTGGCTGTTGCCTTTCTCGGACCATTTTTTGAGCGTCCTGTAAGCCGGTATGGAGGGGTGTGCAGAAGGAAGGCAGGCAGGGCAGGGTCCACAATGATCCTGGGGATGCTGAGAATCTCCTCCCTGCGGCAGGAGTCCTCCATTCCATGCCTCTTTGCTGAGAACCGGTTGGCATGGCTTTCATTTGCCTTGACCTTACTAGGGAGCAAAACAGCCTTGGTCCTTGTCCTGGGGGAGCGTCCAGCCTCCTTCCAGGCATGCATCAAATAACCACATAGATAAATACAGATGTGCCAACTGTGACAAGAAGGAAGAACTTACAGGTCCTCAAGGTTCTAGAAAAGTGCATTGTGGCTTTGCTTGGGGGTTAGTGAAGCCCATGCTGAGGAACTAAAATTTGACCTGAGATTTAAGGAGGTATGTATGACTAGTTAGCCAGTGTCATGGGAAGGAAGAGAAGGTGGAGCCAGGCAGAGGGAACAGGATGTCCACGTGCCGCATCTCGGGAGGGAACAGGGCATCCTGTGGTATAGGAGCCTGGCGCAGGGAGTGGGGCTGGGGAAGGAGCAAGTCTCAGTCAACGGGTCCAGCATCCCACGGGGAAGAGTGCACTTGAACTTACACATTCAGTGAGTTTAAAGGGGAAAGGACACAACCAAATTAGTCTTTTTCTAGAGCTCTTTCTGACTGGTGTGTAGAATAGAGTAGAGCAAGGAACACGGAGAACAAATTAAGAGACCATCGTGTGAGTCCAGGTGACTGACTGCAGCTGAACAACGATGGAAGTGGAATGGAGATGCGGATGAGATTTCGGAGGAAAAGGACAGAACTGATGATTAGATACGGATGTAAGGGAAACAGGATTCAAGAATGGACTAATGGAAAGATGGAGAGGCCATTCATTACTAAGAAACAGTAGAGAAGGACCAGGTCAGGGGAGAGGCAAAGAGCAGGTAAAACTCTATTCAGTTCGATGTATTTTGAGACAGCCAGGTGGAGATCATAATGGAAAACACAGATCTGGGACTCAGAGATGAGCTGTGTCAGATATGAATTTACAAGTCATCTGTGTATAGATGGAAGTTTGAATCACATCAGTCGATGCGGACAACAAGGAGGGAAAGACAGCAGAGAGCAGAGAAAAGATTTAGGATTAAGGAACTTCAATGCTTAGAATTAGGGCAGACAATTAGAAAGGAGCAAGAGAGAAACAGGAGGAGGACCAAGAGAATGTGGAGCCATGGAGAACAAAGCCGGGAGTGTGCTTCCGCAAGAGTGCTGCAAGCCCAGATCACACAAGAGATGTTGCTCTCGGATCAAGTCGCTGAAGAGCTGATGAGTCCATGCTGGATCTGGTGATCTGTGTGCTTTTGATACTGATGGGGCGATTCCAAAGCCTGGTTCAAATGGTACAGCTGAAAGTGGGTTACGAGAGATTGGAGAGCCCCTTTCGCCAGCCCTGCCTCTCTAATTCCAAATGAGTGCTGTGGATACGTGATGGTGATGCTCTTGCTCACTTCATGGACCGGTGCGTTCATCTTTCCAGGCAAGGGAAGGATTCCCCTGGACAAAGAGGGAACCACTCATTTTCTGCTTCTTTCAACATAGCTTTTCTTTTTTTAATTGACGTACAGTCAGTTTGCAATGTAGTGTTAATTTCTGGTGTACAGCATTGCGATTCATTTATACACACATATATATTTCTTTTCATATTCTTTTTCATTACAGGTTATTACAAGGTACTGAATATAGTTCCGTGTCCTGTGCTGTAAGACCTTGTTGTTTATCTATTTTATCTATAGCAGTTTTGCATCTGCTAAGCCCAAACTCCCAATTTATCTCTCCCGACCCACCTTCCCTCCTGGTAACCATAAGTTTGTTTTCTATGTGTGTTTCTGTTTTGTAAATAAGTTCGTTTGTATCATTGTTTTAGATTCTTCATGTAAGTGATATCATATGATATTTAGCTTTTTTTTTTGGTATCCAACTGAGAAGAGAATTTTTGCTTCTTAAACTATAATGCATTTTAGAGTGGTTTTTACCAAGAATTGAAAAAAGAAGATCTTGCTAAGTTTCAGTTGACCAGTTAGCAAGTATGTCCCCATCTCCCAGAGCTGGAGAGCTCATTGTCCCATCGGAGGTTAGTGACCCTGTGACCAGTGGTGCCCTTTGGGAGGCAAGGTGTCCTTTTCCTCTTCTCAGCGGAGGGACCAGCCCGAGCCTGTCATTCTGTTCCTTGTATCCCTACAGGGGCTGCCAAGACCGCTTCCATAAATGAATGGGGGCCAGAACTGGGTCTGTGCTCCAAAGGGAAAAAGAAGGAAGAGAGAAAATCTAAGATACCAACTGTTTTGTAATTTAGATTTTTTTTCCCCTTTCCCCAAATCTTTGAGACTTCAGGCCAAACTATAGCAGAGAAAAATTAAAAGGAAATAAGTGGCCAGGTATGTTCAAAATTTTACATTGAAATTGTTCCTAATTTGACTTTTTTTTTTTGCTGGTTTCGTTAATCTTCAGAAGAGTAGCTACATGCATATACAAGCATTTTAAGGCATTAAAATTATGCAGAAAATCTGAGTAAAGTTCCAAGAATATGTATGTATAATGCAACATGTAAATTACAATTTAAGGGCCTTTCCAAGAACATTTGCTTAATAAACAGGAAGAGAATGGGAATTTTTGCAATGCTAATTATTACACTAGTTTCTGTTTCCAAGCCTTGCAAGATGCTAGGAGATATGTTACAGGTATTCATTTGGAAGAGAAATAATCTTTAATATCTATTTCATGAGAAGAATGGAAGGGTAAAGAAAGCCAGAGTCTGTGTGCAGAAAGGGTGTTCCAGAATATTGTAAGTATCAATGGGTGTTTGTGTAGTGATGGAAAGAAGTCGTGTTTACTCAAAGGTAATGACGATCATCAGAGCCCAGTCCAGGAAACGGGCTGGAATAAATCCACGCATCGTTTCAAAAATAGAATATGGAGAAGCCTGGCTTTGACCAAGATTGCTTAAATTACTCCTTCATTAAGGAAGACGGTATTGTACGAGAAGTTCAGGCTTACTCAGTTACCTCTAAAGTATTTACACTAATAGACTAATAAGGTTCTCAAGTGATACCCTGGCAGGGCTCACCTCAGGTTGGTTTCGCAGAACGTCAGGGTCAGGCAGGAATTCAGGAATGTGAGTGAGGTCACATTTCTGCCACCCGTGGACTCTCTGTACCTCCTCCCGTCTCTTCAGTGGCTGTGCTGAACCCTTTTCTTTCTCCAGGTAGAGGCAGATTTCAGCCAGGTCCGTGGTAACCCGTTCTGAAACTTAGGAAGCAGTCACCCGTGGTGCAGCCAGAGTCACAGAACACAACCTGGTGAAAAACGCTGGGCGTGGCGAGGAAAGTCTCCGCTCCACCACAGTCTTTACCCGAGGCCTGCGCCTGTTTTGTGGCTGCAGTCCTTTCATCCTGGACTTAGATTTTCACGGCGCCGAGCGCAGAGATGCGCCCGATAAATTCTGACGCTTTGGAATAAGAGCCGTGAGGAATCAGAACGTGGACCTGCTCCTGCCGCTTGGGAAGCATGTGGGCTCTGCCTCCGAGGTCCTGCGCGGGTGGCTGGTGGAGGGCGCTGGCGCCTCCACTCTGCGTACCGGGCGCCGGGGGTCCTGGCCGCGGCGGCACAGGGGGCCCCGTGGAGCAAAGGCGCTGGGCACACCAGCAGGTCGCTCGTCCAACCTTGTAAGTCTCCTTTCCCTTCGAAGGTCCTAGACCACGCCAAGCTTTAGTAAAAACGGGACCTGACGTGAAAAGAGATGGTCCAGGCGGATAACCCGCTCGCCGCAGCCCAGCGCGAGCACTGCCGTGGGGCTCCGCGTTCTTCATGCGTTTCCCTCCACACACACGCCACTCACTCCAGCGGCTGCCACCATCAAATGCTGGAGGAGCAGAAAGAGACAGGACTGTTGTCACATCAACGTGCCCCCAGCCAGTGACAAGCATTCTTTGGTTGCCCCTGTCCTCTGCCCCCTATCCTTGGGGGATGAAGGGAGAGTTAACGCCACCCCCAAAGCGGCAGCTCAGGAGACGGAACTGGTTACTTTTGCCCGGCAGGTGAGTTTCTAGGATTCCGAGCTACAGGAAAGATTTTTTTGACTTTGTATTTGTTCCTCCGTTCACTTACGTACAATTTTGATTTGTAAAGAGAAGAGCGTAGTTGTTGCTGTATATTGGATGGTAGTTCTTTTGGCGAAATAATAGCAGTATTATTACTAATGATATGATTCTGAAAACAGCTTAAGGTTTTTTGTTTTGTTTTTGCTTTTGGTTGCCTTTGTCCTCGCATCATATGCCGCTGAGAAGGCATGGTGAAATCGCTGTGTTTTAAACGTCACTTTAAAATAACTCTTCTCGGTGTGATTATGCTCCATCTTGATACACAGTTAGGTTCATTTACTCCATTTTGTTTTAAGTTTTAGGCAGTGCTTTGTAAAATTGTGTACAATTATATAAACCATTTACATAGTTCCAAAATTGAGCCTACAAAACACAATATAGACAAAGAAGTGTAGCTTCAGTCCTTTTGGCTTTATTCCTTTTCCCTCTTCATCCACAGACGGCCTTTTTACAGATACTGGCGTAACTGCCCATTTTTACACACATAGGTACACACACACACGTGTATACATGCATGTGTATTTAACATGCTCCGTTTTGGTTACTTACCAGTGTACAACAAATTGCCAGAAAACTGACTTAAACATAACAACAATCATTGAATATCTGTGTGAGTTTCTGCGGTTCAGAAGTGCTGCGGACCAGCTGGAGGGCTCGGCTGGGTGGTCTGGGCTCAGGGTCTCTCGTGGGGCTCCAGTCAGAGGTCATTTGGAGCAGGAGCAGGAAACGGGGTCTCTTGGGGCAGCAGGGATGCTCTTGACATAAGTCTCAGGGCTGCTCGGCACAGTGTCCCTTAATGGCCCAGGTGAGTCTTCCTCAAGCTTGCAGGTGCCACAGATGACAGGGGTGAAGTTGGACAGATGCTGGAGGAGACCCCCACGGCCAGGGGGCAGCGTGAACCTCAGTAGCAATGGCAGCATCAAGAAACATCAAATAGTTTAAATCCACTGTTCATAATGATCAAAATAGTTAAAAAAAAAAAAACAAAACTCATTGGCCTTCTTGTTTGTTTAAAAGGTGCCAGAGAAACAATAAACTATTTGGAAAACTGGAAAATGAAATGGAAGACTCAAGCCTTTACCCTGTCTTTCCTAAGTAAACACAGTGCAATCAGAGTTGGTGAGGGGAAGTTTCACTCTGTACAAGTTTTCTGGCTATGAATGCAAAAGGTCACGACAGAACACCACTGGTTTGTCACCCACAGTGAGACAAGGGAGTAGTTAAAAATCACAGGTAGCATCAGCTTCTAGCAATTACAGGCGGTAGGAAAACTGATTAAACAATTCCATAAGAATGCAATCAGCAAAACCAAACCAGCAACATTCTCCAACAAATAAATTGCAAAAAAAAAAAAGGAAAAGAAAAAGAAAAAACAAAATTGATAGCAAAAAAGGGGAAAATAACCTAAAAGTTAAAAGAATTTTAGAAGACATGATCAATAATTGCAGTGTGTGTTTTATCTTGGATTTTGATATAAGAAAAAAATAGATGGATAGGTAATTGGAGACATTTAAAAATTGACATTTGATAAAATAGAAATCACTCTTTTTTTTAAATCATGGTATCATTTGATTTTTATACTGTTATTTGATGCCTAAAGTCATTATCTTTTAGTCATTTATAGTAAAATATATACAGATGAAGTGCCGTGATGACTTTGAAATGACCCGCTGGTGGCAGTGGGGGTGGGGCTATTTGATGGGGATGAAATAGGAACAAGATTAGCCTTGAGGTGATACTTAGTAAAGCTGGGTGAATGGGCACATCTGAACTCATTATATGATTGTCTCTACTTGGCATATATTATGAACTTCCTATAATAAAACTCTTTAAATCTTTAGCACATGTGAGTTTTATTTTTATAATCATAAATATATGCAGATAATTATGTATTCTTTACATAGTGGGAAGTATATTCTTTTGTTATTTAATTTTTTCTCCCCAAAATAGTCTAAATTTTGTCCGCTATTAAACACAACATGGCTTTTCATGTCAGCAACTGGATGCAGCACTCGTGAACATTCAGGTTGTTTCCTGGTTCTCAGTGCTACAGACTGCCTCTCTGATGACCATGGGAGGCAACGCTTTGTTCTCACCCCTGTTCATTTCATGAAGATCTCCTAGAAGTGTACCTGGATGTGATATGTGCTGGTTTTCAGTTTTTTAAATCCTAGTTGCCAACCTGTTCCCCCTACAAAATCTCTACCCTGTTCATAGCTGTTTCAAGCTATTGGATAAGCAAGTAGACTCCTGACAAGACATCACATACTTTTTTTTTTCATTTTGTCAATTTGATAGACAAAAATTGGTACCTCATTTATTCTTGGATGTATGACCATGACTTATGGTCAAAGGCCCATGTGCAGAGGGCTCAGGATGCCAAACCAAGAATTTTTTCAAAACAAATCAGAATTGAATATGTATTTTAAAAGAAAAGGCCCATATTGGATTGATCAGCACTAAAATCTCAGTCTCTCGATGTAAGGAGTCATGACACTTTCACATCTAAAAGAATATATTTCTTTCAAGATGATTTCCCAATTGTGGCCCATCTCCAAACACAGCAATTGATTTATGATTTTTTGTTTTTAAATGGAGGTGCTGGGGATTGAACCCAGGACCTCATGCATGCTGAGCATGTGCTCTGCCACCAAGCTATACCCTGCTTTCCCTTGAAATGTTTTTTTAAAGGCAAAAAAACCTAAAAAGATAAGTAAGTGAAAAAGAAATATAATTCGTCAATCCACTCTGTGGCCCCGTCCAGCAGTCACAGCAGTAGCAGCTTGCTCCAGCCCAGGGTATGTGCTCACGTTCTTTTGACCTTGACATAGTCATAATGCTTCTTTTTACTAAAAGCAAAGGCTTTATTTTCCTCCCAACACCAGTATGGGGCAAGCCGTCACTTCCAGGCAGTTAAAATGACCCAAGGAAGCCCAGACCCCCTGGCCGGAGCCGGCTTTGCTGTCTGTCACAGCTCCCTCCCGTGGTGGCCGCCAGGACAGGGCGCATCTGCCTGGGGCTGCCCGACCTCCCACCCTCATCTCCCTCTGTCCCCAGAACAGCAACGTGGGGGGACCTGACCTGACAAGGCGGGGCGGCTTCGGGAGCGTCGCGCCACGCCCGAGACCGGCCCCACGCCCCGCTTGAACGCAGCGGACACGCCACCTTATTCAAGGCTTCGGGAGAAAGTCCTTACGCCGTGTGGGCTGTCCCGGCCTGGGGAAGACATCCTGACACTTATTTCTCTTATTTTGGCGACAGACTGACCACACTTTGAGTAAGAAAACACCAAGGCATTATCTTAGAACATCACACTAAGCATGTTGGAGTAATGCTCCTCTGATGGTGAAATTTAGTGCCGCGAACTTTTTTCCTCTAGAAGCAGCACCCCCACTCTCCCCCCTCCCTCCCCCCCGGAAGCTCCAGGTTTAACAGTTTGACTTCAGTTTACGGAAACATCCATTCCTCTGTCTTGGATCTAAGCAGTCAGGTTTGCTGTTGTCTTCTCAGAGCTGGCCACCGCAGCGGCCTCGTCAAATCCTCTCTGCACCCCGGCTCCGTATCCACTCCGCGGCCGGCGGAGAGGCCCGGGCAGGCAGTGTCGGCCTCCGCAAGCATCCCTCATACACTGAGCTCCGGAGGACGCTCTGAAGTCTGGACCCCGAGGTCTACGCCTCCCTCCCGTAGGTTACTGCCACCGTGTTGATAGCCTCCAGCTGCAAAACACTAAAACTCTATGGTAAGTATTTGAACACTTAAGTTTGCGTAATGACCTGAAGCCTGTTACAGGGTGTGCGCACGAGGGAGAGGTGGGAGAGAGAGAGAGGGAGAGAGAGAGAGGAGGTGGGGCAGAGACATCTTTCTTTCCCCCTTCTCTCTGTCACTTCTCATCTGCATTTACTGAAACAAAACGTGTGGACGCATTTTCCCTTAGATTTTGGGCACTGACGAAGCCGAGCAGCACGGGGCGCTAAGGGCCGCCCCCCTCTCTCAGCTCCCGGGCCAAGGGCTCGCGTGGCGCCCGGCCCGCGGTCAGCCCCGCGGGGTGGACCAGCAGCCTCCCCCGGCTGCCCGCCGTGCCCTTCGCCTCCGCGCTGCCGCGTGACATGGGAGCGCACACAGACATAATGATTCAAACAGGGACAGGAAGGTCGGGCCACACACGCGTAACGGAGACCGCCGGCGCCCAGGCCACTTCCCGGCGCGATCCTGAGGCCACGCGGAGGGAGCGCGCGCTTCGTTCTCCCCAGCAGACGCGCAGAGGAAGAGCCGCCGCGCCCGCGCCGGCCGCACACGCGAGGCCCCGGGCGCTCCGGTGTCGGCCTGATGCCGCGTTCGCAGAGCTCAGATGGCCCCGGGGGGGCGCCTCCCGGAGACCCGCGCCCACCCCGCCAGCGCGGCGCTCCTTCTCACGTCTCAGGAACAGTCACGGGCTGCGGCGACCTTTGCAAAGGGGCACTTGGGACGCTGGCACCATGCTGTCTCCTTCGGAGCCCTGGCCACTCTGACGTCTCCCTGTGTTTGCACTTGCTGGTCAGAGTGGGTCCCTCCCCGGCACGGCCAGGGGCGGGGAGCGCTGCGCCACTTTCCCGCGACTCTGGGTGGGGGCACAGCAGGTAAGAAGGGGCCGTCACCAGACACGACACGTGCAGGACGGAGAGCCCCGGGGAGATGCCTGTTCCAGCGCGCAGGCTGGCAGGGCAGTGGAGTCTAGCTCCGCCATCCACTTGCTGCTGAGCCGTCGTCGGTGAGCGAAGTTCTGCCTCGGATGGTCTGGGTGGAACACAAGCCACTTAATCATTTAGTCCCACATACCTCAAACAAGAAGTCAACATTTTTAAACTGATCTGAAAACTGACCTGTAGGAGCCTCCCCTCATTTATTTTAATGGCTGATGTGAAGAATTCTGGAAAACTGGTAGATAACTTTATACCCATTCTCCTATGATTCATTTGAGCTCACATTTAGGTATAATTATTTTGGGAAAAAAAAGAAGAATTTCATCTTATTTCTTAGTATCACATAATAATCACATGGAGAAACACGAGGAGACATCATTTAACTCTCTGCAGTGTCTGTAAGGTTAGGAGACAGTCATGAACGAGATGCAGTGACTGTCATAGAAGGAGCAGCACTGTTCTGTCTGCTTGGTCCTCTGTTGCTGCCATGATTAGACACTCTGCACAATCACTCAGGTGCATTGAATCATTTCTTAAGGGCCTGTCATTAAAATGAGCGTTTATCGCATTCAAACACAGACAATCCTCTTTTGCTTTGTCATGTATCTCACAGTATTCGCCTATTTCCATACAGCAGGAATAAAGAAAAACGGGAGAACTAAGATAAAATAACATACCAGTTACTGCACCTCATCCCTCAGCCAACGGGACAAATCTGATTTCTCACAGTGAGAATTTCTCCTGTAAAATAACATTGCCTCACTTTGCACGAGGTGAGTAAACATAGCTAATGCACTGACATCCCCTTAGCAACACATTCGCTTTATGCTGGTTTTTAATGTTTGTGGCTAAAATCAAGTTGATATTTCTGCACAAAGACGGCCCTTTATGTCATCAGCTTTATGAGGTAACTGACATCAATCCACAGCTGACTAATAGCCCAGGATTAAAAATAAGTTGTTCCTGACTGTCATGCCAGGATGATAACATCTAAAATCTCCCCAGAAACCGTACACAGGAGCAGCCAGTGCCCGCGTCTGTCTGCGTTAGTGATGAGACAGCCCGTCCTCACCCTTCCCGGTCTGTAAAGCCTTCTAGAAAACACAGTTTCTGTGAAATCTAGGTTGTCAGCATGAAGAGAAAGTTGGCAGAACACAGGGTTCCGTTGCTAAGTGATCCTTGGCAGATTCGATGCGTGTGCATCCTGGCATTTGATGACACCTTCAGGAGGCGAGAGATGCCAGCCTGATGGAAACGCCCAATTTCCGAGAGATGCCGGAAGGGTGGGGCGTCCGTCCTGCCTGTCTGAGAGCCCCAGGGCTGCGGTCGCCTCGATAAGGAGGTAAAATTAAGTTCTATTTAATATTTGGAGTCTCAGCGCTTTCTCCCTCCGTCTTCTCTTGCCTGACTTGAAAGGGACGGAGCGATGGTTCTGCTGTTTCCCGTTATCACTGTGTCAGAAGGGAAATTCGGCCATAGCTGCGTGCTCAAGTGAGCAACGGTTCACAGGTTTCTTGAGTGTGAAAGAAAAGACAAGACATGTGTTTAATACCACTGCACGCACTGCAGGGAAAGCAGCAGGTGGATGCTGGGCGGCGGGCTGCGGTTTTCAGTGCTGAGTTCCATCCAGGTGGACTGGCCCAGGCTGCTGTTGGACACGTGAGGTGCAGAGGAGTGAAGCAAACGGTCCACGGTTCCGTGAGCGAGGACCCGGGTCCAGTCTCTGAAGCCCTGCGGGCCCCCCCCGCCGCCACTATGTGAGTGGAATATAAACGCTGCTCTTTGAGAACCGTAGACCCTTACTTTATTACCTCTTTAATTCCAGTGCAAGTGACCCGAAATGCTCCATCAAAGACACGTTCCAGCGAAGGGAGAGCCGGGCGGCAGCCCTGGGCAGGGTCCCGCCGCCCGCTGGGCGGGCCCCCTCCGTCACTGTCCCGCGCGCCTCTCCACGTTCGTTTGGCTGTGGGTGTTTTCTCTTGAATGCCACTAAATTCGTCATGTTGGCCTGGCCGGTAGTTCACGGTGCGAACGGACGCCTGCACCCCGATGCTCTCGCCCTTCAGCCTGACAGACACGCCCGTGCGGCCCGGCGGCTCTTTCTGCGCTTTTGCTGTTAACGTGACAGGCCAGGTTTCGCCTGCCTGCGTGTGCGCGCGGCGCGCTGCGGGCGGCTGACGGGAGGAACAGCGCTCGGCGACCCCGGCGGCAGCGAGCGGAGATGTGCGACCCCGGCGGGAGCGCCCGCTTCGGGCAGCGCGTTGGTCTGAAACGCAGGCGCCCCCAGCAAAGGACCACGAGCCTGGCGGTGCGAAGCTGCCCGACGTGGGCGCCCGACGTCCGTGCCGTTCCAGCGGGGACTCTCGGCCAGATGCAGACAAACTACCGTTGGAAGCCTCCTCTGCTTCGTACCCCTCCACGGTCGGCCCCCTTACAGCTGTGTTTGTGACAAGTAGGAAGGTCCCCAGGCCAAGGATTTCGAAGGCTGAGTCCGTGTGGCTCGGAGGCTCGAGGCAGGAGTCCATTCTCTGCAGACGTTTAGCCCTAACCGGGCGGGGAGCTTGGCTGCTGCCCGCCAGCTGGGAACCTGGGCGTGCGGCCGTCTCTTGAAGTTTCAGTTTCTTTATCTATAAGATGTGGAAAAATCAAACTACCTACTTCTCAGAGCTGTTCCAAGCAGTAAATCAGTTGATACGTGCGTGAAGTGCTTAGTACAAGAAGTATTTGTTGTCGTTTCTTCATCCATAAACTTAGGATGCTAAAATCCCCCACCTGGCAGGTCTGTTCTGAGACCTCAGTGAGCTAGGTGGGTACGTGCATAGAAGATGCTCAGCAACAAATCTAGGGACATAAATTTGAGAACTGGGATAAACTGATGATTTGGGAACCCTAGCAAAACTGACTGCAAATGACAGGAATAAACAAAGCAGACCAATTATCCAAGGAAGAAATGAGCACAGCTGATGAAGTGAAACCCCTGAAAATGCAGCAGGCTCGGAGAGGCTCGTGGGGAACTCCAGCGACTTCTCAGTGTTCAGACAACCTCAACACTGCATCAGTGCATAGGAGAACTCTGGATTTATTTTTGTAGTGCTAGCATCAATTGTAAAAAAGAAAAGAAAGAGAAACTATAGGTAAATCTCATTTATGAGTAGTGATGCAAAGATACTAAATTAAATATTAGCTTACCAAAGCCCACATTTATCTTAAAAAATCCTATGAAGAAGTAGGGAGGTTTAAGAATACAAAAATGTCTTAATATTAGCAAATTGATCAATATAATTTTTATATGAAAGCAGTAAAAGAAAAAAATCACCAGTTTATCTCCATTGAAGCTGCAAAAATATTTATTAAAATTTAACATCTATTTGTAATTTAATGAAATACAAGATAGCAGTAACTAGAGAATAACTGTATACCAGTATGTCTATGTATCAACTGAAAATCCGACACAGCCTTATGCTTAAAAGGTAGATGTGAGGAGCGGTCCTTGTAACGTGGGACACCGGCTGTGCTGTTTACTGTCATCACCATTGGCAGCACCGTTTTGGAGAAACCAGGGGCATTGGCAGATAAGAGGAAGGGAAAAGAGATTTAAATGCAGGGAAGAAGGGGCAGAAGTGAGTAAACCCATGAATAGACTCAACATACACACGCACCTAGTGAGTGATAAAGATGGTACTTCAGTCATTTGGGAAAAACAGTGTGATTGTTTAATAAATGCCGTTGGAACAACTGAATCGCCATCTGCAGGAAAAAGTGATGAAGTGAGATTCCTCTCCTCGTTGCCAACGTCAGGATGACTTTCAGCTGGATTAGACGTTTGTTAAAAGCAACAAAAATAAACCCTGCCGACATGCAAATAATACCGGCTCACATGCAGACCCCTCACAATTATTTAGCAAAGAGAAAGCTTTTCTAAGAAGGCCACAGATGCAGGGAATCAAAGAAAGGGCTGGTACATGTGTTACAGTATATCTTCAGGACAATTCGTTAATAAAAACACACAAAACATAGAGTAGTGACACATTCAGAAAGAAGATTTATAACAAAACGCTCAGTGCTGCAAGTTGAAAACCTTAGAAGAGTTAACCTCCAAAGTTCCTTCCAGCTCTAAATTCCCACCAATTTAATGTATTTAATAGACCACATTGATTGAGCTGTACAAACTAGGCTTGCCCTGAACAAAAGATCTGTGTTGAGTTCCTTACCCCTAAAAGAATCTAGAAAGTGGTCGAGGCGGCAAGTATATGGGACAACTAAAAGACCTTGAAAGAATGAGTAGCAGGGACTCTAGAAAGATGGTGCTGATGGTGCTGGAATAGTTCTGTACCTGCCCAAATGCCTACATGAAACAGCAGTTAGGTGATAAAAGTATCAATTGACAACATTCATAATAAAATGAAATGACAAGGTAGCCCCACAAGGCCTGACTGCAAGTTGCCGCAGCATCCAGCATCCACTAGTCCTGCATGCCATTGACATTTGCGTGGGAAGCAAAGAAAGACAGCAGTAAGATTGATGGACCAAAGAAACCCCCACAGAGCCAATCAGGAAGTGAGGTTTGCTGGGGGGAGGAGCTACCAAACCTGGGAGGTGTTTTTCTGACTCTGAGTGCCACGGGTCTGTGATAAGGTCTGAAGATGCAGGATCTAGACTCTAAGAACCCTCTGGAATGATCTCCCAGGGCATCCTTCCAGGCCAGGGCCCTTACTGGGGCAGAACTGCTGAGAAGAATTAGAACTGAATAAGATAAAGACAACAGAGAAGAAAGAAAGAGAGGGTCCAAGCTAAAGGCGGGGGCTGGAGGGACAGAGACACAGAATGGCAAAAAGCAGGCTGTCATGTTTTAAAAAATTATACAAAACAACTTAAGAAGGAGCTCTTCACAAGTTAAAAGGTCAATCTGAAGCAAGCCTCCTTCCAAAAATTCAGGAAAATTAAATTTGCATCAAAAGAGCAAGAGGAAAGATGGAGGTTAAATTTTATACAAAGTTACTTCAAGGAAAAAAAGGCTTAGTAGAACAACATTCTTACAGGCAATGAAATTGTGATAGAAAGACAATCTTAGAAAATGCAACAAAACTATAAGGTACAATTTCAAAATGAGATAAATGTTTTAAGAGAATCATACAAGACATAAAAGAATATAAATCAGAATTATTAAAAACCAGAAATGAGGAGAAAGGAGCCAAGAAATAGTTATAAACATGACATAAACATTTTAGGCATATAGGCTAAACTTAAAATAACACAGGATTGAATGTACACAATATATACTACCTGAAGAGAAACAGAAGGTAAAAAGGAAAAAAAAAAAAGATGAAGAGACATGAAGATAAGGAAAAGCACGGAAGTGACAGACATCCAAGAAGGGCAAGGACCATCTAACGTATTGACAATAGGAGTCTCTGAAGTGTGAAGTCAAAGCAAGAGACAATAACAAATGCTACAAATTGTAGTAGACAAAAGCTTTTCTTCAATTTAAAGGAATAGAGTCTAACTTACAAGCTAAAATACAATGAGGTACCACCTCACACAGGTCAGAATGGCCCTCGTCATAAAGTCTACAAACAGCAGATGCTGGAGACGCCATGCAGAGAAGGGAGCCCACCTACACTGTTGCTGGGAATATAATCTGGTGCAGCCACTATGGAAAACAGTATGGAGATTCTTTAAAATACTAGAAATAGACTTAGCCTGTGATCCAGCAATTCCATCCCTGGGCATGTATCTGGAGAAAATTCTAATTTGGAAAGATGAATGCACCCCAATGTTTGTAGCAGCACTATTTACAATAGCCAAGACATGGAAGCAACCTAAATGTCCACTGACTGATGAACGCACATAGAAGATGTAGTTTGTATATACATGTGTCTGTGTATGTACATACACAATGGAATACTACTCATCCCTAAAAAGAATGAAATAATGCCATTTGCAGCAACATGGATGGACCTAGAGAGTTGTCATAATAAGTGAAGGCAGACAGAGAAAGGCAACTATCATACTGATGTCACTTATATGTGGAATATTTTAAAAATTGATACAAATGAACTTATTTACAAGACAGAAACAGATTCACAGACAGAAAACAAACTTACAGTTACCAAAGGGGAAGGGTGGCGGGGGGAGGGATAAATTAGGAGTTTGGGATTAACAGATATACACCACTGTATGTAAACTAGGTAAACAACAAGGTCCTGCTGTAAGGCACAGGAACCACATTCAATATCTTGTAAAACCTATAATGGAAAAGAGTGGGTATACATACACACACACACAAACACACACACACATAAACACACACATAGACACACATACACACATACACACGCATACACACACATACACACACATACACACAGACACACACACACATACACACACATACACACACACATACACACACATACACACACACAGACACACACACATAGACACACACACATACACACACACATACACACATACACACACATACACACACACACACACACACACTTGTGTGACTGAATCACTTTGCTGTACACCAGAAACATTGTAAATCAACTGTACCTCAGGAAAAAAAAATTTAAAAAAAGAAAGACAAGGGAGTGATGGACACAGGAGTCAGGGTAGAGAGGGGGTCTTGTGGGTGACAGACCCCCCAGAAAGGCTTTGGCGGACTCTATAAAGGTCGATGGTCACACCTGGAAGTTGGGTGTGCACCTTGTCATCCCTCGCTAAGCTGTACCGTTGTTCTGACAGTTTCCTTGTGTATACGTTTTATTTTAAAACAATAAGAATGTTAATCTGTACTCTAAAATAAAAGTTGCTATGCAATATAATTTCCGTTTATTTAGCATTATTTATTCAGCAAATATGTAGAGAGCACTCTGACGTGCCAGGCACTGGCTCTGTACTGAGTATTGTCCCTGAAGGGACGCCAAGTGGAACCTCAGGGTGAGGAGTGAGATTAAACTTGGGAAATTCCAGAAGCTTGAGGTCATGTCCAGTGAAATGCTTTTCTGAATCTTGCTCAGTATTCTGAACAATTTGAAAATAGAGGTAAAATGAGTGTTTTATCCCTGAAGATGTTTATCCCTGAAGCAAAGCCCTGAACATAAGCACCACTGTTTGCAGGTGTAACAACATCCACTCTGCACACACTCACCTGTGGGGTTGGGAACGGAAGAGGCGCACTGTTACAATCTCCCGTCCCACAGGTTTTCGACTGGTCCAATCTCAAATTAAAATGCAGCCCAAGTTACAAAATAACCACAAGTTCAGCCAGAATGTTTCCTAACAGCATTGGCAAAAAAGAGAGCTTCAGAGGTGTGCCTTACATCTGATCTGGGTGCCTTGTGTTTGTATTATGAGTTAGAAAGCAAAATGATTTCCAGTGCTTCTAAGCTAAACAACAAAGGTAAAATCTCTGCATGGCTCCAGCTTGTATCCATGACATAAGACAAAGGATTGTCTCTGAGAAGAGATATTAAAGGGTATGTCACCTTTGGCAAAGGATCTGGTCATTGGGAAGACAGCTTTTATTTAGAAACACTTAATCCCTTTGTTTGAAGCTATTTTATGCTGATTTGTGTGTGAGGAAGGGAAGTTCCTAAGCAACCATATTGTATGCTGCCTCCCTAATCCCAGTAAAATCAGAGTGGTTTTTTTTTTCTAGAAAAAGGTTATGTATCGATTTCTTCTGTACAAGTGTGTGTTGCTTGATTATCAGAACTGTTTGGAAACTGATAAATTTTGACATCAATGTTTCTAGGTGAGAGAAAAGATAAAGCCAGAGGGGTAAGAGACAGAGACTGAACTGTTTTCCCTGCGCACAAATGAAACACCTACCACGTACTCCCATGTCATCCCTTATCCTCGCTGACAAACAGAAAAATCAAATGAATTTTCTTTTCTACCCAACAACCCTGTTAATAGATATGACAATAAACTAAAGAATCGTAGGACGTCTGGTGGGAGTAACTGGTCTTGACGCTGCAACCACGTTCCACCGGGAGAGGTGATGTCTCAAAATATGGGAGTTTGGCCAAATATCTCTTGTTTCCCTATATTTGTTAATGAACAAAGCAATTTATTCTAAGCCTCCCAGTGAAGCCAATTTTATCCCTTGGCTTGGAGAGTTAATTGACATGATTGGCTTTGTGTTTTCAAATACTCTTTTCCAGACAGTCTCTGTTTTTTTTTTTTAATTGAAGTAAGGTCAATTACAATATGTCAATTCCTGGCGTACAGCGCACTGTCCCAGTCACGCATACGCACACATAGATGCGTTTTCATATTCTTTTTCATTAAAGGTTACTACAAAATATTGAACATAGTTCCCTGTGCTATACAGAAGAAACTTTTTTTAAAATCTATCTTTATATATAGTGGCTAACATTTGTAAATCTCAAACAAATTTCTCTCTTCCCACCCCCTTTCCCTGGTAACCGTAAGATTTTTTACTATGTCTGCAAGTCTGTGTCTGTTTTGTAGATGAGTTCATAGTGTCCTTTTTTCTTTTTTTTTTAACATTTTTTATTGATTTATAATCATTTTATAAGTTGTGTCAAATTCCAGTGTAGAGCACAATTTTTCAGTTATACATGAACATATATATATATTCATTGTCACATTTTTTTTCTCTGTGAGCTACCATAAGATCCCTGTGCTATACTGTATAATCTTGTTTATCTATTCTACAGTTTTGAAATCCTGTCTATCCCTTCCCACCGTCTGCCCCCTTGGCAACCACAAGTTTGTATTCTATGTCTATGAGTTTGTTTCTGTTTTGTAGTTATGCTTTGTTTGTTTGTTTTTAGATTCCACATATGAGCGATCTCATATGGTATTTTTCTTTCTCTTTCTGGCTTACTTCACTTAGAATGATGATCTCTAGGTCCATCCATGTTGCTGCAAATGGCATTATTTTATTCTTTTTGATGGCTGAGTAGTATTCTATTGTATAAATATACCACAGCTTCTTTATTCAGTTTTCTGTGGGTGGACATTTAGATTGCTTCCATGTCTTGACTATTGTAAATAGTGTTGCTATGAATATTGGGGTACATGTATCTTTTTGAATTAGAGTTCCTTCCAGATACATGCCCAGGAGGGGGATTTCTGGATCATGTGGTAAGTCTATTTTTAGTTTTTTCAGGGGTCTCTATACTCTTTTCCACAGTGGCTGCACCAAATGACATTCCCACCAGCAGTGTAGGAGGATTCCCTTTTCTCCACAGCCTCTACAGCAATCGTTTGGGGACTTTTGAGTGATGGCCATTCTGACTGGTGTCAGGTGACCTCATTGTAGTTTTGATCTGCATTTCTCTGATAATTAGTGATATTGAGCATTTTTTCCTGTGCCTGTTGGCCATTTGTACGTCTTCATTGGAGAATGTTTTAGTGTAACAGCATTCGGTTCATCACATCACGTTTACAGAGCTGTGTGATAGGACCATGGTTATGGGCCCATGATGAGGAGTGACTCTTCCTTAGCCCCTTGGAGTCAGCCAGGATGCTGAGAGGATGCATTTTGTAGTTAAGCTTGCAGCTGGTGAGACAGGCTGGGTTCCCACCTTGGACCTACCATTCTCTGCCTGTGTTTCTGGACAAGGTATAGCCTCTGTGTCTCCCCGTTTCTTTATGAAGTGGAGCTAATGGCGTCTCACCTGTATTGTGACCTCATGCTCATTAAGTGTCAGCTATTATGTGAGACTCTGGCTTAGCGTCTCCATTTCTCCACAAAATAAATATATCAGATTCATAGTGTAGTGAGGCCTTTTCCTAGAACTGCTTCACTTACATTGTCAGAAATGACACACTTGAGCATGTCTAACCTCAATTTGGGAATCAGTCTTAAATTTTATTGAAGTATCCTTTGGACCATCTCTTTGGAGAAAAATTCAGCGAGGGGAAAACCCGGGGCCCTGTCTGACTTAGAGAGGAGGATGGGACTGACTCAATGCCGACTCTGGTGGTAGTGGCCCTGCAGAATGATTTTGTGTTTGATCAGAACCAAGATCACCTCCCCTTGCATTTGTGCACATGAAAGGAGAGCAGTTTGGTCCGAGCAAGACGGTGAAGGGCTGTGTCCTTGTTTGCTTTCCACATCCTCTCCCAGCTGTTCCTTCTCCTTCAGTGGAACCCTCTCCACCGGGGCGGAATACTAAACAGAAAACGGCCAAAGGAGTCAACCCTGGGCTCACTGCCAGGTCTGCTGGAAGCAGGGAGAGGGAAAAGGGGGCCAAGAGAATAATGAAGCTGCACAGTGTGGACCTTGGAATGTGGGCCGCCCTAAGGGGCTGCATGCCAGTGGGTGTCTGAGTGTGCACTGGGCATATGTGTGCCTGCAGGAAGGGGCAGGGGAGACCTCTCTGGTACCCAGTGTCCCCTGCAGAGCACACAGGCTGCAATGACCTCCTGGGATGCTGTACTTGACTCTGCCTCTCTCAGTTTTCTGACCTTGGTAGAGCGAGATGGATGCACCCACTCAGTGCACAGTGTGCGCCCTGCACTCCTGGGATACAGCAGGACTTGGGCGAGGGGTGGGAGTGCCCAGGAGGCAGACATCCTCCCTGCCCAGAGGGCAGATGGAGAGGCTCCTGGGTGTCCACACTAGGCATGCTTCCTCTGCTCTCGTGTTGGGTCCCGGGGCAACGTGGACTTTTCCAGCATCTGCCTGTGGCCCTGAGGAAGTGTGCGCAGTAACCAAGCCGGGGGCATGTGTGTAGGTGCCGAGTGACGGTGGGAGGGGTGGGGGGGAGCATGTCCTTTCTGCTCCTCCATGTCTATCCCCTCTTGGTGCCCCGGGCCCCTGCCCTGCCCCTCTGCCCATCCGCCCCTTCATGCCAGTCTCTCCCTCCCTTACGCCCTGGAATGGGCCCAGTTCCTGGGCTTCTCAACATCGGCTTCAGCTCAATAGGGGGTTGTGCCATCATTTCAGTTGGTCATGATCACGTTTCTGATTGAACAAAATCGAAACCAAAGTCATCACAGATCACTTTGGATCAAGATGGGTACTGCTTAATGATATTTTTGTTCCTGTGTGTGTGTGTGTGTGCATGTGTGTGTGTGTGCAGATGCACACACATACAGCTCTGCAGTCTAAAATGCATTTCATAGAGTGGGTCACAGTCTAGGAAATCACAGAGTTAGAGAAGAAGCCCTGTGAGGCCAGGACTGCTGTGCAGACACAGTGCCGGGCACAGTGCACACCTGATGGGGACACAGGGGATGGAGGGGCTGTCTAGACAGTGCTTAGCCCATGACTCTCCTCGAATCACTCTTTAAAAAGTCCCTGATGGGGATGACTGGCTAAAGAAGATGTGGTATACGTACATACAACGGAATTCTACTCAGCCACAAGGAAGAATGAAACCACGCCATTGCGGCAACATGGATGGGCTGGCTAGACCTAGTGAAGGAGTCAGACAGAGGAAGACAAATACCACATGATACCACTTATATGTGGGATCTAAACTATGACACAGATGAACTTATTTACAGAAACAGACTCACACACATAGAAAACAAACTTATGGTTACCAGGGGGAAAGGGGAGAGGGATGTATAAAACTGCTACATATAAAACAGATGAACAACAAGGACCTACTATCCAGCACGGGGAACTGCACTCAGTACCCGGTAACAGCCTACAACGGAAAGGAATCTGAAAAGGAATCTGCATGTGTGTGCAGCTGAGTCACCGCGCTGTGCACCAGGACCTAAGACAACATGGCACATCAGCTGTACTTGAATTGAAGGAAAGGTCCCTGACGGCTTCCGATGGAGCAGTCAGGGGCCGATGCCTGCTCCTCACTGGTCTGATGCTTGGAGATCCCCTTGCTCCTGGCTCTTCTTGGCTTCCCTGCTTTGTCTTCTCTCCTTTCCTTTGGGCTCTCCTTCCGCTCACCCCATACAATGCCCGTCTGCCAGGCAGGGCGCTCGGTGCCCCTCGGCTCCTAACAAACGTGACCGTGATTCATAGGGTCACAGGAATTCGTTGGACTTCCGTGTTCAAATGCTGCATTTTGGGTCTAGCCTTCCTTTCTTTAGCCTGGCTTTCTGCTCCTCAGAACTTAATACAATGGGTGGTCATCCTGCACATGGTCCCATAGTTTTCATAATGATGAAATTCACAATTACAAAATCCATCCCACGTACACAACCAAGTTAGAAAAGGAGACTTCCTGCTGTTCTCACGTCTGTGAAACCTGCAGCAGAACTGTAAGCACGCCTGGCACCACGAGCAGGGCGTTGCTCACCATGGACGGCGCGCCGGCACGGCCTGGCTCCTCCGTGCAGGGCCCCGTCTTCAGGCCGGGGGAGCTCTGCGGGAAGCGGCGGTTTCTCGGTTGATGGGGGACCAGCCGGAGGCTCTGCCCTGAGGATCCGATGCTCTCTGCTGAGGAGTTTTAATGCATCGGCGTGGTTGTCGCCATGACTGTGCAGGACAGTTCAGACATTTCCACGCTACGTGTTCTGCTTTCGAAGCCGTTCCACACCACCCAGAATTCTCCCCCAAGCCAGGCTTTCTCTGCAGGTTCCACTCTCCAATCTTCTACGCAGCGAATTGCTCCTAATTCTGTATCTAAACTGGCCTTCAGCACCACGTTTGGAGGAGGAAAACGAAGCTTTTAAAACTTGCTGCCGACTCGGAGAGCTCCTCTCCTGGGTGCTGTCTCTGGTCTCAGCAATTGTATTTTTTTTATCTGACATTTTTATGTGAATAAAATAATCTCAGTTCCTTAAATGAGACAATTAAGCTCCGCTGTACACTGTTTCCCCAGCGCGGTGAGGGTTTCACTGAGAGAAGGCCTTAGTCCAAGCCCCCAGTAGGAGCCCCGCTCTGCCCTCCTTCCTGACTGACACCTGTGCCTGCGTTACTTGGCTAGGCGGGGAGGGAGCTGGGTGGCACCCCGCGGGTGACACCAGTCTGAGCAGCTTGGACCCACGTGGTCGTGGCCGGCACAGGGACGAGGACCCCCTTCTCCTTCCCAGCAGCCCACGTTCTGATAGGGCAATAGCTTCGTCACTCTGGTGCCAGCTCCTGAAACTCCGCATTCATTACAGCATGTTCCTTCTGCTTGCAGGGACCTCGGCCCCAGCTCCATCATCGCTGGGGGACCGGAAGGCTGAGGACTCAGTCTCATGAGAGGCCTGTCGTGATGGGGAATTCCTTAGAACTTACTAGTGTTCAACACACTCATTTTCCTTCCCTGGGGGAACGACACTTCTTTATCAGGTTTGATCACGGAATCGTGTTTCTTCCAAGGAGGGGCTCAGGAGAATCACAGGGGCCAGCCCCCAGCTCGCCAGTGCATCACTGTGGGGGCGGGGTGACAGGAGAGGTCATAACATACATCATTTCTGACCAGAAGCCTTAAAAGTCAGCTCAGGTCTCCTCTTTTCTCTCTTTTCCTTCTGTGTCAAGATAATCCAAACAGCTCAGCCTCTCGTCCAGCTGAGCCACAAAAAAGCGTGGAGAAAACCACACCAGGGGACACTGCACCCCCTGACGCCCCCTTAGTGGCGAGCATTTTCTCTCCTTGGACTCAAGAGGTTTTGTTCTGTAAGAAGACCTTACACTTGCTTTCCGTCATCCAGAAACGTTCCTCTCTGCGTTCCGCAGGACTGTGATCTCCTTGTCTTCCCACCCCGGCTTCAGCAGCCTCCTGTGTCAAGTGTATTCATGGTTATTCTCCGTCAAGGCTCTGTGTCTTTCCTTGGAAAGCCTCATCACCTCTTGTCCTAAGGCCAGTTTGACGTAAGGCCAAAAAGTCAGAGGAGGTAGTATTTCAGTCATGGACCCAGAATGCTGCCCATCGGGTGTGAATTCACAACACCCAGCTCTGTCTCTCCATCCGCCCTCAGAGGAAAAGCCCAGAGAACGGACTTCCTTGCATCTTCTGAGGCATAAACGGAAGCTCCTCCCTGATCACGCAGATTACGGTCACCCCGCTGCACCGTGCTGCGCCCTGAGCGGGCCCGGTCCACACCGCACCAGGCGCTCGTGCGGCGCAGAGGTGGCGTCCGGGCCCGGGCCTGCGAGGCCGCGGCACCCTTTTGAGAGTTTCAGAAGTAAGTCAAGTTGCTTTAAAAATAAAAAGGCAGGGATGGGGCTGGCTCTCCCTGGAATTACTCCCAGGACACAGTACATAACAGAACGAATGTGTTTGTAAGTTAAATGAAAGAGCCATGAAATTCTTGGATAAAAATGAAGCATGTTGTGTTTTGGTCTAAAAAAAGGGAAAATACCCTTTCCATGATGCTGCAAAGGGATAACACTTTGGCATAACTAATGAAAATAAACTGTACAGTCTTTCAGAACACACAGAAAAATATGTGCTATCAGTAAACTTAGAATGGTGAAAGAAGTTTCCATATACTTTTGATTTTAGAACGCAGTAAAAAAACAAAAACAGCAAAAATAATGCGGTGAAGAACGCTGTGATTGTGAGGCACGGGTAAGTTGTTAATAGTAGAATGTGCTGGTTGGGGCAGTCTGTTTGCTTTAATTACAAGCTAGGGGTTATAAATAGGTAAAAAAACAAATTTCTTCAGTACAGCGCAAGGAACTATATTCAATATCTTGTAATCAGCTTTAATGAAAAAGAATGTGAAGATGAATATATGCATGTATGTTCATGACTAGGACATGACACTGGACACCAGAGATTGATACATTGTAACTGACTGTACTTCATTTAAAAAAACTTTTTCTAATTGAAAAAAAATTAAAAAAAAAGAAGTTGTGGATCATAAAAAGGCACTATTATAAACAAACTACTACTTTAAAAATAGCCCAGTCTTATAACTCATGACTGAAGTGCAGTTTAGGAGCTGTGTTCATGGTTCCGATTGCCCCGGACACAGATGGTAGGTATGGTTTTGACTTTATGAGTTTTACTGGAATACCTGATTCATCAGTTCTGTTTTGTTATCTGCAACATATACAAATACACTGAACAAGCTCTATATTCAAGCCATCTGTAAAGAGCACTTGAATGCGGTGTCTCTCCTCCCTCCCTGCCTTCCCTCCGTTTCTCTCCCTCTCTCTCCTTCTCTCTCACAGATTTGCCCTCCCCCGCAATGAAATGACATAAAACACTTGGATAACTTCAAAAACATGAAACCAGTATATTTTGGAAGCAGGCACGTGGAGGTATAGCCTCTCCTATGCTGAGGAATTCTCTGGAATATAAACGAAAACCCCAAGAGTGGAAAGAGGCTCTGTAACAGCAGACTGAATCGAGAATAGAGACCAGCAGTGCTGAACATGACCCGGGACGGATCACTCACTCTTGTAGCTGACAAACCTGTAACAGGGGAAGGGTGTTAGCAAGACTCCCAGTGAAATGACAGCACAACCGTGAAAGAGACGTTCAAATCCTCTGAACCCCTAGCTGGCTAATCCCTGAGAGTTCAGGGCGATTCTCCCCATTTATGTGGAGGAGGAAACTGGGAGCATCTGTGGCGAAAGCACATGAAATGAGTAAATAAAAGGGCATGACTTGTGCAACAGCTCTGTGCTCGGACCACGGAGAGACCACCTCTCCAGTTCACATAACGTCACATGGAGCAAAAGCATCGCTGTTTCCGGAATGACCCGCTCAGCCGACGCCCGGATCTGCGACGCCGGCTCCGTTTCTGCACCTGCTCGTTCCCCCGCGCAGAGCGTGTGCTGCAGGGAGGAGAGGCGGCAGCACGCGGAGAGGCGGGTACGTGAGCCGACGGAGGGTGCCCACGTGCGCTGTGCCCATGCCGTTCCGGCACAGGGCTCCCAGAGGGAAGCCGATCACTCAGGCCATGTCAGGAAAACCAGGAACCGAGTTCTTTGACGGATCTGTGATGACAGGAGAGCCAGGGTGCTCCGGAACACCACCCGCACCTCTGCTTAATGAAAACCACTTTACTCTCGTTTATGGGCTAAGCAATAATTCTCCTTAATAACACACACCTCTCGCTTGTTTCTACATTTCAGCTTCCTGAAGTGAGACAGGCAGCAGTGGGCTCAGTCCCCTCCTGCACGTGGGTCAATGGGTTTTGTAGTTGAGGTCATGACACAAAAATGGTTGTAAACAGCAAAGGTTTAATCGTTCATCCCGCTGTCCCCGGCTCCCTCTGCCTGACCTTCCTGTCCACTACTTACCACGGCCAGGTACACTGACCGCTGGGGTTTCACACAGCATGGTTTTGTCAACCGAGAGATGGAGTCACCAGAGGCGTTACCCACATCCCCTAACCTCTCTGTCTTGGGCCATCTTCATCTTGCTGGGTTCCATTCTTGAGAAAGGCTTATCTCTCAGATTAGACTCAACCGAAGCCGGAAGGCATGGGACCCAGCAGACACGGGCCAAAGACGAGCCTGGTCCTACACCTGAGCGCCCAGCTGGTGAGACTACGGAGGTGCCGGAAGAGCATCCTTCCCCAGCGTCTCTGGGTGAAATGCTCTGACTGAGAAGATGCCTACGGTTGCTGAGAGTTAGAACATACACGTAGGGGTCAACGGGAAAGCCAGCCGTGTGCCACAGAACTGTGAAACAGCATCATGAATCCGCCAAAGATGGAAATTCTCCCAAGAAGGTCTCTTTCTTCCTTTACTGAGTGTGAAGTTCCTTCTATTAGAATCAGGGAGAGTCTTCAGCCTCAGGCTTGTTTGTCTTCAGGAAAGATGGACAAAGAGAAAAAAACTTCAATAAAGATAATGCTTTTTGGAGCTGAGAGCACACAGCATTACTGAAGGGTGTTTCATTTTATTTAAAATTTTTTTCAGATGTGGGTGGGAACCTCTCAGCCTATCAGCGTGAGCTGCTCACTGTGTCTACAGCGGCACTGAATCGGTGCATTAGTGATTTCCATCTTGCCTTGCAATAGCACAGTACATTTTTAATTATATTTATTGTAAACACTTCAATCTATTATCGCTAAAATGTATTTTAATGCACTTTAATTTTAAAAAATCCACTCAGGCCCAGAGAAGAGATTTATGCGCAGGAAGTTGGGGGTGGAGTGGGGTGGGGAAGCTGTTGCAAAACCAACTAAGAGGGCAGTGTGATCCGAAAGGCTTGAGACCTGCAGTCCTGGAAGCTTCTGGAGTTTCCCACAGTTCCTTCCCTCCATCCGTTGACCCCCTTACCTCCAAAACGCACCATCACCAGCGACAAGGCCAGCTGGACAAAGCCTGCAACTCCCAACGTCCCTCTCAGCGGCTTCAGACGCCCTCCCCGCGGCTCCGCGCACAGACCTGGCTCCCGTTCCGGCGGCTCCCCTGGGGAGCTGGGTGGTGCGGGCACAGCCCAGCCTGCCCCTGCGGGGCTGCTCAGAACCGCTCCTTCCCGGCATTGGTTGGATGGAAGCCGAGTGTTACAGCTCTTTCTCATGTGGGAAATCGCATTTTAACAGACCTGGGTTTGAATTTGGCTGCACCTTCCCGGCCCCAGCGCACCTCCGTCATTCAGTCCTCAGCAGTCGCGGAGCCCACCGAAGGCTTCTCCCCACGGGTCCTCCCACAGTGAACGGCTGGGTACTCGCTCTCCTCGTGGAAAACGACAGTTGAACATAATCTTTTGCTACTGACACCTGGGCCTGAAGCACAGGGACCCGCAGCCAGTCCCTCACGTGTCCCAGCCCAGGGTGTCCGTGAGGTCTGCCTTTCTGGGTCCCTGGTGCCCCGTGGGACTGTCCCTGTCCCTGTCCAGGCCTGCTGCCCAGCTTCACCTGGCTCTTGCCCCTTGGGTTACTCATCTGAGCAGCCCACCTTCCCTTTCTTTCCCTGCTGCTGCCCTGTCTTCTTCCCACAACCCAAGCCTGAGCTTGGGTTTGGCCTTGACCCTCACCCTTGGGTGCACGTGTCTGGGGTTTGCAGCCCTCCCCTGGATGCGGGGAGGAAAGGGCTCCCTCCAGCGCCCCTGCTGACGCCCTCGGGGCCAGCCCTCCTTCCCCCGGCCCTGCCCCTCGGGGCCCTGTAACGGCCCTGACGGTGCGAGTCAGGCAGATTGTCTTCTGCGGCAAAGAAGTACACGTCCGTCCTCAGTGGCGGTTGGCTGATTAAACTCGGCGTCACATGTAAACGCTTCATGGCATTCAAAAATGTCCTTTCTAATTACACACTGGTTTATCTCTAAAACACTCACGTGCTGGATGTGGTGGCATCAGATTCATGGTAGGCACTGGTTTATCAAAGATGGTTTGAAGCAATGGACGTGTGCCTGACCTGAGCTGTGACTGGAGGTCCTGGGGCAGCGTGTGTTTCGTGTGTTCCTTGTGTTCTGTGGAAGCTCAGAGGATGCCGTGACGCCTTCAGCATCAGACCCAGAGGGAGGCCCCAGCTTTAAACACTGCGACATCTTCTGGGAATGGCCTTGGTCTCAAAGATCTTTTTTTACCTGTTTCAGCTTTATGCAGTATTAAAATTCTCCCCCAAAAGGCTGGGAAGAAAGAAAACCAGAGAGATAGCAGGATACCCCGGGCCACAGAAACGGGCCCTGGGATGGGTGCAAGGGTGGCTCTCATCTGCTGAGCATCCAAAACCCAGACAAAGCGTTGGGGATTTCTGTCTGTTTTGTTCAATGCTGTGAGCCAAAACCTATTATGGTGACTGACACAATCAATAAAGATGTGTTGAATGAATGATACGCGTTTCACAAGGGGACAAGCCAGCCGTGGGCTTTCCTGAGGGCACACTTCAGCATTGCCTGAGTCTGGCCTTCAGGTTACAGTGTCTTAATTACTCAAAAACAGTCTTCTTAAGTCTTTTTTTTTAAAAAGCAGACAAAACTGATTTTTTCTTCTTTTTACCGTTTCTATTTCCACGTTCAGGTCTGGCATTTTGTCACACCATCTGAGTGAAGTCACCATCACATGGGAAACAAAAAGCCAGCTGAACAGAGAAAGTAGCACAAAGACCATCATGAAAGGAAATAGCAGGGTCTGTGCCCACGAGAGCAAGGGTTACCCGGCAGCCAAAAAGGGGGCTGGAAATACAGTGACCGCACGGTCGTTCATGAAGAATTCCTGTCTCCCGTCTTTGCTGAAAAATAACGCCTGGCTGCAGGTACCAGTTTTTCTCTCAGAAGTGAAGGCAGTAAAACAAAGGAGAGACCTCATTGTTATTTCAAACAAGTGAGAAGAAGTGGCTGAATCTCCTTCATGCCCGAGAAAACGAGAGGATATAGACGCGGTTTATTATGAGGCTTTTGGAAGCTAACGGTGGGCAGCCCGCTGCAGGCGCGCTCGGTCTGCGCGCGGTTCTACGCGCGGTTCTGCCCGCGGTTCTGCGCGCCGCGCGCAGCCCCAGGCCGCTCTAAGGACGCACTTCTGCCCCGACGGCGGGACTGCGCCGCGCGGTGAGGGAGAGCGTGCGTGGCTGCAGCCGAGCGCGGCCTGCCGCGAGCCCGGGCCCATCTGCTTTTGTGAACGTCTTCGAGCCACCGTTGTGGCTCCGTTGGGTCAGCTGCTGTGAAAGAGGGCTGACATCCCTTTGGGCCACAAGCTCGGACTGCACCCCGGATAGCACCCGCCCGCTTCTCGGTGCAGCCTCGTCCTCACAAGGTGGGGTGCGCGCGTCTAGGAAGGCGCCAGCAGAGGTGAAGGGAAGAGACAATGATAAGACGTGACTCAAGACAGCGGCAGATGACGGCTGGTGTCTTTGACTCCCTTCCGCCCTCACACATCAAGAGTTTCTCTGCCAATGGCCGTGGGCACATCCGGTTGTTAAGGATCAGATTTCTTGTTATGCGCCATCTAGTAGGGTGACCGTCTTGTGTCCGAGGAAGAGCTGCCTCAATCTACACATCACTCACTTAAGTCCCATGCTAGATTCCCAGGCTGTCCTCCAGGACACTTTGGATTGAAAGGACTTCCTGCAGCTGCGCAGAAAAGGCAGCGCTGTGGTCATCGCCCACCGTAATCTGCAAGATGAGATGGGTGCGTTATCACCTTCCTGGATCCCCAGCCATCTCTTCCCAGGGACTCGTCAAGCTCCTCGCCCTCGCATCCTCCTGTGACACTGCTCCCACGCACAGCAGCACCTCAGGACCCTGCCATGTGCTCTCATAGCTGTGGGTGAGAGCACGCAGGACTCAAGTGTGGCCCTGACGAACTATTTTTTAGACTTACTATGTAGCCAAAGAGAATGGAGAGAAAATTATTTAAATCCACACTATGCATTATATGTCAAAAGAATCGTGGGCTAAGAGCTAAAAATCAAGCAAAAATTTGTTTTTTTAAAAAAAGAAAAAAACTTTAAAATCCATTTGTTGCCATTTTAGAAAAAGCATGTCAAATAAGAAATGAAGTTATGAGAGAACGGGTTGGCAGACTTTTTACTATAAAAATGTTAATCACACAAAGTGAAAAGCAACAGAAATGGAAGAAATAAGGAAAGAATAACGGGGAAAAGGTTTGCATCATGTAAACCAGAGACAGGGCTAATACCTTTAACAAACAGAGTTCTCCACAGAGATAGCGAAGACCACAGTGAGTGAGAGAGCCCAGGTTAGGAACACAAATTCACCGTGAAATACGAATGGTCAGAAGAAAAAGCCTATCTTCCTGGTTATCAAAGAAATGCAGAGTAAAGCAAGACCTGCAACCATTTCAACTCTATGCATTTTTTTTTTAAGAACAGCATTGCAGACCGTCGGGGCTGCTGGAGCATTGTCACAAATAGCATGTGGCTGGATGATCTGATATGGTTCTTTCTTGGTGAAAGCAATTAGATAGTATTTCAAGGTTCCCAAAGTTTCAGCCACTCTCTCATTAGCTCAAGAAATATTTGTTGATTATCTACAGTGTGCCAATGACCCTACCGTATGCTGGAAACTCAGTGATGGACCCAACAGACATGTCATTGCCTTCATGGCTCTTACAGTTGTTCTAAGGAAACAGACATTAAAAAATAAAATAATATGTATTTTCAATTGTTGGGGTCATTCTGACGGAGTGTAAGTACAGTGTGCATGAAGGAGGATTCTAGATTGAGACCGGATGCCGTGGGTCATTGAATGAGAAGTGTCAGGTGCCTGGTGCAAACCTGGATCTCCCAGACTGGCCAGGACACACGGTACCTTTGTTACCATGGATTGAACCTCTCTGGAATCTGGAGAGGTTCCCCAAGAGAGTGAAATTCCAGCTAAAGACTTGAAATGTGAGTAGAGCATGGCAAAGTAAAGAGGGAAGGAGGAAAGAACATTCTAGAAGGAGGGCAGTGAGTGGGAGGTTCTGAGGCAGGAGGGAGGGGCTACCACCAGGGAGCCCCTCATGACGAGTGCCTCCTGCAGGGCCCAGGAGGGCCTGGGTCAGCGAGGCCCGCAGGCCACACTGAGAACTTGCTTCTTCAGTCTGTGAACAATCGGAGTCCGTCTGGAGGGGGTTAGCAGGCAAGAGGCATGACTTCCATCCGTCAGCCGTCCCTCTGCTTGCAGTGGGCCTAATACCAGATGCAGGGGGGTTGGGAGGAGAGTGGGCACCGGGATTCCAGGAAGTGCAATGTTGTGATGTTCCAGGTGAGCAGGTGATGACAAGGGGTGGTCTTTAAACAGAAGGAGGAACCCCCTCACAGGTACACAAAGGTGATTCATGTGGTGTGGGGGCAAATGGGTAGCTTTAAGAAAATCAATTTTAAGATCCTCGAATTCCTTATGTAGCCATTCCTCTTCAATAAATGGTGTTTGGAAAACTGGACAGCTACGTGCATGAGAAGCAAGCTGGACTACTTCCTCACACCAGATACAAAGATAAACTCAAGGCGGATTAAAGACAAAAATGTGAGACCTGAACCCGTAAAACTCCCAGAAGAAGACACAGGCAGTGTGCTCTTTGCCACCGGGCTTTTGCATATGTCCCCTCAGGCAAGGGAAACAAAAGCAAAGGTAACCAAACGGGAAAACATGCAGCCAAAATGCTTTTGCACAGCAAAGGAAACAGTCAGCAAAATGAAAGAGGAGTCCACCTGGATCACGCCTGGGAGGGAATGCTGGCAAATGATGCAGCTCATAAGGAGTTAATAATCATAACATATAAAGCCCATAGAACTCAACATCAGGTAGCCCAGCCCGATTAACAGATGGCAGAGGATCTGAATGGACATGTTTCTGAAGAAGATATGCAGGTGGTTAACAGACACATGAAAAGATGCTTCACATTGGGAATCATCAGGGAAATGCAAATCAAAGCCAAGATGAGATAGCACTTCACACCTGTCGGAATGGCTAGCGTCAAAAGGAAACAAATAGCAAATGTTGGCAGGGACGTGGAAAAAGGGAGCCCCTGTGCCCTGTTGGTGGGAATGTAAATGAGTGCAGCCCCTCCGAAAACCAAAACGGAGTTTCCTCAGAAAATTGGAAGTACATCTACCATGCAGTCCAGCAGTCCATTTCTGAGTAATTTCTCAAGTCAACAAAAATACTAATTCAAAAAGATACACGCGCCCCTATGTTCACTGCAGCACTACAACAGCCAAGATGTGGAAGGAACCCAAGGGCCCACCAACAGACGACTGGATGAAGAAGATGTGGTCTGTATACCGTGGAATATCACTCAATTATTGAAAAAAAGAACTCTTGCCATTTGTGACAACATGGTTGGCTCTAGAGGGTATTGCACTAAATGAAATAAGTCAGACAAAGTCAGATACCATGTGATCTTGTTTATATGTGGGATCTAAAACCAGAAGAAACAAAACAACAGAAATACAGACTCACAGAAACAGAGAACAAACTGGTGGTTGCCAAAGAGGAGAGGGTGGGTGTCTGTAAAACAGGTAAAAGGGTACAAACCTTCAGTTATAAAATAAATAAGCCACGAGAATGTAACACACAGCATGAGGAACATGCTCAATAACACTGTAATAACTTTGTGTGGGGGCCAGTGGCCACTAGCATTGTGATCATTTCATAATGTACGAAATGTCAAATGACTATGTCACACACCTGAAATTAACGTAGCATTGTATGTCAAGTACGTTTCAGAAAACACCCAGACCCCTCAAAACTTCACAGATTACACTAATTCTGATTCTTTGCAGAAAGAAAGAAAGAAAGAGAGAGAGAAAGAAATAAAGAGAGAGAGAAAGAAATAAAGAGAGAGAGAAAGAAAGAAAGGAAGGAAGGAAGAAAGAAATCAACGACAGCCATAACATTTAGTTTCAGTTAATGGAAGATTTCAGGGAAGATCTCCCAGAATCTTACAATGTCACACCTAGTACCATACTTTCCTGGTGATTATTGGCAACATTAGCACAAAATTTGTTTAATTTTGGAAAAATCCCTAGTGTTCCATAAGTTCATTGTGTAAACCCACATCTGCTCTGCATGCATTTAGGAATTTTGCTATGTCCCACCCCAAATTCTCTTCCTAAAAGGTGACTCGAGAGTCCTAGAGTTGGAGGAAGCGGGCGTCCTATGTTTTGTTGACCTCAAAAGTGTGAGGCTGTCCTCTAATCACTGTGGTGTCTGTTAAAGATTCATCGTAAGTAAACATTCATGAATGTACCTTGGCACGTAAGTTGCTATTTTTAACCTAAACTATGCTTCTCTCCTTTTTTTTTTAAGCACAAGAAAGTTTTACTCTGCTGTGCACATTTTAAGCATTTGAAAATTCCTTTTTGTGATTGATTTTTCAGAAAAAAAGCAGGATTTTCTCATGGAATTATTTGGGAAGGGAAGGGTTGCAGCTTCATGTCTGGCTGTAGGGCATCTGTGTTATGCTTACAGAGGCTGCTGTTGCTGGTCACACCGTCTGGCTGACGGTAACGCAAAGCCTGCTGGTGTTTTAAGTGGAGACTAAATGCGTGCTCTGAACAGACAGGCACAGCGAGCATCAGAAAGGAGAACGATGCCCACAGTAAAACATTCATAGGCCTCGGGGACTCCAGATCTTCCTCAGCTTAACAATCATTACGTCCTAGATCAGAAGCTGAAAATATTGTAAATTGGAAAAAACATTTAACACAGATAAACTACTGAACGTCGCGGCTTAGTCTACCTTATCTTACGTGTACTCAGATGTTACAACAGCCTAAAGTTGGACAAAACTCATCTAACGCAAAGCCTGCTTTTAAACAAAGTGTTGACTATCTCATGCAGTTTGCTGAATACTGTACTGAAAGGGGAAAACAGAATGGTTGTGAGGGTGCAGAATGGTTCTGAGTGTGCGGGTTCTTTACCTACCTGATCCCTGGCTGACTGGGGCCGTGTCTCCCTGGCACTGCCCAGCTTCACAGGAGAGGAACATAACTCCATGTCTCTAGCCTGGGGAAAGATCCAGAGCATGGTTTCCACTGGACGCGTATCAGTTTTGCAGCACAGTAAAGTCAAAACATCGGTAAGTTGAACCACCCGAAGTCGGGGACCTCCGGTATTTGTCATTGCTTTTCCAAGTTGAAAATACCTTTTTGCATCAAATACCTAGCAGCAGGGATAGACATTTTGGCTTAAAAATAATAAAGAACTAAAGAGTTTTCATAAACATATTTAGAAAAGCCAGCACACACTGAAACATAAGTCAAACACCAAGCAGAACAGAAAAATAAACAAACAAACCAGCCCAAACTGAGGGTTCTTCACTGGAAGTTCCACTTTCCAGCTGAAATAGTGTATTTGGTCGATGCTGAAAAAATTGGATGCGGGGACACGGTCCTGGCACTTTTCTAACCCCTCTTATGAATTGTAACTGACACTTGAAATAGCATGAAATTCCGTGGGCTGTTGTGTGATCCCGATGTGGAAGAAATGAGCTTTAACTGACCTAGAAGGAAGCATTAGTGTGATGACATCACAAGTTCACCTTATTCCTAAGGGACACTCTCTTCCTGGGTGAGTTTCTTGACTCTTTCAGATCCTGTATTTCTAGAATCCCTTGTGGCAGAAACTGCGAGTCACCTGCCCTCTTAACTATGGGCAGCCCTCCAGAAGGTACACATTCTTTTTGCTGTGGCCATGAACTTAGGGCAGTGAGGTTCCACAGAAGCTCTTGGGGTGGCTCTTGCTTAAATCAAGCCAACCCTTGGGGCCTATTCCCCATTTTCAAATCGAGTGTAGGCAGGGCGAGTGGTCCAGCTGTAGCGATGGTGTTGAAGAACAGATTTGCTGGGGGATCTGGGAAATCTTTCTTTGCTCTTAAAAATAAACAACCCTCAAGGAAGTAAAGAACAATTATAATCATGTTGTGATGCTTGGGTTCAGGGCAGCTACTTTGTAACCACGAGGAATATTAAGCAGATGAGCAAAACCAGGATGAGAAAAGCCCGAGAAGGCAGCGCAAACACAGAGAAAGAACTTGAGTCCTTTTTGACCCTGAAGAACTTACTAGACTGTGGAACTATGGCTTTCATATCAAAAGCCAGAGTCAACACTATTGATCAATGAGTTTGACTTTGAAGGTCCTCACTTCGACAGACCCTTAAAGTAACTCCACCTCTATGGGAGGCACTTCTGAATCCTAATGATGAAACATTCTGGGGGACCCCAAGATCGGTTTAGGGGTTTAGAGGGTACAAAAGCACTCATAACAACACTGCCATCTTCTGCCTTTTTACTTTTCTTGTAACAAGGGTTCCAGTGGAGTTTTCCAAAGTTTGCGTGACCTGAGGTATCACAACAGATTAAATGCAGAAGCTGATACGAGACTCCAACTGCCTTTTACTCAGCCAGCTGCTAAGAGGTTTTCAAAAAGGTCAGAAATGTAACTCTTATAAGGAAATAGTTTTTAAGTTATTTTCATAAATATGTTATTTACATTGCCATATATTGGATTTCTTATTAATTATAGATAAGTGAATAAATATTTAAATATTTTCTAGGTTCTAATTATGGATACAATAAATATCAGGAGATAGAGCCCAGGTCAACAGGAGCTCTGTGGAATTCTCGGTCACTTGTTAAGGGTGTGAAAGCATCTTGAGATCAAAATATTTGAGAATTGCAGACCAGACAAATGCTTTTCAAACACAAGAAAAATCTCAGATGTCATCTCTCATAGCTCAAGATCCTCATTTAGCAGAAAAACATGGGTGCCAACTTTGAGGCACTTGTCCGAGTTCTCATGGGGACTTAACTGATGCCCTCAGATCGCGCTGCTCCATCTTCCCAGTCTCTATCCTCCCAGGTACCCTGTGGCTCGGGGTGAAGGTGTCAACATTACACAGTTGGTTGTAGTCTGAGATGAATTTGGTTGAACTTTATCTAATCTCCTGGTCACTTATAGACCTTGGGGAGTCACTGGTCAGACACATCAGGATCACCTCTCTTTCTAGCAGTTCTGATAACTGACCTGACTTCACTGGGATGCTCAGAATTTGGTGATGATTCTCTTTTTACTGAAGTTTGGCCTCCAGATATGTCCCAATTCTATCTCAAATATTTAAAGCCCTCTCAAAAAAATGAGAGCTTTCAGAAGGGAGGAAAGTGTGTTGCAGCAACCACCTCCTTCGGAAACTAAAATTGACCTGTAATGAGCATCACTGTAAGGTTCATATTAATTTATTCCTAGCTATTCAGCTTATATTGAGCTGTAATTTGGATCAGTTGCCTGCTATTAGTTAAACTAATTAATGTGATTATTAGATTCAGTTAAAAATACTTTTTAATTTTACAACACTGTGACTTCCTATAGATTTGGAAGAAAAAAAAAAGTACATGATGATTAACACATAGGAAAAAAATTAGAAACGGGAATGTTGGAGAGAAAACCAGTCTTTGGATTCCATTTCCAGCCTTCTGCATAGATATCTCAATAACCATCAATGTGCATTTACCACTGAATACGTAGCACATTTCCACACTTGCTGCATATGACCAAGAGAAATGAACACTGCTGGAGAGGCAGACACGAAAATACAAGGTGGGGAGAAGAAGGGTATAGCTCAGTGGTAGAGCACGTGCTTACCATGCACAAGGTCTGGGGTTCAACCCCCAGGACCTCCATTAAAAACTAATTAAACAAACCTAATTATTTCTCCCTCCATCCCTCCAACAACAACAACACAAAGAAAGGACAAGAGACACAAGAAGTCAGAGGTGGAGCCAGCGCTAGAAGTCGGGATGGAACCAATGTGACAGGGTGAATGTTGGGAAACTATGGAGAATCTTTTCTTCTCCTTCTCTGAGCAGAACAGTGAGCGGACAATCAATTTAGGAAGCAGAGGGGAAGGAATCAGCCAGATTGTACTTTTGAAAAATAAAACAATACCTAGTTTCAGGCTTCACAAAAAATTGGATACTCGCTGCTTTGATTATGAATATGTAAGACATGACTGGTTATTTCAGGGTTGGGGTCTATTTGCATTCTGTTCATCTGCTCAGCTGTACTGAACACACAGTAGGTACTTAAGTATTCAAGAAGCAATTTTTGGAAAGAATAAAGCAGTGCTGTGGCAGGCAGAGTAATTGCTCCCCCCATCTCCGGAGATGTCCAGGTCCCAATCCTTAGAACCTGTGGACATGCCACCTCAATGGAAAAGAGTCTGCAGATGTGGCTAAGTTGGGAACTTTTAGATGGGGAGGTTACCCGCGTGGTGCCGGTGGGCTCAGTGTCATCACAGGGGTTCTGATAAGAGGGAAAAGGAAGCAGAAGGGACTGAGATAATAAATGTGTGTTCTTTTAAGCCGCCAAGTTGTTAGTAATTTGCTACAGCAGCAATGGAAAATTAATACAGTGTGCAGTAAGTGTTTGTTGAAATTGAACCGAAAGAGCTTACCAATAGATATGATACATGAAGTATACACGGAGAGAGGAGAATTTTAATGTGAGAGATTCCAGTTGTCCAGTTTCTGATTGTCATGTTTCAGAATGTGAGACAAAAGATAGGATTCAGATCAAGACCAGAAAGGAGAAAATTCTTCAATTGTGAGACACAGTCACCATATTGAAGAGCGATTATGTGACTGACGTCCTCAAAGTGTCTCCTGGAACAATGTTCAGAGGAGACAGAATGTTCGGAGGAACACAAGAATGACTGCATTTCCATTGCTTTAGTATCTTTTTCAAACCTGGATTTCTGCAGCATATTAAAAAGTGATTTAATGCCCTTTTGGTGGCTTTCCTTATGTAATCAGTTCTCTCATCCCTTTTTCTGGTTCATGACTCCTCTGACTAGGGAAATGTTTGCTTTCAAGAAGTCTGCATAAAAAATAATGGTTTTCTTTAATAAAAATATTTTCCAAAATAGAGGGCTTATCTGCCCTCCCAATTTAGACATCTGATGAGATAATCAAAGGACACCATGCTTTTTTTTTCCAAGGTAATTTTTATAAATCTAATTCTGATACATGGTCATAGTGATTTAACATTCATTCTGTTATTGTAAATGCTTTCCTTAAGCCTCCCAGAACAGTCTATTTCTAAAAATCCTTAATTTTTCCCAATAGTCACATAGATCTGCTGCTTTATAATTAGATTTGGAAAAACAGTACAATTCTTTCTTTCTGAAAGAAAAAAAAGATATTTTCCTTTATTACCCCTTAGTTTCTAAAAATAGGCTGGAATTAAATGTCATGTACCTTTGGAATTCATTTTATAAATACACTTGGTAACTAGGAAACTCATTATTTATAATCTAGGAATTCTTTCCGTGGTAACTGTCGTAAGGTCACAGTCATGGAGCTGCAACGAGACTAGGAGGCGACTGAAGACTTGACCAAACAAAGTCTATTCGCAGGAGGGGGTGACGGCTGGTGCCCCGATTGCCCAGATGAATGAGGTGGGGCTACGGGCTTAAGCAAGCAGCCGCATCTATGGCTCAGCTTGGTCTTCTCCCCGCTGGCCTTCTCTGGGCCAAGAAATGCTGCCAGCAGCACCAACCCTCTCATTTCATGGCCCTGGGAGACCCTGACTGCCGTTTAGTGTTTTCTCCCTCTTGTGACACCACGCGTGGGTTGATCATGTCGGCACAGCGCAGGGCTGCCAGAGTCCAGTGTGTAGGCGAGAGAGGGAGGCGGCCTCCGGTGCAGGCTCTGTCCGCACAGGTTCAAGCAGGGTCTCGCCACGTCCCAGAGCCTTGCTGGGCAGCCCCCCAGGGAGCCTGGGAGCAGCCCCGAGGGACCCGTCCTTGCCACCAGCTTGTACTTAAATCCCGCAAGAGGCAGAAATCAGCCCTTAATCAGCCACACAGATGGCACCTTCTCCATGACGCCTTCATAACTTGTTCAGACGAATGAGGGATGCAACCTCCCATCAACAAGCTGATAGGCCTGGCAGCAGCGGCTTCCACCCTGAGCTCCCCGGTGTGGACGGGGGGTGGAATCAGCACCCCGGTGTGGACAGGGGGTGGAATCAGCACCCCGGTGTGGACGGGGGTGGAATCAGCAGCCCGGTGTGGACAGGACATTGAATCAGCACCCCGATGTGGACAGGAGGTTGAATCAGGATGTGTGGTGACAACAGGCCGCAGTCAGCGAGACTCAGGTGTCCAAAAATGATCCAAGAGCTTTGCCTTCTTCTCAACTGGGTTAGTTAAGAAGGACTTAACCCCTATTTTTAATATAACATCAAAAAATATTGCTGTCATCATAATCTATAAAGAGAAATGATGTGAACTAAGAATTTAGAAAATGAAATTAATTAAAATAAAGCCCTCACCAATGCCAGAAGAACACAATTTCAGAAATATCTTCTTGGAGTAAATCACAGGGCTCAGTGAGAGTCATTCACATAATTCCGTAATATTAGCAATAGTTACCTGGTTCAGTTTGGTCCCACTAAAGTGTGTTACGCAAAGGACATGAAGGGCAGTTTACAGAAATACTAATGTGACGAAAGGGCCTGATAAAGAGAGAAAAGGAGCACCAGCTGACTTAAGTGATAACCAGTGGGAATGAGATGCTGTTTTTCTGAACCCATCAGATGAGCAAAGACTGAAAAGTCATTATTTCACAGGGTACAGAGGATAGAGGCCAACAGATGGTGTCATCTGCTATTGGCAGCAGTGAAAGTTGTGGAATCTCTTTGGAGAGCATTTTGGTGACGTCCAGCAGAATGCAGCACACGTGTACTCTGACTTCCCAATTTCACTTTGGAAAATTACCTTAGAGGTGTATCCTCATTCCTGCATGGAGGCGTGCACGAGCATTTTCCTGGCAGCCTCGTTTGAAATGTTAAAAGTGGAAACACTATAAATGTCCATCGACAAAGAATGAGTCGTTAAATTGTGGTACATTTAGAAAGTAGAGCTATTTTTTAAAATGATAGATGAATCAGCACAAATATAGAATAATATTCCAGATAGGTTAATTTTTTAAAAGATGCATAAAGATGCTAAGAATTCATTCCCGTCTGTACAATAAGAAAGGGAAGGGAAGAATACATAGGAGTTTACAGACTTAGAAAACAGTATTTCCTAATTCTGAGCTACACAGAAGGAACTGCTAAGGCTGATTTCTTCCAAAGATGATGCAGGTTCGTGAGATGGTGATATAGGTTCACGAGAAAGGGTTCTATTTCTTTATCTTTCTACTTGACTCTGTGGGGAGAAAGGTGAACAGTATGCATACACAACACGCATTCTTCTAATTGTAAAAATAATTTTTACTGTGCATGGATAACGACGTCTCTGCCTCTGGCCCAGGAGTCTTGTGTCTTTTGTAAACATTCAGGACACTCTGCTTGTCTAGCTTGACGGCTTGTAGAGAGGTGGCGTCTTGGTCCTTCATGGTTCCTTGAACTCCCGATGGAGCCCAGAGGCCAGCATTTTTGGATAGAGACCTGGAGCACCTGCTCCTTCAGGTGTGGACACACTCTGCTCTCAACTTTCTCCCACCTCGAGCATCACTTCACTGTGGCTCTGACTCGCCCTTCAGCATGAGTGAGCTTGGTTATTCGATGGCTTCTGACACTGGGCATTGGTTTCTGTGTTCCTCTCTGAGCTCAGTGGGTCCTCTCTTTGTTAGGACAGGAACTCACGCTCCAGGAACCACTTCTTCTGCCCATCATTCTTGCCGGCTGCCCTCTCCCCTGATGGAGTGAATTTAGCGGAGGATGACAGCTCTAAGTCAGCTACTTGATGCAACAATAAATCAAGTAAGTTTTCAGGACTCTGCCAGGGTTGGTCCAAGGGAGAGAATCTGAAAAGGATCTAGAGTCTAGGATTATTTGCCTGAATCTCACGAATAGGATGTGCTCGGTACAAATGCATGAATTTAATGAATGAACTAAAGCCAATTCCAGATCTTTCGACATACAACAATTATGGTCTCTCAACAATTTCCCGGTGCATAAATGGGGAAGAACAAAGGCAACCTGGAGGGGAGTCACACTTCTCGTCTGGAAGATCCTGTGTGAGCTGACATGCGCAACAAGCTGTCGGGGTAACTAAAGGGGAAAAGATACGACTAACCCACGTCTCCGTGGAGCACCGAAAGGCTGTGACGGCCCTGCGGGCTGCGTCCTCTGCTCCTTGACCGAGCTGAACGTTGCATCATTTTTTCTTTACATTGATGTTAGTTAGCCTTCAGTAACTTGGAATCTGACTTTAAAACAGTGTGCTTTAAATAATCAAAGGCAATCAAGAATTAAGGCATTATGTGGATGTGTTTCTGCATATTTTCGCAATGAGTTTTTTTTTAATTAAGTTGTGGTATTAGATGGTAGTGAGAAAACTGGGTAGTAAAGAGCTTTTAAAAAAATAAATACAGTGAAGGAGGAAAGGGAAATTATTGAAATGAGTTACTGAATACAGGAAATTACTAACCTAAAATGCATGCGATTAATGATACAATTGTGACCTAATTACCTTCTTGAAGACTGAACAGTCTTCTCCTGTAACCTGTGCTGCTTAAATGTTGTCCGTCTCACAGTTTGTGAACAGACAGAGGACACGCTCTTCTAGTGAGTGCCTGGGTCTCAGTGCGCATCGCTCTAGAGAACAGAGTCCTTTCAACGGTCCACGCTTAATCTAGAGTGGAGAACAGATGCATTGTGGATGGAGAAACAGATCTTAGAACATGCACCTTGTTTTGTCCTTAAGTTATGTGTTAAATTTAAATTAGAAATGATCCACTCAGTACAAATTCCAGTGGCATGAGAGCTGTGACAGTGTCACCATCAGCATCTTTGTCCGAAAGCTTAATTGCACTTGGAGAAGATGAATTGAGGGGGAGATGAACTGGACGCACCTCCTTCGTGTGTCTGTGTGAGTGCTCAGGTGTGGCTGAGACCTCCCCACGGTTACAAGACCAGATCAAAAGGCTGTTTAAAATGCTTGCGTTTAAAGTGATTCCTCTCTGAAGGCCAAAGCTACAAGGAGATACATCTTCCAAAAACCCTGAACACCAAATGCCAACCAACCAAAAGGTAAAGTAATCCAACAGGCGAGACACTAGTGATTCTCCCCCACCCAACCGCTCCCCAAAAAAGCCAGAAAAGGTCATTTCGTATGCATCTCACAGATCAACCCCGATCTCTGATGAAACTGGAGATTTAACTTCCAGTAGGCAAACCTGCTTAAGAAATGCGAGTACATGCTGGGCTGCCCTGAGGCGCCTGACCACTTTGTTTCTTACTTCTTTTTTCTTTTTAATTGAAGTATGGTCGATTTACAATGTTGTGTCAATTTCTGGTGCACAGCATCATGTTTCAGTCATATATTCATTTTCAAATTCTTCTTCCTTATAGGTTACTACAGGATACTGAGTGTGACTCCCTGTGCCGTACAGAAGAAACTTGTTATTTGTCTGTTTTATATATAGTAGTTAGGATCTGCAAATCTCCAGCTCCCAATTTATCCCTTCTCACCCACTCCCCCACCCGGTGACCATACATTTGTTTTCTAGCTGACTGCTTTATTTAATCAACATATCCCATGAAACTAAAGGCGGGTGGGCTACGAGGTGACGGATCCCCGGGTGGCCAGTCAAGTGAGGAGACCTTCCCCTGTGCCCTTGGGCATGAAGCCCAACTTTCTCCAATACAGTCCAACCCCCCTTATCTCCCTTGGCCGCCTCTGTTCTCTGTGTTGGATAAGTTAGACCACGTGTGCTCAGGCCCAGTGCAGAAATAAAGGATGATAGTGTTTCTTTAGTTGTGTCTTCCTGACTCTCACTGGTGACATCTCTGTCCCTCCCTCTCTGTCTCTTGCTCTCAATGTGTACACATGCACACATACACACGTGCATATCAGACACACATACGCACACACACATATGCATTCTGTATAGCTGTGTACATAAAGTGCTTTACAATTCCAGGCTGTCTTCACATCCATTACTTACCTGATATGTTTGCAGGCATCTGATTTGAATGATAAGGCAGATACCAGGTTAGCTGTTATTTGTAGTCCATGTACTAATAAGAGCAAAAACCCTAGGAACACGTCACCTGGCTTGAAAAATACCTGGCAATAAGATGGGAACAATTAACACAGGATGAAGGGGAAATTAAAAATGATCTCAGGTAAGCAGAACTGAGGCTGTCAGAAGGGTTGTGAACAAATCTTAACAGCTGAGAATCCTCAGGTTTTTAAATTCTCCCGGCCTAAGCTCATTTGTGTCTTTTTTTTTTTCTTTTAGATTCACATATGAGTGATATAGATGGTATTTTTCTTTCTCTTTCTGACCTACTTCACTTAGAATGATGATCTCCAGGTCCATCTGTGTTGCTGCAAATGGCATTCCGTCAACAGATGACTGGATAAAGAAGCTGTGGTATATTTATACAATGGAATACTACTCAGCCATAAAAAAGAATGAAATAAGGAAGTGTTTTAATGGTAAGAACTGCATGCCCTCTCCAGGCGTGGCTGGTGCCCCAGGCAGCTGCTGGAGCATTCGCTGGCAGGAAGTTCACAAACTGCAACCACCAGGCCGGATGCCTGCTTTCTCTGAGCCCCGCTGAACATGCCGTCCCAGACACGGGGAGGACAGCCCCAGCAGGGCATGTCAGTTCATTGTGCTGAAGCTGATACTGGCGATTGGAACCTGTGCTGTGCATCACACCAGAATGTTTGTTTGGATGTGGCCTGGCTTGTTTTTGTTTGGAAAACCCATGCCCAGAAAACTCACTTCCCCAGAGGCTGAACACTTCCAGACTGGCTCCCTCTCCTCTGCTCCAAGCAATCCTGGAACCACACTCCCGCGACAGCTGGTGGCAGACAGTGTCCACTGGGACACCAGCCCCGTCCTCCCGGGGTCAGAGGGCTTCCCTCAGCTGAGCGCAGGCAGCAGCCGCCCCTCGTTTGCCATCCAAACTCAACTCTCTCTGTCTCCACCTCTTTCAATTAACTCCGACCAGAGTCCTCCCGGAGGACCTGCCTTAAACTGATGCGTGGCAGAACCATTCTTTCCTGGAAGCACATTTTCACTCCCCGCTCACTAGAGGTCGATGCTCACTTGTCCCCGCTGATCAGGAGTCCTTGTGCTCGAGACCTCCTTCCACAGGACGCGGCAACTGTCCTCTTCAACAGGCAGCGACCGTTACGAGTTTCAGCAGCCGTCATCACTTTCTGGAAAGGAACGTAGTTTTGTTTTAAAAATCTTTTCATCTTTTAAGGATTCCATCACTTTCATCATCCACAAAAATACTTCAGCTCTTCCTCACTGTGCATTTCTCTCCTTGATGTCGTTCACAACGTGGGCAGTCAAATTCTGTGTCTCTTTTACCTTACAAATATGTGCAATCTATTTTGTAGTATGTAAGAACATTCTTTAAACTGTTTATTTTAATGTATTAAGAATTTGTTTCAATATGTTGACATGATTTTGGAATAATAATACTTTATAATAACCTGGCGTTCTTTTATAAAGAAAATAAGATAAAATAAGAAAATCAGGTCAAGAAGATAAGATAAGGAAAAGAAAACTCTATTGTGAAAATATTTATACCAGTTTATCCAGTAATTCTTGCTTCTGGGTCGTACTCTGGTCCTTTACAGCAGAATACATGAAAAAGAGAGAAAAATGGGATCACAACTCTGAAAATAAATAAGAAAGAAACATCTACATGGAGACAACCTAGCAATCTCAAAATTAACCTTGCTTGTGTCAAATGGTGTTTTTTTTCCTGTCTGATTTTTCAGTGAGAGAATATTTTAAGATGAGAGAAGAGTCATTAAAAATTTTGCTTCATATCTATAAGCGTGTTCCTCCCACCGTCTGGGGCCCTGCTCTCTGCCTGGTGGACTCCTCCTCACCGCCGGGGCCCTTCTCAGGTGTTCCTGACCCACTCCTGCAGGTCCTCACATCCCCAGAGTGCCCGGTATGCAGTAGGCACACAATAGGTGCTGTTAAACTGAATGTTTAGTGATGTGCACACCCAGATCATGACGGGCTAAGGAAGTGAAGACAAGGGAAGGAACTAGAGAAAGCAGAAGTGGCCATTCTTTTTGGAAGGGTGATGATTTAAGGAAACAAAAGTGGGAAGAGACTAATTCTCCCAAATACATCGTCTTACAGCCCAAATCCCTTCCTCCTGCCCTCCTCTTATAAAGTCTCCTCCCAGCCCCAGCTGGTAGAAGAGCAGCAGCGAGGCGGGTACTGCCTGGGGCCTTCCCACGTGTGGGCAATCAGTCCTGCAATGTGACTTCATTGAATCCCCACAATAGCCCTGACGTGGCCGTCTCAGAGCATCTAGGGAGGGAGAGGGACCCTGCCTGGTGTGTGTGCTGGGCTCCTCTGGGCTCCCTGTGGAAGACCAGGAACATGGCACACGAACAGGCGATTGCTGAACGGAAAAACAAGCCACTTTCACAGATGAAGAAACTGGCTTTGAAGAGCTGAAGTCACTGGCCGAGAGTCGCCCAGCTGGTAAGTAAACGAGCGGCATCTCTGCCCTAACTCCGAAACGCTGCTGGGAAGGTGGCGCTGATGTCCCCACCCCCAGTGGCCGCCGGTGGTCTGACCTGAGGATCCTGAGCGTCCAGGGACCGCTGCCTCCAGAGGAAGGGCTCCCGGCCCACCCCCTTCTTCATGTGTTAGGGTTTCATCCCCCGCCTCGTCCCCACTCTCAGCTCCGGCTGCTGCAGAAGATCCCTGCTCCCTCCTAGATGACACTGGAGGAGCTGAACTGGGGTAAAACCTGATGCTTCCGCAGAGTCGGCGCAGCGCCTTCGGGAGGAGAAACCAGAGCCACCCCTTCCCCAGGCTGCCGCTTCTGTTCCTCCCCAGGAACCCTGGGGTCAATAATGCAAGGAAGTCATCTCCGATCCATCACCGGTTTTCACCTCCTCCCAGATGAGAGATTGTTTCCTGGGACTATCGATCTCAGGATTCTTGAGAAAGAGCAAGTGTCCCCATGTGTGTGGAGGGCAGGGGAGCCGGGGCTGGAAATTGCTGTGTGTGTCGGGAAGTTTCAAGGGTACTTGAAGCCGTGAGCCCTCCCACCCCCCTGTTTTTCCTATATGCCTTGCAAGCATTAACTCCACATTAAAATTGCAGCGCTCAAACCGCTAAGATCAAAGATTCCGTGTTACTTAATCACAGTGGAGCTCCTGTCCGAGCAGTTAATGAAAGCGCGTCATCTGATAAGCCTGTTAGAGATGATACAGATGAAGCACGGAAAGCGCTCTGTAGGGAGCAGTCTTCCGCCGGTCCCTCGAGGGGTGACTGAGATGAGCTAATAGGTCTCTTTCATGTCTAATTTATATGATTCTAATTATAGAGTCATTTTCATTCCTGTGGTTGCCCTCGGCTGCCAGCCCAGCCGTGCCGTGCTTGGGACCCAGCCACCCCTCCCTCCGCTCTGCATCGCGCTCTTGGGCCTTTTGTCAAACTTTGATATCAGTGCTTTTCGGAGACATTTGGTGCACTGCAGACTCCCCAAGCCATGCTGGACGCTGACTGGAGAAGGGAGAAGAGCAAGGGAGAACTCCTCCCCTGCGATCAGCAGTGAGAGCTTGTTCTGGGCAGGCACACTGCGGAACGTCCAGCCAGAGGGATGTGCTGGTGTCGTCACGGCATCTGCGACTCTGCTCGTCGGTTGTGACTGGATGTGCTGTATCCCATTCACGTTAAACATCGATGCAGACGCCTCGCGTCACCGCAGCGAGGGCGGCGTGCGCTCTGGATCCTGGGCTTTCCGTAGCTTCCGGTCTCCGCCGGCCTTCAGCGCATTTCAGGACGGTGGAGCAAGGGCTTGTGCTCCGCGGGTGAGCCCGCGGGGAGGCCGCGTGCCCAGTGAGGACAGACGCGCTTGGCCCAGGAGACCAGAGCCTGCGGGGAACTTCTGAAGCCTGCATAGTTCGCTCTTTGCTTCTGTCTCATCAGATGGCAGAGGAGACAGCCGGGCGAACAGATACAAGAGCCCAGAGCAGGTCACAGACCTGCTAGACACCTTATTCCAGACGCTTCTGGCAATCACCGGCATGTGCTTCCCCGCATCCTGCAGGGCTCATGGGAGAGCACGTGTGCGGGGACGGGCGTAACAGGCCGTGGGCATTTCTGCAGTGGGTTTGTCTCGTGTTTGTCCCACTTTATTACTATTTCTTTAATGGAGTTGCTGGGGATTGAACCCAGGACCTCATGCGTGTTAAGCATGTGCTCTGCCACTGAGCTGTTACCTTCACTCCCTTTGTCCCATTTTTAACCCAGTGGCATTTTGAGGTCTATCGCTAGGGGCCCACATGGATATTTTACTTGTACTGGCTTTGCTTTTATTTATCTTTCCTTCGTAGCCCCACGTCCTTTCATCTCTCTGCAGAGGCTACACCACGTTTCACTGTGTCTGATTTTTCCTGCAAGATTTAAGCAGTGGTGGTGGTGGTGGTGGACTGGCAGATGTAAATATTCAGCTTTGAAAAGTCCACACTAATCAAACAATCTCCCTTTGTCGTTTGCATATTTTGGTTACTAACAGATGAGATTAACTCACCAGGCAATCTCAACACACACACTTTCATCCCTGGAGAACTTGAAAATAGTGCCCTGTGTAATATGCGTGTTTTTTTTTAAACATAAAGACACTCTATGCAGATGGGTATTTTGTCTAAATTTTGACCTATTGAAGAAGCAAAGAAAACAAAACACTCTTGCAAAATAGTTTGAAGTGTGTTTAAAGTGTGCCGTGGCTCCTCGGGCCTATTAAAGCAGTCTGTCTCCACAACAAAAGATGGAATCAACACAGAGCAGGGTGGGAATTACGCATGTCATTTATAATGAGCCTCATTATACGAGGGGGCCTCGCTCTATTATGAAACACTGCCGTTTACAATCTCAGTGCTTTTCAGCTTTGAACAATGACAAAGAAGAAAAAATCCCCTACCCCGAGTCAGAGCTAATCTTTTTTAATGCTCGCAATTTTGTTTTGCTTGTATGTTTCCCTCCAAGAGAATTTCCCCGCCACGTTCATTCTGCTCAGGGGCCCTGGTGCCCTTGACCTTAACCACATTTAGTGTCTCACCTCCACTTTGCCTAAGAAGCACTAAAGAATTCCGAGCATTGTCTTGGTTCCGAGAAGGAATGACACCGTGGCCATCCACACCGCCTAATCTGGCGTTATATTTGTGAGCAGTAAGGTCCATTTACCATGCCATAGAAGCCTCTGGTTCCGTCAGGGTGTTTATGTGCCCTCCTTGACAGAATTACAGCTAATGTGGCCCAACGCTATGTCGTAGCTGTCGGCATGGCTCCTTGGTTTAATGACTGTTCGCCATCAAACCCCTTTTTTACACATTTTTATTACTCTGCAATAAATACAGAAAGAGATTCGGTTTGGTGCACGAATCTTTTGAGGCATTTGGGGGCTGTTATTTTTAAACGCCGACTCATAAATTTCAGAATGTGGTTTTAAACGCCTGAGCATTTCACCCAGGTGTGGCCCTCCTGCTGGAGAAAACACTCTGGAGGCCACGCCCGCTTCCCCGGAGCTGTCTACCTGGGGCGTTTGTCCACATCATGTCTGCATCCGCACTGAGAGGGGTGTCGCGTTAGGGCCCGTGAAGAGATTGAAAAGCAGTAGAAAAAAATTACTTCTGTCCCGGAAGAGACGTTTGCTAGTTTAGAGAGGCAGGGAGACTAGCTGTGCGTGTTACTCAGGAAGACTTACAAAGCGCGAAGAGTGGGCTGAAGATGAAGGCGGGAAAGGTGAGCCCGAGTGCTTCCTTCTGTTCTCTCCTGCTCCCCTGCTCCCTTCCCCTCCTCCTCGTCTTTCCTAATTGAGGGACAGTCGGTTACAACGTGTCAGTGTCTGGTGCGCAGCGTCCTGTTCCAATCATATGTATACACACAGATATTAATTTTCACTCTCTTTTCCATTATAGGTTACTACCGGATACTGAATCCAGTTCCCTGTGCTTTACAGAAGATATCTGTTGTTTACCTCCTTTATATACAGGGGTTAGTATTTGCACATCTCGAGCTCCCACTTGGCTCATCCTTGTCTTAGGCGGAGAGGGTGCTGTGCATGTGCGGATCCCGGCTCCTGACTTCCCAGCCACCGTGGGCAAGGTGTTTCACATCCACTAAGGCTCACTGTCCTCAGCTGGGGTAACGATCCCCCACCTCCAGCCGGGGGTTAAAATTTCGTTCACGCGAGATGTGCCTGTGAATCACAGTGCTGAGCGCATAATAACCACTCAGTAAATGTTAGCTTTTCTTTTCAGCCTAGACCGTGTTCATGAAGTAAATGAGAACACTGCAGTGAACTGGTGATCTGCGGTGAGAGAGACAAAAGGGAAAACTCCGTGTTCAGGGCTCCTGTTGTCTGCATCGTGATGGGGACAGGGCTCAGACACAAAGGAGAGCTCAGTGAGGAGGGGGGTCAGCAACAGCAGAGCCCCGTGTCCTCCACGGCCGCCCCCCACAGGAACAGCTGTGAAAACACAGGCGGGTATTAGGTCGTAAAGGGCATCCGGCACCAAGAGACACCACAACACGGGTGACCTTGGAAAACAGGACGCTTCGTGAGAGAAGCCCGTCACAAAAGACCACGCACCGTGTGATCCCATTTACACGAAATGCCCGGAGTCAGCAAATCCACGGACAGAAAGCGAGTTGGCGGCTGTCGGGAGCTGAAGGGCCGGGTTCCTGAGGAGTGAGAACTCATCGGAACGGCTTCTTTCTGGGAGGAAAATTAGACGGCTATGACTTTTCACTGTGCTAGGAACCACAAACCGTACACCTAACAAAGAGTGGATGTTGTGGTACGTGAGTTATATCTCAATAAACCTGCTATGGGAAATGCGTATCAGAGAGGGCAGGGGCCACGGGCAGAATTCTCAAGTTCTGAGTGGGCATCTTTCCACAGTTTGGTAACTAATGAATTATTTAATGGTTTTTGTGTGTGTGTGTGTAATGTATTCAACAGAAATAAATCCAAATAGCATTCAACACACACACACACACAGGAAATGTGAGGTGGCAACGATACTGAAAACGCAGAAAGTGCTAACCCAGAGCTCACGTGTCTCTAGAGAAGAAACGTGAACTCATTCTGAGTCGCAGCTGATTCCTGTCTGTTCTCTCAGAAACTACCCTGCGTTCTTGTTTGCTGGCAGAAAAAACCCCAGTGAAGCAAGACATCTAAATAAAGACAATGAAGATAGCATTGTGATTCATGTTGATGCTATAAACTGTTTGAAAAATAAAAACTCCGAAAGATCTTTATCAAAAGAATGCTGATAAAACAAATGCATATACTCAAAATGAACCACCAGAACTGTTAGCTCTATTGGACACTTAAAAATGATTGGTATCTTCGACACTAAATACCATACAGAACTTTAAGAAAGATTAATATCGGTAAGAGTGTTTCATGAAAATCAGAGTGATGGACTCTGTTATCACAAACCTTTGGACTTATTCAAATAAGATTGTAACTTTTGGGGAAAAATGTAAAAATCAAAGCAGTAAAATTTCAATCACTATTGATGGCAAGTTTTCATATAAAACTATTTTAATAACTTCATGGGAAATTCAATATTTTTGAATTTAGTAATGTTTTCTAGTGATCTTGGGAGCTGCAAGACGTGTTATCTGAAAAAATTTAAATCTTATTCTCTGTACACGGGAAAAATATTTTAAAGAGAAAAGATTACAATAAAATCTTACTGGATTTTGTACAGATGTTATACAGATAAAGCTATGGAGAAAATTAGAAGTTTCAGCCAAAATTTAGAAACACATGCATTTAAATTTGGCATCATCAAAGCCACGACAGGAGAACTACTCTAGACGTGCTGTAAAAGATAAAAATACATCAGTGACTTTACCGCTAGTCTAGATAAAACTCGTATTTGTACTGTGTGCCAAGTAAATGCTGCAGAAAATTAGATAACGTATCTGAAAAGAGTAAGATGCAAATGAGGAAAACCAGAAGACGGTGTGGACGGTGACAGCAGCGTATTAGTGCTACAGCTGCAAAAATAGTTTGAAAATTATATCAAAATTTGTACATTCATTTTAGCAGTAAGTGAATATGGAAGCAGTTAGACATTAGAAAATAATTCTTTTTGAAATCTGACTTTAGTAAAACTCATTCTGAAAAAGATGTCACAGTTTTCAGCTTACCAAGGCTGCTCTATTCCTGCAAAGCTCCTTGGATTGAAAGTGATCTAATTAATAAAATTAAGCCAACAAATGAATGGGATATGCCAGTAAACGATGTTTGTGACTTTGATAACAGAGATACTTAATATATATGTAAGCCTCGGACTATATAACGGAGGCTGGAAAACTGAGTTTAATCACGGTTTGTGAAAAAAATCTAAGAGTGTAAGTACTGGACAGTGGGATGAATAATGTGGATAGTGATAAAACTTCTCTCCTTCCTCAGGCTACAAGTAATCCAATGACTATCAGCTGAACAGAGTTGCCTTTGGGAGACTTTGAAGCAGTCACCTCTGTCAAATCATGTCAGATGGGTTAGCATTTACCTGGTGACAGTACTGTCAAAAAATTACAGAAACAATTCGTCAGCCATCAACAAAGACTTTGGAAATTGAACAGTGATTTTCAAGAAAGTCATGCTAAAATATCATGTGAATAGTTAAAAATATATAGTTTAATGCTAGTTAATGGATACAGAAGGATGTATTTTTGTTTTTTGGTTTATATATATATATTATATATATATTATATAATATATATATATGATTTATAGAATCCTAAAGCTGTCAAAATTTGTAATATCATAAAAACTACCATTTTTCCCAAAGGGACAAAGAACAACTGAACTAAATAAGAGCTAAAAATTCAGAAAATTGAATGAAGTATTTTTTTTTCCTTCTCAAAATTAGCTTCTACAGTAGGTTGAATGCAATACCAAACAAAACACCTGTGGGAAATTTGGGGTTTGCGTGGTGGTTATAAGCAAAGTGGCTCTAAGATTAACAGGAAGATAAGCCACAGGAAACTGAAGAGTAAAATTTTGAAAAAGGAGCAGCAATAAGCATTTTTGCCCAGACATAAAGCTTTGATAGACAGGTCACTTTGGTCCTGGGAAATGGATCCGTGGATTAAGTAGATGAATGAGAAACATGCTGACATATTGCAAGAACGGTAAATAATAATAATAGCATCGTAAAGTTGTGAGAAACAGAAGGATTACAAGTGACCTTTTTTCTGAAACAATGTATTACTCTTTGAGAGAACAAAAACAAGTCAGAGTCTAGTGTTACCTACAGTGGAAAATGCAGGGGGAATATTCCTCTGTTCTCAAGGTAGTCAAGAATTTTACAATCGCAAAGCAACAAGGGAGAATTCAATGGAAGCGATCGATACAGTCAACTACATAAAAAGCTCCTCTGTTTCATAAATCAGCATAAATAACATTAAAAGGCAACAACAACCTGGGAAGAGTTGCAACAAACATGGCAAACGATAGATTAATGTCCTTTATGCAGAAAACCAGGGCATAAATCAATTGATGAGACAATAATGCACCTAGGAGAGAAATTTGCAAAGAATGGGAACAGGCAGTTTATTAAGGAAAAGCACAGAACCAGTATGTGTTCAATCTTCCTACCTCTGTTTTCAAATTAACAACTTTTCCCATCATGTTAATGAGATTTTTCCCTGAGGATGCTTATAAAAATATGTTGTGATTTGCTGTTTTCTGTTGTAAAGTTACTATTTTTCCCTCATTGTAATTAGTAAGTATCACATAGAGAGATAATTTGAGATTGTGTAAATACCTCGTTTCTCATCACATTTGGGTACTCCTCTTAGCATCCAGTGATGACTTTTGCTTGAAACAATGTTTACTATGGTGTTTGCCAAATGGGGATTTTCTAAGTTCATCATTTTTTCTACATTTATGAACTGGAATTCTAATGAAAGGTCAGATTACTCCAATGGTGGAGAAACCTGGCAGACACTGCCACCTGTGGTGTCTACCAAATGGTGATTTTCTATTTCTGTCTTTCCTGCTAATTGGGATTCTACTGTGAAGACAGAGTTTTCCATCAGTGGAGAAGCCAGGCAGAAGCCACACTGACCAAACAATCACAGAGTCAACACCAACAGCAATGGGGCAAATCGTCGTGTTTCTAGGTGGCGGGCTCCAGGCACCAGCCACCTCTTCCGTCGGGAAGACAAAACTGGAATGTAGTTACCAGAAAATGTCAGGCAAACCAAAATGGAGAAACACGATATGAAATAATCTGGCCACTAGGCTCCAAAGTATCAGGGACTCGAAAGACAGATGGAAGAAATAGTCATATTAAAAGAAATTAACAAAGCATAGCAGCTAAATGCAACCAACTTGTGATCCTGAATTATATCCCGGACTAGAAAACAGACATGAATGGAAAAATTTGGTGAAATTTGAATGAAATGTGCAAGTTAGATAACAGTGTTGTGCCAATGTTAATTTTTCCCCCTAATTTTTATATCTGTAGTGTGATTGTCTAAGCTGTTATTGTAAAAGAAATTGGGATGGAGGATATACAGAAATTCTTTGTGGTCTTTTTGCAATTTAAAAAAATTCAGCTATTGTTTCAAAGTGAAAAGTTAAAAACAAAAAAATTAAAAAGGAAATGAATGCATATGGCTTTTTAAAGTTTATTGCTGTATTTCAAGGCACTCAACAGTGTTTCTGCATTTCTCCACTTCATACTTCTGGATAACTATCCTAAAGAAATCATCAGAGTTGTAGGCAAAAAACACATTATAAAAATTTTATTAAGTAGCTCTACTGTAAAGTTGCTGTGTTCCGATGAGTCCTGTGACTTTAAAACATGTCACACACCAGGAGGAGAGAAAAGGGCGGCCCACCAAAAAGCAGGGGACTCGGGGGTTCAGGCAGGCTTGGGAGTGAGAAAGATTCCTGTGGTAATCTGAGCCCAGTTCTTTGACTTCTTATGTAGGTCACGTTGACTGTACGTCCATACAAGTCTCTGACAAGGAACTCATTCAGGGAGGCAGAGAGAGTCTGTCTACTGTGACATCCCCCTCTTTTCTCTGACACTGCCCCCTCCAAAAGGTTTGCATTTTGTAGAGAAAATTGGGACCCACGTGCCTGCTCCGGGCAGGTCAATGTCTTGCCCAGGAAGCAAATGGCTTAAGCCAGCAGCAAAAAACGAGGCGAGTTTAACAGAACAATTATTTTCAAACGTGGGGTTTGACACGCATTGGTTTAGAGAAACTACTGAAAATGGGAAGTCATTCTGGGACCAAAGCTGCAGAAAGCCCTTATGGTCCCCAGGACTGAGAGGCTATGAGAGAGAGTGGTGTCCAGCACTGGAGAAGGGCAGCTCACGGAAGCCCGCTGGAGCCTTGGTCTGCGGTAGAGATGCTCGACCCTCAGAGATTGGCAGGTAGGGCACCTGAGAGCAAAGACCCCCGCCTCACTCTCCCTGCCTCTCCCTTTCCTGCTTCCCTTCGGCTGACTCTGCGCAAGGACCCTGATGTGGTCCATGCAGGTCAGCCTCGGTCAACGCCAGGCACAGAGCGGGGGGGTGGGGAAAGGCAGGGAGGAGGTGTGCCTCAAGCCCGCACCTACTTCTGAACCTTTTGATTTTCCACTCAGCCCGCCACCATCCCCACCAGAAAAGACGGGCTCTCCACCTCGTCCTTCCTGTTTACCTGGAGTTCAGGCTTCCGGGGTAAACCTGTACCCGATCCAGCGTGCCTGCCTCTTACCGTGTCAAAGGAAGAGACAGCAGAATTTAGCAAACCCTTTCCCAGAGAAGGACAATCGTTTAAGCGCCCTGTGAACTGAGAAATGTGAATCTCTGACCCTTCGGAGCCTGAGATGAAAACAAAATCCTTGTCTTTCTCAACAGTGTCTTATGGGGGAAAAGAGTCCGTTTTGAAGGTCAGAAGCTGCATCTTTCTCTGAGCATCTGTGATACAAAGTCTGCACTTCCTCAAGGCGGCTGTGTACTGGGGGGACCACAATGTCTGTCTCTCAAAGGAAAACGAGAGACACCCAAAGCTTTCCTATTCACGTTTCTCAAACTGTTCCTCCTATGTTTCTTGTATAAGAAGAAACAGAACTAGAAATAAAAATGACAAATTCATATTGGTTCCATTCAAGTGATGGTACTGTGAGAAATGTTTTCTTTCTTTTTCATGCTATTATTTTTTTTCCAAAATATTTAATGACTAAGAAAAAAATCTTTGTTGTTTCAAAGTGACCAGAGTCACATGTGGTGGCAGAACAACGGAGTTGGAGAGGCTGTATTTGGGGGAAATGAGCTAAATCCACATAAGAGGTACATCATCCATCATTTCTCTAGGTCCTCAAAATTCTTTTCTTTGATAAATTTAATCTTTAGAGACACAGATAATTATACTACACTAGTTTTTTGCAGAGTCACATTTTCTGAATTCTGCTGTAGCCTCACCTTTCATCTGATGTTCCTACCCTTCCACAATTTATGAGCCTTCACGTGCATATGTTAAAAGATATAAAATAAAATTGCTCTTTTCTTTGGAACATCTGTCTCCCTTATGTGGCAGTTATAGGGCAAGTTCCTGGGAAATTTATTATTAAAACAGAAGAAAGAAAAGAAATCTCAGGATAAACTATGGAAATCATGTTGTGTAAGGCATGAGTAAAAGATATTATGCTCTAAAATGGGGATTCTGGAAAGGCTTTTTTTTTTTTTAAAGTTTTCCTTGATTTTATGTGAATAATTTGAGCTCACTTTTTTGCCTCAGTTTCTTAGGATGTGATTGAACACACGTTCTAAGACAGTCGGGCACGAGCTAATATTTGGAAATTTAAAAATCTTGTGCTATCCACAGTCTTTCAAAAATTGTCATCTAAATTGATATTTTCTTCAAGACACCGTAACAGGTGCCAAATTAAAAGGCAGGTTCTGCAAGAAACGGGTCTGTATCTTTGAGCTTTCGTTTTGCTCGACAGAAATTACAGCAGCTACCCAAGAATTTCCTACTTGGAAAGGCTGAGCGGCCTGGCCCAAAGGCACACTTGCTACCACCGAGCAGCAGGTCAGAGCATTCACATACATCCCCGTGGACCACTGGCAAAACCAGTGTGGATTTTAAAAATAAATTTTGCACAGGTGGATTAGGAATTAGATACATTGGATCAGATTGGCCACCGTTTTTTTTTAATCCTTCCCTGACATAAAAGGATAAAATTGGCTCTTTTTTCTAAATAAAAAAAGACCTCTGTTTAAACTTTATCTTCTGAGAAAAATGACTTCCATGAGCAGGGTTTTCTTTCTAGCTCACTATGGGGTACCGAGGAAGACTTCTCATGCAAAATCTCTCGTCAAAATGTACCTTTGGGGGGACTATCAGTTAGTTCTTTGAAATGGGAATTTATGATTAGTTCCAAGTTAACAGGCCACAGTTTCTTTTTCCTGAGAGATCCTATAAAAAGTCTGCGCTCTGAATTTCTGTCTGAGTACAATGAAAAATAAAATAAAACTCGTTCATTACATGTAATCAAAAAAGGCAAGTTATTTGTCCCACGGTGTCTGATCTGGAAAACCTGTTAGCCACAGGGCATTTTCACTCTTTGAAGATTTCATTAGAGCAGGCAGAGTAACACATGCCAGAGAGAACGCACGTACCAAGCAGAGAACGTGCCGCATATAAACTTTTATTGAGCTAATTCCCTTCATTAAATAAGAGGAGGCACTTTGAACTGCTGGGTTAACACCTGCAGAGTCATATGCTTCGCGTAGATTATAAGATTTCTATTTGATGTTTAATGTTTTTTGGAATCACTGGGCACATCTAAGGTTTTGACTCTGGGGGCTGAAGCTCCTGCGCTTACAGCCAGGCCTAACGGAGAACAGTGTTAAAGCAACGTCTTTTACCTCTGCCCCTGTCTTTCTAGCCAGACAGCCTCACCCTCCTCCCAGCAAGGAAACGCGTGTTCCTCATTTGCAAGCAGGCGGCTTTTTCGCAGAGACCCCGGTGCTGCAGGAGAATGTGCTTGCAGCCAGCCACTCACTGGTGGGAAAGGCCAACTGGTCTGCAGAATGAAGGGACAGACGCCGCGCTGAGGATCCCAGCATGAACCTTGCAGCCTCAGCGACGAGCACTTTTGGAATTTAAACATTTTTAAAGGAAGCCTCAGCGAAGGGCTGTGGGAGGGCGCTTTCGGTGTCGAGAATAACAACCAAAACATGGTCTCTCCCTGTCTAGACAGAATGGTACTGTCCCAGACAGAAAGGTCTCGCAGGCCAGACGGCCCCCGCAGTCCCGCACAGCTGACAGCGCCGCGATGCGCCGGTGCGCGGGGGCCGCACGGACAGCGGCCGCGTCCCCGGGACGGTCAGCGGGGCCCGCCCAGCTGACAGCCCGGGCCGCGCGCGCGCGCGTGTGCAGCTGTGCGTGTGCAGGGGTGCGTGCCAGGCTCCGCACGGGACTCATGTCCTCGTGCCCAGGTTTAGACGCAAGCCGGATGTCACAGCCGTCCCCGTGGATTTTTAAATGCTGTAAGTGCACAGAGAAAATGGTTTTGAGCCCCAGAGTGCTTGGAAGACAGAATTCCGTTTCACTGTTTTGTTTGAAACTCAGTTCTCACACTCAGAATTCAGAAACTCAGCATCCCAGCCGTGACCTCAGCAACATGGACGTTTCCTTGGATTCTGTGTTTGAAAGGAAACTGGTTCAGAATCAACGTTATTGGGAGGAGTGTATTTTCAGTCTTGACTTGGTTAATTTCACACTTCAAGGAAGGAACAAAACACTTTCTCCTCGTTTTACACCTGGTTCACAGTCACAAAAGACAAGGATTAGCTGGCTTCCCCGCGGGGGAGCCTGGCTCTCCTGTGCCCCGGGTACCCGTTATCATTCCAAGTGGCTATTGGGAGTTAGGAGCCCAAGACAAAGCCTGTGTGAATGTGGGACATGTTTAATTATCACAGCCTTACTTTGTCTCACTCTCATCCTTTACTGAAGACCACAGAGAATAGAAATTTAGTTTCTTTTTGATATTTTTCTGCTCCAAGGAGCACAACAAAATGTACTTGGCTTTAAGCAGCTTAAATGTGCTGCTTTGTACATGGAGAAAAGTCACAGTTTATCTCAGGGTTTATTCTGATCGATGCCTATTAAATGATTAAAGTTGCTTCCTGTGTTTACAGACTACTGCAATGAACTGCCTTTGTCTAGAGATGACACCAGTTTGAGGACACTGCCTGAAATAAGGCTATGGAGTTCAGCCAGCGTCCCAGAGATGTTCCTTGCTTGGTTTGAAACATTGTAGAATTTTAAAATAGAAGGAGGGAGGTATTTCTGCCACTGTGACGTCACGGTGTGAGTTTTGATCTTAATGGGTAGGTGAAACTGCCGAAAGATACCAGGACATTTTTCAGAACCTGTCCTTGTTTTAAAGAGTTATTCTTTTGGCAGCAGAAGGTGTGAGCAGGCGTGGAGCAGGCGCTGCGCCGTCTTGCCGCTCTGGGCTCTGTCCATGGGTGGGAGAGAGTCAGAGGTGGTTTTGGTGGGAGGCGGCCTCGTCCCCCAGCAGTCGTGGAGCCAGGAAAGGAGCTCATCTTCAGGAAAGCACAGGCTCTGTGAGGCAGACTGTGGAGGTCTGGGCCCTGGGTACTGGTGTTTGAGATCAAGTAGGAGGGCAGCCTTCGGCCCCCTGGGGAGATGGGGGAGGTGATCGGGGACATGGTGACCAGGGAGTCCACACTACAGGCCCAGAAAGCTTCCCCAGCTGCACTTGGACCCGAGCAAAGCTAGTCTCCTCCACTCCTGCCCTACGTGGCCATCTGGCTTCCTGGCATCATGGCTGGTGGCTTGCCTGCCGGTCTATGTGTGTCCTTGGTCACCTGCCCTTCCAGACTCCAGCCAAGAAGAAGCTGAGGATTTGCTTGAATTCAGACAAACACACCGACGATGCCCCAGGCTGCAGACGGGCCCCAAGCAGCCAAGGGTCCATCTCAGCCTCTTTTGAAGATGCTGGACGCCTGGGACAGCACTTAATTTTATGCCTGATATATAATCTAAAATTGTTCTTAAAAAAATGCCTGGGTTACCAGAATGGGGAAAGATATAAAAACAAACAAAAATGATTAAAGTAATGAAAGATCTGAAATTATATCTCCATGGCCCAAATCACAAGAAAAAGCTGTTGTGCTGACATGGGTCCTCCAAATCCCACGTGTGAGAAGCATAGAAAATTGTACCTGACTTTGGAAAGCTGAAGTACGGGTTTCCTTGAATCTTGGTCTGCAAATTGTAAACTGTTTTCTTAATTGAAGTATAGTTGATTTATAATGTCATGTTAGTTTCTGGTGTACAGCACAGTCATTCAGTGACACATATGTATTCTTTTTCATTATAAGTTATTACAAGATATTGAACGCAGATCCCATGCTGTGCAGTTGTGTTTATTCTTTTATATTAGTAGTTTGCATCTGTTAGTCCCAAACTCCTAATTTATCCCTCCCCACCTTAACCCCTTTGGTAACCATAAGTTTGTTTTCTATGTCTGTAAGTCTGTCTCTGTTTCATAAATAAGTTCATTCATGTCATTTTTTTCAGATTCCACATATAAGTGAAATCATGTGATATTTGTCCTTCTCTGTCTGACTTACTTCACTCAGTATGATTATCTCGAGGCCTGTCTATGTTGCTGCAAAAAGGCATTATTTCATTCTTTGTTATGGCTGAGTAGTATTCCATTGTGTACCTACATCTTCTTAATCCAGTCATCTGTCAGTAGACATTCAGGCTGCTTCCATGTCCTGGCTGCTGTAAATGGTGCCACTGTGAACACTGGAGTGCGTGCATCTTTTCAAATTAGATAAACTCTACTTTTTAATGTTTATCTATTTAAGGATATTTTAAAATATTTTAATTTAAAAAATCCACTGTAAAAATAATTTTCTGCAGATAAAATAATCATCTGCATGTAGTTCTGTGGAAATGTTTATCAGTTCTCTACATTAACATGAAAATAATAGATGCATTTTCTCAAAAACTGAAAGCATTCATCATTATATATCAAAGAATGGAAGTCGACATCAAAAAACTAAAAAGCAAATTCTTCCTTAACTTGGATTTTTCAAGTGTTTTGTCAAGGTAAGTACTAGTTTAAGGATGGAATCTAATGGAAAGGCGTGTGGAAAAGTGTGCCAAGTGTTTATTCTGGAAGGACGGGTTTACAGGGAAATTGTACTTTCTTCTGTATGAATTCACATTTTCCAAGTTTTAAACAATAGACTGTATTAATTTAAAAATCACAAGAATATGGATTTTAAACAAAGAGATTGGGTGTTGCTGGGCTGGAGGGAAGGTATCTCCCCCCCCGCCCCCTCTTCACCTTGGTTCTGGGACCTGAGTTACTCCACCTCTCCCTGGCTGCTCCTTTCCAAACTCCTTCTCAGACCATTTCTGGGCAGCCCAGGGTTTATTTCCACTGGGTCCCTCTTTGGGGATCTTCCTTGTGCCCTAAATCCTGGCACATGGCCATCCCAAGTGACTGACTCTGTGTACTCTGATCGCCTCCACAGCTGGATGGCCAGCCCAGTCTCCCGCACACACAGTCCCCTGGAATCTGGAAGGTATGTCACAAAAACACCTGAAACTCAGCTTCGACGCTGAGTTCACCTGCTTCACCTGACTTCCTTCTACCGAGCATTCTCGTCTTCATTCCCATGGCGGATTCACCAAGAAACTGGACTGTCCCCCACACCTGCCCTCAGCCATCTCTCCCTGCCAGGCCCACTCACCATACATACAACTTCTCACCATGTTTTCTGAAGATTTACTGAAACAGTCAGCGACACGCATGGAGTCTCTCAGTCCAACAATTTAACATTTCTTTTCCTTTGAGGCTGATGTACTATACACTTAATTACTAATAATTGCCCACCAGGTATGATATTGTAAGAAGTAAATATCAATAATTAGTAATCACGTAAGACAGTTTAATTTTTTCTTTGGAGAGATTTATTTCCAACTGTTTCTCTGGTGTGTAGCAGTTGAAATATTAGATAATGGATTTTTATTGATTTTTAGCTGAACACTGAAGATGTACGAAATACATTTCCATAACTTTGATGGTCATGAGTCTCAGAGTATATTGATTGGGTTGATGCCATACATTTGTTTGTTTAGAGCACTAACGTCATGGAAAGAGAAAATGCATTCCAGCAGATAGATGGCACTTGCTGCATCGGACAAGGAGGAAGAGGAGGAGGAGGGAAATGTTTGAGTTCTAATGCCAGGAATCAGCCTGATTTACGGTGTGGTTCGAAGAACCACTCACCCCATACGCTGCTGCCTGCTTCTGTGCAATGAGTGCGTCTTACAAATGCTCCACAGCCTTAGCATCGTCCCTTTTAAATGAGTGAGACCATAAAGTAGCAATTGCCTCTAATGTGTTTGTGGGAAGAGGGCTCAGGAAGACACAAGACAAAGCTCTGATTTTCACGACAATTAGGCAAGTGGTGCTTTTTCATCAGGGTCACTTTCAGAGACATGATTCTTCCAGGTGAGTTGCCAAGGGGCCCCGGGGCTGAGTTATGGGTGGGACCCTCTCTTCTTCCTGAGGGAGGTCTGAAAAGTGCATTCAAATGCAAATGGTGCTCCGGACAAATGCAGCAAAGATTTGTTTATCAGAGAGCCTACTCAGGCGATCACTCTGTCCTGGGAACTGTCTTGATACCTGGAAAAACTGGACCAGGGCAGGACCAATCCAGTTACCGTAGCCATTTTAGAAAATAAATCCAATTGAATGTAGTCAATCCAATCAGTTGCCTGTCTATTGCTCTGGAGGGCCGCAAACACAGAACTGATCCCGCTTCTGGGACTGCGTCTCGGAGCCTTGGGGGATGGAGCTTTTAAACCAACTCCTAGTGAGTAATCACCACCTGCTTCCCTAACTTTGAGCAATTACTGTAATTTTGTCTGTGTTTATAGCCCCACCCCTCCCTACCATCCTTCTGACAACAATTGTCTTCCACTGACTACCTTCCACCATGTTGAAGTTACATTTTGCAGGCATGAGAGCTGGTCTGTTTCTCCAAGTTGATGGATATGTGCTTATTTCATGGCTGGACGCTCTAAAACACATCTTAGTTTCGTGATGTCCAAGCTACTGAGATGCAGCTTCCTGAGAGGTTCCCATTGTAGACTACAGCTCATCAGTGATTTTATAATATGAATATTCTGTGACATTGTTATGATATATGACATGGTCCCCAGCCTGAGGAACTTGCAATCTGATTAGGGCCTGAACACATGAATTACAAAAATTTAACAGTAATTTATGATGACTCATCTTGAAGCAAAGAGTCATTACAAGGGTGATTGTCACGGTGTCAGTCATTTTAGTAAAAATATAGAAATAACCAATACTTGCATTTTTAAATTATCATGGATTCTTTTGCTGCTATAGAAGTTATACTTTCAAAGATGCTTAATATCGTTTCTAAGGGTAATTCATTTTCGTCAGAACTTGGAATCGATTCAAGGAGGCGCCCGCATGGTGGGTGGGTGAGCGCGTGCACTTCCCATTTTCTACGGGTCTCAGACACGTGACTGTGTGTTTGGCTTTTCTGGGTCACGTCTCAGGCTTGACCTTGTCCCACTGCGTGAAGGGTCCAGACTCATGCATTGTTCATTGGTGCATCTTTTCTAGGATAAAGCACTTTCTAGGCAACTTCCAGATGGTTTTAACTTTGCAAAATGCCCTGGACTTCCAGTAGGATTCCTATGAATGGGGAAACTGAGGTACAGGGAGCCTAGGGGACTTGCTTGGTGCCTGATGGCAGAACTGTCCCCCAAGTGTCATTTTCTGTCTGTCTCTGCCGTATGCCTTCCCTTGTACTTGGCAGGTAGCTCCGCAGGGCTGTTGGCAGTGAGGCTCTGCCATTTTCTGCCTCCGTGCTGACTAACGCTGGGCTGCCCAGCAGGCGAGCAGGGGGCCCTTCCCAGAGCACGTTGCTGTGCAGGGATCTGGGGAGCAAGACAGAAAACACCGTGGGAAGTGTGTGTTGCCCCAGCCTCAGCTTTAGCTGACCTCCCTACGTTTTGATGACATATTTATTTTCTCAGAATTACGCTTATTAATCTAAGAGCCTTTAGGAGACAATGCAATCAGGATGGGAGTGATCAGAATATATTTAGAAACTTGAAGTGACCCAGTAGAATCACAGCTTTGTCATTTCAGAGGAACAGCTCCGAGAACATTCAGTCCAGAATTAAGTTTGGGGAATGAAAACAATACCCTCCACGTTTGGGGTGGACCTGGGGATGCAGTACGATTGCTAAGACAACTCTAAGGGAGGGAAATTTCTGCTGTGCTTTGCATTAAATACCTTACATCTGATATTTTCCTTAAGAGATTCAGAGAGGAACCACATTGCATGTCACAAAACAGGCATCATATTCTCCCAATTTCCTTTCTCTCTGATCATTAATTGAAAAGAAAATAACCAATTCTTTGACTTTCAAAGCCCAGGTGTAGATATTGGGTAAAACTGAACGTCATGTGATTTGTGGGAGAAAATTGCCGTTCTCTTAAGGCGGCCCTGGGAAGGGGCCCCCGCGTGCCTACTGGCCCCCGCTGCGGTGGGAAGACGCAGGAGAGCCGCTGGGCTCCCCCGGTGCTCAGGGCACCCACGCTCCGTCAGGTCCGCGTGGCACACGCCCCTCTCCTTCTCCCAAGAACCCAATCTGAGGAATTCTAATGACCACTACTTCCCAAGGCTCAAAGCAAGCGATGCAGTTATGGCTTCACCCTTGTGACTGGATCACAGAGTGCTCTGCTCTGCTTCGGGTGGAAGGGCCCTAATGGATCCAGCTCGAACCAGAGATTCTTTGAAACATCGGTTGGAGTCCTTCCTTTTGCCTTTCTTCAGTTTTCGTGTTTAAGGAGTGGAAGGATCAACAGAGCTGAGGGCAGAAGGGTGGGATTATAACTCATGCACCCTCCTTCACGGAATGCAAGCTGCAACCCGACCTCTCTGTTTGTTTTGCCATTTCCTACCGTTAACCACGGATTCCCCATTTATGCGCCTCCCCTCTCAGCTCACTGTGATCCGCACCTTCGCAAGCTGTCTGTTGTTGCATATCTGAGTTGACTTTAGGGAATGATCAGGAAACAAATTGCTGTCTAATGTTGTCTCAAGATGAACTGAGGATTAGCGTCTGGAAGGAAGAGGGCTCTGTGTGTGGTGGCTGGGATGTCACTCCCTTGTTGTTTGTGTAAATGCATGAGTCCTTCATGCTGAGCGATGCTTGTGGTTGTGTGAATAAATTACCCTGAACCTGTTAGGTGAGGACGTATGCAGTGTTTTGTTTGTTTGTTTATCTGCCCTGTGGTGACAGTGGTGGCCTGTTTCCAGCTATGTTTACTGTTCCTGATGCTCAACTGGTCCTTGGTGTCGTTTGTGTTCCTACCGCATCTTCTTACAAGCCTGCTCCATGTGGTATGTTTGTCCGTAGCCGTTTCATGGTAACATTGCTTCAAGATGTTTCACCGTCTCCTTGTCTCTTTTTTCTCTGCTCACCTTGTTTCTGAATTCCTACAGAGCTTCCCATGTGCCCAGGACAGTCCTGCTTTTCCACCTGTCATCCTATTGTCATTATCAGTAGCTGCCCCACCCCCTCCCCCACCTGTCACACCGCAAAGGGACGGCACTGAGAATGACAACTGCAGCACTCAGTTTACCCAGAGTCACTGCTTCTCTCAGGTTTTATGTCCATCTTCTGAGAATCTTTATTTCAGGGAAAGACTGACTTGGTAGATAATTAATTAATTAATTCGGCGGGGTAATTTTATTGATTGATTGATTTAACGGAGGTGCTGGGGATTGAACCCAGGACCTTGTGCATGGTAAGTATGTGCTCTACCCCTGAGCTGTCCCCTCCCCTCCAGTTGCACACGCGTATATATAGGGACCGTCCATTGTTGAGAACATTTTTCAGACTCCTTGCATCTAGCTGTGGCACGTGAATAAGTTCTAGTCAATGGTTTGTGCATTGAAGTGTTGTGTACAGGTTATGAAATGTAGTCTTTTTTTTTTAAATTTTGAAGTATAGTTGAGGTACAATGCTGTGTTAGTTTCTGATGTGCAGCACGGCGGTTCAGTTACACATAAACGTATTTTCCTCATTCTTTTTAATGACAGGTCACTACAAGACGCTGCCTGTGGCCCCCTGTGCTGCACGGCAGGACCTTGCTGTTTATCCTGTTACATGTAGTGGTTTGCACCTGCTAGTCCCAGCTGTCGAATTTACCCCTCCCTTCCCCTCTGGGAACCAGGAGTTCATTTTCTATGTCTGTGAGTCTCTGTCTGTTTTGTAAATAAGTTCGTTTGCATCGTATTTTTAAGCTCCCACATATAAGGGATGTCATATGGTATTTGTCTTTCTCTGTCTGACTTTCTTCACTTAGTGTGATATCTTAAAGTGAGAGGACGTGCTTTTGTGTTTTCTCATTCTGCTGCTTGGAATGTAGTTTTGACTCCTGGAGTCAGATTAGCCACCACGGACAATGTGGTGGAAGGCGAATGTTGACTCTGGCCAGAGGAAGACCCTAGAAGGACCCTGGTCTCTTGGCTCTGGTCAGCTCCACACACTTTAAAGAAGACAGCACAGCCTTCTTGTTTTAAGTCATTGGTATTTCAGATTTCCTGTCACACGCAGTGGTGTCTAATTAAAATAAAGGCTAACACCCAGAAGTGCAAGATGCCCTCAGAACGTATGATAAAACCCAGCCTGGTGACTCAGAGGAACTCCCCAGGGCCGCAGACTTGGAGCTGAGATCAGAAGGAGGGTCTGGAGTTCACTGCAGCCGGGGAGGAGAGGGTTCCTGGGAGTGCTGTGAGGAGCACTATTATAAAGACTCTAAGACAGGAGAGAATGCACACATTCAAAGATCCAAAGACCGTCTGTCCGCGCAGCCTGCACACCTGCTGTCTGGGTGAGAGGCTCACAGTAGGCTCTCAATACACATTTACTGATTTGGTTAGCGGACGGGTGGAGAAATGGTTGTGTAACTCTTCCCCAAGGGCCTGAGGAAATCTCCTCGGAGGCTTGTTTATTTGCTGACTTTGTTGATGTTTGTGGCTACGGCAGCATAATCTGGAAGAGTAGGTCTGATTTTGCAAATTCATCTGCCTGTGAAAACAGCCTGTACTGTGGAGTCACCAGCATGAGCGGGGGAGTGCTGTAGTCTGTGTTCTGGGGCAAAGAGAGTTTCTGAAGGAAAAAAATACAACTTGAACTGGCTGGCTCGCTTGCAATCATGTAGCAATAACTGTAGGAGGCTAGCGGCTTTTTCCCCTTTGTAACCATGAAGGTTGAAGTCATAAGGTTTGAGTAATAAATGATTTGACTCTGTCTGGTTCATTATTACGGCTGGTTTATCAATTGATTGAACGCCCTTTACACGTCTCAGGAAATGAAAATAGAACAGAGAACCAGCTCCATCCATATTCCGGGAATTGATGGTGACTGGAGGCACCTAATGCTCCGCGTTGAGCGATGACATTCCTGGTCAGGACCCCCTTTATGGTGAAACCTTCCATGGAGGCTGGGATGCTTGGAACCTGGTAAGGCTGAGTCCACAAGGACACACCCCCCTGCCGTCAGCCAGGCCCGTGTGACCAAGGGAGAGCGGGCGTGCAGACCTGCGCACAGGGGCTGCTGCAGGCAAGAGCTCACACTTCGTTCCTGTTTCCACTCGTTCAGCAGTTTGCAGGGTGGCGTTCCCACCAGCACGTTTGTGAGAGAGAAAAGCCAGCGAACCCACTAAAGGTTCACTGTGACCCCGAAAGAGGCAGAAGCTGCAGATCTTCAAGAGTTAAAATCAGGTGGGGTTTAAAGAAGCGCCAGGCGTCTCCGGAGTGGCGCTTGATTTTCCACTTACTACTATTGCTGACAGCCCACCACCCATCAGTCTGCCTTAAAACTTCCTGGGAAGAGGTAAAACACTCAATTTGGGAAGAAAACACAAGAGTGTACGCATACTCTCCATCTCTCCCTCCCTTCCACCCTCCCTCCCTCACACACACACACACACACTCACACACTCACTCCTCCCGATACATCAGTTTGGGAAAGTCACAGCTCTCTTAACCATTCAGTTCCCAGTTTTCATCTGAAAATTTAAATAACTAAAAACTTATCAGCATGCTAAAGTCATCCAATAAAGCTAAGCGCAACTACTTCTGAAAAAAATCAGTCAACACAGAGGTGATGTTCTGGGGTTTCCACTGCATGATGGCTTTAGTTCCCCGTCTCTTGTTGTGAATGTCAGAATTAACTCTTTGTCCTTTTGAAAAAACAAACTTACAGTTATTGGAGGAGGAAGGGGATGGGAAGGGATAATCTGGGAGCTCAAGATTTGCAGATCCTAACTACTTCATAGAAAATAAATAAAGTTTCTACTGTATAGCACAGGGAACTATATTCAGCATCTTGCAGTATAATGAAAAAGAATATGAAAATGATTGTATGCATGTATGTGTCTGACTGAAACATTATTCTGTATACCAGAAATTGACACAACATTGTGAACTGACTATACTTCAATATAAAAAGAGAAAAAGAGAAGAAAAGAACAGCTCCAGGGATCTGAGTAGGTCAGGTGAGATTTGGGGTCTGCGCTGGGTCGCCTGCAACAAGAGGATGGTCTGATGTCATCAGATGCTCCCGGAGTTGGAACGCCGCTGCTGATTTGGATGGTCTGCTCCAAGTGGGAGGGTTAAGAGTTCCTACCAACCCAGAAAAGAATCTTTTGAAAAGCTTATTTTGTGAGGAAAGGGAGCAGAGCTGACTTTCATCCTTCCTTGGAGAACACGCCTGCTGCCAGTGCCATGAAGGCATCGCAGACACGGAGCGGCGTGGCCTCGCTGAAGAGATGAGCGGGTGAAGTGGACCAAGAGCAGGCACGCACTAACCCGAGACCTCCACGTATGGGTATTTGACTTGTTACTGATGCTCCGCTCTTGGCTAAAGCTGCAGTCACCGCCGTGGGTTGGGAGCTGCCTCTTCCCATCTTTGTATCCCTGGAACTGAGCAGAGAGCAAAGCACAAGGCAGGTATTTACAAATAGATGTTGGTTGGATAAGATGCTGGTCAAAACGTTTTACTTTAAAATATTATCTAATCTGTAAGGATATTACAAAATACTTTGTTATAGTTGATTGAAGTCCACATCATTGTTCCTTAAAGCATTTCTATGAAATCCGACTTTAGTAACCCTTTCAAAGAAGGAGTCATGACTCACTCTTCCTGACTTCACTGGGTCTTAGTTACCACTGTTTTCTCTTTAGCTGTTCTCAGACCATTATTTCAATAACCTGTTCTAGATCCTTTCTAGGGATGTGCTTTAAGTCCAGCAGTCTGTAGTTGTCCCTAAGTGAATCTTCTTTTCCATTGTAGTTTTGAAATATCATTTATTCACTCATTGCCTGTGGTCTTTCCTTCTGCTCTCTGTTTTTCAAAGGTGGAAAAGATGTCTCGGAGATCACGTTTACAAACATTCTCTCGTGCCTGAGGTTTGATTTAGGGAGCTCCCACGCTGTCATCCTGCTTTACTCATGTTGGGTTTCTAGTCCTCTGAAGTTTTACTGAGATGCTGACCTCCCATTTGTATCAGCACATCATCATTTCCAAGATGACCCTTGGGATAAAAAAAAAAAAAAGAGAGAGAGAGTGAGAGAAGGAGGAAGGCAGGGAGGAAGGAGGGATGAAGAAGGAAGAAAGAAAGAGAAGAAAGGAAAGGAAGAAAAAAAGGAGGGAAAGAGGAAGGAAAGAACAAAGGAAGTGGCGCCATATTGAATGCTCCACAGCATAATCTCATTAAGTCCTCAGGACCACCCTGTGGGGCAGGTCCTGTTTTCCTCTCATGAACCAGTGGTCACTCTGAGGCACAGAGAGTCCGTGTCTGGCTTTCAAGACTCTGGAACACATACTTCAAATCTCTTCTATCTCTCTCTTTCCTGTTATTCTTTCCTTGTCTCTCCTTTCTACTGGATGTCTTAATCTCCTCTCCATTCTTGGTAGCTTTCGCTTAATCATTTCTTTTTCCTTTTCCACAGAAACACTGATAGAGCTCTATTTTTCCTCATCTTTCCCCTGCAGTCCATGGCCATGACCTACGGCTTTTAGCAGCATTCCAACCTCCTTCGACTCACACCCAGCCCGATTGTCTCAGCATTGTCTTGTCCCTGAAAAAACTGAAGTTTGGATTGGGGTGATTTTGGCTCAAAGGAGAGAGGGGAGTGGCCTGCAGGAGGGAGAAGGGGAGTCAGGTGTTCTGAGCATTTGGGGCAGAAGAAAGGACATTACCGAGCAAGCGCGGCTCCCTTTCCAGGGGGCAGGGGATAGGCTTCAACTTACAGAGGGAAGCAGTGAGCAAAGCCCGCGTTCTTCTCAGCGGCAGCCATACTTTAAAACCCACGTGTATTTCTTACCACTGCCACCAAAGCAACCTGGGATCCCACGTGAACATGCAGTGCCTTCTGGAGAGGAAGTTTTTATGAATATTTTAGAAACAACAACAACAAAAACAAAACCGGCTGGCAGAGTCTGAATCACAAAAACCTCCAATTTCTGCTGCATTTTGAGACCTTCTGAAACAATACGAACATTCTCCTTGGTAAGTAAAGAAGAGAACACACTCTTTGAAACAATAATGCTCTGTTTTTCTCAAGTTGGGGAACTGACAAGAATGGAGAAAGTCCCTGCTCTTAATTTCTCCAACCAGATGAAATCTGAAAAGTGTGCACTGGAGTCGTCATTGGTGAGCACTTAGCATCACGGGACAGGCGTGGGCCACACTCAGGGTTATGGGGCAGGCATGGACCTCCACCTGGCCGGGCAGTCACAGGTTTCTCCATGTCCCCTGAAAAATTGCCAAAACCAGCGATTAGAACCAGTAACACCAACACTGTGCCTTGAGGGGGACTAGGGCTTCAAGCTAAAACATCTCAGAAATCTGAAGTCTGTAATTCAACACAGCCTTGATCGTAGATGACCATGATCCTCTCCTTGTCCTTGGCTTTCTGCAGTAACTTCTTTCTGAGTTGCTCTGCCTCCATTTACCAGTTTGGTTTCCTAGGTAACAGCCTCACAAGCCACCACCGGAGCACCTTTTCTGCATTGACGTGTTCTTTCTCCAGCCCTCTTAACCGGAACAAGGAAACATATGACTTAACTTTTGACCTACTTTTCCTTGTGCTTAAAACAAATGGATATAACGTGATGTCTGTCTGTCTGTCTGTAGTGCTTTATTGTCAGTCCAAGGACCTCACCCATGTGAAGTGGGAGGTTAAGGAAAAAATTGTTCTCTCCCTTTGCTGTACCTAAAATCAATGTAAAAAGAGAAAAATGGGGTCACGATATGTCAGACAGTATTCTCTTTCCTGAAAGGCTCGGCGTAGTTGTGTTTTGAACACAGACAGTCTGCTAGGACCCTCTGGCTGAGAGCTTCTCATAGTACAGTTGAATCTTGCTATTTGTTGTAGTTTCTGTTCTGTAAAGTCACTGTGAACACAAAGTTGATGAACACGGAACCATCGTTCCTACATGAGATACAGGGTTAGGTTCCTGCAAGCTTCTGCATGTGACATTTTTGCCAGCCCATCAGCTTGTACCTTTGTTTTATGTACATTCCTGTTTAAAGACTTCTTATTTAATAGATATTGTTAATTCAACAGTAGTAACATTGAATGCGTGGCCAACAGCAGTGAAACCCAGGCCTGAACAAAGCTGATCTAACACGTTTTCTCCACGAGGCTCATCACAGCCTTTCGCACCCAGGGCAGCACCCTAGCCCTGCACTTGGGAGCCATTTTAAACAGCAAAATCATCAAAAAAAGGAGGGGGGTCACAAAATGTGGAAAGTGCGGCACAAAAATGCCACAAAAAGGACCCTCATTTATAGCCTAAAATCTGAGACAGGAAGGCAGGGGGTCCCTGGTTAGTCCTCAGCTGGGAACACACACTAGACAACTCAGATTTTTTGTCACTCTGCCCACATCTGTGAATGAGCGAGGCTGCATCACGGGCATTGATTTGGGCATTACAGATAAATGCAATGAGTTGATGACTTTGCAAACACGGAACCTGTGACCAGTGAGGATGAAAAAAATCGTTTAAGGCATCTCGGTGCTGTTCTAAGACTGATCCTGCCGCTTCTGACTACTCCAGCCTTCCTAACGTAACTGTCTCTTCTTCAAAAATCCTTTGGACTTAAAAACGAAACAGAACAAAAAAAATTCCTCTGGTTCTTACTCTCCACATCCGCCCTCCAATTCAGTAAGGACTGTGTTTCGGTCGTTTGCTGTTAACATGTGGATTCAGCGATGGGAAGGGAAGCTCAGAGGATGCTGTGGGGTACCCCCGGACCCCCAGGCCACCCCAAGTGCACCTCCCAGACAGGCTCGAGGCTCTGCTAGGCTTCCTGCCCGAGGACATCCTCTGTCCAAGGGAATGTGCTAGACCCACGGACGGCAGGCCAGAGCGGGGGGCAGACCCGCCCTCAAGAGCAATTGAACGCCCCCGCCCGTCACACCTCGGGGGACCACTCCGGGGCCTGTCACCACAGCAGTCACCTGCCCTGTCGCAGCACCACCCTCTGCGGATGGCCTCTTGCATTGACTCCTTGATGCAGGTTCTGCCCTTAGGGTAACTCACACCCAGGTAGAAACACCTTCCTCTGGGAATGCTGATAACTGCGTTTCCGTGGAATTGCTGGAGCTGAGGACACGACAGGGCCCACTGGACCGGACGCCCGTGGGACGCTGGTGCCCTTGCCCATTTCCTAGGGCAGGTGTAACAGATTACTGCAAACTGGTTCACTTAAAGCAGCAGAAATGTATTCTTTCTTCATCCTGGAGGCCAGCAGTCTGACATCCACGTGTCAGAAGGGCCACAAAGGCTCTGAAGGCTCAGGGCAGAATCTGGTCCAGGCCTGTCTCCTGACCTCCGGTGTGGCCTGTCCCCTGGCCTGTAGATGCATCCTTCACAGTCAGTGTCACACCTGTCAGTGTCTATATCTTTTTTCCTTCTTATAAGGACACCAATCATTGGATCAGGGTCCACCCTGTGAACTCATCTCATCTATGACCGCATCACATCTGCCAAAACTCTATTTCCAAGCAAGATGACACACACAGGGGGCTGGTTCTTGAACACACCATTTTTGGGACCCAAGTCCACCCAGAACACGGCCTGACGTCCTTGGCTGTGAGGTGCAAGCATCTGAGGAAGAAGATGCCCTCTGAGCTCCAGCTCCGCAGTCCCGCAGCGTCAGCCTCAGAGATGCGTGCGCCTCCGGCCACTGCTGCCCCTCTCCCTTCGTGCTCTTGCGTTGCCATCACCAGCACACTGCAGACGCCACTGCGAGTCTCTGAAAAGAAACACACACACCACCTCGCATTAAAGTACAGGAAAAAATAAAGCGCATATCAAACGGATGCCTCTTAAAGTAATTACCTTCTCAACCTGCAGCATTTAACTTTCTAATTCAACCTAAGATTCTCATTTAACATTTAGAAAATATTTTGAAAGCACTGCGTGAAGGTAACAATTAGTAATGACACGGATTTCCTCCAAGGCCGTTGTGGTACGTGGGGTGCGCCGCTCAGGTGCGATGCAATCAAATATTAACGTCAGCATTTTACCTGCCTGGGACTCGATGTAGGTTTGCGAAGTTCAGGGTGCCTTCCACACACTTTAGTTTCTCCCTCCTGGGTACGGGGATTAACAGGGCTGGTGGGATTTCATTCTTCTCTAAGCTGTGATGTTTTCTGTGCAACCGCAGCACTGTGGACGGGACAAGAAAGCAGCAGGTGTAAATCACACCATTTACCCTGGGGAGCAAAGCTTTAGCAAGCCTGCTCTCCTGACAGACTGGTTTTTTTTATTTTTTTCTGATTGCTTGTTTTGTAAGATTTTTTACTTTTTAAAAAATGTTTTGTTTATGCTACAGCAGCCAATGGAAATAAAAGCCAACTGCCCTTGGAAGGAGGTCACAAGGTGCTTGGAGCTGGGTGCAGCAGGGCCCGGGCATGCCTGCTGGAAGGCCAGGAGAGGCCTGGCCCCGAGGCGCTGACAGGAGCCCGGCCCCGGCCAAGTCTGCCGGGCTTTGCTGACAGAAAGTCACACGTGGTATCATTTTCAGCCGCTGAGAGACAGATGCACCCAGATCAATATCACTGTCCAGAGTCAAAGAGCTATTGTGCGCTCATGGGGCCTTTCTAACCAAGGGGGACAGCAGAACTTTTATTCCTTCGGAGCCAGTGGGAGGCTCTGGGGTCTTTGCCCTTTTCCTGGTCAGAGCGGTGGATCAAGGCTCGGCAAGCGATCGCATTTCTCATACTTAGAAACGTCCTCCAGCTAATTATTTGTTTCAATAACTGTGTTGCGGTGTGATCCCCATACAGCAAGCTGCACGTCTTTTGGACGCGCAGGTCCATCAGTCCCACAAAGGAGGGCGAGGCGGCTTAGCTGCAGCACGTGCTGTGGAGGAGACTGGCAGCCCCCGCCCCGTGGCATTTCTGGGTCATTTCAAAATGTCCAGGGGCTGTTTTCTCAAGATGGACCATTAACTATTAGTATTCCTGCTGAGTGATAAAAGGAACTCTTGCTTTTGGAAGTGACCCAGGCAAAACCAGGCAGTGGATGGAAGCGCTCTGCCTGGAAAGAAACAGGAGCCATAAATTTTACTCTTCTTTTTGCATTAGCGGGGAATCGGCCCAGTTCTCCACTTCACACCGTGGGTGCCCGGGAAGGCACGCGCCGCCCACGGGCAGCTTCCGGGGAGTTGCTCATGTTTTTCTCGGGTGCGTCCTCCGTGCAACGCGCGGTGGGTGTTATAAGGGCCTTCCGAGGCCCCGCCCCCAATGGCATTACCTGCAAGTACTTCCCCAGGGGCTGGGATGAGGTCTTAACGCCACCTGCCTGGAAGATTTAAAAGCAGCAAAAACTCTACATGCATTTGAAGTTCTGCAGATTAAATGACATCCCTGAGGTCATCCCAGGACAGAACAGCAGAGAATGTCCGCTAAGTGCCAGGGCACGGTCCACTCGATGGCCTGCACTGTGACCCCCCAAAGCTGCGCTTATAACGCATCGCAGTTCAGAGAGCTGGGCCCCAGCATCAAAGGCGGACATGCCTTTCAGCACAGCTGAGAGGTTTCCAGCCTCTCACTTTATGTCCGTTAACACTTCGCTTTTCATGACCCACCTGTGCTGTGGGCTGGTGCAGATTCAGAGGGGCAGAGCTCTGTGGGAAACATCTTGCTCGTGACGCGCTGTGTGCAGTGTCCTCACCCAGCCCGGAAGCCTCATTATCATCAGGTTTCCATTTTCTTACAAGAAGATTTTTTGGTAAGAGAAAATAGGCCAACAGTTTTTGTTTTTGCCTTTTTAAATAAGTAATAAAAAAAAATACATTATTAAGGACTGGCTTTGAGTCATTCAAGGTCTCCAGCCTGGACTGGAACGTGGGCTGACATCCAGCACCTGGTCGTTATGTCCCAGAGCCCAAGGCGCCATTGAACAGATCTGCCCAGAACGTAAACTGGGTGCCCGTTATAATATCTTCAGTTCCCCAGATCTGGAGTTTAAGCGTTCCCATGTTCCTTCCTTACGTCATCCGCCCAGTGATTGCTTCTTCAGAGAGACTTTAAATGTTAATTAATTGGACAATGTGTTCATTCTGTACTTTTAAGTTCAAGTCACAATTGCATCTGGCATATGGTGCCAAAGGAATCTGTCCCAAGACGCTACTGAAATTCGCAGAGCAGAGAGAGGACACCTTCCCACGTGGCCCCGGTCCCTGCAGTGACTTCGCAGGGTACACAGAGGGAGTGCCGTCTAGAAAGGAAAAAAGCAAATGTGGCTTCTGAGCTCAGGAGAGGCTTCACAGGAGGAGGGAACGCTTCCGACTCTCACAGTCAGCCTCTGCAAGAGCGTGAGGGGTTGTTCTCCTCTGCTTGAAAACACAATACCTTCATCGGTCCATCCAGGTATTTGTGGAACAAACGTAAATTGGGGTGGACGAGGCCTGGGGACCATGCTGGTGGCTGAGAGCCCAAGGAGGGGCGGACAGGGCCCTGCCAGCCAGTCAGATGCAGTGAGAACAGAGGCCCAGGAGTCGTTAGAAAAGTGGCTTTGTCCAGATGCAGCTGATATGGGTGATGGGTGCCTTGAAGAGCTGCCCAGGGCCCTGCAGGGTGGGCGCTCCTCCTCGGAGGCTGGGAGTCCGTCCCTCTCCGGGAGTTGCTTCAGCCTGAAAAGCTGCCTCGGGCAGACCGGAACCCTTCCCGGCAGCAGCCTCTGAATGAGCCCGCTTGGGCTTTTCCAACAAAGTGCCCCCGAATGGGAGCATGAACAGCAAAGGGTTAATCCTCACACCTCTGGAGGCTGGAAGGCCGAGGTCAGGGTGACAGTGTAGTGGGATCCTGAGGTCCTAGGTCAGGGTGACGTTGTGGTGGGACCCTGAGGTCTGAGGTCAGGGTGACAGTACGGTGGGGTCCTGAGGTCCTAGGTCAGGGTTTCCGCGAGGAGCCCTCTTCTGGGTGGCGCATGGCCCACTTGCCACTGTGTCCTCATGTGGTGAAAAGAATGTGAGGGAGTCTCTGGGCTCCTCTCATAAGGGCGCTCATTCAGTCCATGGGGTTCCACCTTCAGGGCCTGGCCATCTCTCAGAGGACCCATTTCTCATTCCATCGCTTTAGGGGTTAGGACTCCAGCAGACGAGTTCATGGGGAGCACAAGCATCCAGGCCGCTCGCCCCTGCGCCGTGCCTGGTCATGCGCACGCACCGCGCTCAGCCCACCCGCCCTCCTGACAGCCGCCAGCGCCGCCCAGCTCCGGAACTGCCGGTGAGGCCGGTGAGGCCGGCGAGGCCCGTCGCAGCCGCACGCAGGTTACCTTCTGCTCGCAGCCCTGCTCCCGGCCCCCCGGTGGAGCTGTTCCCAACCCTCCTCCCAGCGTACCTCCTGTGTGCAAATATATGGCTCGGATTCGGCTTCCTGGGAACTTGAGCTGGATGCATGGTGGCCCAGACAGCCCGGGAGAGCGGCGGGCCGGCCGGCCCCGGGGACACAGACCCCCCCCGGCCGGCGGAGGCGCGGCCGCGCTGGGGGCTTCCTCTGCGGGCGGTGTGTGCGGGGGCGGGTGGGGGCTCCCGGGGGGCGTAGGACCCTGGATGTCGAGGGGCTCCAGGAGCAACAGGCACAAGGCCGGTGGACCCGCGTCCTTGCCGAGGCCGTCGGTGCGCTGGGGCGGATGCGTCCGGGTGGCGCCGGAGCTCAGCCGTGCTGGCGCGCCCTGACGCCTCTCCAGAGGGTCAACCTGGTGACGTGGTAGCAGGACCCAGACCTCGTACAGTCATGCCGAGGGCTGGTGAGTTTGTGCAGAACGCGTGTGAGTTTTTCCTCCATTCCCTTGACCTATGAGCTGGAGAGAAAACAGGGGAACGTGAATGGGGGTCCTGACCTGAGAGCCAAAGTGGATGTGGATGGAGGCAGTTACCTCCCACTCTGCTGGGAGGTGCCTTTGTGGGGAGAAGGCAGGGTGAGGACGCTGAGGAAGTTAGCAGCTGTAACCACAGCCCAGGGACTGGGAAGAGCTGCGGCCCAGGGGCAAGGGGAGGTGACAGCTGGGTGGCAGTGAGCTGAGCTCTGAGTCCAGTGCGGGGGCGTCCCTTCCCTCCCGGACCCCCAGGCTTTCCCCCAAGTCCGAGGGGCACAGGAATGGCACCGCCGGGGACACGGTCGTTCTGGGTCTGCGCCTTCGTAGCTGCTTCCCTGTATCTGTGAGGTGGTCTCTCCTGGAGGGGGTGATGTGCGCTTCTGAGCCAGCCTCTGACTTAAGGGCTGAGGTGCCATTTCAGCAGAGCTGAAGGAGCAGGACTCGAGGCTGTCCGTGCCCAGGATTCCGACTGGAGGCAGAGTGTGCCCCTGAATTAAACAGCAAGGTCACAGAAAACTGAGAGCTCTCCCTCGGGTATGAGAGGAACAGGAGGCCCCCGGATGCCTGGGTGAGATGGTCCACGAGGGTGGCGCAGCCTGGACCCTGCTCAGACCCCCGCCTCCTGCGGGGACCGCGTGCAGGGAGCATCCACAGGGCTGCCTGAACCGCCCCCCTTGAGTCGGCTCCAATTTGGGAAATCTGAGATCGTTGACCCACATGCTTCGAGTGGATTTTTCTCTTTTTGCCGCTGCCTCTGCTGCTGCCCACAGTTCCATCGTTTTCTACGCTTTTCACATCGCTTGCGGCCTGGGTGGGGAGGAAAACCTCATAAGTCGGCCCAGGCTGCTCCAAATCAGGGCGCCGGAGGATCAGAACGAGGAGGAAATGGTTCCTTCGGTGTGCGATCTGTTCTCCACCAGCCTGTGACACGTTGCTGTGTCACTTGGGTCGGGGTGGGGGCTCATTTACTGTCAGTGAACATTCTGGTGACATTGCCTCTCGGCCCGAACCGTCAGCCATAGAGGTATTGTACACCCAGAAACATACAAGGACACATAGACACACACACCCACGGACAGACACACACACAAGGAAGCTTTTCTTTCACAATGGTAACTTTTAACTTGCACTAAAGTTGATTTAAAGAGGAATAGTAACACTTTACAGCAAAGCTTAGAACAGACAGAGGGGATGGGAAACTGGGGCGTTACCCAGGGGATGTAACCGAGGTGGATGATGAGTCGGGTAACTTTTCAGCAGGGCCAGCACGCTCGCTGAGATGACCCAGAACATTCCATCACAGCTCCACTTCCTTCAGCTGACGCAGGTCGAGGCCCAGGTTAGAGCATCTGGGCCTCAGGGATCCCCCGTCTCCTCAGCGTCCCGGGGCACTGCTCCATGTCAGAAGCCACCTAGAAATTAAATGACGGGGGAGACAAGACAGATCAGAAGCGCTGGACAGCTCGGGCCGTCCTGCCCCCTGCCCTCAACACGGGCATGATACCCAGCCTGGACTGAGGGCCGAAAGTCTTGCAGCAGCGGGCACACTTCTCTGCACCTTCCGTCTTTTCTTTCTTTCTCCTGTCTGTCATGACAGAGGGGCAAACCTCCGCACGGCTTTCTCTTCCCACTCGATCGTCAGGGTCCTCCCAGCATCACGGCGGCCTTCCTTGCAATTTCCTGGCTTGAACACACGCCATCCCATCTCTGTGTCCATGTTTCCCCTTTTTAGAGGAAACCAGCCCTATTGGACTCGGGCCGCCCTGATGGCCTGATCTTACCTTGATTATCTCCGTGCAGACTATCTCCAAAGTGTTATCACTTTCTGAGGTTTCAGGGCTTAAGATGTCAACAGATCTTTGTTTTATGGGGGTACAGTACTCAACCCATAACAGGTGCCAATGAAAACTTTGCTCATGCAAGTCACGATTTGCCATGGTGACGTGTTCTGTGTCACTTGTTTACTGTGAAAGAGCGTCTAAGGTCCCTGGATAAAGCTGGTTGTATAATTGAGGAGGGCTTAAAAACAGCATTAAAGTTAAATAGGTGTCCGGCTCTTTTATAGCCCTCCTTACACAAGGGGCAGCTGCTGGGATGCTAATCGGTTTTACCAGCATGTAGTTCTTGGCAATAAAAGGCTTTGTAGGTAATTAGTTTGCATGAAGAAAACACCCCGGCAAATATTAAATTTTAATAACTCAGAATAACTCCATGTCATACGTGACCACCGAGGGCACAATCCTGGCTTCAGAGCATGCTGGCGGTGGAAAGGTTCATGAACAAACACATGCCTGCTGCCCAAGTCTTACCTGGAGGGGGTGACCTCTGGCCCCCCTCAGTTCCGCCTGCAGAGAACCCCGTCTCTCTGTGCAGTCCCTCCGTAATTACGGGCTTGGCGCCTGCTGTCCACACAGCCTGTCCGCCAGCAGGGCGGCGCGGGGAACCGGGCTGGAACCTCTCACCCAGACAGCAGGTGTGGCGGCTGCGCGGACAGATAGCGCCGCGTTCAGCTTCACGCGGGCCTCTCAGGACGGAGGTGGTGTGTTCTGCACAGAGTTCCACTTCTCAGACATAATCTTCGTGAAAATACTGGGTGCACTTTCCACTGTGATGTGAATGGAACTGTCACCCTTCTGTTCTGTTTCATGATTGTCACCATCACTACGATGACTTCTTCTGACGCAGCTTGTGTTACCATCGCCTGTTCAGGGGAAACTGTGCTCCCAGGCCTGGACTGGCAGACAGCAGTGCCACAGCCTCTTCATATCAGTCCCGATGACCCCCAGAGTTCTGCCGTCTGTGGTCCCCTCCTCTGAGTCCCATCCCCCAGCTAGGAGTCAGGGCAGCAGAAACACTGTGTGAGGTCAGCTTGTAAAGGGCATGACTCTGCTGAGAACAGTCTTTACTCTGATGAAGCTAGAAAGGCTCACAGGACAAGGAGCTGAAAGCAGCCCCGGCCGACTGTGGAGGGGCCCAAGGCTCCCAATCCCACACCCTCAGGAGGGAGCTGAGCTGGGAAGAGGCCATCTTGGGAGAGTTTGTGGTGACTGCAGACCAGGTGACGTCTCGACTGCACCTGAGAGAGAGCCTGAGACAGAGGACGCACTCAGCGGTGCCCAGGCTCCTGATCCACAGACACAGTGAGGAAAACAGGCCGTCTGAGTTCTGTTAGGGGCAGAACTGTGCCCACCCCCCCACCACCACCAAATCCATATGCTGAAGCTCAAAACCCCAGTGTGACTGTATTTAGAAATGGAGTCTGTATGGAGGTAATTAAAAGTTAAAAATGAAGTATTACTGGATAATATGTACATTTACATATATATATATATATAATGGAATACTACTCAGCCATCAAAAAGCATAAAATCATGCTATTTGCAGCAACATGGATGGACCTAGAGATTATCATACTAAGTGAAGTAAGTCAGACAGAGAAAGACAAATATCGTATGATATCACTTACATGTGGAATCTAAAAATAGGCCGCAAGTGAACTTGTTTCCAAAACAGAAACAGACTCACAGACATAGAAAACAAACTTATGGTTACCAGGGGAAAGTGGATAAGGAGGGGTAAATTTGGGAGATCAGGATTTGCAGGTACTAACTAATATACAAAAAATAGATAAACAGAAATGTCCTCCTGTGCAGCACAGGGAACTACACTCAATACCTTGTAATAGTTTATAGTGAAAAAGAATATGAAAAGGAATATGTACATATACCTGTATAACCGAATCACTATGCTGTGCACCAGAAACTAACGCAACACTGCACATTCTCACGTGGTGTTGCTCTGAGCGTGCACCTTGGTGTCTCTCTTCTGACAAGGGTAGCTGTCCTATCAGACCACAGCCCCAGCCTTAAGATTTCTTTTTTTTTTTAATTTCAGTTATTTATTATTATTTTTTAGTTGAAGTATAGTCAGTTTACAATGTTGTGTCAATTTCTGGAGTACAGCATCACGATTCTTGTAACAATTTTGCCACTAACTTGCACCCAGTTTTCTCATCTTTAAAACTAGCGCTGGGATGCTGACTTCGCATCCTCTCCCACCCGCACGGAAACCGGCAGCTCTTTCATATTTCATTTATGTTTCATCACCGTCCCACTCATTTCCAGCACGGATCTGAGGCCACTCACCATCAAAACCCGGATTCAGGTTTTATGCATTGCAAGCAAGGCAATGCTGCCAAGACAAGCCAGTAAAACACGTGGTAATATACGGCTCTGCGTAGACTGCATGCGGGAAGGGCGATAAATTTTTGTGACTCACGTATGAAGACGTATCTTTCTAATACTGGGTGACTCGGGTTCTTTCATTTATTTATTTTATCAATTTTCCTCTTTTGTTTTCCTAGCGATTTCTAGGAACGACAAAGCGGTGGGGCTATAATGCACATTGCGAACCTCATGGCCCCCTGGGTGTGACCTAGAGGGTAATGGATGGTGGGTGCAGGTGCGGTGACCCAGTCTTCTCCAGCTTCTGGCAGTCTTCCATCTGATGCATGGGCTGCGGGTCACACATCTATTTCTGCTTGGTGATGCGGGCAGCTCGCCCGGGTCTGGGTCCACACCCTGCTCTGCAGGGCTGCTCTGTTAAGCAAGACAGGGGAGCTGAGAGGGGAGAGCCCCGGCCTGAATGGGTGAGGGCGTCCCCCGCGTTATTCCCTGTTTTCTGACCAGTTCCCTCAAAGCCGAGTTCGCAGCAGTTGTCGCTGATCATTTCACGTATTTTTTGCTTCACTGTTCGGTGAAGTCACCCAATGCTCTATGGGTAGGGTACCTGGTAGTTTATAAACTACTTTCTTATGCAGTAGTTTTTTCCCTTTTTTTTTGATGTGTGTGTGTTGGAGAGGGTTGAGCATTTCCGCAACAGGAAGGCCACCTGACTTCTCCCAGGGGGCTCTTTCAGGAATCGGAAGAGCTTCACCCCAAGGCCCGCCCTGTCCTGTCTCCTCGTCCGCTGACACCAGCACCTGCCGGCAGACACCTTCCTTCTCCTCTGGACCTGCCGTGCCGGGCAGTATAGCCGACATTTGCACGGCTGATTGGGGCTGAGGATGGTTTGGGGACAAGGATGCAAAGCGGAGATCCCCCACGCTCGTTTCCTGCAGAATACGGCTCTGCTGCATGTTCAGTATGGGGAAAACTCGCCTCGGTGAAATACTTTCTCATCAATGAGATTTCTAGAAACCTGTCAGATGCTTCCAGGTTAAGGGGAGATGACAGAAGGAACCCAGGGAAGTAGTGTGTTTGTCTGTTAGGGGAATAGAATCCTGAGTAAAGGACCTGGGTGGCCGAGGGGGTGGCTGTCACCTTTCCCTGGGGACACGGGAAGCAAGACAGGGCAGGTGGCTGACATCCTTTCCTTGGATCAAAGTGGCAAAACTTGTGATTTGACTCTTTCTTCCCTTTTCTCCAGAATCGCCAGATTTTGCAGCTTGGGTGTTATCAATTGACTCTACTGAATGGAACCCACCGATTAAAATTTTTAAAAAGCCGGGAGACTGGGATCTGCCTTCAGGTCGAATCATCTTCGGTTTTTGCTGTTTATCTTGAACTCCTTTACCTCCCGGTGATAACCTTAATAGATAGTTTCCAGTACATCTTCCTTTAGTTTCTTGATGAAAATGCCAGACATTTCAGGTTGTGAGTGGGACTCATTAATCCTGCCGCCTCAGGCCTTGTGTCCAGCGCGCCTGGGGTGAACGTGGGAGCCGCCCGGCCTTGGAGCATCAGTCGGACTCCCACCACTCTGTGTGAAATACTGATTTAATGGGCGCACGCGGAAATAGGGGACCAGGGCCAGGTGAGCGGAAATTGAAACAGGGATCAGGGACAAGGCCGAAGGAGAATTAGAGTGAATAAGCACCTGACAGTGTAAGGGATATCTTCCCATCAACGAGGAACTCCGACGCCCTCGGTCATTGCAGGGCATCATCGTTGTTTATCTTCTGTGAATGTGTCTGTAAGTTCTGAGTAATTGAAAGAACTGAGTGTCAATGTGCGTATTTACTTTTCACATGTACATCTAACTAGATCACTTTAACTGGGTAAGTACCGGGCCCCTGGGATGTGAAGATAAAAACAGACACCATGGAGTCTGAACCTTAAGTATGTTTTGCCTGTGGGCCTGGCTATGAGCTACTTCTTATGGCAGCTGAGATTAGGTCTACAGGTAAAGGGGGACATTCTGATGGATCTGGGTCGTGTTAACTATGTGGAAAGCAAGATCTAAACTTCTGCGGCAAGCACACCGGAGCCTTGTGGCCAGATGAGTGGTTTGAGTTGGAATAGGTGACAAGACTGTCTATAATGCAAGGTGAGTTAAAGAACCAGTGGCCTCTTAAAATGATGAAGAATTATGTGAAGGGGAAATGTAAGAAGGATCAGGAAAGTAACTGAATTTCTCTTTTCAGTTTTCCCGACACCTCTGTGCTATACGGTCATCACACTGTTCCTCATTTATCTGCCACCCCCCCCCCCCCGAGTAGACGCAGGGATCTGGTATACCTAAATACGGTAGCAAGATAGATATATTAACAACCCATCCACTGCCAGCCAGCGAGTGGGTCATATTTCATAGCTCTAATGTAATCAGAGGCTACAAAATTTAATCAAGGGCTCCAATATTTCATGCTGGTGAGGCCATTACTTTGAAATATTGTTTGTTTTTTCTAAAAGCACAAGAAAAGACCAGTACTTACATTGGATTTTAAACCAATACTATTGAAATATTTAAAAGAACTTAGATGAACCTTGTAACCTTGAGCTCACATGATTGGAAATCGTAATCTGAAATCTGAGAACATCTTCCAGGTGGCAGGTGAGGAGCAAAGTTGTTGACTGTTCATTATCTCTGCTTCCTCAGATAGAAGGCGCCTGATGGAATGGGTGGCCAGTGCATAGTCAAAAGAGAAACATTTCAAGTGTAACTATTGCATTAATGTAACATTTTTTTGAATTGTTTTTAAAGCCAAAATATCAAAGAGCAATAGTGTGCTGAGTGCAGAGCACTGAAGCAGCACACAATTGTCAACACCCCGTGTCGTGTTCCCCGGCTACAGAATTTTCCAGTTTAGGTCTCCTTTACGAGGGATGTCGACTGAAATAAAATGCACCACCTAAAAGCTGAGAGCTATGTTTTATCTGGCAGCCTTTCTGAGGACTTGAGCCTGGGACGCAGCCTCTCAGCTCGCTCTCAGAGCTGTTCCGCCCAGGCAAGGCAGGAGCCAGGAAGCTTAGGAGTTTTTGCAGCAAAGACCATCTCCTTTATTGCTTCAAAAGAGTTTGCAATGATAACTATTATTTCTACTCTGATCAATGTCAATGTCAAAAGCTAAAGGCCAAAGGCCAAAAAGCTTCTTCATCCTGGAAGAAAAATGAACGAATTCATTGAAAATAATTTGTCTGCCTTCCTGTTCTTTCTTCAAGAATCTTTGTCGGTTGACATCTCAACCATATTTCACCTAATACAAGCTTCTTTTCTAAACAGTTTCACCTGTGGCTCTGAGTATGTAATGATTCTGACTCCAACCTGGAAGTCTGAATCATTTGTAAGACAAATGGATCTCATATTCTAAAGACGTAGGCCAAGGCAAACGGCCTGACTCAGCAGCTGCCCTGGGACGGGAACTGTAGGGCAGAGCCCAGTTTGGGGTCCCAATCAGTTCTTTTTTCTTCTGTCATGTGCATCAGTCACCAATCCCCAGTTAGTATGTTAGACTTGATGAAACATAATATTGGTGATACAATAATTCTATCAGAAAAGCTAGTTCTCTCCTTACGAAAAGAGCCTCGGGTACTGTTCAGGGGTTTTCCCACCTTAAGACTGTGGGAGCTTCCAGGGACCCAGGGCAGCCCCAGATGTATGTGATTTACAGGCTAACCTCCTCTTGGATGTCTCTGTAGTTCAGAAGTAAGCATTTCAATTAGCAGATACAGACTACTGTATATAAAACAGGTAAACAGCAAGGTCCTGCTGCAGAGCACAGGGAACTCTGTTCAATATCTTGTAATAACCTATTACGAAAAAGAATATCTATCTATCATCTATCTATCTATCTATCTATCTATCTATCTATCTATCTATCTGAGTCACCATGCTGTGCACCAGAAACTAACACAACATTGTAAATCAACTATACTTCCATGAAAAAAATAAGCATTTCAGTACTCCTTGACTGGATGATTTCTAAGGTTTCTTCTAGTCCGTGACACTTTATCATTCTGTGCCCGTGATCAGGGCATTCTGAAGAGCAAGTTCTCTTTTCCCAGCTTCTGGCTCCGCCAGCACCTTCCTCAGCCAACCCCCACCTGAGAATCACTTACCGGGAGGAATTTAGGTGCAAGTGTGACAAGAGAGACATGCTTCTGTAGCAAGTGTCTTTCCCAGTGCACTGACCCAAAGAATAACAGATGCTTGGGACTCAAGCTGAACCAAAACCGCGTTCCCCTCTCCTTGCGCCCAGCTCAGGGTGCGCACCGTGCTCCCCGCCGTGGGCCCTGGCAGTGCAGAGAACCACTGTCTTTAAATAGCTGCTGATCTTTGTGTCATTAATTTCCTGCTCCCCAAACCGAAATGCCTTGTAATTATCCAGCTGTAGGAACACATAAGATGGTACTAAATTTTGCTTAAGTGCAGCCTATTTTGAAAACGGAGGCCAAAATACACAATTAGGTTGGCATGAACATTCGATGGCAGTGCAGTGTCGGGGACACAGTGGCTGGGGCTTTTGTGAGGGACTGGCTGTCTGGGAACAGAGCAGAAACACTCATCTGATAGCGTGCCCTCCCGCACCCCTGTCACAGCGCCAGCACGCCGGTCGCATTACCACCCGCCGGTGCAGAAGGGCGCCACGTCGCAGCTCTGCCAAAAGAGGCAGGCGCCCCCATCTTTGGAGCAAACGTCTGCACACGTCAGTGAAAGCCAGGGCTAATTAGATTGCGTGTCTCGGGGTGAATCTGTGCAAGAAAACAGTCCGTTTTGCCCATTTACATGAATAAACACCCCACTGCTCTTTCCAGGGGATGCCTGTGGGGCGAGGGTCACGGCTTCTCACAATGAATTCCAAGAGAACTCTTTGGACAAGGAAAGAGAACTGGTTGCTTCCACTTATGGTCGATCTGTAATTGTGATTAAAAGTTACTGGTGATTTTGTGACAAGTATGGGATCTCTATTTCCGGTCAGGATTTTTTAAAAAAATCTGTGATGTGGTCGTGGTCAGGCCGGTGCAGACGTTTTCTGCTTACAAGTTGCTTAAAGCTTACAACACAGTCTTAAGAAACAAAATGATATTGCCAGTTGCTAGGGTGCCGTCCAATATTTAAGCTCCTTTGACCTATAAAAGGGAGAGTGTCAGATTTGGTGGCTTGGAAGAAAAAAATCCTAATTACTATTAATGAGATTCATTACAATGTGGAGTCTCCCAGCAATGAATTTTAAATGCCCCTTGTCAGTTTTTCCATCAACATGGCACAGAAAAAAGCGTCTGCCCCAGGGTGCCCATGGACTTGCATCCTTATTAGCTGATATGGTAAATCTATTTATTTTTGGACCTGCCAGGTTGGTAGACAGGGGATCAATCCTTTCCACAAATCAATTTTTCCACTGAAAGCTAAAAGCTGGGGTGTTTGTTTGGTATGTTTTAAAAATCATATATTAAAAGTAATTGAAAGGAATTAAACTCTAATGGCTTTTTTCTTTTTTTTTCTATTTTTTTTTCCTGTTGGACTTACACAAATTACTCTCCTCATTTCTTCTTATCAGACAGAGGGAAGCTCTGTGCTGGTATATTTCAGAAAAATCAAGTCTTTTTGCGAATAACACAATTCTGACTCTTTATTAGAGGCTGAATAAAATCTGCCTGAAAGTTACTGTCTTGAAGAGTGATGCCCAGTAGAAATGGAATGTGAGCCACTTATGCAATTTTAAATTGTCAGTAGCCACTTGTTAAAAAGTAAGAAGAAATATGTGAAATTAGCTTTAACAGTGTTTTATTTAAGCCAACAGATGTAAAATGTTTTTGTCAACATAAAATCAACGTAGACAATGTAAATGACCTATTGTGCCTTCTCTTCTTTTATTCTGCACTTGTAACCTTCACCACCCTTATTTTAAGATCTCGATAGATGAGCAGATCTAATGGTGTCCACACTGGAAAAACTTGGTCCTGAGAAACGGCATTCTTTGATTCTTATTTGAGAAACTGGAAGGCAATGATTTAAAAAAAAAAGACTGCGTCATTGGCAATTAAATTTCTTTACATAAAATGTTTGCGATTATACGTCTTTAGAACAGTTTAAATATCTTACAGGCTTTAAGCCTCAACTTTTCTAAAATTCAAAAGATGTGTCTTTGCTAAACTACAAACTTTTTTTTTAAGGATAAGACTTAACTAAATGCATCACGGGTGAATTTCACTAGTCAAAATGGCTTTGGCTCTTTACAAATACCTATGTTTGGCCACAGGTTTCAATGAGTATAAAGTAATTTAAAATTTCCACATGTAGAGACAAATCATTTCTCTCTATTTATATTGCATATGGAACTTAAATGATTTAAAACAGTAAAATAAAGTTTTTATAGTAAAAAGGATAAACAATGTTATTCATCTTAATTTCCACCTAATTCCAGTTAATTTTTTAGCCTGTGCGGAAACCTTATCTCCTCTGGTTTCCTCACCATTTCGCTGTATCTGGGTTTGAGCCAACCATGTGTGCAACCAAAGGAAGCATTTTCAGTTCAAACATTGAGGCTCCCTTGTATCTGCTATACTGGCCCCCAGCTCTGTGGGAATCAAGCGCACACTGTATGTGACAATCTCACTGGAGACGGAAGGCATAGAGGGCTGCCTTTGCCCACAAGGCGGAGGACGGCTGGTCCCTGGGCGTGGCCGCACAGAGCACACGATCCATGCCAGGGCTTCCAGAGAGGGAAGCGGTCTTCCTCTGTGAGGGTCATTGAGCGAGACTTTTTGGAGGAATTGTGAGTGAACCATGAACAGGACTTGGCAACCTGGAAAGAAGCAGTGTTCCAGGCAAGGTGGCATGTTTGAGGAAAAGCAGGTGATTGGTGGTTGGCATGTAATCGTAACAAAAACAAAAATGTACGAATGTGTGTATGTGTACATGGCTGGGACATGGTGCTGCACACCGGAAACTGACACATTGTAATTGACTGTACTTCAAAAAAAAAAAGAAGAAGAGGAAGAAAGAAAAGAAAAAAGAAAAAGAAGGTAAAGCACTTGTAGCCTCATGAAGATACGGATTTTCACACGCCGGCTCCCACGTGCTTTGGTTATGGAAACATGAGGGAAAATCGAGGGTGTCTTGGAATCTTGTAGGCGTGTGGGACATGATCCAGGGCCCCTGGCTTTTCTGGTGAGGGAGGGCAGCTACTTGGGCCCCTCGGTCTGAAGGCCTGGAGCACCGGCACAGCCACTTCATGGTCACCATCCAGAGAGGCACCAGCAAGGCCTGACGCCAGGTCTTCTCCCTACTGGCCTGGAGCGTGCTCTGTTCCGCCGCGTCCTCTGACCATGACCCAGCAGTGAGTGGGAGCAGGCAAACCTGTATCGGTCTTTAGCTGTGTGTACTGCATCTTTAAAATGTGTTGTGACTATTCCTTTGTGGGCCTTGAAACATCCTCTGAGCATGATGTCAAGCAGTATCTCAGCGTTATCAATGGCATAGCTATCCAGATTTGCCAATATTTGAGTGGTTACTCTTGCTCTTAAGGGTCTTTGGAAAAACAACAATTACATGCTTAGCATTTAAGTAGTTTTAACAAGTTTACAATCAGTGTTATTTATTTCAGCAGCGAGCCCTGTGATCTACACAGACCATAAAAACAGGAACTTCTGTCTGTGCCGAGGTGTCAGTGGCAGGGTTGGGACAGAATTCAGGTCATAGCCCAAGAGAAAGCTGGTTCCCTTCTGAATGTGATACTTACCCACTCAGGGTTTAATGTGTATTTCTAAACACTAATATGTGTTTACTGGCTTCAGGTGATTTTTTTCCCCCCTAACCTTAGAATTTCCATCCCTTTTTTGAGGGAAGTCCTGATGTTGCATAGTCTTGATTGGAATAAACCTCTCTAGCAAAGACGAGGCCTTTTTATTTTTCCTGGGTGGCTTCCAGCTTCAACCCTTTCTTCCCAGCTAGGCCCCCTCGGTTTCCGGATGGTCGCGGTTTGCTGGCTGGCCTGCACCAGGGCTGCTTTGGCCTTTGCGTCTGCTGTGCCCACTGCCTGCGATACCCTCTGCGGACCCTTGTCCACGTGGAACATTCTGCTCGTGCCTCCAGACAGAGCTCAACGTGGCTTCGTCGTGTCCTCTTCCGTGCGGCAGCACCACGGCAGGTGTTTCTGCAGGTTTTCCTGTTAGATTGCCTCTCTTGAATTTTGTGTCTGTTTCTTAGACACAAGAAGAGTGTGAGGAGAGATCTTTAAAAAGAAATCATCAGGATACACAACCGGAAGTGGCAAATGGAGTGACACAGAAGCACGCTTGGCACAGTTCCAGAAGTACACGCTTTACCATTTCTTTGGTAAATTGAAGGCATTTACTTCTGCCACATACGCTTTCATAGCTGGACGTGTTCATGCAGTTTCTGGGTATTTCTCTCTTCTTCATCCTCTTCTTTTTTCCTGGTTTATTTTCACATTAGGATTTCGATTTTTAAGAGTTCAGAAACAAATATTTACAGCTGGAACGTTATCATTCAAAGGATGAGGTCAACTTGCTCATAGTTCTCCTGGAAAACTTTAATTCTAGGAGGAACTTGCCTTTTCCATTCACAGGGCTCCTTCCATTCACAGAAGTTATTCACTGAACAAGAATTTCTCCAGTGATCTATTGTTTATGACGCTGTAGCCCAGGAATGAACACAACATTGTAAATCAATTCTACTTCAACGAAAAAAATAAAAAATTAAAAAGAAGCGCTATCAGTAATGGCAGGAGACTTCAGTTGCGGCTCAGTGTCAACAGATGACAGAGGGAAAACTCCTCGTCTCCTACCGGTTTCTTTCCAGCCTTCTCTGTGAGCAAGATCAGTCTTCCCAGAGGAACCGGGAGAGCAAACAGGAGCAATGGGAGGTGGGGTCCCAGGGAGGGAGCTGAGGAGAGGGTGGGGGCTCGCTGGCTCTGTGACAGTGGTGGAGTCTTGGGTCCAGAAGAGTTTCACCCCAAGGTGTGCAGGATGGAAATTTGTGGTCACAAAACAAATTTCAGCTCTTTCTGAAGAATCACAAAGAAGGTAAAAGGGTAAAGCCATGAGTTCCGGAAACTTCAAATAGACACACTTGACATTTCCTGGTAAAATCATAGAGTGAATTATTAGACAATAGATTTATAAGCCCTTTGGGAAAAGATCTAATGATTTCGAGGAGTCAACGTGGGCTCCCTGCCTGCAAGCCATTCCTCTTTGGCTTTCTGACTCCATTGCTGGGCTGGCAGCGCGTGGATGACAGGGACACGGTGTATCTGGGTCTCATCAAAGCACATGATGGAGCCTTTTCAGTGTCCACGGTGCACAACAGGATGACATGATCCGACTGATAGTGAAATCGGATGAAATGTAAAGAAGTGGATGGCTGTAAAAAAAATAATAAGTGGTGATTAATGTGCTGATATCCACCTGAGAGGAAGTCATTAGCAGTGAGCCAAGGGCTCTGATGCGATTAAGCCCAGAAGAACGCTTTTATCATTCACTTACTTGAAGGCATAGGAAACATGCTTCTCAAATTAGAGTGGTCTAATGATCAGGAGGGAAGAATCTACTTTGGCAGATGACTGCATCGAGATTCAAATGATCCAGATGTGCCAGCGTGAAGTGAAAAAGGAAGCGGCAGAAACTGCTCCCGTGGACATCCTTCAAATTGAGGTACATGCCCACCAGCTCGAAGTCGGTGAGGACTTCTGCTTCTACCATGGTGAAAAGAAGATGGCATTCCTCCTCTAAGAAATAAATCCAAAATAGGAGGCGAAGTAAAAACAATAAATTTCACTTTTGATGGGAAGGAAGGAAGGAAGGAAAGAGGGAACAAATGAAAAAATAGGAGGATAGTCTGTCAAAAGCGACGGATGTCAAACTCGGAAGACGTGGAAGGCGGACAGCTCTGATCTCAGGTCCCAGAAAGCTTCAGCATGTCCACGTTCACAGCAAATGGCAATCCAGGATCTAACTTCACATTCACAAGACCTGCATGTTTTTCTCTACCCAAGCTTAATGAGAAATTACCCATTTGTCTTGACCCCAGAATGAGTCTGGCTCTGGGGAAAAGTGGCAGAGAGAGGAACCATACAAATACATGTTGGTAAGTTAGAGCTAATTAAAAAGTAGCAAACACAATGAGATCTTCACGAGATTAGATTTTCAGCAAAGTTCCGTGCATGTACCACCGTGTTTTAGCAGGGCTGTCTCAGTGAAACAGCCCTTTTCCAACTTTAGGGAGGAGAGCATAAAGGTGAGCAACATTTAAGGAGGGCTATTTGGTTCTTTATCAAAATTTGAAGTGTACTTAAACTTTGGTTCTACATGTCTACTTTTAGAAATTTATTCTACTAACATATTTACATATTGACAAGATAACATGAAAAATATAATATGTAAATTATTGTAACCCAAATATAGAGTAGATATCAACTAGTCCATGTGATATAAACAAATGATTAAATAAACATCTAAGTAAATAAATAGAGGATAAGAGGCAACTCTCCCATGCAGACAAATTCCAGATAATTTTTGCAGACTCTTCACCCTCAAGATGGGGAGTGTTCCTCCCACGGTGCAGTGGGGAAACCGAACGTTACCTGAAACAGGTGACCAAGGTCAACGTCATAGGCAGTAAGTCATGTGGATGGTACGTACCCACGATACACTGTGATGAAAACGCACTTTATCAGTGGGGTAGTCCTCCTAGAAACCCAATAACCCCCATATGATCACGAGAAAACACCAAATTCTATGCAGTTTTTCTACAAAATACTTGAAGGGAGTCAAATACAAGGAAAGTCTGAGAAACTGTCACAGCCAGGAGGAGCCTCAGGAGACATGGCGGCTGAGCGCAAAGTGGGGTCCCGCGTGGGGTCCTGGAGCAGGAGGAGGCATTCGGCAAAACTGAGGAAACCTGAAGACAACACGTGTGTAGCCCATTACAGAGACCCAGCACTGGCTCCCTCACTGCAGCGAGCGCGCCATGTGGCTGCAGGATGTGCCTGCTCTCTCCAGTGCCTTCATTTTCCTATATTCCTAAAACTGTTATACATACAAAAGTTGTTAAAATTAAGGGGATGAGAAAAAATTTGGAAATCACAACATAGCAAAATATGTGAGATACAGCTAAAGCAATGCTTGAAATGAAGTTTTTAGCTTTAAAAGGTACGTAAGAAGGAAAGAAAGCTTCAGAATCAATGACCTAAATTTCCACCTTAAGGAGATAAAAAGAAGATCAAATCAAAGCCAAAACAGAATTAAGCAAAAAGAAAGAATGGAAGTCAATAAAACAATCAAGAAAATCATCGCTGAAACAAAACTGGCTTTTTGAAAAGTAAACCTCTAGCTGGATTAAAAAAGAGAGAGAAAGAAAGAGGTCTGTTATGCCTTTTTCACATTTATCGTATTTTGCCATTTTTCTTTCAATTTCTAATAGATTTTTATATATTAGAGATACCAACTTTTTGTCTGAGTTATTTGTTTAGAATATTTTCTCCCAGTTTTCAATTCTTTTACTTATTGTGAGTCTTTGACATATAATTTTTGTATGTTTTATTTTGTCAAATTTCTAATCTTTTCTTACATCTGAATTTTGAGCCATAGTTAGAAAGTTTTTCTTTTCACCAAGTTTAAATAGAATTTACCCATTTACCTTCTAGTACTTGTGTGATTTTTTTTTACATCAGTTCACTAATCAATTTGGCATATATTAATTATAATGTGAGATATGAATCTAATTCTTATCTTTCTCCAAATGACCACTGATTTGTCCCAGCTCTATTTATTACTAAGTCCATCTTTTCCCCAGTGATCTGAAAAGCCATCTTCGTAAATTCCCACATGAATGGGTCTAATTCTGTATTTTATAAATTTCTTCCAGGGGTCTGCTTGTCTATTCCACGTCAGTACCACACTGTTCAGTTACAAGTGATACATTGTACACTTTAACATCTGATGGAGCAAGCCCCGCCCTTTGTTTTTGTTTCTCGGTATTTTTATAGGAGTATTTGCATGTTAGTTTTTCCATACAAATTTTCTCAAGTCGTCTAACACTATAAACTAACTTGTTGGCATTTTTACCGGTTCTGCATTGATTTTATAAATCAACCTAAAGAGAATTGTGACATAATGTTGAGCCTTCCTATCCAAAAAACGGAACTGACTTTCCAGTTGGTCAAATCAACTTTTGCAACTTTCATGAACACTCAGATCTTCCTTATACGGCTTTTGCGTATTTCTTGTCACATTTATTTTCAAGTATTAAAATTTCTATGGCTGTTGTAAACAGAACTTTCTCTAACTGCTTGCTATTTGTAGATATGAAGTCTATGTGTTGATTTTATATTCTACTACATTACTGATTTCTTTTATATTTTGAATTAGTTTTAACATTGATTTTTTTGGGTTTTACAAGTATAGTGTCACATAATCTGTAAATAAAAAATGCTTTACTCTTTCTTACCCATTCTCATGTGTCTAATTGATTTATCTTGTATGATTGAATTGGTCGATTCCTCTAGTACAAAGCTGAGCAGTAGTGGACAGAGTGGCATCCTTGCTTTCTTCCTGCTCCTTGGGGAAATGTCCCTAGTGTCACTAGAGTTTCCCCTATTAAATAACAAGGTGGGTTTTGAACTGTATCTGTATGTTTCTGTTTCTCTCTCTGTGTGTGAATAGTATGCACATGCATATGAAGGAACCATCTTTTTATTTTCTTGAGTATTTTAAATCATGAATCGGTATTGAATTTTGTTAATGTCTTCTCAGCAATGATGGAGATTGGGAAGAAATGTGAGTTAAAATTAATTTTTAACTGAAGATATCTTGGATCTTTTGATTAAAAAAGAATCACTGAAAATCATCAAGAAAATACAATAAACAGTATTTTCTAATTTGAGAAACAAGAATCTTTTTTCCAAAAACAATCTTCCAGATCACATGTACCAATGAACACACTTTGGAAACGACCTTCCTGATTCCCCAGCCTCCCTCCTTTGTTTTAGGTGTGGATAAAAGTGATCCTGCAAAGGCTAACACAAACACAAAATCTTACAGTCACAATGGAAGCCTGCCCCTCAGGACCCTTACTCCCATGGCAGGCTACCTCTCAAAGCCATTTTCAGGAACTTCATTATGAGATCGTCTCAAAGATCTCCTACATAACGCGCTCAGCCCATCGGTGTGACCATCTGTAAAATCAGACCATTTGGAGAAGGCAGCACGTCTTTATGGAGACACTGAGCAGGAGTGAGGGCTCATATGAAAGAAAGGCTTTCGGCAATCAAAGCCCTGACGTCTTGAGAAATTATTTTGCACGTTTTCTTTATTCCTTGTGAATTACTGACGTTTGTACAAGTTAGAACACACAAGAGAATGAATTGTTTGATTTGTCTCTTGTTTACTTTTCTTCTTCCCAGGGGCAGTGGGAGCATACAGAGAACAAAAATTCTGTGCTCAAGAGTGTGACTTTTTATGAATTGAATAACTGAATTCCAAGAATGGAATCACTGCAACTGGAATTGGAAAATAAAAAAAGAAGGAGAGGCAGAACGAGAACAGTGATTAAGCAAGCATCTCACGTCAGGGCCTTCATCTGTGCTTTCAGCCCGTGAACTGGCTCCTCCTCAAGGCCAGCTCTTCAGGGCCCAGAATTCAGTAAGTGTGTTATGGCTACAAGCACCATGACTTGCTTTTTCCTGGGAGGTTTTGACTGCACTGTCCTTCACTCTCCAAATAGCCATAGACATTTTTACTGTCAAGGCTAAAAACCCAATTTCCCTTACCATCTGGTAATATCCCCTAGTTCTGAACAATTGTCTTAGGAAACGCTACTAAGAGTGCCAGACATGGAAACAACCTCAATGTCTATCGACAGATGACTGGCTAAAGAAGCTGTGGTACAGCTACACAATGGAATACTATTCAGCCATCAAAAGGAATAAAATAATGCCATTTGCAGCAGCATGGATGGACCTGGAGATTATCATATTAAGTGAAGTAAGTCAGATAGAGAAAGACAAATATCAAATGATATCACTTATATGTGGAATCTAAAAAAATGATACAAATTTTATTTACAAACCAAAAATAAACTCTCAGAAATGGAAAACAAACTATGGTTACCAAAAGGGAAAGGGGAGGGGAGGGATAAATTAGGAGTCTGGGATTAACAGATACACACTACTACATATTAAACAGATAAGCAACAAGGACCTACTGTACAGCACAGAGGACCATATTCAACTTCCTGTATTAACTATAAAGGAAAGGAATCTGAAAAGAAAAAAAAAATATATGTATGTATATATTTAACTGAATTGCTCTGCTGTACACCGGAAACTAACACTGTAAATCAACTACACTTCAATAAAAATAAAATTACAAAAAAGACATTCATCTTGTCATGGCACAGAAATTGTCATTTTTTTTTTAACATTGTGGGCTTATTACTGTTTTCTTGCAGCAAAATTAAGCATTCTGTTAGGTGTCCACCTTTGGTCTTCAAGGTTGTCCCCTCATCACTCCTCCTCTGCAGGGAGACCAGCCTCAGAACATTTTGCTATTGACTCAATGTCCCAAAGTTTCCCCCAAAAGTCCCTGCAGTCCTGGCCCTATTATCTTTCAAATCCCTTTGGGCTGAGTTTGTATCTACCGTTCGCTGTCAGATTTATCCTGAACCTTTAGGCTTAAATGCATCTTCTCAGGAGAAGTCACCCGTGATGTCGATGTCGCATTAGTGAAGCATGCCCACTGGGGCCACGCAGGGCTCTTTTCTTGCAGCGATGTGCATATTTAGTTCCCATTAGTGATGAGTTATATGGCCATATTGACATAAGAATAGATCCCTTGGGCTCTATGTGGAGAGTACAGGTTTTAATTGAGAATTACTTTTAAAAAACAAACAAATATCCCACAAATCAAAAAAGAAAAACCTAAAATTAAATTACTTTGGAAAAAAAGAGGAAAAATCTTTTGCTGACGTGGGAAGGATCTGGCTTGAGAGGATGCTGAAGTCTATCTCCCCAGTATTATGGGATGTTCTTCCCAATAAAAGTCTCCCAGAAGGAACTGCACCTTAGTTGCTCCAGTGTCCTCATTTTCCTCCCGGTTCCTATTTGCCTCAGGTAAAACCACTCTCTGCAGCTGCACTGCCCGTGACAGACAAAGCCTACTCTGGCCATATGGTGCCCCTTTGTGCACACAGTGTACGCTCACTGTGAACGTCCTCAGTGGAACCTCTGTTCAAAAGACGTCTCTTGTGGCTTTTAATGGACTCCAGTGACTATTCCAAGGATCCTGGCTAATTTAAGATAATCTTCTCTGGTATTTCCTAAAAGTGTTACTTCTCAGCAAACGGCCAGGCCTCCAAACGCCCTCTGGATGGCTGGTCTGCCTGCTCCGCGCTGCCCCGCGGTAACAGCGGTGGGCTGGAACGCCTGAGGGAGCATTTCACACAGCGTGGTCCATGTCGCGCAGAACCGGTTTTTGGCCGGAGTCCATCTGGGTTGCCCTGTTCCTTCCATGGCGTGTTACCTTGCACTACAGTTCACTTGCATTTCACGGACTCTGGTTCACCCACACGTGAAGATTTTCCAACACAGCACAGAGGAGCGCCACAGAAGCAGCAGGTCTGCTCTGAGCATGGGCTCTGTCCCACCGGGGCGTCCTCAGGGCCTGACCACCTGAGCTGCTGTGACAACCTGTGCAGATGGTGTTGGCAGCTGTGGGAACCAGGTGCAGATTTGGACCAGCTTCAGGACGTCGACTGTATTGTTTCATCGACGAACACGCTCTCCAGAGAGGGACAGGGAAGAAAAGAGGAGTGGGCAGGGGTGCCAGCTGTCCCGCTGGCCTGTCTGGGTTGGCACACCCCTGATGACGGTGATGTGGCCTTCATGTCAGCACCCACATAAACGTCTGGCTTTGCATCCTCGCTCCCAGACAGGAGGCGATGTGGGAGCTGCATGGAGATACAGAAAGTTAAATTCTCATCCAAAGCTCAGGGAATAGTAAACAAACGCTCTCCTCCCCTCTCCCTGCCCCCCTTGCAATTAGAGATGCAAATATATTCAAATGTTCCACCTGGCGCAGCCCCGGGGGGTGCTGGGAATGTGCTGCCGTAGGCAAGATGGAAAAAAGAGCCACAAGCCCACCCACCCCCTCACAGCTTCCCGACCCTCCCATAATAGAGTCACTAAAACGTTTTGCTGCCCTAGGCAACCACCTGCTCTTCCTGTGAAATCCGTCCCTGGCACGACTTAATTCAGCTCAGCCCGTGAATCCGTATCACAAGCAGACAATCTAAGGTCAGGGCGGAAAACGAAGCAAACGCATTCTAATATCAAACGGAACGTCCGCCCCTCCCAGCTAGACTGCTCCGCACTCTTCTTGTGAAACCACGGAAACTCTGGGGTTTTTTTGTATTGCTCCCGTATTTCCTCTGGGATTACAAATCCCAGATAACTGGTGAGGAAGAGGGGAAGGAGGATGTTCTGTCTGCCGACCTGGACACGCATATCTAAATAATGGCCCGAATGGCCAGGTTTGAATTTGGAATCCTCAGGCCCCTCCCACTTCTGAGCCAGAACCGGGAGGAGCGGGAAGACAGGAGCCAGCCCCTCACCTGGCTTCCTACCTTGGCCTTGACTGTGCAGGTGGGTGCCTAGCCTGCAAGACTGTTTCCTTGGGATGCCTGGCTCCTGGGCGAGCATCGCATGGACGAGAAACATAACCATGGCTCCAGGGCAGGTCCCGGGCCTGTTCCACGTCTGGCCCTTTAGAAGTTCAAGGCCAAGGCCAGAGGAGGGCCAGGGTGGGGCTGTAAAGGCCGAGGTGCAGGATAGGGTCCTCCCTCACCCAGGTTCAAAGAGTGACAGCCATGTGGCCGGTCCTCACTTGCTGGGATCCTGGAAGCTTGACTCTAGGAACAGCTCTGGCCAGGAGTCTGTGCCCTGGTCACAGACTTCAAATTCATTATCTGCTGCAGTCCTTGCGCCCCCTGCAAGATGGGCATCGCTCCAAGCACGGGAAGGGACGGGGCGGAATGCGCTGTCACAGCTGTAAGTGCCTCGCCCGAGAGCGGCGGCCTGCCTCCCTCCCTCCCCGACACCCAGGATGTGGGCCCTGAGTAAACACTGTGTAAAGGCTGGCGAGGCAGCCATGGACGCCTGAAGGTGGAGATTGTGCTAACAGTCTAGGAAGGAAGACTAAGCTCTGGAAAGGCAGGAACAAGAGAGAAAGGAGGGGGCGGGGCCCGTGAAAGAAGGCGGAAGGGTGCACAGATCAGGGGCCCGCAGCCCTGGGAACGGGGAGCTGCCTGCCAGCGGGGAGGAGGCCCCGGCCCCAGCACAGGCTGCCGCCCCCCACGCTGCCCTGCGGGGGCCCCGACCGCAGTGTGCCATGATGGGGCCTGACCGGCCTGTTTTCTCTGCCCAGCCCCCTCACGTGTGCTTTCAAGCTGAGGTCAGACACCTGTTTTACAAATTGTAACTGCTTCAGAAGTTGGGTTTTATGTCCTTTGTAGTGCGCTGATTTCTTGGGCGGCCTCTAAGTCCCGTCAGGAAACTTAACACCCGGCGCGCCACGCCTTCCCAGGACGCCGCTGCCTTGTACTCTGAGATGCGGTGTAGAGTCAGGTTCCACAGCCTGAAAGTCAGGGGTTGAACTGACAGCACTTCCCAGGCCACAGCCTCCTTCCTCACAGCGGTTTGGGCAGCGTTGCTACAGCGACCCGCAGCCCGGTTCCGAGAACTGCTGGTTACCTCCGGAGCACAGGACAATGAGCAGGGGTCAGGTTACAAGGCCAGCGTCCCCCGTGCCCGCTGAGCAGCGCCCAGTTTCCCAGCACACATCTGATACAGCAGAGGTGTGCAAATATTGATCGCCAACATCCTCCTGTATCCCTGCTCCAACTGTGCTTGTGTCTTGAGGTGTTGAGTCAGTTTCTGACTCTTCGCAGCCGTTCTCCCACGTGGTGAATGTTGGGAAGAAGAAATTCAATCTGTGCAATTATTCTTTTGTGTTTAGACGGAAGACTAGACAAACCCCGCCCTCCCCCTCCACCTGCCTCCCGGAGCAGGCTTCAGCACGCGGCTCAGAGCCCTCGCAGGCGCACCCGCCGGCGGCGCTGCCAGCAGTCGGCTGGGAATCAGGGAGGCGGAGGCAGAAAAAGCGCGGGTGCTAGGGGTGCCTGGTGACGCAGCGGCCTCCATGGAGTAGCACTTGAGCTGCCACGGCCCTTCCACCCAGACATCTGGATCGAAGAAAGAGTGTCCAGCACTTCCTGTAAAATCTAATTGTCTCAGATGACTTAAACACCTGACACTGATGGTTGAACCATCTGGTTCAGAAACAGACCCAGTCTTTGATTTTAAAAGACCACACACTCTCTGTGCTTGAAACATAACCTTTACGCCATCGTCACTGATTTGCACAACACATACAGGAAGGAATCCTGATTAAACTGAATGGGAAAATGATGACCGGCTTGTCCATTGCTTGCGTCATTATTACGTCAACCATTTGCCCTCTTGCTGGATGAACAAATTTGTACATTAAAAAAAAATCTGGGATCACTGTGGAAGCAAAGCGATGGTTAATTAAGGGTGGAGGCAGGAACAGAGATGAGTGGTTATGACTCATCCGGGTCAAAAACAGATTATGAAGCTTGAAACTATGCATTGATGATCTGATATTATGCGATAACACAGCACGCAGTGTTTGCTAAATGCGCGGCAGCCGGTCTGCTGAGCTTGCCTGGGAGCTAGGGGACGCGGGTCGCCCCGCCCCCTCGCACGTGTCAGGAAAACGAGCATTCTGCTCACCGTTGCTGTCCTTACAAGCAGTGATGCAGCATGTCCCAGCCCAGGTGATGGAGGAGTCCCAGTCCAGAAAAACTGAATCAAAAGCTCTGGAAGTGAGACCCAGGCAGATGTATTTTTTTTAATATGCTCTCCAGATAACCCTGATTGTACCCAAGATTCAGAACTGCAGCATTCCTAGCTAAACTCTAAAAATCTCTGTTAATTCTAAAATAGCATGTCCTAGGGCGGTGGCCCCCACACTTGAGAGCACACCAGAGTCCCTTGGAGAGTTTGTTACTCAGCAGGTGGCCGGGGCGGGCCCCTCCTTGCCCCTGACTTGGCAGCCTGGGCTGCGGCCCGGTAACTCGACTTTCTAACAAGTTCCTAAGTAGCACTGATGCTGGTATGTCGGGACCCAGCTTGGAGAATCTCTGCTCTAGGTTGTACTTACACAAAAAATACACATCTTGATGGGTAACAGAAAATGAGTCCACAATTTAATAATATACGTGTTAAAAATGATACTACACGTGGTAGTTGGAAGTTGTAGTTCACAAGGTGATGACTTCTCATGATGGAACCTGCCCCCCACCCCGTCAAATGACTCCATCTCTGTAGCTGCTTCTTGGTGACACAGCCCAGGGGGCAGGAAGGTAGCGTGAAGTCCCCTGAGGGAACTCCCTGGAGGCCTCTGGCCGACGGTCCGCAAGCCTCACAGCTCACCTTCGACCCTGCCGAGTCTGGAGCATGTCCGGTGAGTGACAACAGCATTCTGACCCACGTGTGGAGGAGGTGAGCCCCACCGCGGTGGCGGCCATACAGCACGTGAGCCGTTGTTGGCACTGTTTTGTTGCCGTGATGTTTGCCTGGGACTCACTCATCTGCCCGACCCCGAGGCCCTGGGACCCTCACCCTTCCCGCACTGCAGCCCGGCTCACACCGCCCCCGGGAGGGAGGAGCCACCCACATGCAGCTGTAGAGCCCATGGGCCCTTTCCCTGGTGCCATGTGCGTGCCCTGAAGCTCGGACTGTTAGAAAATGACACAGGTGAACTTATCTGCACAACAGGAACAGACTCACAGACATAGGAAACACACTTCCTGTCACCAAAGGGGAAAGGGCAGGGGAGGGTAAATTAGGAGTTTAGGATTAGTAGATACAAAATTATTGTATATAAAATAGGTAAACAACAAGGACCTACTGTACAGCACAGGAAACTATATTCCATAGCATGTAATAACCTATAATGGAAAAGAATATAGAAAAGAACTTATATGTGTACAGCTGAATCACAACACTGTGCACCAGAAACTAACACAACATTGTAGATCAACTACACTTCAATTAAAAAAAGAAGCCTTAACCCCAAACTGGCAGAGGCATGTAGCTTTCCTGCCACGGCCTCTGCCCTCGCTCCCACTTCCCCCACAGCCCACGTCACTGGCTTTGAGGCTGGTGGACACAACGTCAAGCTAGATGGTGCAGCCCCATTTGTGCTGTTTGCCAGTCCTCCCAGTCGCTCCACTTCTGGGTACCTGGAAGCCTCATATGTTCTGGCTCCCTTTGTGGAGCAAAGGCCATGTGACACAGGTGGCTAGTAAGTTATGAGCTACGTGCCCTGGTCCTTGTCGGGCTGAGCGTCGATCACCCAGAAAAGCACACTGTTCCTCCTGTCACCTTCACAAGCAGCGCTCCTGCTCCCTCGGCCTCCGGTGCAGAGAAAGGACCACGATTTACAAGACAAGACCCCGAGAAGGTGGGCAAAGGACACGCAGGGTGAGAAATCAGCCACACCGCCGTTCAGTCTCTGAGCCTCCCGGGCTGCTTGTTACCGCGGCAGAACCGAGCACATCCTGACACAGACTCAGTGAGGGCTTGGCTTACACACTCGCCGACAGCGGACTGTTCCCGTCCTGGGAACGGCTAGTTCACCATTAAAGCCTTTGCTCTTAGCGCTTCTGCTGGTCTGAATTTCTGCCTTTTTGACCAGGACTTTGATACTTGCTTGGAGTTCTTTAGTTTTAAAACTATTTCATGTTGACAAGAGAACAGCTCCAGTTCTGATTTCTTAGTTTTCCTGGTTAATTTTTTTTAAGGGTCACCTGATAACAAATACAGAAGAGACCTTGAAAAGATTGGTGATCTTTATTTCCAAGGTCTGTGAGCGTTTCGGTGGGTCGTCAGATTCTGAACTGGCCCAGACCCCTGCCCCAGCCTGGTTCACGTTTTCAGACATGTGCTGGAAAAAGCCTTCTTGTGGTGGTGAATTTTCAATGCATCAAGGATAAAACCTGTCCCCTACACGTTAGGCACAGAATTAAGAGCTTGGCGTGAGTCACTGGCCCGTCACAGCACCCTGTGAGACAGGAACCCGTGCTGACCCCGTCTGACAGATGAAGAAACTGTTCCTCCGTGCCTGTGTTGTCCCCGGTTACCCAACTGGCAAATGGCAGGGGTAAGCCTGGCATCAAAGCTCATCTGAACACAGTCAGTTACGCTTTTCTGAGGGCCTGAGTGCTGACCTGGTATTTTGCAGACGCAGGACAGCGAGCCCCACCTGGAGACCAGCTGCAGCAGTGGTTCTGTCCTTACTCAGCCTGAACCCTGTGACTGCATCTCTTTGTGCTCCATGACTATGGCAATTAATTCAGAGATAATGATGGGAGAGGGCGTGACTGGGCGGGGAGGAGAAAGGTTTACCCAACGGCTTTTACATTCACAATGGTTTACTACAGACAACGGGGAGAGGAAATGTGCCAAAATGACCAACAGCTCTTAGAGGCAGATGGAGTTGGGTCCTTTTGAACGTACAGACATTGAAACAAAACCTACACCATCTCACTCGATTTCCCAACCTGAAGGCACCTGTAAAGAGCTCGCATTCAAGCCACATTCTTCTGTTTGTTTTTTCTTTCACCAGGAGTGTTGAATTTCCTACAAATTTACAAATACATGGAGAACTCTTAATAAGCTATAAAATCTGACCTCCACCAACGGTTTTTAAAGTGCAAAACGCAGTCTTCTGGGTATGAGAATGCAAGGGTCTTTCCGTAGGCTGGAGTGATGTAGCCTCACCCCCAGCAGCTCTCAAAATCATAGCCCCTACGGCTGTTCTCACTGGTGACCACTGGTGGCGGATCATTTTCTCCAAAGTCATTCTGTCTAGTTCACCTTAGGTATCAGTAATGGGCCCTTTCACGCTGCAGCCTGCGTGGCAATGGTCCGCTCAGCCACGCGCAGTGGGAGCCGGACCCAGCAGCCTGGCTAGGGTGCAGCTGTCTTAATACACTGCCGTCCACGGCTGGGCTGCAGGAATGTGTGTCCGCTTTCATCTTCTCCAGAGACGACCCCAGAAGACCAAGCTTCTACACTGGAAGAAAATTCTGCAGTGGAGGATGAAGGGGTCCAGCTGTGCACTGAGGATTTGCCTCTGGATAGCCGGTCCCACATCAGGGCTCCGCTCTCTGAAGCTCCCGCGTCCCACAGAGGAGACGGTGAAGCCTGACTGCCTTTACCTGGCTCCCAGGCCAAGAAGAAGACAGCCGGCTCCTTTGCAGCTTCCACAGGAGCAATTCATCAGAGAAACCAAGGTGATGCTCCTGAAACTTGGGAGTCAGCTTCCTCACAGTCTCAGAGGACATGCTCGTTGAAACTTCATTTCTACAAAGTGGAAACAAATACAGATTCTGAAGACATTTAAAAAAAAAAAAGATTGGGGTAAGAATCTGGAGCAAGGAGAAGAAACCCATTCTTTTGTCCTGAACTGAAGTGGAAAACGAAAATTGCTTTGAATGTTCGTCACGGCGGGCTTGAGCTGCACACAGCGGTTAGGGCTTATTTGGAGAAGGGAATCCGTTTCGGAGCGGCTGCTGCACTTTGGAAGCGAGGGAGACAGTCGCAAGAGAGAGAGTGACATTCACCGTGTGAGTGGTAAGTGGCACTCGGGTCTGTGATGGAGAGAAAGAGAATCTCTGCGCTGAGTCTCGCTGACTAACCAGAGGCGAGGGTGAGGATGCACCCTGTTTCTCTCACTAAAATACGTGAGGAATTTAAAATTGCATCTAGTGATGCAGAAGTGTAACGAGTGCCCGCCAGGCCGCCTGTGAGAGACAACATCGCGGCCGCGCGTGTCTCAGAGGCTGTCCCGCAGGTCGCCCTGCGCGGCGGGGTCTCCAACCGCCGGGGTCCTTCCGGCTGACTTCTTTATGCCGACAGAGTGCAGACACTAAGCACAGTTTGCACCAAGCTCAGTGGGGGACGTGCCGCTTTGGGGATGATAATTTAGGTCACTTCAGCTCTCTGTATTGCCTCGAACCAGCTTCCACCCAACAAGCATGTTATGCTCTATTATTTAAAGAGATGACAGTTTCCAAATGTACAGAGAGTTCTCAGCCTTCTACTAACAAAATACGCAGTGCAGCTGGACGCCAATTTTAGCCTCACACACACACAAACACTGACAAATAGGGGGTGACTTAAGTGCACCACAATTTTCCTTTGCTTTTCAAGTATTTCCAGTTCAGTGTTTGGTGTTTTTTTTTCTTTTTTTAATTTCCACATAAGCACAGGATAAGACATCCATCTGTCATTCACAAACCCATCACCGCCGAGCCTCTGCCCAGAGGGCACTGCTCCTCGCGGCCGGGTTGGGATCCGGATGGGCCCGCGTGTGTAGCCGGAAAGCCTGGTAGGGAATTCTGACGCTCCGCCCGCCTCAGCCGCTGGCAGCCATCCATTTGGTAAGAGCCAGCGCTCCGAGCGAGCCATTCCCAAACGCCTTGAAATGGAATGTGGTGAGCGGATAAATCCGATGTGTTTTCCTCCTCCCACCCCCCCGCCTCCTTTTTAGTAATAAACAGACATTCCTGGCCACAAGGCCCCGCGCCAGGCTAACTCTGCCTGACCGCGCACGAGTTTCTGGCACCACCATGGAGACAAACCGTGGTCTTTCGACCAGGCGTTCACCTGTGTCTCTTATTTTTCCACCTGTAATTCCACCTTGCCTTCAGCGCACTGGCTTCTGCCAAAGAGAAAAGGGCTTCATTGTTTCGCTCCCTTTTATGGACGTTAGCGGGACGGCCCACCGGAGAGCTTGTGTTCATCACCTTCGGCGTCTGTCCGGCCGTCCGGAACGCCTTCCTCAGAAACAGGAATGAAGAATGAACCTGTTTATTTTCAAAATGTGGAACTGAAATTCTTTCCAAATACATCTTTTATTTTGTTTACTGTTTTTTTCCTTCGTCCCAAAATGCATACTCATGTCCCTTGCGAAGTGCGTGTTATCAATCTTCGTTTACTTTTGAGGGTAAGGGTCTTCCTGCCCTGTAGTCCGATGGCAACACCTGGAAAGATAAAAGCTGGGGCAGAAGAAGAGGTCTTAAGCTGTTTCGAAGTAGGAAGAGAACTTGAAAACTCCGTGTGTTGAGGACGGAGGAACTGAAGTGTGAGAATCTCCTCTTTGTGGCTGGGGTCACGGGTGGGGTCAGTCCCCCTCACTTCTTCCCACAAGCAGATAAATAAACAACAAAAGCTGTGATGCCAAATCTCTGAGCCTGCAGTCTTATTTTCACAATAATGGAGCCACGTGATACATACATTTATTAAGTGTATTTGGGGCAATTCTTGAAAGTCTCCAGACAGACTTAAGTAACATGTTACCCTAAAAAGGCACACGTTGTTTTGTCGGCTGGCGTTTCAACTACAAGTCATTACAGAGCGGGTGAAGACGCAGTGGCAGGTGCATGCAGAGTGCTGGGAAGGAGAGAGGGGCCACAGAAGGTGCCACAAGGGATGACCACTCCAGTTCTGCAGTCAGAGGAGGCTTCCTGGAGGAGGGGGCACTTGGCCCCTCAGGGTTTCCATATCTGCGGTTGTTGTGAGATGCAAGTAAAATGTAAGACATTTGTAAAGCACATCCCAGTCCTCCATCAGTGGTTGTAGTCACTAATTAAACATTCTGTAAAGCACCAGGATTATATGTGGTACTGATGTGGGAGAATTTTCCGTCCTGAAGATGGTCAAAACTTTTCTCCAATTTAGAATCTGGCCTTATTTCTACCTGTTTTACTCTCCACAGGCTCTGATGCAAGGAAGGGGAGGTTTGCTAAATTCCAGAGATGCATGCGGTTTTGGCTAGCAGTGAAACATGCCGTACTGTGGGGCTCACTCTGAAGTTCACAATCATCTTAGCGTAGAGTTTGCCTTATCAGGGGAGCTGCGCTGTTCGCTCATGCCTTCAGAGACAGCTCCTACTGAGCCAGACTCAGAACAGTCAGGACAAATGCTGGCTCTTCTCTGCCCAGGGCTCTGGGGCTAGGAGGTGGCGAGCATCGCCGGGGTCTCCTTCCAGATACCCAGTGTCACGATGATGTCATCGCACCACCCGGGTCTGATTGGCTGCCTCTGGCAGGTAGCTTTTCCACTTACACGTTTTTCTTCCAAAGCATGCCAGTGTGTGGCATAGCTGATAAAGCCCTGACCCTCTTCTTCTGCTAAGAACAAGCGAAATTATCTGTGAGCATTACCAAGAGGTAACTGTATTGACTATTTTTTTTATTATTTTCATATTTTATAGTTTATCATGTTATGTAATCCAAGTATATCCCCAACAGCATGTGATGTAAACCCAGTCCTAGGATACGGGGCCCTCAGCAGACCATAGGTCAGTGTGCCGCTACCAGAGAGTGAGAGGGACAAAGTCGTAGCCACAGCCCCGCCTTCAAGGCTGACCTGCTCTATAAGCCCGGTCTTATGCCTGTTGTGTAAAAGTAGCTGGAACCTCCAACTTTTCGCCCAATGTCCGGAGTACTTTAAGATGGAGGAGACCAACCATCACGTGGTTGTCCTCTTTTTCTGAAACTTTGAGTCATCTTAGATGTTGATGAAATGCCGAATTACAGACGTGAATGGTGACCGTGGAAGGTTATGCAGACCTTAGGCAGCTCCACAGCCTGCTCGTCCCCTCGCCGACCCCTGTCCGTCTCTCAGCGAGGGCTGGCGGTGGAGGGTACAAGGAACTTCGCCAGCACCAGCCTTGTCTGGAAGACCCTAAAGCCTGGATGAGAAGATTTATGGGCAAGAAGCAATTAGAGAAGAATGCGATTTAGTAGATAGTCAAGCATTTCACTGACTATAAATATGACCAGATATACGAGGAGACGGGCACTGAATAAGAGAACGCCTTTTGGAAAGAAGGCAAAAAGCAAGTTGGATTTGAAATGGTTTTACCCCAAATATATTAAATTTTGGCAAATAACTTTATTAATATATGTATTAGTTTTGGGCAAATGATTTTGACATTATATACACCTTTAATATTAAGTATTAAAATGTATCTGTTAGCATTGCCAAAGATTGTTTGCTAACTTCACAGAGAGAAGACTCACTCTTACTGCAGATTGCAGCCACCTCAGCATGCGTTTCTTCTTTCCTTATAAAATTGAGGACTTGCACTTTTCACTGAAGGGCAGCACTTCACAACCTCTCCTCGGCATATCTGAGGGGCCAGCGTCACCCCTCTTGTGCTTTGGGGTCATCAGTAAGCAAGGTCGAGGTCACGTGAACACAAGCAGTGTGATACATGACAGCAGACCTGGTAGCTACCAAGGGGCGACTAAGGGACCAACCGGAGTGCAAACGGGCGCTCCACGTCCCGGGCGGGCAGGGCGGGACGGCGCGCGATTCCATCCCGCTGCTCAGAACAGGCTGCTATTTAAAACTTTATGAACTGTTTATTTCTGAAACTTCCCATCTCTTGCTTTTGGACTGTGGTTGGCGGTGGGTAACTGAACCCACAGAGAGCAAACCAAGGATGAGAGGGGACGAATGGGGGGACCGACTGTTCACTGGATGTGAAATGCAGAGTGGTTTGGTCCCACACGTCCCTTATTGCTGCATTAAAAATAGAACAAAACCATGGCTGAGAACCATAAATGTTCTAGATTGTTTTATTGCTCAAACAGGCGTGCTTTAGTCACTCCGTCATTGGAAATGCCACACTTCGACACCACACCTCGTTTCTTGAAACGGTGTAGTAGACTGTCTAAAGCTAGAATCAATACTGATGCCTTTGAAACGCTCATAACTGTGGATAAGCAGTTATATTTTATGCTTTCTCCTCCAGCTCAAACTCTGGCTTCTGCCTGCCTACTCTTTCTTAGACCCTAACTCTCTGTTATTATCGTGTTCATGTTGTGCTTTGTAATATCTGTCACTCTGCATTTTGCATTTTGCTGGAAGTTTTATTAAAGCCATTTATTAGTGATAATAAGGTGAGTGAGATATTTATTGCAATCTCATTTTTGAAAATACTATAAACACATATTGCAAATCTCATAGACCATAACTAGAATTTTGACTCATGGAAAATCTGTCATTAACACCACAGAATTAGTAATTTTCCAGCACAGCTGCTAAGACAGGTTATGGCTAACAGCAATTTCTAAAGGTTAAAAAAATTAAGAAACCATTGTTAATATTATAAATAATTGATTATCATTTGTTACCAAATAATTACCTTTAAGCAATTATAGTTAACAAGTGATGGCTCTAGGATTATTGCTTAATTACTATTAAACAGCAAAGTACATATGGCTTATGAAATTCATTGTTTATTATTATTTTTACAAGCACAGATGGCTTACTGCAATCAGAAAGACTCATGGAGAGTAGTCTTTTTCTAATGTAATTATCACATGAACGCATCAAATGCTTTTTTCCTGTTGTTTGGCTAACATTGTAATGCTATTTTAATTAAGATGCTAAGGACAGTGATTTCTCCCACCTAACTAGACCAAAAGGAAAAGAAAAAGATATATTCAAGATCTTTCAAAAATTTTATTATACAAAATTTATATTTCATAAATATTAATCACATTGGGACATCTAACCTTGCTTTTATCAGGGCTGGAAAAAATGCATTTAAAAAATCTTATAACTCAGTGACATTTCAGTATGGCATGAAAGTCTAATGGCCTGTATCAAAATAATAAAATATCTCTGATGGATGCGTGTGCCGGTTTAGAAATAATGATGCTGAGAAGGAAGAGGGTAGAAGTGCTGGTTATCAGCACAGGAGACAACTTGGATCTCGGCAGGCCTTTCTGAGACCAGCATGGCTAGTCATAAACAGAACACACGAGTCCACGTCACTTGGTAAATCTGTTGCTGATCACATAGAAATACGGTTGTCAACGGGCAGACGACTTTTTACAGGGGTTTCTCTACCACCAGTAGCTCCCTCCCAGACTCTGAAAGTCACCTTGCATTCCCATAATCAAGCCAAGTACGAGCTTTGCCCAAATCCAGACAAAACCAAATGTGCGCAGAAAATAAGCCGGTCCAGGCGTGGGCGCCCCCGGCCCTTGGGAGGATCGGGGTTTCCCAGGAGAGGGGTTCACAGCGAGTCTCTCCCTGAAGCCTGGGGGATGCAGGGACTGAGCTCAAGTTTCAGGGCAGATCCCTGCTCTTTTGAAGAAAAAAGAGAAAGACACAAATGGCCGGCTGATCTCCTGTAGGTTTCTGGAGGATTTGTTTGGTCCAACTGAACAGCTGGCTGGAAGCCCGAATCCCTTCTCCAGTCAGAATCATTGCTTTTGGCCACAGACCGTTGCAAGATGGTGGCAACACGGTGATTTCTGGCTCGAGTGCCAGCGGTGTTGTCTCCGAATGCGAGCTCACGCCTTTCTAGGCGCCCCAGGCAGATCCAGCACAGATGCAGAGAGTTCTCCCTGGGGAGGCTCACAGCGTCCACGCCAGCCACGTGGGGAGGGGCTGCCCCCCGAAGGTGCTCTCCCCTCCCGGGACCCGGCTGCGGGGAGACGCAAGGCCTGATTCCCAGCGCACAGGTGCAACCTTGTTTGGGTTTGTAAAGCTTTTCCCTCCCTGTGCTGGGGCAATGCCCAGGCTCTGAGAACGTGCTCTCTGGAGGGAACTCTGCTTCCTGCTTAGAGACAAAGCACACACGGTACTTCCAGAACCAGGGAGACTCAGGGGTGCAGGGCCCTGGTGGCCTAGCCCGTGCGTTGTCACCATCCTCCCATTCACCCCCAGGTCCCTCGGGCTAGTGCCTAACCTCTGTCAACCCAAGCCCCCAGGAGGAAGGAAGCCAGCACTCTCCCAGAGCCTCCTGTCTCACTGAGCTGCGACGGGCAGGGTCCAGCTCCTGGGACAAGCTGGCGCTCACTCCTTTTCCCTTTTACAGCTTTCTTTGCCCAAGGGTCTATTTAAAGTCCCCAGGAATTCAGGGCAGCGACCACAGGTGAGTCACCAGAATCTGCCTGCTTTTGCCCGTTCCTCCAGGTTACCGGGGGAATAAACTTCCCAAAGTGGACCTCGCGACTGAGCAGCAGGGTCCTTCAGTGACTCTGTCCTGCTCCGCAGGGTTCTCAGCCCTGGTGCCCGGGGCCTGCGCGCTCTCACAGGCCTCCGGGAGGATGGCTCTCACGCTGCTTAACCCCACGCCCTGCGATTCAGTCCCACTGAAGAAATCAAGCTCTTTTTAGACCTGTAAGTGTCTATCAGAGAAATGATGAAGGACTGGGCAGCATGACCAAGATTCTTCCCCTGATTTGAGATATGGAAAAATGAAAAAAGAAAGAGAAGAAAGGAAGACAGAGAGAAAGCTGCTAGTGACCACTGGCTCGCTTAGGCTGCTCTGCCCAGAGCCCTCCGTCCAATGAAGCAACTTTATTACAGTCTAGGAAAAATTATGAGTTGTTAATTTTAATATGTAAAAAGACCTTCAAGTGGACTCTCTTCGGCCGAGAAGAATGAATGGTTAGTCACACGTACCGGATCTCACCAGGTCTGACCCGCTACATGATGAGTGTGTGTTTCACAGCCAAGTGTGTGTGCTGTGGGGCAAGACCCACCCACCTGAGAGACATCTGCTCACTGCAATCCGTTGCCCAGTTACTTCTGCAAGTTCTCAGAGGACTCACTGTCGTGCAGAAGCAGCCGTCCATGGCCTTTCCTCCCCAGACCCTCGCCTCGTGGCCTGTGGCTGCCTCCGCGGCTGAAGTCTCTCTGAGTGTGCTGCACTGCTGTGTGAGGCGGGGCACCAGGTGGTCCCACGGGACCTCAGGAAGTGTCTCCTACTGCTCTCAGTGACAGGTGAGCATCCCTTTATTGCCATTTCGATTGCAAGAATTTGTTCACAACGCAGGTGTTCCCAGCAGAGGCTGGAAGTCTCCACCACTGTTGTCATGGATACCGGCAGTCCTTGAAGACGCTCTCGCTCGCAGGGCTGCCTTCCAAAGTCTGAGCCGGTGCCGACGGCAGCAGTGCTGACCTGGGCTTCGCACTCACCCCCAGTCTGAGCTCTCCAAGTTCACAGCAAATCACTCCATTGCTCTACCCACTCGAGGCTAAGCCGTGTGGCAGAGTCTGCGCAGAAAGAACAGATCTCACAGAGAAGATAAATTCCCATTCTTTTCTGATCCAACCATCTCCCTCATTTCCCACTAAAAATTGTCAACTATCTGGAAGCATTGAGCAAGACCCTGTGACCCCAAACAATTGTAGACTGTTTTTACCTTGCATGTTTTCCAGAGTGCAGTCAGCACCGTCCAGCAGAACTTTCTCATAGGAAATGTCTTGTATCTGAACTGCTCAGTATGGGAGCAACCAGCCACAGTGTGGACACCAAGCACTTGAAATGTGGCTCATGTGGCTGAGGAACCATGTTTAGTTTAATTTCATTTTAACTTATTTAAATTTAAATAACTGTAAGAGGCTAGTGGCTACTGTAGTAACAGCTCAGGTCTGGCTTTTCAGTGGTCACCTTTTTAAAGATGAGTCATATGTCCTATAAAATTAGGAGAATTGAATCAACCCCATCACCCAAATGCGTGCTCACACTGTCTTTCTAAACCATGGGTCTGATGATCATCAGACCATCCTCTCAGTTTTCTTGAAGTTCTGCATTGAGCCCTCATTTATGAAATCCAAACTTTTGAGCACAACCATCACAATCTCTCCACAGGCTGGCCCCAACCCCGCCTCACCGACCTGATTTCCTAAGGTTCATCTATGGAGCATGATTGGCTAGTGTGTAACAACATGACCCTAAATCAAGAGATCAATTGAATGGGTTGACCTTGAAATCATAAGAATAATATCTCATCCATCTATTTATTGAGAGGAAGACCACCATATAAATATTTATTGAGCTATTCCTTCGTGCCGGGCACTGTATTAAGTCATTTCATAAATTTCCTCCTGTCATCCTCTTAGCCACTCGACAAGTGATGTGCTCGTGTGGCACTCTCACTACCAAGGAAACTGACCCTCAGAGAAATAATTTTTCCCTAGTTTTCAGTATGAATTAATGTGGCCCCTAGAATGTAAGGTCCTTGAGAGTGGAGGGTCCTGCCCGTTTACTCTGTCCTACCTGGCATGGCACCTGGCATGGAGCGGACGTTCCAGTGATGCTCGTTGGATGAATACAGGAATCAGGTTTGAAATGAGGCCCGTCGTCCTCCAATGCACACATGTTCTTGCCTACGATGTACTGCCCCACAGCCAATTATTTCAGATCAGTTGGAATTTTAGTCTGGCAAAATTTTTCTCTAAAGGGCCAGACAGCAAATATTTCAGTCTTGGTGGCTTATAAGGTGTCTGTCACAACTGCTCAGCTGTGCCCCTGCAGCACAAAACAGGACAGACCACGAAGGAGTGAGCTAAGTGGCATTTCAACAAAATTTATTTGGAAAAACACAGGTGTGGCTCGACCTGACCTGCAGATGGTGGTTCGCTGAGCCCTGCTCACTGTTAGCAATCAGCGAAGTTCCATTGCTGACTTGACATCCGTCTGATCATCACATGCTTGGCAAAGTCACATCCAATGGCAGCTTCAGCCTGGGTCCCTCTCCTCGTTGTCATTAAAATGACAGTGAAGTATTTTGTACTGTTTTTTCCCTCCATCTCCCTTGTAGAATAAGGATCTTTGACTCCCCTGCCCAGTTCCCTGGCAGTCCCGGTGGTGATAAACACCCCAGAGGCTGGGCTGAAAGTCACATCCAGTGATCAGGGTAATCATGTCTAATAGAAGCTCTGACTCATTTCCCAGGTGCAAGCTGGCAAACTGGGTTTCGGCTGACTCCGGATCGCAGACGCAGGCACTCACTAGTGGGGGTGGATTTTGCCAGGGAGAGGAACAAGTGATGTTAGGCTTGGAAACACGGAATCCAAGGATGACTTGAAGGTTAACTGGGAATGACTAAAACCCGGAAGTTCACACGGGGCACAGGAAGAACCCAGGAGCCTGTTCCTCAGTGTGGCTCGGCACTGAGAGCGTGTCAGCCAGGTCTTGTCACAGTACTTGAGGGCAAGCATTTCTTTGTTTTTTTTCTTCAATTTTTTTCCTCCATTATTTTTTTTCCTGTTGCTGAAGTTGACACTGAACTAATGGGAATTCATTACAGGTTTCAAAAACAAATTTGATTGACTAACCTACAACGAGAAAGAATATGAAAAATGCTACATATGGAGGGGAGCATATAGCTCAGTGGTGGAGCATGTGCTTAGCATGCACAAGGTCCTAGGTTCAACCTCCAGTACCTCCATTAAAAAATGAACTAAAATTAAAAAGCTTTAAAAATTTAAAAAGAATACATATATATATATAACTGAATTACTATGCTGCACACCAGAAACTAACACAGCATTGAGAATCAATCATACTTCAATTTTTAAAAATAAGAAAAAAAAAAGTAAAGAAATTTGGTTGTCACCTTGCTTCTGTTTCAGCTGGATGAACGCGACGAGGATCTGTCTGCATCGCTGAGAACGGATGCAGACCTTGTCTGTGTGTGAGTCGTGAACTCACAGGAGTCCCAGCATCCCGGCTGGAAGGCCCCGGGGGCGGAGGCTGGGCTGCCCCACGTCCACTCTCCCGCCAGCTTGGTCCTCGTCTGAGAAAGCCCTCACTTGTGCCGTGGCGCTCCAGTGCCCCGCATCAGGCGGGTGGCGTGGGTGAGGGTGGACTTGGCCGCTGGTAAGCCCCCAAGGAAGGGTGGCACCGGGCAGCTGCTTCCGCCTCGGGATAGAGAGCCGCCGGGTCCTTGACTTACGGCTTGCTGTCCGACAGAGGCCGCTGGAACCCAGCTTCTGCCAGTCACTGCCTTGAAGGTATGTGGGCTCTGCGGTTTCAGATGGAAATTTTGAGAACTGGCATGAAAATTCCCAATTTGTAAATGTCAGTAACGTCTAGCTGCTCCCTCCGCGAGGAAAGGGCCCGGCCTCCTGGCGGTGCCGGCCGCCGCTGGCAGGAGGCTCTCTGCTGTTGACCTCTGCCGGCTCCGTGAGGGCTGCTCACGTGCTAGGGGTCTCCCTCAGTCACAGAGAAAAGCATCTTGGGGGAGGGCGATAAAATCACTGTCAACAGCTGTCTCAACGGTACACGCAAAGTAAGAGATTCTAGCAGCAGAAGCTGAGCAAAGGCCGGGGAGAGCCCCCTTTCCGAAGAGCACGGTCCTCGGTCGCTGCAGCTTGACTTTGCCCCGGGGACACGTGTCTGGTCTCTCTCAGCATTGCTCAGTCCTGCACCCAACTGGCACTGGATAAAAAATATTCCATGCCTGCTTCCCTCACAAGGGAAGTTGCTGCTTAACCATGGAATGAACAGCACATGCAAATCTGTGACTCTCAGGATGGAGTGTTAACCAGCTGTCAAAGGCCAGGTATTTAATTAGTATCCTGAATGCCTAGGTGTTCTCAATATTGAGATGAGCCATAAAATATGAACACAGAGACAACCGTTGAGTAGTAATTGGGTTGTTTTTTCTTTCCCAGTATGGCTAACTCCTCTACAGCTACTGCGGGTGCTGACCTGGCTTTCTAGGACCTCCAGACCCGCAAGATGGACAGGGAGGCATAGGAGCAGGTGGCCAGCGTTCCCGGGAAAGGAATCTGACCATGCAGAGGGAGCAGGTCCCGGCCGATGTGTCTTCTCTGTCCTCCGGGGGCCTCTGAAGTGCCCCTGTCCGTCTGAGCCATGCCGTTCACCTCCCAGACGACAGGGGCTCACCCCCAGACCTTTGAGCTGGACACAGTAGCTTCTTGCTTTAGGGAAACAGGGAAAGAGGTATAGAAATGAGTCGCTTTGGGTCTGATGCTTAAGGTGTGATTACCAGCACAAAACATTGGGTCTTGAGTGACTGAGATACCCTTGTGCTTTTAAATAACTTTGTGTTGTGTGTGTGTGTGTGTGTGTGTGTGTAAATGTGGGGTTCAAGGCAGGACTCCACTTGCTTGAATCAAACAGTTGGACTACACCCGGGGGCTGCTCACAGTATTTCCTGGCTTAGCACATTAGTCCTGGGCCCCTGGGAATAGCTCACCCCATTCCTGGGCAAAGAAGTGGTTAAGGAACCAAAACCTACCCTCTGGCCTCTTTCCTTGGCTCCTGGTCTTAATTGTATCCCATACAAATTCTGGGAAATAGAAGACAGATACTTCGCTACACATGTGACCTGATGCGTACAGGGGAGGAGAAAGCTTTTCCCCTTTTCCTCCTTGGTTCAATGGCTGATGAAAAAATTAACTGGAGAGAACAACAGTTTGAGTAAGGACACAGGCAGGGGAGTTTTCGAAAGACATGATACTCAAGGAGACAGCCAGGGAGATGGAGGCCTAGATACAACTGAGGCCAAATGCAGGGAAGGGGGTTTGAACTGCCAAGAGGGGGAGGCAAGTTATGAGAAGGTGAGGGAGAAGGTGGGTGGGAAGTCAGTCTTGTCATGCAGATAAGAATCTCCTGGGTGATGAGATGGGTCGCTGGCATAGCGCTCCTCCCGGTGGGAAGACACCAATACCAGTGGGACTTCCCTTCACCGGAGGGGGTGTGGTTCTCTATTTGCAGGCGGTTAGTAGCGGTAAAGAGCTTGTCCCTTGTCTGCTGAGCCAAAGAGGCTGGTACCTTTCATGGGCAATGCCAAGGTCGGGTTGCTTTAGGGATGGAATAGTGTCCTTTTTTTTGATGTTTTGGGGGTAGAAATTTACGTTTGTTTATTTTTATTTATTTATTTTTTAGCGGAGGTACTGGGGCTTGAACCCAGGACCTCCTGCGTGCTAAGCGCGCACTCTGCCGCTGAGCCCCCCCTCCCCCGGGGCTGGAATGCCGTCCTAACAGGCACCTTCCAATCAGGAAAACTGACCAGCTAAGGTTGACTTTACAACGGAATCCTATCGACGCTTTCGTCCGACACAAAATCGTTTCATCTTTGGCGCATTTCTTTCTTCCGATGACACCCACGGGCAAAATGAAGAAGAATGGGAGGTGGGAGGCAGGGTCTGAGCCCGGGCGCCCGCAGCGGAGGCCGGAAGCCCTCGAGCCCTCCAGCGGGGCCGCTGTCTCCTCGGTCCGCTGCCGTCCAGACGCGGCTGTTGTTTTCGGGGGCAGGGAGGGGGGGACCTGAAGAGCGATTATGACAGCGCCTGAAGGAGCAGAAGGCTGGTAACCAGCTTTCCTGGGAGGGAGAACTTGCGGGCGGGGAGACCGGGAGACATGCACTTTCTGGATTCTGGCGCTTCGTGAGTTCGTTACCTGTCCTGCAGCTGGGCGACCGAGTGACGAAATGAAAGGCTGCATCAAAACACGCGCAGCCAGAAGCCGACTTACTGTCTCGGCAGGAGAAACAGGCGACGTCAGAAACCACGCGCCCCGTCACCACCGGCCTGCGAAGCACTGAGACCCAGGGGACCGGAGAGACTCCCCTCGCACCTTCCCCCGGTAGATGCTCCGCCCCGGAGGCGCCCCCGCGCCCGCGCGCAGGGCGGGGCCCCGCGCCGTGCCTGCCTCCCCGGGGCGGGGCCGCGCGCTCCCGCCCCGCCCCTCACTGCAGTTAGGCACTGCACTACCGCGAGGTTAAGTGCAGTGAAACAGGCGTGTAAACCGCTGCTCCTATGGACAGCGAAGTTGACTTACACGGAAGGATTTGATATGAGCAAGATTCCCGTTTTTTTTCAAGATTTTCTCCCATTGGATACAGATCGGGCCGTTAGAAATGCTAAGGAGGAAATTTCTGAGCTAAGTTATCTGAATTAAATTGCCTCACTGGGGTTAATAAGTTCTTGATCTGACCTCAGGAAATAGAAACAGGAATTAATAGACAATCATTATTTGTTATCTATGTGGGTTAATGCCAGAAATACCATGGCAAGTCCAATTAGTGGAACCATTAGCAAAATGATCAATGTGAGTGAATGTGTATTTACATGTTCTAAGACATTCAGATAAAGTCTTTAAAGTATGGATGATTCATTTGTATAATTCCCTATATTAGTCTTTTTTTTATCAATTAACCAGCCACCAGGCACAGTCACAGAAGACAGTGGGATTTTCGCTGTAAAGGCTCACCCTTGCACAGTGAGCACACATTGAGGAAGAGAAGGCTTGCCCAGCAACCTCAGGTGTGGAAGGGTGTCCGTTTCCAGGTGGGAAATCACATTCTTTTCACAGATGAGTGGTGGGGGCAGCTCCACACATCAACTTCTGTCTCCGCTCTTCTGTAACCATTACTCCATTCTCTTTCTCTTTAAAAGACACATTTTTTTCCCTCACATAATTTAATCCCTTCAGTCAAGTTAAGGGAGCCCTTCCATTTTCTTGAAGTAACTTTGTGTTCATTGTGCTTTGAACCATCAAATCGGTTTATGATTTTACTCTCGAAGGGAATTCTTCATCTGATTTATATGTTGCGTTGCTGGAGGTGATGCCTCAGTGTAACCTTCCATGTGTCCTGCAGACATCAGTGCATCAGTGACATGCAAATTTCATGCCAAGATGTTTTTCACATTGGTTTCCCATACATTTGACTTCCCTTTTTCCTAGTCCACTTTTGGATATCACAATTATCTCAATATTAGAAATCACCAGTAACTAATTTTTTTATCCCTTACCAGAGATCTTGCAAGATTTATAAATCTCAAATGATGCCAGGATCTAACGGCAAAGGCAGAACAAAAAAGAAGAAAAACAGAACTAGAGCAGCAAAATGATCGTCTTCTTGTCACCAGGACAGGATGTTCTGTGTTACCAAGACGCCTCAGGTCAAAATCTTTACACATTGTGGTGGGTGAAGCTCGGACAGGAGGCCAGAACCCAGGTGCAAAGTCCTTGCTTCCACTTGTGTGGACGAATTAGAAAATAAAATGTGTGTGAAAACTGGTGTTTGGTCGGTAAGTTTCTCAGCCCCACCATGGCTGAGAGGCAGGGCTTTGACCAGCCAAAGCTGCCTTTGAGGAACAGCAATACCCTCAGTCTGATTTCCCATTTTGACACATTTGTGAGCCCAGCAGGGTGTGGTGTGAGCACACGCCCCTCCCCTCTAACAACACACCAATCGCAGCATCCTCCAACAACTGTGCCGTGGCACCATCTCTTCCGGGCCACAGAACCAGCCCTTCAGATGGCCCCAGGGTTGACTGGCCTGCAGTATGTCCATCAGGAAAGCAGGAGGGCTGCCTTCTGAATGCAAGGAACCTCTTGCCCTGGTGTGATGACAACCCCTTGTCTCCACCTTAGAAATGTCCCTGGAGCTTAGAAGACTACGTGACAAAATTAGCTATCAGAATGGATTTGAAAGCTTCCTTTTTATAAAACCAATTCATTTAAAGAACTTATTTATGAGCATGTTGATGTTAGCATTCTTTTTTTTTTTACTATAATGTCATTTTTAACCTATTGTTAATCCAATCAGTACTAAAGGACATGCCCCGTTCAGCAGGCATTTATGGGTCACTTTGCTCTGTGCCTGGCATTGCAGGAGGCCTTTGAGCAGCAAGCAGGCTGGTGTGAGGGGTGAAGGAAGTGTAATTCAGCTAGTGTGCACATCCTCCTATCCCCTCTCCCTCCCTCCCTCCCTCCTTCTTTCCCTGCCTCCTCTCGTTAACTATCTGCTTAGCAAACACTGCATCTACACCGGTGAGTCTATGAGACGTGCTCTATTTCCTCGAGCTGACAATCTGGCGGAGGAGACAAGTTACAAATAAGTCAACAACATGTTAAAGTGCCCTTTGAGGCTGCCGCACACAAGGAGAATATTGTCCCCAGCAGAATGGCACTGTGTTCCGCAGGGCAGATGCCGATGGCGCAGGAGCTGGGAGTCATCTTGTGTCCCCTTCACCTTTGTTAGGCGGCCTCAGATCCCTGGGATGCAGGGGCAGCGGCCCAGCACAATGGCTTCTTGGTGTGGCTGAGCTGGCACTTTCTCTCTCACATTCTGTTGCTTCAAACAGAAACGCTACTATCTTTCTCGCCCCTTTCAGAAGGAAGGTTTTTTTTTTTTTTTAATCTGACCCTCCAAAGCATTCTATTCTGCGCAGATGTTGGTGGCAGGATATTAGAGAGTTCCCTGGCAAGAGAACAAGTCTGTCTTTCTAACAAAAATAAACAAACAGCCAAATGTGCTGGAGAGGCGGGGCTGAAAATAGCTTGAGACAGAGGCTAGCTCACTTTCATTAGAGACCTGGCCGTCTCTTCAGGGTGGGGTCAGCACTGCTGCGTGTTGGAATTTAGCTAGAAAGTGGATTCTTCTCTTGAGCTGTCATGTCTCTGAGGGCAGAACAGCTTTTCTCTGGGACACAAGTGTCCTCAGGGGCCCTCAGTGGCCTATCAGCCGTGTGGGACAGAAATGGGCAGGGTTTGAGGAAAAATCCTATACATGAGACGCTGCAAGGTTTTTTTTATTTGGATTGTTTGTCTCCGAACGATGACCTCAGAAACCACACAAACACAGACACCCATCCAGGAGAGATTGTGCAAAAATTATGAAAACGTCTACTAGAAATCAATCAGGCCCTTGCATTTAAATAAGAAAAGACTAACACACAGAGTTGTGCCTTATTACAAAGCAATGATGAATGTGATTATGTTGTACTGGGCGTGACCCTGGTCTTGACGTAGATTGAGGGAAAGAACAGCCACTGGTGTTTGTCAACCACAGAATTCTCCTCAGTGTTTTCATGTGGATTCTTTCATAACAGGCTTTGATGTGAATTTACACATGTGCTATTGGTGACATAGATCAACAGTTTAAATTCAAATAATTAGAAAGACAGACTGGGCTGAACCTTGTCTTTCTCTCCTTTCCCTTCCCTTAGGACAAGTCAGCACGGAAGAGCAGGATGACCAGGGTCGGGGAGGTGGACACTGGGGCACCACTGTCTTGGAACCTAAGGTTTAACATGATCCCTTCAGCCCACACAAAACTGGGATGATAACTTAAAAATAGGGAAGGCATGGTGAGGCTGGCGCCTAAGTCTTCCAAGATTAAAAGAGCTCATTTTATTATATAAGTAACTTATTATATAAGTTTATTATATAACATGACCACTGTAAAAAAAGAAGAATCACACACACACAATACTATAAATTATAAAGAAGGAGAAAAAATCACTAGCAATCTCTCAAGGAAAACCGCTGCTGGCTGATATCACTGCTTGACCTTTGCTTCCAGAATTTTCTTTATGTTTGTGTGTTTGGGTTGTGTAATTTTTAAAAGGTTATGATATAACCTTTTAAAAATCTGCCTTATAATTTTTGCCATGCCAATAAATGCAGATCCGTTTCATCACTCTTAGCAAACAGATATTGCACATGTCTATAATATTTTATTTAATTATGCCTCTGTTGACCGTCAGCTTGCTTTCTGATGTCTCTCAGTTACAAGCAACGTTGTGAACGTTCTCACCCGTGTGTTTGTGTATTTGTCCTCTTACTTGTTTGGGTCAATTTCTGCCAGTGGAGTCACTGGGTCAAAAGTTCCTGACATTTGAAATTTGATTCTTGTGACCAGAGGGACTTCAGAGAGACTGACAACCGTTTGGCCCCAGAAGAAGAGCGCCCCTTGCTGGTTCCAGGCAGAGGGGAGAGGGGGCATTTGAAGTGAAAGGTGGCAGGACCATGGAGAGCTCTTCTGACCTACTGGCCCTTGCGTGCTCAAAAACACCTAAAATTGCTCTGTCTTCAAGACCAGCTTGTCCTAGAGTTGTCGTTGTGGGAAGAAGTCCACTCTATCCCCCCCGCCCAGTTTTCCACTGATTTCATAATTATTGAGAAAAGACTAAGAAATAAGGAGAAGGTGGAGAAGGGTGGTGTGTGCATGAGCAGGGGGAGGGTCACAGGAATGACTGAGTTGAAACCAGACACCACAAAGGGAGAAGTCCAGGTGGGGACTGAAGGGGTGGTAACTGGGCAGTGTCGTCTCTGGCAGGTGAAATTTAGCCCGATTTTTGTGGAGTGGAATAATTGCTTATTTCATCTCAAGCAACTTCTCAAAGCATCACTACTTCACTCAGCTCAAAGAAGTTGCACTGGAAAAGAGTCTGGAAAGGCTCATATTAGACTTGGCAATTTTATTCTGGAGGGTGGAGTTGGGCAAGGATGAAATACTTCACATTTTGTATTTTTAAAAAGCGTTCTTAGAACTATTTTAGAAATTGTCATGAATTCCATGATTTTTTTAATATGTTAAACTAAATATTTGTTGATCAAGTAGATGGAATTTTAAATGGTGAAATTATTCTAGGTCTACTAATAAATCACAAAGGTAAGGCTGAGCAGGCTGTGTCTGTTTTTCTGTCCTTCAAAGCCATAATAAACCCCAGGATAGAGCAGATATTACATGGAGGCCTCGGGACACAGGGGAGCAAGCAGATGTAGTTCTTAGTCTGTTGAGGAAGGTCAGATGCTGTTCAGCTCACTGCATGTCTCTGAGATTTAGCAAAGGCATGGTGGTTACAGCTAATGTTTCCCGAGCAATGACCACGTGCTGGGCAGGGCTGCTTAAGGCTTTTACGTGTTTCCCCTTTCTTCACTTGTTACAAACTCCCTGAGATCTGAGTATTACCACACTGTTCAGATGAAAAAACTCAGGCAGTGAAAGGTCAAGTAATTTGCTGCGGAAGGTCACATGATACAGTTAATCAAATGTGCAATATTTTGAATTGTAAGACATACCATGATTTTCTGCACTATCAAAAAGTGATGCCTATTAAAAATATAAAATGCCGCAGTTTGAAAGACGGATTTCAGAGATATTAGCGTGTGAAAAAATGTGTATCTGTGCTTGATGACATATTAGAGCTCGCAAATGTCCAGAGCTGTAATGTGAACGCCAGGCTTCCCCTTCCCCAACACAAACCCCTCTGAAGTGACACGACAGACTCTTGACGACTGCTCTACATCAGGGGCACAGTGCTCGTTACCACAGGAGAGCGGAGTAACGTTATTGTGAAGGAAGATACGCTGAGGGGTGGGGCTGGGGGAGCTGGGGACGTGCTCCCACAGGGGCTCATCACCAGCCTAAAAGCTGACTGAAGGGAAGTAAGCCAAGCGGGGAACGTAGCTACCTCTTCTCTGTGAACAGAAGCACTGAGCTCTGGAAGGGAGGGAAGTAGTCCGGGGAGGTGAACCCCCGGAAGTGGCGTGGGGGAGGGGAGAGGCTGAGGACAGGGGGTGCCCCTGGGGTCCCCGGGGAGGACATCGGGGACAGAGCTCAGTGGAACACAGTCAGGATGGGGGTCCCATCCTGAGACAATGGAGGTGTTTAAGACCTTGGGGATGGTGCGATCAGACCTGTGCTTGAGGAGAACGGTCACTGTCAGGAAGTGGAGGAGAAGGAGCCCGAGGTGGGGAGGCTGGGATGGGTCTGAGCAGAGGGATGGGGTCCCACAGTGCATTCAGGATACACGGCACACGGTTCCACAGTCAGCCCAGGGGAGCAGGCGCTGCCTAGTGGGGCGGGTGAGGCTGACTCCAGAGAAGGTCATGGAGCCACCAAAAGAGCCTGAATCAAGGAGCGAGAAGGTCACCTGTTTCCTGGGCTTCTAAGAAGTCAAGTTCATTTGTTTTGGGAGCACAGAGGTTCTTGGTGACTGTGGACCACATGCCCATCCACTAGGCATCCTCTCCCCCTTTTCCAGCAGAACCCACTCCCGTCTCTGTGAACAGTGTCCCCTTCCCCCGGGGAGGCCCTGTGATGAGGTCTGGCCACTGAGTCTCCCTGTGAACAGCTTTGCAGGGACTTTCTTGAGGCCCTATTCGGCTTCTGCCCTTGTCCCACCCCCTTGTTCCTGCCTGGAAGTCAGGTGCACGGCTGACCGTGGAACAAGAACCCTGCAACCGTTCAATGACCCCAGAGGTGAAGGCAACATGCTGAGAAAGGCTAGGCCACCAGACAGAGTCACCCAGGTCCCTGAGGACGGCACGCAGCCCCCGTGTCAGCCCTGGACTTTGTTACACAGAAATAATTCCATAAGCAGCCAGCCGTTCGTTCAAGCCAGTGTTTACTCTGGTTTTCTGCTGTTCTCAGCCCTGCAGCATCCTGAGTGATGCAGTCACCTTAGTGAGACTGGCTCTGCTGTGATGGGGTGAAGCCCCCTGGTAGGCTGAGGGTGAGTGTGGACAGATACGTGCTCGCCAGAAAGAGGGTCGAAGAGAAGTGGCTGTGAGACCTGCGGGGGCCGCGGGAGTGGTGGGAGGTTTTTTTTTTAATGAAAGAGACTTGGGAAAATTGAAATGAAGATACAAGGGGTCCAGGAGCGCAGAGGAAGACTTTGGATACACAAGAGAAAACTGTTGATCAGTAATCACGCTCCTTGGTGACTAAGTAGGTGAATGAGTGGGATCCAAAGCACAGGGGAAAGACGAGGCTTTCGGTTCAGCAGGACAGTCCTGTGCAGCAGGAAGGAAGGAGCGTGCGGGCCGTGCTCCCCACAGTCTTTATTAGCAAATGATAAACTATGAATGTCCGTGATGGAAAGGGTGGTGTGAGCATGGCCCCCAGCATCCCGGGTCGGGGGAGAGCCCAGAGTTCCGGCGATTGTCTGGAGGCCATGGAATTACTGCCGTCAGCATGTGAGACAAGCCTGAGCCAACAGGTCATAGCGCAACCAGAGAAAGGAGAAGGGAATTTCAAAGAAATGTTCATTTCATGATCTAGTTTCTTCAGATCTTCTTCAGATGCCCCATTCCCTAAAACTCAGCCGAAAGACAGTGTTCTTTGCTCCCTGCTTTGCCTCTGACTTCTGAGCACCAACCCTGCCCCGGTGTTTTAGGCTCTGATTCACTGAGGTCTCGGCTCAGCGCTTCCTCGCTTCACTGACTTGGCCCCTTGGAGGTGAGCGCGCCCTCCTCCAAGGCCCCTCATCTGGTGCGTGAGGATAAAAATCATCTGGCCGCTCTTGTGTCCCCATCTTTTCCGCCCTTGAATGATCATGACCCGTGCTCCTGTTTCGCCTCTCCCACGTGGCCATCCTTTCCCCGCGTCGCTGGGCCCCTGCTCAGAGCGCAATGTGGCGCCAGGTTAGTGCTTCGTTCCCCAGCTGGAGGCACGTGTTTCAGGGGCCGCGCTGGTGGCTGGTGGATGGGAGAGGGAGGAGGGGAGGGCTCGCCAAAGATGACGCTTAGGCCTTGAAACAGGGAGACCAGAAGACAGATGGTCACCAGGACAAGGCGGGGAGAACTGGGGCCGACGGTCTGCGGAGGCAAGGCTTCTTTCCAGCGTGGCTGGGCCTGGGAGGACTCTGACCCTAGGCAGCGAGCTGGGTTCTGGCACCACGCTGGACGGCCACAAGCAGGGGCCCGGGACCCCGGCGGACAGAGCGCCTGGCCCCCAGCCGGGCAGCTCGCCCGCAAGTCCAGGTGAGGCCATGCCGACCCTCAGCCTCTCCCGGTCTGATGGCCTCACTCCTCCAGCCGAGATGATGGGGCTGGTTGCACAAGCAAGGCTTGGTCCCACACACCGCAGAGAAGGGGAAGGAGAGTGGGTTCTGTGAAAACACTTGTTAAAGCTTAAAACGTGTGGTATGTCAGCTGTCATTATAATGAAAATACCAAAACGCAGTTTCCCGTGAGAAGTACCGTGAGCTCTGAAGCCAGGTGTCAGCTGTCGCGCCTGCCTCACAGGGGCGTTTCCAGGATTGAATAAGTTAATACGTGAGAACGCCTTAAGACGGTGCCTGGCACATGATGGTTGCTTAATCAGTGAGAAAGTGTCTCTTTCTTACTCTTCTGTGAGTCTGTGAATAGGGTGAGAAGGAAGTGTGGAGAGTCATAAAACAAAGCCTTTCTGATCAAACAGGACCCGACCGGGGGCACTTTCCCAAGCGGGGTGTCTGGGGGGCTCTCTGCTGCCTGGCGCGTCCTGGAGCCAGCTTTCCTCGGCGCTCGGGGTCACCCGCTCCCCCCGTGCGGCTCAGGGGACTGCAGCCCCGTGTCTCCCCCCAGAGTCTGAGTAGAGCGTTTTCGTCAGTCCACAAAGAAGGCAGATGGAAGGAGACCTGGGAGTGGCAGGCCATCTCGGTGCTAACTGCTCACATTCCTGGGTCCCTCGGGGAGGAGACAGTTCAGAAGAAGCGCCTTCCTTCTTGGGTTCCGATTCTGTTCTCCAGAATCGATGCATCTGATGACGGGTGGATTCCTAGGAAGCCTGGAGGGGCTGCGAGCCACGTGGGTGCAGGTGGAGCGGAGGCTGTTGGAGCCTGGGTGCCAGGGATCCAGGGCCAGCCCGCCCGTCTCCAGAGGACGCGCCTTCGGCAGAGCTCTTCACTTTTTTCTTCACTGAGAGGCTCCTCAGATGTCTTCAAAACCATCATAATTTAGATGCCAGACTGAAATCTCTGGTGGTGAAACAGTCTCTGTAGGTCAGCTCGGAGTTCGGCTGCCCTCGTGAGCCCTCACCTTCATCAGGAGATTTGGCCAAGGATTGTCCCGCTAAATTTAGCCTTTGAACGAGAGGCCAAGCAAGGTCCTCTGGGGCCAAGTGAGTAAGAGCTGGCAGTGAGCACTTGTTTTGTCCGCTGTGATCTGGAGACGCTTCGGATCCGACGGGCTTCAGAAAGCTCTGCCCTTTCAAATGCCCCGTTCAGCTCCCAGCTGTTCTGCTGCGAGCAGGAGATAAAACAAAAGTAACCTTCACTTTCTGCATCAGAGGATCAATATTGTTAAAAGAAAAAAAAAAGAGAGAGAGAGAGAGAGAGAGAGAGAGAGAAGGAGAAAGCAAAGCAAAACAAAACATCTCCAGGCAACGGGTTCTTAAAAAAGAAAACGTCGGCCCTGTTTGCACGCCCCGTGCCCAGAGCTCCCTGACGGTGGCGATGTCTATGCTCAAGGCTTTGCCGTGTGAAGCGACACACACTGCTGGGATGAACGTCCCATGAATGTGTAGTTAATCGCCCCAGAGTCACCACATTTGCAAATCCAAAGCCTGAGCCAGCTGCCTTCCCCAACCTGAGAGTTAATTTTATGTGTCAACACAGGTGGGCCAGAGTGCCCAGATCTTTGGTTAAATAGTATTCTTGATGTTTCCATGAAGGTCTTTTTAAGGTGAGATGACTGCTTGTGTCAAAGTAGACTTGGAGAAAAAAAGAAGTTTCCCCTCTGCAACGTCGGTGGGCCTCGTCTAATCAGTTGAAGGCTTGGATAGGCATAAAGACTCATTTCTCCAGAGAAGGAAGGCTTTTGTCAGCAGTTGGCTCTGGGTTGGAGCTGCAACTTGACAGTCCCCTGGGCCTCCAGCCTGCTGGCCCGCCCTGCAGGCTTTGACTGTGCCAGTCTCTACAAATTCTCTCTCTGTCTCCATCTCCTTGGGTTTAAGACTGAGTCAGGGTTCTCCAGAACCGTATTCCTGGCGCTGTCCCCCTGGAGGACGCTACCTAATGTACCAGCCGCCCTGAGCTCTGCCTTTCTTTGTTTTAAAGACTCCAGGTAGTATCCTAGGAAGAGTGGCCAAGGTAGATTTAGCAAATCCAAATACAGGATGCCCACTCAAATTCGAATCTCAGATGGACAAGGAATGCATTCTTAGTCCAGGTGTGCCACTTCCAATACCTGGGGCATACTTAGACTGCAATGCATTTGCCCTGCATCTGACTTCCAAATGGAACCGGCTGTCCCGCGCTGCACCTGGCAAGCTTCCCGGGGAGAGAGGCGGGGAGTGCTCTGCTCCTCCAGGTTCTTTCCTCCAAACTTTGGGCTTCCTCAAGGCTGGGAGGAGACCACCACCGTTCTCCTCATCTCCTCAAAGTCCCACTCACTGTCTTCACCCCAGATACATGAAGCCCTGAGAGGTTTCTAGCACAGATTCTACAAATTACATCCTTTGCAAGACCAGGATCGCTTTCTGTTGCTAACGCCTGTGGACTAGCTGCCACTGCAGCACTGAGTTTGCCGATGCCTTTCCTCTCTGAATAGCCCTTCCCTCTATCACTTTGCCTTCTGTTTCTAGATGTCTGTCTGCCTCAGTTCTGCCCCCACACGGCGGACAGCTCCTTCCTGGGGATGTCAGTGGTGTTCTCTCGGTGTCAAAACAACAATAAAAGAGGAATTAGGACTGAGTTCCATTCCCAGGGGCTATCCCTGCTCATCCTAGGCACTCAGCAAATGTTTGTGGAGGGAAGAGATGAACTGCAGTTTAGTACTGTAGGTAAAATAACCCTAAAATCTCCGGGTGAACGCACCCTGCTTGTGACGACTTGCCTGACGCTCAGCCCGCTCACTGTCAGTCCTCCGAGGAGCACTGCGCCACTCGTGGTGACTGATGGCAGGGACGGTTCACATCTGTTAGTCTTTCCATCTTCGAGGCACAGCACGGTTAGAAGGAGGTACGCACGCAATCTCAAGTTCACAGGAAAAGACCCTGAACGTGACTCAGGGCCACGTAACAAGTCCCCGGCACTGGGACCCAGGCCACCTTGCCTCCAAGACCTGTCGTTGCCATGGTGTTTCTCCACGTCATGTGCCCTAGCGCCTCCTTGAGATGAGAAATACTTATTTAATGTAAACTGTGGACTTTGGTAATAACGTGCCCATGCTGGTTCATCGGCTGCACCACATATGCCACACGGATGAGGGGCGTTGAGGGTAGGGGAGTATGTGTGTGTGGGTGGGGAGGGCTATGCGGGAGCTCTGTATTTTCTGCTCAATTCTGTTATGAATCTGAAACTGCTCTAAAAGAATAAAATCTATTTTAAAAAAGTAAAGTGAAAAAAAAAAGAGAAGTATTTATTAACAGGCAACATTTTTGCTCTTCAAGTTCTTCCTGAAAAGCGGTTCTCAGATTTTCCTTGGGTTGCAGAATGGAGAGTGAGATGTCAGTGAAAGGTCTTCTCAGGTGTGCCCTGGGGCAGTGAGAGCACCCCCGCGGCACAGGCTCTGAGTCACTCAGCCAAGGGCACGACACGGACGTGAGGGTCCTGTTATGTGCCTGCTGGGGTCTGAGGGGCACATGGGGCAAGAGAAGCAGGCTGCTTCTCGACCAGGAGTCTACAGGCCACGGAAACAACCTTCATTCCCTGAATCATCCACTCACAAGTCATGGTTAGGCACCTGTACGGCAGCGTCTGTCAGCTAAACATACGAAGCCTGGACCCAGATCTCTGCGTTTGCATCTTGGCTTCTACACACGAGCAGCGGAGCACAGGCACGTGTGACCTGCGCACACTCAGACCCCGCCTGCAGAGGGGGTGACATCGCTGCCCTCGGCAGCCGGCTGCGAGGGCTCAGTGAGCTGACAGGTGAAGTTCTCGGACTGGTGGGGCCACGTGAGGCCTGGGAGTGGTCGTGGCTGTGGCCGTGGCCACGTGGCTGCATTTCATGCCCCACCCTCAATGATGGGGCACGTCTTGTCTGCAAGATCGGCCAGGTCCAGGCCATCGTGGGATTTATCTAGGGCCTGGCAGATCGGCAAGCTGTTCAATCAGTGACTGTGCATTCAGTCTGCACAGTGAGAATGCCATGATGGCCATAAAGCCAGGTGACAGTAAGGAGGGTGACGGGCACTGTCTTCTTTAGAAGCGGGTCAGGGAAGACAGCAGTAGGACATACAAAAGGCCCAGGGGTCCAGGCCAAGGAACTTCCACAAGCCTTGGGACAGTCAGCAAAGGCCTTCCGGGAGGGTCTAGGTCTGGCCCACTCAGGACAGGCCGGCCACAGCTGAGGGACATGTGGGCAGAGAGTCACCGGGGGCCGTCACTAGAGACCAACAAAAGGCCCCCGGGCACTTTGGGAAATGACGGCCAACGCCTCCCGGCGGCCGCGCGGCGCTGGGCCGGGAGCAGCGGCGGGAGCCAGGCGCGCGGCCCAGGCAGGCTGCCGGGCTTCACGGGGCTTGCTGCTGCTGCCCTTGCTCCTGAAGGAGCCGGACGGGGGCCTGACGGCTGCTTCTGTGACACCAGAGGACCCAGCGAGTCACGTTTCTTGGGAAGAGTCGGGGTGCGGGGGAGGAAGTTTTCCTCAGCTCTCTGAGGTCCCCGGCTGGGTCTGAAAATTAAACCGACAGAGGCAGATGAACAGGGGAAAAGCACGCACATTCACTTCATGTGAGTTTGGCGTGACCTGGCGCTTTCATCAGGCAGCGAGGACGTGGAGGGGCCGAGCCGAGTGTCTACACTGGGCTCCCTGAAGAGTCGAGGGTCACAGGAGGAGGAGGAGGAGGTGCGGCTGCCCAGGGGGTTCTCCTTAGAACCCCTTCATCTTCCGCGCTAAGGATGCTCCTGTCCTGGGCGCACGGGGAGGGCGCCCCACATGACCTGTTTCAGGGAGGGAAGGGTCAGAGCCACGTCCTGCTTCTGCCAGGTGCTCAGATATTCAGACCTTCCCCACGTCACCATGAGGCTGTATTTGGGGGAGGCGTGTCCTGGACCCATCACAGCTCTGGTGCTCACTCGGCTGTGGGAGAATTTCTGTTTCCCTTTTTCCATCATTCTTGATTGGCAGCAGGTCAGTGATGGAGGTGAACAGATGGGAGCCATGGACTGTGGGTCAGCAGAGAAAAGAGGAGGAGAGAAGTGGAGACAGAGGCTGGGGGACAAGGAGGGAACAGAGGACGTGGGTCCCAGAGGCACTGGGGGGCCCACGCTTTCCAAAGAGTGGATGACTGCTGGGTCCACACTGTACCACCCATCCTGTGCCCCTTCCTCCCCCTTCCTTCTACAGACATTTACTTTTTAAGTATTTAATTTTTAATTTTTTTAATTGAAGTACAGTTGATGTACAACATTGCAATAGTTTCTGGTGCACAGCAAAGTGATTCGGCTACACATGTGTATGCACACACGTTGTTCTCCACTGCAGACTATTACAAGGTGTTGAGCACAGTTCCCTGTGCTGTGCCGTGAGGCCTTATCACTTACCCGTTTTGCATGGCATAGCTTGTGCCTGCTAATCCCAAACTCCTGATTTACCCCTCACTCCCCTTCCCCTTTGGTAACCATCAGTTTGTTCTCTATGTCTATGAGTCTCTTTCCGTTTCATAAATAAGTTCATTTGTGTCACATTTTAGGTTCCACATGTAAGTGACGTCACACGTGACTGTCTTTCTCTCTGCCTGACTGACTTCACTTAGGACATCCCAGGTCCACCCGTGTTGCTGCAGGCGGCACCATCTCGTTCGTCTTTATGGCTGAATAGTGTTCCATTGCGTGTACACACACACACCTTGTCTTCTTTACCCAGACGTCTGTCAACAGACATTCAGGCTGCTCAAGCAATCTAAATATTTAAATGTTTACTCTTCGGCCTCGCTGAGCTGGGGGGGAGGGAAGACCCTTCAAATGTGCCCCCAGCTCCTCCCCGGGAGGGCCGGACTTCTCTCCGACGTCTCTCCCAGAGGTTCAACGTCCAGAGACTCCAGAGGCCCCTTCAAGGCGGTGGACCCCCTCCCCACCCAGACAGAAATTCCAAGACCAGAGAGAAAACAAAATGAGTGCCACTGCACTCTCCCTGCCGGTGGTAGGAATCCTGAGACGGAGTCTGTTCAGGGCAGAGAGCCCGCAGGTGGAGGCGGTCCCCGTGGTGAGGGTGGTGCCGGCCCGGGTCCGCCTCGCCAGGGGTCTCCCCGCAGGAGGTGGTGCGTGTGTGCATCTGTGCAGATCGCACGTCTCAGCGGGCGCTCTGGAAGGATGCCGCGCTCTGCAAGCCGTCAAACGCTTTGCAGAGAGCCATGAGCCCCTCACGGGGGCCAGCGGGCAGCTCAGAGGCGGCCCCTCGGCCCGCGGGAAGGCGCTCCTCCTGCGTCGCGCCCAGCTTCTCCTGGCCTCGTCCCTCTTCTCCTCCTGCTTCCGACCAGGGGGCTGTCGAGGGGCGGGGCGGCAGGGCAGCGCCCACGGGCGTGCACTGTCCCTGCAGTACCGCTTCTCTTGCTGACGGCGCGGTTTCTGCTGAGCAAATTCAAGCAGGCCGGTTGGAGCTGCTTAGAGTGGCTGCAATTTCAGGGAATCCGATCAGGCTCACACTCTGGGCTCCCCCGGGGCGGGGGCGGGAGCCAGCCCAAGGGCGCTGGGGTTTGGGTCTGTCTACACCCCTCCTGCCCTCCAATAACGCTCCCAGCGTTCACCCTCAAAAGACACTTTTCTGACAGAAAGACACGCACCTCGAGTCCTGCCGTCACGTTCTGGCTGCTCCGCATTCATCAGGCGTCGCGCTGGGGCTGAGCTGTGCTTTGCAAACGCTGGAAGCTCTCTCTCATTCTGCACTGTGTGCTTCACGTTTGTTCCTTCCCCGGGGGTCTGAGGACCCCCGGGATCCTCCCGGAATGCTGTTCTGGTCCCTGTTAGACTTCCTGTCTGCCACTGTGTGTGTGTGTGTGTGTGTGTGTGTGTGTGTGTGTGTGTGTGTGTGTGTGTGAGGTTCACCCAGCACCCCCCATCTGAACACTGGATGGAACTCTTCCACAAAAGCATTAAGCCTTACTAAAGGCTTACTAATCATTCTCTTCCTTTAAATTTTTTTAAGGATTTTTGTTTCAGACATAGTAAGAATTAGGTTTCATTTTTCACTGAAAAAAAAAAAACCGTTCATGCTGCAGGCTACCTGCAATTTCTAAAAGATTTCGGGAAGGGCAGAAAACACCTAACTCAAGTTAGGTGTGATGCCAAGGGCCCAGTCCTCCTTCAGAACAAAGGCACCCTCGATTTACACTGCTACAGTCCAATTTTAGCAAGTTCAGCCTTTCCATTAACCCCCAGTAACCGTGATGACTTCCTAGCACCGGTTAATTAACAAACGCTGGCGTGCCACTGCACGGGTTCCCGGGACTGTCCTGCGTGGTCCCGGGTCGGCGAGAACGAAGAGCCGCCCACCTTCGTCCTCCCCATCGCTTCTCCTGTGGGCTCGCATAACTCTGCATCTCAAATGAGCTGCCTGATTAATCTCCAGACTCTCCTGTGGGACGGCAGGGCCAGCCCATTATCTTCACTTTGCAGATAGTAACAATTTCCGGGGCTTGGCTGAGGTCACAGGAGAATTAGCATCCAGGCCAGAATAAAATTCCCGGTTCCTGCACCCCTCTCCCTCTTCTCCACTCCCTAGATGACACGGTTCCACCCTTTCTGGGTAGAGGGCGCGGAAGCGCAGCGGGGCCTTAACACGTGGTAACCCACTAGCATTTGCGCAGTTGTGACTTGGCGGCTCTGGGGGGCGTTAAAAATACAGTCGGAAAAGGCCCTAAACGATGTTTATGTTTGGAGTGTATCTTACAGAATGGTTCTCGGACCCCATGCAGGAACCTGTCTCCATGAAAGCAGACTTACTTACAGGAACCACAGAACATCTCCTGCCCTCGGGTCTTCCTGTACCAAGTCCAAGAGGATGTCATGTCTCAGGTGTTTTCTTGCTAATAAAGTGGGTGAAATGTTTTGAACTCCCTGTGGGCTGTGATGACTGCAAACGAGATTGCCTGCATGTGTGTGTGTGTGTGTGTGTCCATGTTCTTCGGCAGTCTGGCTTGACCTCCGAGAGCGGTTAATGGCTGTATTACGGCAGGAGACATCTTCTCCCACATCTCAGCAGGAAACATCTTAATAGCTTTGCGTGGCACCGGTCTCTCTCTCTCTCTCTCTCTTTTTATTTTAGAACTAGGTATCTGACAGGAAAGGAGAGAAACTCAGCCCTTTTCATTCAATTCAGCAAACACTGGGGAAGCACCATCTAATGGCCAGTCAGGGGCTGCAAATGGGATCCCAGGTGGGCAAATTTCCCAGCCGGACTTTGGGGTGACCTCCCTGTCTGTTCATTTGGAGAATCAGAGGGCGATGGTGGCCCCTCCAGCTCGGCTGCTCCGGAGCACCGTGATCACCACAGACAAGTCTATCTTAGCTTTGATGTTGGCAGATGGAGCCTCCTAAGGCTAGAACACCCCGCCCTCTCTGTTAACAAGTAAACAAGACCTTAAGCAGATCCTGGGAACTAACTAATGAGGAATTAGGTGCATTCTGTAAAGTCACCAGAATGGAATCCCAGGGTGGACCCCCAGGTAAAGGGGTAAAGGACGAGTTCTTTGATAATGCAAACATATTCTTTGGATTCCAGGTCCCGGCTGGGTTTCTGAGCTGTGGAGAGTAGGGGGTTGGGGGGGCTGTTTCTCTGGAGATGGGGAGCTGAGGGTAGGGGGGCATGTTTCACCCTGTCAGCTGTTATCAGTCAGGACTATCTGGGTGGGGTCCCAGGAAACCCTAAGATAATTCTGATTTTTGTTGTGTCTGCTTTGATAATAAAAACAAACTTAATACAATGATCATACAATTCTGTTTTCAGGCTTACTATCGACCTGCTGCACTGAAAAGCTTTATAATTAGTACTAATGTATTTGAGTTGATTGTCAAAGAAATAGGCATTCTTTACATTCGGAAAATTGCTACCAATCAGAGGCTTTCCGTTTATCATGCATTTACCTTCTGAGACATAATGAACAGTTCTCCTAATAATTATCAAAGCTGAATGTTTGTGGGAGGAACACCCTCTCCATGAATCTTAAAGACTGCACACCTTCACAAATGACTCACATCACAAAATTTGGAAATCATTACAAACATTTGTTGACGACATCAAGCTGACAAATGGTAAACAGAAATGTCATTTCTCTCATTAGGACTGAAAAAGCCCCCTTACCCCCTCCTCCAAAGTCTGCTGCTTCTTTTGATGAATTGGTCGATTATTTCAAATATCGTTGCACAAATAGACATTAACGTGAGTGATGGCGGCGTGTCACTTCCAGGGAATTGCGTTTGGGAGGTACGTGTGTGACAGCTCACACGTGGTCTTCAGGCCTGTGTTTATGCAGCAAGAAAATAGGCTTTCTCAGTGGGTCACTTCGTCACAGGTGGCTCACCACCTGAGAGACGTGCCCCTGTTAATGCTGGCAGACCTCCTCATGCATAACTAACCCACAGTCCAATGGGGACTGAGGGACACTATTCATCAGTTGAAAACCGTTCATTAGTTTAGTATGTCAAACTCAGGAACAAGCCCCAGGGTTGAGGTTTTACAGGAGGCTGTGCTTTTTTGACATTTAAAAGAAAACAAAAGAGAGAGAGAAGAAAGTCAATCTAAAGTCCTGGGCGGCACCAGTTGGCAAACTTAGAGCAAAAACACTACCAGACCCTTAACACTGCTCATTGGTGCTGAGGGAGGTGCTGGGGGGGCCGGGGGTCTGTCCCCCAGTCACCCCAGCTGGCCTTGGAGGGTGGCATGACCAAGGTAAAGTCACCACGGCCAGGGGCTTGGCCTCAGCTTTGAACACTTGGAAGAACAAATCTGTCAGTATCCGCATGACTATTTGAATTCGGGGGGACTGATGTCAATGTCAAAATATGAATTCATAAAGGGAAACTTCACGCCCTCCGCCTAGAGCCCTCCCATTCTTCCATCAGCCCTGTGACAGGAGACACCCTTGCAGCGCCCGAGACGCTGGGTGATCCGGACAGTTGTCAGGGGGGCCTAGGAAAGGTGGAGGAAGAGCCCGGGGTCAAGGCGGGACATCTGGTCACGCTGATTTCACCACCGGGGGCACCGCTTTGATTGTGAGTTAAAGACGGACCACAACACAGTCTCTTTTCTCTGAATAATTATGGCAAAACACTGGCGTTCTGGACTTCTTTCATCCATAATCCAGACCGGCTGTTCTCCTGGTTGCCAGAAAAGGTTGGGTAACACTGATTTGGTTTCAGTTGATTGGATTTTATTCGTTTCCATCCTCCCTTTGAACTGGTCGCCGCGGTTGGAGTTCTGGGCTTTGTCTTGATAAGGGTTCTCACGGGACAGTGTCCCTCTGTGTGACTGGCCACTTCTCGAACAAGGGGGTCTGCGGGCCCACCTTCCTCAAAATCCTGAGGCATCGGACCTGCCCCAACAGAGGCTACTGCTGTTGTCCCTGCTGGGAGCAGATGACAGGAGTGCTGTCCCTCCGCCCACATGAGAGGGGACTCACCCAGGACCCGTGGCTGCAGATAACACCGACGCCTTCATTTCTGCCTGGAGGGGGAGACGCTTTCTGTCCCCGCATCTCTCCTGCTCAGGATGCGTCCTTGTCTTCCCCACGATGCTCCTGGGGAAGCGGAAACAGAACTGAACCTTGCTTGTATTTTTATTCAGACTCAAAATGTTCTATTCCCTAGAGATGCAGTCAGTTATCAGATCTGGAAATGCAATCAGTCATCAGAATTCCACAGGTATAAACATTTCAGTCACTCGTTAGCAGGTAATTTCTTGGTTTGTTATCAAATATAGCAAATCCTATTCATCACATGTGCTTTGGGTTGTTTTTTCTTAGTGGGCAGCCTCAGGCCAGCCCCTGGGGGATGGGGGTTGGAGAGCAGCTGACCGTGGCCCCTGGTGGGGGCGGGCCAGATGCACCCCGTGGCACTGGCAGCGGAAGGGAAGAGAACGTGGCAGGCGGTATGAGTGGGATTCCAGAGGCAACTAACTGGATGTAGGAGACGCCGGGAAGATGACGTCAAAGTGATTGTGGAGACAGTGATCAAGGGAGGAGTTCCATGGCTCAGGAAGCTCTGAGATGTGACATAACTGACGGCTGCTCATAGCCCTTTCCTGACCTAGACTGCAGTTGCCCCATTAGCAGGGACCCTGGTTTTCAAGCCACACAAAGGGTCAGGCGGGCAGCCGCCTGGGGTAGCATTTACGAGGACTGCCAAAACACCCCTGGGAGATAGTGTGATGGAGAAATTCTACTCTCCACCCCTTCTCTTCGAAAGATTCCTATACCTGGTGAGAAACAATATTCAGATAAAGCTTCTCGGGTTGGTGATGGGAGGCAGTTCCTCTGAGGGGAATAACTGGGTGATATCACACGGGAGTCAAACGCCCTCTTGGAGCTTCAGGCTCTTCTTCTGATAAACGGGCTTGCAGACATGAGGATCTCAAGTGCTCGGGGCAGTAGAAATGGTCCTTTTCATTTCTTCTGTTTCTGTTCCTCTGTGATCTATACTCAGCTCCTCTGCATACGTGTTTAACAGACCTTCATAGCCCAAGGGACCAAACTGTTAGCCTAACAGGGGGTCAAATTTTCCGTCTGGACTTGCCTTTCCCTTTATCTGTCCTACCAGGCCTTTCAAATAAATACCAATAATCAAATAATTGCTCAGTAGAATGTAGCACTTGACGCAGGCGCCTGGACTGGGAATCCTGACCCTACCGCTGGCTCGTGCTAGCAGCAGGGTAGTGGCAATTTCATTCAACTCTCACCACCTCAGTTTTCTCCTCTTTAAAAAGGAGATGTTCACACTCACCTCACAGGATGGTTTGGGAATTAGAAGACTTAATATGCACACAGCCCTGCTAATAACACCTGCCAACTAGTAATTGCTCAATAAGGCCAGGTTCTAAACGTGCTTATGAAATACCAACGGGGCATTTGTCATCCTCCTCCATCTGTCCCCAGCGCTGTGCACACTGACGGCAATCAGGAGTCCACCTGGTCACACTCCTCATTGTAACAGTCTTAAGAGGCAGGGAAAGCATGACAGTCCTTTTTAAGCAACAGATCCAGCTGAGGATCAGGAAGTTCCAATGATTTGCCCGCTGTGTATATGTTCTGGGCTTTTGTAATCGACCCACGTGGTAGCTTCCCAATTATATTTTTAAAATAGCAGATTATTAATCCACATGCATATCTAATCCGTAGAACTTCAGAAAGTACAATAAAAATAGGAGAAAAAATTCAAGGCTAACCACTGTATGTTGATCTACAAACCCAGGTCTGCGAGATGAAATAAACCCTCTATTCTTGAAAACCAAGAGACACGGTAAAAAGTGCGAGACTTTCAAAGCAAGGGACGCCAGTAAGTCCTTCAGGCCTTTACACAAACTGGAGGAGGACAGCCCTGCTAAGATGATGTATGGCTTTGCTAGAAGACGACACTGCTGCCTTCCGCTGGGAGGCGGGCTGATGAGCACACCTGCCCACCCTGGTTGTGATGTGAGCGTCGTCCCAGGGAGCGCGGCCCGGCGGGGCCCCACCCGGCTCGCTCCTCTGCAGGCAGCAGCCCCGAGCTCGCTCCCCTGGAGAGGCTGCACAGGCAGGAGCCCCCGGGGGCTGTGCGCCCCGAAGACGACCATCTCGGCAGACTCGCGCCGGTCGTGGCTGAGTCTGCTCAACAGCGAGGAGCTTATCAGAGGTAAGGGCCCAATCTTCCTCTACATGTGATTTCTTGGTTATTCCACTCGGGGCATCTTATCGGAGATGTAAGAAAAAATGTTTTAAAATTGACTAACTTGTAGTAATTTGGGGTGACAAACTATTTCATGACGTTTTAAAACTCTATACAGACTGGAAAGATACGTCTGCATTAAGCATCGCTTTCCTTCCTTCAGTCCGTCCGTCTTTCCTTCCTTCTGGAATTTAGCCGGTGCTAACTCTTGACTATCATTTTACTCCCAACAAATCTATTATATTGCTACAGATCTCGCCAACTTCTTTTATTTAAAGCAGTATCAGTGGTAAGGCACTTTTAAAGACATTACTTAAAGAAGTGTTACGGACATTTCAAACCTATAAGAAGCAGGGAGAGAGGATATTCTAATAAGTTCACGTACCAATCACCCAGCTTCAAAAAATTACCTCGAGGGCTGTCCTGTTTCATCTCCAATACTAGCTTGCACCCCTCCTCCCTATTTCAAAGCAAATCCCACACATCATATCAATTCTTCCACAAATATTTCAACATGCATCTCCAAAAGATAGGACTCTTTCAAAGGGTAACCTCAGTACCTTTGCTACACCCACAAATTAAGAGTAATTCCTTCCCATTATTAAATATCCAGTGGGTGTTAAACGTTACCGATTTTCTCTTTTTTTCATAATTTGATTCAGGATTTCCATAAAGGTCCAAACATTGCAATTGGTTGACTCAGCTCTGCAGTCTCTTTTAGTAAATGTGCAGCCCCTGCTTTGCTCCTTGCATTTTTTCGTAGAAGGATCTGGGTTGTTTGTTCTGAAGAGATTTCTTTTTTCACTGTTCACATTTTGCTGAACACCTGCTGTGTCATTGCCTTGAATCCTGTATTTCCTTGAATCCCATATTTTCTGCAAATTGGTAGTTAGACCCAGAGTTTTTATGAGATCCGGATTGTCGTTTAATTTTATCTTACTTTATGCAAAACCGCCTCAGAGGCAGAGCTGTATATTTCTATCAGAAGGCACAGGCTGTCCAAGGCCTCTTTCTCTTTGTAAAGATGGCTAAACTAACATCGATAAACTATCTAGATAGACTGAAAATAATTTAGGAATTGCAAAATAGTGGTATCTTGATTTGATCATTCCTTTTTTATTTGTTGTCTACAATGTGTCTGTAAAGCATGTGTTTCCCTCGTACATTGTCCAGTTACCCTGCGGCAGAATTCTTACAGAACAGGCCATGGGAGTTCTGATTATGTCTTTTATTTACTGTTTCTTTCAAAATAAGGAGTTGCTTTCTGAACATCCTCTAAATATGACCAACGGGATTTCAGTTTTGTTGTATTGTACACATGTGAATTAACATCTTGGACATCCTTCAATATTGCATCTATTAACCTTAAACTTTAGTTCAGATTTACCCATTACTGCCTCACGGGAGCCTCTTGAAAGTGGCCCCTGAGTTCTCTGGCCGTGGGTCCAGTAGTCTGGCACTGGACTAGCCCTCTGGCCATGAACAGCTACAGAAACTATACAAAATGTTTGACTTCCAGTTATCAGACTGAAGGTGGCACAGAATATAACCTGTGGCAGGAAAGATATGTAGGAAGTGATGCCTTGGAGCCTTGGCTCTCTGCCTGGAAGGTATTTCTGGATCATGGCCCAGGATGGAGGAGCCCAAGCAGAGCAGGGGGCCTCCCTGAGAGGAGGTGACTGAGATCAGGGTTCAGAGAAACTGACTGCTGGTTCACAGGTAATTTCACAGGTAACATGCGCTTGGAGTTTGGGGGGCAGAATAGTGGAGGACAAGGAGCCACCAGAGAGTTTCCCTGGAGTCTCTGTCTGAACCTTAGTCTGAGCAACTATCAAGGAATGATGACCAGCAAGAAACTGCAAGCCGAGAAAAGCTACTGCGGTCCACACAGAGCTGGGAGGTATTTGAGTTCAGCCCAGCCTGAGTGCAGAGACCTTGCTGAACCCCCAGGGCATTCGGCAGAGGCTCCGGAAGGGTCCCCCCGAGGAGTGAGGCTAAGCCGGCCCTGAAAACAGCAACTCTAAGCCCACTCTAACAAGGCACTAAAAACTCCAGTAAACAACTAAAAGGGTCAGGTTAATGCTTAAGTAAGGTAATTGCCTTCCAAGTGCCAAAGCCCAGTGCTCCTGAAGGGAAGACAGGAATCCAGACGATGCTGGACGATACGGACGATGTCAAGCATCCAGTTAAAACTACTAGGCACGTGGCGAAGCGGGACCTGTGGTCCACGACCAGGAGAAAAACTAGTTAATAGAAACAGAGCTGTGACTTTCTAACCGTCAAACCGAAAGATTTCAATTTAGTTGTGCTCTTCCTACTTGCCAGCATTGTTGCATGATGCCTACGACCGTGCCTCTCCATCACTGGTTTCCATAGCGACAGGCGCGCCCAGATACCCTGCTTCTCCCATCACTTCTTACCCTCCTTTGCTGGCTCTTGGGTGGGCCTCAATCCTGAGCATGAGGCTTTCTCGTGGCTTCTCTTTCTTTTTCCACTTGCTGGATGACACCAAAAGCTCTCCTGGGTAGTCTCATTTACTCCTATGTCTTCAGCTAAAAATTTGTTTTGCAGAAGATTCTACTTTTATAATAAAAATATTGAAGTAGTCACTGTCATTATGATGCCTGTACATTAGACTTCATCAAACATTATTACGTAAATTATTCCCCTTGATTTTCGCTAGAGTCCTATGGGAAGGAAGATTCAGGAGTCCTTAACAAGAAGGAAATGGAAGCTCAGAGATTCAGGTGCTCTCTCAAGGTCACCTGCTGGGGAACAGCTGGCACATTCTAGAATCTAGGATTTCGGTCTCTTGGTACCATGCCCTTGGCAAACCTGTGGTGTCCTAGAGCGTATCCTTCATGACCCACAAGGATCGAACACGTGATGGATTATCTCATATTCGATAGTTATGACACGTGCTGCCAAGAAGTTGGTGGAGAAGTTTATTTACTTTTGAAAGAGAAAAGTCTCCTTTTTGGGCAGTGATGTGCAGACAATCTCTTTGAATAATGTCTTTAAATGGACAGAGGCAAAGCCTGTCAGGTGATTCATGCACCACGTCGACATTCCAAAGTGTCAGATTGCACAATGTGCTTTCCTTTCTCCCTCTGAGCGATCTGAACGATCTGTGCTCACATACTCTACCTCAGAGTTACATGCCAGTGTGGGCGCTCAGTCTCATTATAGACGCGGGTCCTTATCTGTGTGGAAACAGGCAGCAGAGTCCAGGGCGGCTCCAGTAGCAGGCTGGTTGCTGGCATTTGAATTCATTGGTATTCACTTTCTTTATAGGGAGCCCAGTGCCTTGCATGACATGCATCTGTCAACGGTGATGATAGATTCCTTATGTAGTTCATGCCCCTTCACGGTCGTCAGGAACGCCCCTTAACCCAGGAATCTCTGACATGCTCTCTGATGTAATCCTGAAGCTTTTTATTTCGGTGTCTGACTTGGAAGGTCAAAGGGTTGGACACATTTTAACTTGTCTCAGTTTGCCTTGGTGTGGTCGAATCCGGATCAGACTCAGTGGTCCTCAGGAAACAAGAATCCACATCCCACCTTCCACGTGCGCACATACACACACGCACACACACACACACAATCAAAAGCAAAACTGAAACACAAACACACACACACAAAGAAACAAACAAAAAACACTACAAAAACTAAATTTTCACTGAAGCTTTTTTCTGTCCAGATCTATTTATCAGCCACAGTTTAAAAGTATTAATGTGAAACATAATTTAAAGTAAAATCTAATAGCAACATGTTACATCATTGCCTCTATCATGCGTGTGAATTTCACACAGTCTCTTCTGTTCTTCAGGGTAGCCCGTGTGATGGCTTACCCTAAATTCTGCACAACAACAAAATTAAACTTGTGTTGTTTTCAAAGGAGGAACAAGTTGCATTTTTGTAGGTGTTAATATATCAAGTGCTAAAAATGTTTGGTATTGGTGCCCTGTGTACCTAGTGTATTTTTTAGTGGGGATAAAAATCATATTTTATAATTTTGTATTTTTATTCCTGTTAAAAATGTATGCTTGTCACTAGGAAGCAAAAGTCAGGGCGAAGAGAGTACAGGGCAGAGAAAGAGTGGGTGTGTGGTGTCGTTTCTGAATTCCTCTTGCCCTGGTGCCTGTCCCCCTACAGTGAAGGCATGCGTTTCCGCTGGGTCTGGAGTTTTGTGTGCAGTGAGTCCCACACACTCCTCCACACTAAGCGTGCACTCAAAGCTGCACAATTTCAAGTGCTTCTCTTTCCTGCGGTGCAACCACACACCGCGGCAGCAGAGAACGCTTGGTGACAGGCTGCGTTTCCTTTTGCAAATAGCCTCAGCAGACTGTGTTCTGTATGTTTCCATTTCTTGCCACCTTGAAGCAGTTAGGTTTGAAATGGACTCCTAGGGCTTGTCGGGGCGATAAGTCGGCATGAATACAAGATGGGGTGGCGTCCACTTGTGTTTCTAGAAAACACACAGTGTTGATCTCACTGGAAAGTACATTTACATCAGTGGTTTAATAAATAGATTATTGTGGTTTGGTTTCCCAGGATGCTCAAAATTTAAAGTTGAAACTGTTGGTAAAACAACACCGGGCGAGTCCCCTGGTCCTACATGGAGCGTCTCTGAGACCCTCGGCAGGGCCAGCACACGGAACCTGTTGTTGGGTAGGGGCTGTGGTGTTCGGTGGGACGGTGCAGACGCAGAGCTCAGGACTCGGATCTGCACGGGGCTATTAGCCTCCCCAGTGAATTCACGAGGAAAGCGAGGTTCGTAAAACATAATTTATTCTCTTTCTATTTTGATAGCCCGTCTCTTGTTAGGTTATTCTACATCTTTAAAAAGATGGCTGCCCGTGTCCATAAGTGACAAGAAAGCTTATTCCGAGTCCCATGAATATTTAAATGAGGTTTGTAATGAGTCAGTGTACTTAGCATATGCAAGTTGTGTTAAAACGATGTTCTATTTAAATGGGGACAAAAGGGGCTCAGAGCCAGGAGTCAGAAATTTGGGTACAGCTGTCAGTGTCCCTGCTGCATGCGGGGTCCTGTCCTTGTCTAAGCCTCTTGGGTTTTGGTGACACAGTTTCTTCATCTGTGTGGTAAAGGAATCAGCTGACACCATCTTCACGTTCGTGCCCCAGTTGCTAAATTTCTGGGAGTCTGTATTGTATCATTTGGCTGAAATGCATCTTCTTTTTCAGCGTTTTAGCTTGTCTATGTCACAATCAACAAGCTGGAACAGAAACAGGCTTTAATTAAATAACTTAGTATGCTGTACGGGGGCTGAAGGCCGGGGAGTGTAAGGACTGACTCCTAAGGGGTGGCTCCAGGGCCAACTCCACCTGCCCCAGGAGATCCTCCCAGAGACAGCCGACCGCTGTGGGTTTTAGCAACTCACTTCAAAGTAATAGATGGCTTGGCGGAAAACTCCCTTCAGTGCTGAAAATGACTGCATTCAAATCAAACGTTTAGCTAAAATGTTCCTCCTTCTTCTTCTGTGCTGATTGGATGTCGACCAAAGGAACACTGGCCCCAGTGTCCAGCGTCCATTTTATTCCCTTTCGATACACTGATGTCAAATGAATATGTAGATTTGAAAGTAAATGTGATGAAAATGTTTACGTTTAACTGTTTTATAAATATACGTATATACACACATCTATGTATATAGAACTCCTATATATGGAGTTTTTAATATATAAAACCTGCTTTGATTAATTCATTTCACTAGAGACAGAAGTCTTACTCAAACAGGGATTTTGTAACGTTCTCAGCCAGACTGTGAACGACGTATTTACACCTCAGTGCCCGGGTTCCGGATCAGTCAGGACAGGCGAGGGCAGCCCACACTGAGGTAACAAACCTCGAGATCTCACCTGGCTTAACACAGCGTCTGGTGTCCGCCTCGGGCCTCGGTCTGATGAGGGTCAGGCAGCTGTCTTCCGAGTGTGTATTAGGGGCCCGGGATTCTTTCATCTCAAACACGGGGGAAGGAGAGCCCAGAGAAATGTCTGAAGTGGCCTCGGTCACACCCCGCCGGCCGGCATCTGGTCACACGTCATACGTAAGAGAGGCTGGAGTGGCCCCGGGGTGGGGTTCGGGGGAAATTCTTTATTCGCTGCCACAATTCTTCATCCACACTCACTGCGATGCTCCTTCTGAGTAACTCTCAAGAGAAAACAGACGAGTATATTTTCCTCATGGGCCACAAAACCAAAGGAAAACAAAAGAATTGGCATTGTCCTACAAGGTGGCAAGAATGTTGGGAAAAATATTTATTTAATGACAAAGAAAATTTGTTTAAAAAATTTACTATTAGTGAACTCAGAGTAAACAGACCTGGCTCCTGAAATTCGACAGAGGGCACTGACATGGTTCTTCTTTGGGGGAACCACCCGAAAAAAGGTCATGTCCAGACTGGGGAAAACTTCAGAAAGTACACACCTTGGTTTCTTCCAAACAGAATTTACAAGGAAAAATGAATAGATGGAAGGGGAAATTAATAGATTATAAAATATTTAAGTGATATACCTACCAATTACAATTGTGGACCTTGTTTGGATTCTGATTTATATAAACTATTAAAAAAAAGTGACATTTATGAGACAATTAGAGGTTTGTACACTAACTGTATATTTGAAAACATTGAAAGAATTATGGCTGGTTTTTAGAATGATACTTTGATCGGTTTGTGTAAATAAGCTTTCATGAACTTTAGAGGCATACGCTAAAATATTTTAAAATGAAATGATGGGTCTTGGGTTTTCTGCAAAATAATGAGGAGGGTGGGATAAATGGAAAGTGGGGTAGGAATGAAACTAGACCGATCTTGCATTGGTGATTTTTGAAGCCAGGTGCGGACACATAAGGATTTATCATTCTATTTTATGTTTGCACGTCCAACAATAAAAAATTTAAAACAAATCCTCCCAAACATAGTACTTGATTATTAGAGAATTATTATTATTTTTTACTTTAGATTCAATGCCTCTTGTTTTACATCTAAATTTCTCTTTCTGTTTACTTTGTTTTTTTATTAATTTTTATAATGAAGTAGAGTTGATTTACAATGTTGCATTAGTTTCAAGTATGTAGCAAAGTGATTCAGTTATATGTGTGTATATATATGTATACATATATATACACAATTTTTTTCAGATTCTTTTCCATTTAGGTTATTATAAGATATTGAATAGAGTTTCCTGTGCTGTACAGTAGGTCCTTGTTATTTATCTATTTTGTGTATAGTAGTGTATATCTCCTAATCCCAAACTCCTAATTTATCCCTCATTTTACTTTGAAGTTTTAGAAAATTGTTTCACTCTTTTCACATTGACTGTGGTTTTATCAGATTAATTTTTAATAATTAAAATAGAGAATGAGATGTTTCAAAACGTGTGTGAGCAGCAGAACCAGCCGTCGTCCTCTCCCTAGTGACAGGGACCAGCGCTGCCCAGAGCATCTTAGCGTGTGAAAGCAACGCGCTAGTCTGTTGCCAGGATACACTCAGCAGAGGCAGCCGACTAAGGAAACACGCTTTCCTTCGTCACTTCCTGAGCATCTCCCTCGAATTTTCAAGACTACTTGGAAAAAGATTAAGTTTCCCACAAAGGGTCATTTTCTGGAAAGACTACTAAACCACTGAGCTTAGCAAATTTGAGAGAACCTCTGTACCAAAATTAAACAAAAGCCCCTTTTATTCTTGACCTAGCAAACTGTGTCCATTCAGCTATGATGAGAAATAATCTTAAGGTATTTGAGTCTTGCTTCCAGTTCTGAAACCCTTGAGATGGAACCCCTGAGGATGACCTGCCCCATTCTCAGGACAGCCCAGCCGTCTACCTGGCATTAGCTCTGCAGTCTCAGTTAGGACCAGCTTCTGACGTCCCACAGAAGCAACACTGTGTTCTTTCTCCAGCACTCTTGATCAACATAATAAAGCTTTTTTTTTTTGGCACTTTGGGTGAAGGGTGAAGAAGATTTATAAAGCTACAGTTCAGAATATAAATAAGACCAAGTGCTGAATTTCTCTCTCTCCAATATGATCAGGTTCCTAATAGGCAGCTCTTAGTCACTGTGTCGTATTTCAAACCCTTTAACTGAAGCGCAAATTATACTTTGAATCTGAGGAGAACTAATTGGATGACATTTCAGGACAGGAATGTATCTCTCAATGTTCCACGGTCCTTTCCAGTTGGATTTCCATTGTATCTTCAGTATGAGTTTTGTTTTACACCTATATGGAAAATCCTCCATGAGCTGGTGGTTCTGACTGTCCAGGCTTTTTCTGTTACATCCCTCTGCTCATTTAAATGACCTCTCATGGGTGACACGTGCCCGATGTCGTGTAATGAGCACATAAAATGCCCGTGTGAACTGTCCAGGTTGGAGTGTGACTTGGAAAGTAATGCTGGCATTAATTCAAAGGACTTGGAAGAAACCCATTCGCTTCCTCCTATCAGCAGTTCAGACTTGCAGGCGTGTTCAGGGGATTCTTGATAATGAACACTTTGCAATATTGATCTGGAGAACTCCCATATTACTTTGAATAAATAAATCCCACCGGCTTCAGAGATGGGGAAGTCATCTAACTTTGGAACCTGCTCAAATAGCAAGGGGAAGGGAAGTCCCTAGACTTTTCCAAGTTTTCAGCCAATCAGTCAGACAAAAAGTGTCTACTGAGTTTTCACTTTCTAAGCAAAAGCTGTGAAACAAGAAGGCACGGTTCTGGCCCCATGAGACTACACACATTAATATATAGAATATAAAAAATTGCAAAATCATAGTTCACTGTGCCTGGATCCTGGCCTGCTCCAGGAGTGAGAGACCAAAACTTTAGAAGAGTTGAGGACAAGGAGTGGTGAGGGAAACCGTGCAGTAGGAGACTGATGTTGGGCAGTAAGTGAGCTAGAAATTCTGGTAGATGAAAGCATTTTTTAAAAACACTTTGCAAGTGAAATCAAAGTGAACGTGTGATTAAGACCACTGCCACTGCCTTTCTTTTCTTCCCTAAGACAACGGCTCAGCTTCTCTGGAAGGACACGCAGGAGCAGAGGCAGTGAGAGACTGAAGATTCCTGTTCATCCTGGTGGGTTCCCTCCTCCTGGCCGGTTCCAGGAGGCTCCACCTTCTCCACTTCACTCCACTGTCCCTTCCCAGCTGTCTGCTCTGCTGACTTCAAGGGGCAACCCAGAACCTGGAAGCCCAGTGAAAAGTTTTGCCGTCTCCCACAGCCGCAGGAGGTTAAACATCTAAAACAACTCCTTTGTTACGGAAAGTGGTTCACTTGGCCCCAGGGACTCCCCTTGCCCAAATGCCGCCCCTTCCATCTCCAGGTCTCCCCTAGGCCCACATGCCCTCTCCCCCGGGCATTGCCTCCTGACCTTGGGTGCCACCCAGAGACTAAGCATGGATTTATTTGATAGACCGACCCACCAAAAGAATTAGCTGAGCAATTGTCACGTGACAGTCACTCCGCAGGGCACTAGGGCACAAAGATGAATCTTCAGGGAGCCCCAGTGAGAGAGACAAGTATACACAGAGATAAAGCTTGACCTCATTCACCACCTGAAAGGGACTCTTCCAAATCCTGTGACTGGTGTTTCTCTTTTCCTTTTTAAACAGCTTTATTCCATGTAATTGGCATGCAATAAGCGGCATATGTTTAAAGTGTATTAATTTGATACGTTTTGGCATATGTGTTTGCCTTGAAACTGTCAAACCAATCAAAATAGCAAGTCCATCCACCAGCCCCCAAAATGTCCCCACGACCCACTGTAATTCTGTCTGCCCCTCCCTCATCGATCCACTTTATGTCATGGTAGGTCAGCTTGTGTTTTCTAAAAATGTGTATAAATAGAATAATATTTTTTGTAATTTTTTTGTCTATCTTCCTCCCTTCAGCATAATCATTTTGAAAGTCAGCGTACGGCGGTGTGGATCAGTGGTTCTTCCCTTTTCATCCCCGAGTGGCGTTCTGCTGTAAGGATATACTGCCATTATCTATTTTCCCTTCAAGGCCATTTGGGTTCTTTCCAGTTTGGGGCCGTTAGAAATAACACTGCTGTGAACATTCAGGTACATGTCTCCACATGGACATCTGCTTCTGCTTCACTTGGGTAAATACAGAGGAGCAGAATGGCTGGAGAAGATGCTAGATGTATGCTTACGTTTTTCAGAAGTTTCCAAATTGTTTTCCAAAATCACACATCCCCAACAGCAGCGCATGAAAGCTCGAGTTCCTCCACATCCCCACCAGCACTTCAGACTATCAATCTTTGTAATTTGAGCCATTAAAACAGGTGTGGCACCATGCTGTGGTTCCCTGATGGCTAACGATGTGCCATCGCTTCCTGTGTCTGCTTGCCTTTCGTACATCTTCTTTGGTGAAGTGTGTGCTTAAATCTTTTCTCCTGTTTTTTATTGAGTTGTTTGGTTTCTGATTACTGAGTTTGAGAGTTTCTTGTATGTTCTGGATTCATGCTCCCCATCAATATGTGATTTGCACCTCTTGTGTATTTATAATCTCTATGATGTGCATCACTTTTAGGGTTATTATAAACTCTTAATGAATTGAGACTTTAATGAGATTACTTTCTTTATCCCTGATAGCTTTGCTCTGAAATCTACCTTGATACTAAGTTATTCTCCTAGTTTTATTAGCTTTAGCATAACATATTTTCCATATTTTTAACTTTTTTGTGTTTATATTTAAAGTGTTTTTTCCTCATGCGGCATCAAGTTAGGTCTTGGATTTTTGGTCTAAACTGATCATCACTGTCTTTTAATTGGGGCAGTTAGAGGACTCGTTTTTAGGGTGATTATCAACACAGCTAAGTTTAAACTAACTGTCTTGCTGGTTGGTTTCCATTCGTCCCATCTGGTTTTTTTTTTTTTTTAACATTTTTCATTTTTTTCTACCTTCTTTTAGGTTGAGTCTTTTTTTTTCATTTCATTTAGTTTCATTTCATCTGTTATGTTGGCTTGTCAGATATACCATTTATATCTAACACGTCATTTTGTGGTTTCTTCAGGGCATACAGTACACGTTTTAACACATCACAGTGAAACATCCATGGTGTCACGGCACTTGGCACAGACTAGAATCTTCACAACAGTACACACCCGTTTCTTCTCTCACCTTTGTGCAGCTGTTGTCATAGCTGTGTAAATGATACAAACCCCACAATACATTGTTAATATTTTTTGTTTAAATATTCAGTCTTCTTTCTAAAAGATTTAAAAAATAATTTAAAATGTCTTCTATATTTATCCCTGTAATTATTCTTTCTGATGCTCTTCACTCCTTATGCAGATCTGCGTGTCATTCTGCTCTCACGGTCCTTCAACATTTCTCATAGCAGGGACCTGCTAGTGACAAGTTCTTCAGCTTCTGTATGATTGAAAAAAGCTTTAATTTAGCTTCATTTGAAAGATATTTTGCTGGTTACTGAATCCTAGACTGACTTTTTTTTTTCCCTGTACTTTAAAGATTTCACCTGGCCATTCTGTCACTTGCATTGTCTCTAATAAGAAATCTAAATCATTCTTCTCTTCGATCTCCTCGGGGTAAAATCTGTCTTTTTTCCCTCTGGTTGCTGCTGCACTTTTTTTTTAATCACCGTTTTTGTACAGCTTGTGCCTGGTGTGACCTGGCCTCGCTTCTGCCACGTTTCTCATACTGTGGCTGCGCTGAGTTTGCTGTGTCTGTAGGTTTCTTGTTTTCATAGCATTTGAAGAATTTTCAGCCATTATATCTTTAGGTTTTGGGTTTTTTTTCCTTCTTTCCCCTTCACTCCTTAGGGAGTTGAATTGCACATATTTTAGACTGCTTGAAGTTTTCTGACACCACAGAGATACTGCATACATACATTTAAAATTCTCTTTATTTTGTTTTGGATTGTTCTGAGTGTTAGCATTCACTAAACCTCTTCTAAATGTCTACTCGGTCATTTATCCTACCCAGCGTATTTTCATGCCACACGTTGTAGTTTTCATCTCTAAAGTTTAGACACATGGTTCCTTTTTATATTTTGCATGTATGTGCTTGACCTTTTGACCACGTGTAATGCAGGCGCAGTAGCTACTGGCGTCCCTGTCTGCTGATTCTCACAGCTGTGCCATTTCTGAGCCGGCGTCAGTCAGCTGGTTCTCGCCTTCAGGGGCTGTATTTCCCCGCCTGGTGACTTTTCACTGGATGCCAGAGGTGGTGAACTTCATCTCATTGGGTGCTGTGTATTCGTATGTTCACACAGATCTTCTCCAGCCTAGTTCAGGGCTATTCAGTTATCTGGGAACCCGTTTGCTCTTTCCTCCTGTGATGTCAGGCAGGGTCGTCGCGGTCTTCAGGTTAGCCTCGTTATTCCTGCCCACTCGGGCAGGATCCTCCTTCGCAGCCTGGTCGGTGCCCTGTGAACCAGGAGGTTTCTAGTCGAGCCCATGGGAAAAGCTGGCCCTTTGCGAGCGCTGCCTGCTGTTGACCCGATCCTTTGGGTGATTCTTCCCAACCTTGCGTGGTTTCTCACATGCACACGCTTATCACTGATCAGCTGAATCACTGAGATGGGCCCTCTGGCTCCCCAGAGTTCTCTCTCTTTGCGGACCCCACTCATCACTCCGTCCTGTGAACCATGATCACTGGGTCCCCGGCTCCTCCTCTATTCAGTGTCCATCTGGATCCAGGCTCTGTGTTCCTGACCTGTGTCTTGGGAACTCTCTCAAAGCAGTGAGCGAAGGCTACTTCAGATCTCATCCCATTTGTCCCACCTCTCAGGGACAGCCCCGCATCTCTCGGGGACAACTATCCTTCATTGCCTGCCATCTTGTGTCTTGAAAGCCATTGTTTCATATATTGTGTTTATTTTTTTGTTTGGTTTTAGGTAAATCCAGACCTTGCCCCTCCATCTTGGACAGACATAGAAGTCCTGTATGATTACATTGTAGTCATTTTTGAAAAAGTTCCCCTCCATTCTCATCTCAGTCTCCATCCCCACAATGCCCTGCCCCCCACATCCCTACAAAACCAGTGACTAGACAGCAACCTACCTGGAGGCCACAATGACGGTGCACAGCTGGGTGGCACTTCCCATGGCCCGGAAGTGGGCGAGGAGGGCGAGGTATTGGAGAGCCTCTTAGAGAGGGTGACTCTAGAGGTATTTCTAAGGAACAGAAAAGATGAATGAACAAGAGAGGACGAGGTGGAGGGAAAGCTGAGGAGACCCTGATCCTGCCTCCCAGGGCTTCCTTTCCAGGAAGGAAACACAGCATCTATTGTAAAAAAAAACAAAAACAAAAAAACCCCCCAAAACATTAGAACCATTAGAACATTAGACTATGAAAAATAAGAGTCATGCATCTCTGTTGGGTTAAAAAATAAAGAGTGGAGGAGATAATCTCCTTTAACGCCAAGTCAGCTTTCCAATAACGGAGCTTGAGAAGGTCATCTCCACTTGACTTCATGCAGGATGACAACCCCGGAACGTTATTCAACCACAAGAGGTGTAGGAAAAAGATGGAACAAGAGGACAGAGAGGAGGAGAAACTGCAGCCTCGCTGAGCTCACACTCGTGGAACGATTTCCACAATATGAGAATTTCTTCCATGAGAGTCAACTTCCCCACTGACTCTTCTCCAAGTCATGCAGAGACACTGAACATGTCTCCCTGGCCAGCTTTCCTATCTGCAGGCTCGGCCCCCAGATGCCACCTGGCTTGCTCTCAGATGGTGTTACGTAATCTCCCAGTGATGCTTCTGCATCTCAAAGATTCTGCCCGTTTTCCCTTAGCTCAGAGTCGGACCCTTTGAAAGAGAACAGGTCCCATTTCCCGCCAGCATCCTCCCCCTTAGTCACTGTGCTACAACTGCTCGGTAGTCAGATCTTCTCTTTCTTCCTGACAGATGAATTCTTTTTGCTTTTCTGATGTCGGTTTATGTGATGTTTTCTCTGTGCTTGCTCCTTTTATAGAAGCAAGAACAGAAGGGAGCAGGGGGAAAGAGTTGCCGGAGAGAAGCCCCCAAGGGTGTATAATCACCTGTCCCTGCTCCCAGGCTGTCCTGTTTTTAATGCCCTGAGCCTTCTGGTACCCAAGGCTCAGAGGAAAATGCAGACACATGACGTTCAGCCTTACTTCAGGGAAAAAAAAAAACCCAAAGAACTGCAGTGCAATTATAGGTCCTTAGCATTTAATAAAGCCCCCAGTGATGGATGCTGAACGTAAAATAAGCTGGCGTGGTGTCTGCTTTCTAAAAAGGTGAAACTCAAAAGACTGACCAGAGCAGACAAATCATACAAATGGACGAAAGGCTGAAGAAAATGGGGAGGAAGAGGGCAGAGACAGATGGCCAAGTTGACAAACCTTTTCTTTTTTTTCCCTTTAAGATAATTCTCCTGGGTTAGGACCACAGGACATTCTGGAGGGTCTTCTTTTTCTTTTCTTTCTTTCTTTCTTTTTTTCCTTTTTTTTTTTTTTTTGGTTTCATTTGCCTGTTTGTATTTAATCAAGGTTTGCTGTAAACAGTGAAGCCAAGCCTCTCCTGACCACGCTTACCATTAGGGGGTGGAAATGCCAAACTCCTACTTAGAATTACAACTCTACTTTGATGGAAAACCTTTCCAACCCACTCCGTTTTACATTTTTCCCCTTGGTTTTCTAAAACAGGACTGGAAAGTGCTAATGGAGTGTTTTGGAACTCAGAGTCCTTTGTGGCTTTCTAAGTCTCTTTAAAAAAAAAAAATCAGCCCCATCACCATTAATCAGGGCTTTTGTGTGACTGGAGAATTAGAAGCCCCACACGTGGCAGGCGGGAGACACAGAAGCCTGGCCTCGGAGAGGGAGCAGCTAAACGCGGATGGGACGACTGAGGGCAGCTGCCGCCCTGCGCCCGTGCGCTTCTGGACGCCACCCAAGTTATTAATAGCCATGGTGACAGCAGTGTACGTTATATTGCTCCCTCATCGACAAGAACGGAATGTCAGGCTGCGGGGACTGGGACATGGAAACTGAGCTCATGGGAACTGCCCGGCAGTGATCCTCAGATGACTTAACATGATGTGTACAGAGGGACAGGAGGGAGCGCGAGTCCACACGTGATGATCCGAGCCACCCACGAGAGTAAGCCTGGGCCACTCTGCCCTGACTCACTGGTGGCAACGCCCATTCCATGATAGGCTGGCCTCAGATTTCCTTTTGATCAGGAAAAGAGTAGCTTTTTTTTTTTTTTTTGCCACTGATGTTGAGATTAACTCAAAAAGAGGAGCAGGAGCTGGATGGCCCCAGACCCCACTAAACCTCTCGGACAAAAGCCAGCAGGGGGCACAGAAACACACTTACTGCCCCGGGCAAGTGTAAAGACAGGGATGAAAAAGCCATTTAAAACAAAAATCTGGGGTGGCATAAAGTAATTCCCCCCTTCATTGCTTGTTTCTTCTGTTTGCTCCTCCCAGTTCTGCGGCAGCGTAACCGGCCTGCAGCCCACGTGCGTCTGAGGCGCACGGCATGACGTCCCCTAGAGCCGTCGCGAGAAGGCCCCCCCCCCAGCAAGGCGAGCAGACCCCTTCACCTCACACAGAGCCAGAACGAAGGAGAAGGAAAAGTGGTGATTTTCCCTTGCGACGAGACGTCTTAGGGTTCGCTCTCTGCCATGTGTGACACACAGCGTCGTTCACCATATTGGTCACGTTACGCATGTTCATCTAATAACTGGGAGTCTGTCCCTGCTGACAGCCTCCCCCCACCCACCCGCCTCTGTAAACACAGATCTGATTCTTTTCTCTGTGCGTTCGTTCGTTCGTTTGATTTTGAGGTGTTCCTGACCTCCGACACAGGGGTGCCTCCTGACGCACTACGTGAGTCTTAACACATTCCTTCAGCTGTCTATTCAAAGGCATGTTGGTACCTTCGGCACCTAGTGTACAGAACTGAAGAATTTCCCCAGACGTCTGACAGTTAAACTGGTGCATCAGGCTTATTTCGCTTCTGCTCCTTCCAAGTTTTGGGCAGCATCTGGCTCTCCTCCCGGTCTTAGGATTAACCTGTTGTCGCCTCCGAGCCACGTGTTCTCATAGTGGCTGGGTCTGGGTGCCTTGAGCCTTGCTGCTGCTGCCGCCGCTCCTTCACCCAGCGGCCCAGACTGTGACCCATTCAAGACCTGGAGCTCCGGGTTTCTCTGGTCTTTGTAAACCCTGGGACCACTGTGGACTCGTCCCTTAGTGAGTTCTCAAAAAAACCGACTGACGGTATCAAAGCCCGAAGGTCTTGTCTCTGAAATTATTCCTTAAGAAGCCATTCACTTCGTTGTTGCTGTTTTTCCCACAAAACAATCGGGGGAAAGATTACCACACACCAAACACGTAATCCTTTAACTTGAACAACAGAAAAAACTTAGGCTGCCTGCCCGGTCGGGTTTCAGGTTTCCTCACCGTCCGTGTGTTTAGCACGTGCTGCGGGGCAGCCGCTAGAGCCTTCTCAGTTGCTTTGATTTCAGGATCTGCCCAGATTTTATGGAGACTCACACATGAAGTCTTTAAATTCCCACTTCACATTTCTTTCCACAACTTTAGATTTCAAAGATTTCTTCTGGGCATTCCCGGGAAGAAGCGTGCACTTCGGGCCTTCGTGTGCCCCCCCTCACTCCCCCCCGTGGTCGGGTGGGATGTTCTGTGCTTACTTGCAGTCCTAAAAGACACTGCTTTGACCCTGATAAACGCTGGCGCTCTGAATTCCGTGTGTTTCCCTGTCATTTTCCTTGGGCTTGCCCGGGCGAGGTCTGACACCGTCAGATCATTGGGGGAGGGGGGCTTTATTTCCGATTTCACATCACTTTTATTTTCATCATTCAGAAAGAACACCTCGTCTTGGGAATAAGCATCAGAGCAAACTTGGAAGACAATGGGCTCATGTTTCCAGCACAGTTAATCCTTGAAGCCACTTTTCTGTTTTGTTTTTTCTAACTTATGTATATGCTCTTAAAACTGGTGCCTTGACTAAGTTGCATTCTTCTGACTAGAGACAAGCTTCCCCTTCCTCTGGGCACTACCATCGCTTTTGTATTTTTTGGCTGGGACAAATTCGTATTTTGGCTATTCTATCTTGTTTCCTCAAAAATATCAATTATCCTATGATGATGAGTTTTGTAACATTTTAGAATTATCGTTTAGCAATTTATTGTACATCCACTCACCTCTCAGCCCCCAACACACACACACACACACACACGACTAGTACTCGTTTGAATGAGTGGGTATCAGACTCCAGCACATGGCACATCATAGTGACTGGCCTCTTAGTTTTCTCTTTTCAGGGGTAAAATAGACTAGCAAATAGGACATATTTGTTCTTTTTCTTCCTTTGCCTCAGGGTTGCCTGCGATCACTGAGGAAAAGCAAACCTTCAGTATTCTGTTGCTACTCAAAGAGCTACAGATGGTTGAGGGGCAGAGCAGGCAAGTGCTAAGCAGCAGCTCTGGGTGAGACGATGACAGCCCACGTCCGCTCAGGTGACAGGCCACTCTCCCACGGGCCACTCCAGCTCACGCTCACCTCGACGGCGCGTGCTGCATGGATGTAGCCCCCCGCTTTTATTGTTAAGCATACTGGGGATCACGACAGGAAAGAACATTTTATGCTCAAACAGCTAGTGCATGGGGAAGGCGATGTATTCTGACAGCAAATTCTACTTCAGCTAACTGGATTTCTTTTCTTCTTTTCCCCTTTCCTCCTCAATTTCATTCTTCTTTTTTAATTTTGAATTTCTCCATCTTTTCATAAACGAATGCAATCTGTTTGCATTTACTGTGATTTCTTTCGTAGGTGTCTGGAGACAGCCCGGCACCTCGCGCGCTGCTCTCACTGCGCCGCGCGCTGGAGCGGCTCGCGGACGCCGTCAGCCCCGCCTCTCTGTGAGTTAGCCCCGTGAGTTTTCCTTTTCGAGGTTTTGAATGTTTCCTCTATTTGTCTGAAGTGTAAACTGTCTGTGTCATTTCTTGTAGTGTTTCTCTTGTAATTTTAATAAAAGAACCCAAACTTGGTCACTGGAAGCACTCCAAACCCACTCCTGCGCTGTGTTGGCCCCAGGACCCCCTTGGGTTCTGCTGCCACGGCAGGGCCTGGGCTCGCCTCTGGGTTCCTCTGTCCCAGAGGTGACATTTGCCCTTGAGAAGCCTGTGTGTGCTCCAGGCACTCACTGCTCAGAGGGCTTGTTCCTTCTAAGTGCTTTCAGTGGATAGAGCTGGGATTTTTTTTTTCAATATTTTATTCTGAAAATGAAATCAAATCTGAAAGCGCAGAGTTCTTCCTCACATGTCTTCGTTCCAAGTCTACATGCACCCTTCTTTTCCCACCATTGCCAGCAACTGTAACATGTTAACTCATTTGCCAGACCTATCGTAAAACTAAGCAGGTCAGCCTTACCTTCGTGATACCAAGTTATCAGCAGAGTTACTAAGTCAAGTTCAAGGTGTCTTTGAATTTCTTTTTGTCTTTGGACTCTGTTCTAGTAAAGATATAGTTAAGATACTTGTTAAAAGTTACCTAAATTAATTCCTGTAATACATATGATGAGATTATTATACTGATATGCTTCTTGGTTCATTTGTATCTGTATTTAATTTTAAGATTTTTTATTATTTGGATTAAATTTACTTTTTAATATGTAAAACACTTAGATGGGCCAAATTTGTGTAAAAAAATGCTTAGAGATTTCTTATCCCCAATGCTATCTCTTTGAGCTCATTTCCACCAATCTCCTATGCAGATCTTCCTTGACGTCCAAAGACGGGGTTACGTCCCAAGAAACCAACCTATTGTTAGGTTGAAAATAGTGTGAAAATGCTTTTAAAACACCTGATCTCCTGAGCATCACAGTTTAGCTTAGCCTGCGTTAAACGTGCTCAGAATGCTTCCATTAGCCGAGAGCTGGGCAAAATCATCCAACACAAAACCTGTTTCATAAAAAAAGGGTTGACTAGCTCATGCACCTCATTGACATAAAAAAAGGGTTGACTAGCTCATGCACCTCAAAGTGAACCAGCATGGCCGCTGGGTGCGGAGCTGTCAGTGTGGAAGCGGCGGCTCCCTGCTGCCGCCCAGCTTCACAAGAGGGGACCCGTCACACCACGTGAAAACGAACTCCAGACAGAGGCTGCATTTTTTCACAACACCTGCCTTACGACTTATTTTCCTGTATCTGGCTGCGCCATAGGCACGGTCCCGAACGCAGGTGAAAACCACTGGGCACAGCCCACAGCCACCGTGTCCCTCACTCCACCATGCTTGTCCGTGACGGCAGCCGGTTGCCACCGAAGCCACAGCCCTGCCTTCAACGGGCACTTTATTTCCCACAGCTCTGGGCGTTAAGTGTGTCCTTCACCAGCGGATACGCAGACTACCGGTGTCTCATTCTTTAGTGCCAGCGGCATCTCTGCTGCCTTCAAGTCTAACAGGTCAGGTAAGTCATAGCAGATTCTTTTCTGAGAGCCTGGTGTCCGCAGATACTCCTGGTACCAGTGACCGCGCTGGGGAGGGTTCCGGGGAAGGAACACCGACTCTGGCTAGTGTCTCCCAGACTTTTCACAAGAATATAAAAAGGCTTCCAGAATCTGAATTTTTGCTGAATTTGACAAAGTTACAAAGATGCCTCCAGAATCAGAGTTGAGTCACACTTTACCTGCCAGGCTGGAAAGCTGTCCCCTAAATTACCTACAACTTACTTATTTCAACAGACCATCGCTCGCCCCAGAGACTGTGCTCTGGGCACCATTTCCTCACCTTGCTGAAGTCACGGTCGTTCGTTTCTCTGCTACTTCGTGGCCCTTGACTGTGCTGAAGCAGTTAGGTGTTCTGCTGAATTTGTTTGTGCTGCCCTCTTAGGGAAGGGCTGAAATGTGCAGGTGTGACGTCCATTTGAGATCATTTTCCTGGAGGGGGGGGAGGGTTGCTGGGAAGGCTGAATGAATGACCAGGCAATGTTCCTGCTTGACTAGTCTCAGTGGCCCAGGATCTCTGATACCTGGGCACTGTCTCCCTCTCTGAACGGGCCCTTATGTGTCCTAATTCCAACAATTCTGCGTGGCTGATGATGGAAAAGAGAGGTGTCATGAGTTGATGTGTTTGGCTTCTCTCGCTGGAGTGTCCCGTTCATTAAGCCCCTTGCAGTTGGCCCTGAACCCCGTGTGTGTCCATGAAGAACTGTGGCACCAGCTCCTACTGTGGGCGTGGGGTGCTCCTGTGTCCACGTGAGGCTGTGGCTTCCTTTCATAATTCTGTTGTCACTCTGCTCTACGTTTCTGGCATTTCTCACGTTTTCTGGTCTACCAGAAGTCCTGTATGCTGATTTAAATATTAAGTAATATTTTATATTATTTTTAAGGATTTGGCATGGGATCAGAAGGACATGACAAATGCTACAGTCTGGTAACCTTGGAAACACCTGCACTGGCTTTCATTCATTCATTGACGCATTATTTCATTTATTCACCTGCCAGGGGAGGCTGCTGCTCTCGGTGTGCCAAGGATTGAGCAACACCAAGAGTCTGGGAATGACAACAGCTCTCCAAATGCAGAACTTTCTTTCCCCTATGATGCACATGTACTGTGCAACCTATTTATATAAAAATATGGAAAATGCTACTTTTGTAGCATTGATTATTTTGAAGGGGAGGATAAATTAGGAGTTTGGGATTAGCAGATACAAACTATACAAAATAGATAAACAACAAGGTCTTACCGTGTAGCACAGGGAACTATACACATAGTTGGTGATAACCTATAATGGAAAAGAATGTATATATATAATATATATATATTATATATATATATATATAAATATATATATATGTATAATATTATATATATACCTGAATCACTGTGCTGTATACCAGAATCTAACATAACATGGTAAATCAACTGTACTTCTTCGGTAACAACAAAAAAAGACGATTTTATTCAACAGTAACGTTGGTAAACCACAATGGGGACTCTGCCAGGCAGACTGGCTCTGCTTGTTATCATTCACGACCTCGTTTGATGGATTTCAGTTTAACAGAGCCCCCAAAGTGGGTTCAATAAGAAAATCACCCTTCAGAAGGTGACAGACTTTATCCACTTTGCAACCAATTGTTTTAGATCATGGACCTCCATCCTCTTTGTTTGCTGAAATCTTAAAAGATAAAAACCTCAAATTGAATTTAGTTTTATTCCATTTTTCTTCAGAGCTTTGATCTCCCTCCCCTTGGAATGTATCAGTACTTTCATTCTCTTTGATTTTCTGTAGACTTTGGAGACTGAGTGGTGGCATCAGGGAAGCGTCCCCTGGGCGAGCTCTGGAGACCTCCTTTGAAGCCGCACGCGCTTCCCGGGCTGTGGGGGAGGCAGGCCAGCAGATACGCCAGGACGTCTGTCGATGACGAATTCAAAGGAAGGAGAAGACACACTTGATGCGTTCCTATTATAAAACAACAGTTGAAATAACTGCGTAGATTTATTCACCTTTAATATTTTCTTGTGAGACGACACCGAGATTTTCTTCTGCCATTGTAATGACCTGGTCCGCTACATAAAATCCAGATTATATTGTGCTGTCCAATCACAAAAAAGTGATATTTGAGGTATAAATAGATTTTTTAAAAATCCGAAAAGTGATCTGAGAAATCAGAACAGGTGCTGGAGATGTATTATAGGCAGCTAATAAGACTTACCCTTTGAAAAAGTCATCTTTAAAGTTTTACAAAGCATCCTGGATTTTAGAGAAACTTACTGAAACCACAATAATGGGAACATCCCAGGGGTCTGCAGTACTTAGGTAAAGAGAAAAACTACAAAGGTAATTCTTCCAGGCTCTAACTCAGCATGCTACAACCCCTTGCTATGTGGGTAACTTTGTAACTCACACGGGTAGAACACTGTAGAATCTGTTTGATAAAGTCATTGCTTATGAATAAGATGTAAAGGAAATAGAATGGGGGTGAAGAATGTATTTTTAGTTTTCTGAAAGCAGTGCTACTGTTCTGAGAAACCATGAACATTGTAGAGAATTTACCATTGCACAATAAAAGGAAATATAATTGCTCTCATCTCCATTGCATGGATTTTTATATGCAGCTAAAAACAATTTGAAAAATGTGATGAAATTACACCAAACTTTTCCTTGGAACACCGTTGGGTTTTTGTTTTTATTTTCCCAGCTTTGAAAGTTTTTTTGCTGAAAATTTCCCAATGAGAATTAAAAATAAAAATTTTTAACTTCTAACTAAAGATATACATTTAAAAGGTGGAAAAAGTTAGCAGTGCAGAGCAATAGCCAGTGGGTGAAATGTTTCCACTGCAGAGTGCCCTTATGTAACAGCCTCATGTCCTTCACTGTGACAGAAGCTGAGGTGGATGTCTGGCTGAAAGTGGTTAAGAATAGAATTTTCCCAGAAATGTATCCACACTTCTAGACTATGGAATTCACAATGTATTTCTTGTCCCAGTTGTATAATGTTCATATGCGACGGTCATTTCCAAACCTAAGATTTTAACTTGTTGTTGCTTTCATTGGGTAGCAGAATTCTACTAAATTATATACCACTATTTAAGAATACTGAGGACATATTTTTCCACTGTAGAAAATACCTTTTAAATCATTTTAACCCACCCTAAACATTTTGATAGCAGTTTTTAGTAACCTCTCATAAAGTATTATTTTTAAAAGCAATAAGATTGGGCAGTTTTTGAACAGAGGATAATAATTCATACCAACTATGTTGCTAAACATAAGGTCTCAGGCCCAACAATCCATCATAATTCATACCTTATGGTCTGATAGCAATTAAAACACAATCATTAAATACACTGCAAACATACATAATTGTGGAAATCTTGCTTATGTGGAAAAGCATTCAGTGCTTTATTATCCAGAATAGTACCTTTGTTTATTATTTTGACAATGTTGTAATTGTTGAGGAACTTAAAGAATCATTCCGAGGGGACCTTTAATGCCCACACAGATTTGGACTTTATCCCATATTACGACGACTGGTAATGCTGTTAATGCCATCACGGCTGTGAATGCTCTGAGTCTCAGCTGACTTTCCTGTCCTGTAAGTGGAACAGGCCTGATCAGCCGGCTGTAAGGCAGTGAGGGCCACAGATTGAAACCCCTGTGCTGCGGAGTCCAGACCGCAAAGCACAAAAGGCGGGACTTCTGAGTTCAGAGACTGTTTCAGAAAGTCTTCCCGGGGTCGGCCTTTAGCTCTAGAAGATGAAGGACCCTGGATGAGACACAGGCACCACTGGACAGAGTAAATACTCACTTACACGTGATGCTCATGCTGCCTGGAATGGGTGACGGGCAGGTCCGGGTGGCCGCTGCCCGAGCCCCAGACTGCCGGAGCCGCACATGCAGAGCAACCGGAACAGTCACAGCAGGTGCTCGGTGCACATTCTCACAAGCTCTCACAAGCTCTCACAAGTCTCATGCTTGAACTGTTCGCTTTTCACTCTGGTGTAAATAAACACACTGTGTGTGTGTGTGTGTGTGTGTGCAGAGAAATCCAGCTCACTGTTTTAATTTAACAAAGGTCGTGAAGTGCCTCCAGTGTGAAGGCCTGGCCAAGGAAGAGGTGGCTCGCAGGAGGCTGGCATCACTGTTGCTCTGTGGCTGAGGTTAGGCAGTCGGACATCAGGGGCAGAGGGAAGAAAGGCGGGGAGTGGGGCTGGATTGTTGTCAAGCTGGAGAGGGGCAGACACCTCCCTGAGATTGTCGGGTGATGTCAGCCATGTTACCACTTGACCATGTCTTCACAGTCTCTTAATGTCCTGCATTCTGATGCTTTGACATCTGGGCCTTGCTGACACTGGAGCGACTGCCCCTCCCCAGGCCAGCCTGGTTCTAGAGGGAGAAAACCCCAACCATTCTAGGACCACACCCCAGCCACCCCCTTTATCTGCCTCTCCCTCTCCAGGCCACTGTCCCCCTGCCCCGGGCCAGCCACCAGACAACCAAGGCAGCCTCTGTACCTGAGAGCCAGCTGGAACGACTGACCCGTCACTGCCACATACGCACACCCAGCCTCGCGTTCCTCCCCAGGAAACCACAAAACAAGCTTGCCGCCCCGCCCCCACCCCGCTTCCACTGCCTCCAGCCGCACCCGGGGGCCTCTCCACGTGGCACCCCCCCCCGCCCTGCCCCCGGTGCAGTGTGGGGTTTGTGAGTCTAACGAACTGTCTTTGCAGTGGAAGTCCTCTCCTGATTTACTGGCCTGTTATTATTCCTAAACTGACATATGCCTGCCTAGGAGTTACACATGAATAACCACGAATATCTTCGTTTTACAGACTATAGTTACCAAAGCGGAGGGGGGAGAGGGGTACATTAGGCATCTGGATGAACAGAAACACACTACTACATATAAAATAGATAAACAACAAGGACCTACAAGGAACTATATTCTGGTGATAATCTGTAATGGAAAAGAATCTGAAAAAAATACACATATATGTGTGTGTATATGTATAAGTGAATCACTTCGCTGTACACCTGAAACTAACATCGTATACCAACTATATTTCCATAAAAAATAAAATTCAAAAAAAAATTTGTTTTAAAATAAACCATAATGCCTGAAGCTGGCAAGATGCTGTGAGAAGAATGTAGGAAGGGAGGCCGTGGGAATGAGACGTCCTCCTTGCCCTTACTTATCCAATCAGGAGACGGAGAAGTTTGTGCAAAACAACATGACCAGCACATAAACACCAGCACAGAAGAACAGAGTTGTACCCTTTTATTGCCACAGTAACTTTTCAAAGGTGGGTATGAATACAAAGTTCCAAAGAGCAAGACATGATGGTCTGATGCCAGTACTCAGAACTTCCTAGCAGTGGGCAGAAGCCATGGATAAGCAAGACCTGTGCATCCAAGGAGGCAGAGGGTTCGGGGTGGCGAGCCATGCAGGGAAGCTCTGCAGGGACCAGGTCTTGTGGAGCAGCCTGGCCGCTGCAGCCAGAGGCTCTCAGTGTGCTGCCCTGCACTAGGCAGACCTTTGAGTGGACACGATCCCTTCATGCCCCAGCTATGAATCTGAAGCCCTGTGAGTGAGTTGAAGCGAGTGCCTCACTTCCTGTAACCCCTGCCCAAGTCAGGAGATGAGATTTAAGTAAAGAGCTCCCAACCCACACGCCCAGAAATACGAGGCACGGGAAGGCACCGCCTGCTGACCAGTGAATGAAGCAGAAGACATGGGATTGCAGCCAGGGGTTTGCACGGCGCCACACGGCGAAGCAAAAACAACGATACCGTCTCAGCGTTTTCAGGTACTTTACATTAAAAAAAAAACAAACATTAAAGGTATGTGGGAAAAAATTCTAGAAATGATGTTTTAAAATCTGTATTTTGAAGAAAGGGAGCACCACCAATTGCATAAAGATATAAAACACAGTAACAAACGTAAGGAACGATCAGGATCGGAACTGCAATAAAACACAAACACCTACAAAGAAAGAGAACGTATGTCCTGTAGAGTGTGTCCCAGGGTGACCGGAGCACAGTCGCGCGCGGTCGGACCGCGCAGACACGGCTGCGCAGCGTGCGTGGGCCCCTCCTCCCTGGCGTCCCCTCCCTCCGCGGCCGCCCTTGGCCCGGCCTCGCTCTCGCTCCCTCGGGGTCGCACGGCCCGGGTCCGCGGGGCCTGAAAATCCGAGCGTACCCCGGGTGGGAAAGCGCACACGCACACACATGCATGCACGCGCGCGCGCACACGCCCGGGGGTCGCGTGCACTTAGCGGGCTGCCCTGTGCTTTGCGTGGAGACGTGCGGCCTGAGCGCCCCGATGCTCCCGACGCCGCCCCGCCCGCGAGCCCGGAGCCCGCGCCGCCTCACAGGGTGGTGTCCCAGAACTGGGAGGGCATCCGGCTGCGGGAGGCCCCCTCGGGCTTCTTCAGAAGGGTGGGCTTCTTGCAGGGAGGCGGGGGCGGCGCCCTGGGCTCCGAGCGGCGCAGGATCTGCGGCCAGTCCCCCCGCTCCTCGCAGAGCCGCCGCCGCCAGTCCAGCAGCTCCTGCAGCGCCGCGCTCTCGTTCTCCGAGAGCTGCAGCTGGTGGATCACCTGCGGGAGGAGAGGGGGAAACGGTAGCACCAAACACTGCGGACACGTCAGGAGGGCCACAGGGCCACCCACCTGGACCCGGGGCGCCGGCCGGGGCACACGCACCCCGGCCCCGCTCGGAAGCCTCCCGGCTCTGCTGCCCCGGGAGCAGCGCGCCCAGGGCTCGGCGGCGGGCTGCAGAATTAAGACAATAAATGGAACTTGTGGAACAGTTAGGAGGGGGCCCTGGTCAGCATCTGATGTACACCCAGGGATACTAGAAGGAATGCAGTGTCTGTTTGCCGTCTCATTGTATACACTCTTACAGCATCACCCACTTGGTCATTTAATGTATCGCAACTGTAATTCCGTCTGTAATAGGTGTGCGTGGATTTCTGAAGTCTCACCCCATTCCAGAATCCACTCCTCTGCCTACTCACAGTTACTAGTCGACATCTTTTGAGGTCATGTGACCCCATTCTGACCACCATGCATTAACCAGGGGGTCCGCAGAGATGGGAACTTCAGGGGCTGTGGGAGCAGGGCATCACAACGTGCAACTGTATCGGCTGCTTCATCGGCTTCCTTGAGGTCCCTGGAGAGGCAGAGCTTGCCCGCCGGGGGCGACTGGGATCCTTCCAGACAAGCAGGCTACATGGTGTGGGTTCCCTCCACTGCCTGCAACCAGTAATCTGGAACCGCTGTGCATGGCAGAGACCGATTTTTCTGTCAATTCTACAGTGAGTATGCTGGTTGAAAAAAATGAGATTCTGGACATCAGAATGGGGTACTGGGGAGGATTCAGAGGAAGTGAGACGGCTCAGCCCGCCTTCAAAGCACCTGCTACTTTGTTCCTGCGTCACCTCCAGCCTCTCCATCAAGACAAAGGAGAATGAAACAAAGGCACCACTGGTTGGCTTAGGTGAGAACAGTCATCTGAAAACAACAAGGACCGTCAGCGTCCCAGGACAGGTCTGGGCACCCGGGCCTACAGCCGACAGAAGAAGATTTTTAAAGCCTAGAACCAAAGCGATGGGCAGAACGTTGAGACATGATGTTAAAACACAGAAGCCAGGAGGTCAAATGCATGTCTGTAGTGCAAAACTAGATTTCTGGAACTGGTTATTAGCAAAAGGGGGTCGCCCCAAATTGAATCTATTGATAACCACATTAAAAAAAGGAAAGCAAGACTATGATTGCCCAATCCCTAAAGCAAGCTCCAGGCACTGATCAAAAGTGAGCTGCGCAAACACTACACCCCTTGAAAAGGGTGTTTTTCTCTAGTTTCCAGGATTGTACCAGAATGACCTGCAAACCAGGCATTTTCCTGCTGGGAAGACTCTCGTGGAAGCCGGAAAGCCTCCACTGTCAGGTAAGCGAGCCAAGAAAACAGGGGGGAGGGCGTGCATAAAATCAGTTATGGAATGAACACTTCAGTGCTAAGTGTGTGTCAGGTGCCTTCCTGAGCACCTTGCCGATATGAACTCGTGCAGCCCTCCCAGGAACTCCGGAAAGCACTGCAAGCCCTTTGCAGGTGGGGACACTAAGGCGCAAAAAGGTTAAGTAATTTCCCAAAGCCACATGGAAAATGGTGGAACCAGGCAGTCTGAATGCAGAGTCTGTCTTCCTAACTCTTGTCCCACAAGGCTGATTATTTATGTAAAGAATTGATGTCGAGGATCTGAAAGACCAGGGTCCCTACACCGTCTCCCTCTTTCCTTCTTTTTCTAATTGGGATTTGAGTGAAACATGTGTTTCTTTCACTCATGTATTCTAGTTCCTCTACCTTCTCCACTGGCGGATGCTGTGTTGATTACATTTAGCATCAGCTTGATTTACCCTGTAAATCAAATTGAATATTGATTATTTGTATGTATGTTCCCTGGCACACAGTCAGCACATAACAGCAACCTCTGAAAAACACTGTCCTTGGACTTACTCTTACGGGAGGATATTTAATGGACGGAAGTGTATCCCTCTCAGTTGTTTATTTTCCCAACATTTCATAGAGATCTCATCTTTCTGAAGTAACACAACTTCACATCGATCTATTTAGAAACAAAAGAAGGACCCTCTACATTGGATGTTTAGGTCACGGCAGGTTACTGCTCCCATTGTAAAAGTGCAAAAAAGGGGATAAATTACAAAAATCATATTTTTGAAACACTGGAAAACTCTGGTAAACTGTGAATTAGAAAAACTAACATTATGGATGGGGAGAATCTTTCCCAGCAAATGGATAACTGGATAATTACCAGCTACTTTTTTGGTCTTCTGGGGACATGTGGAGTCCTTCTGTAGGTCTCGAGAACCCTTTTTAAAAGAGAGAAAATCCATATGATATTTTGCAGCTGGATGAGACTAGATGCACCATTTGAAAACTTGAGAACCCCCAGATGCACGGTCGTTTTCCCCAAGAGACGTTTGTTGAGTTCTTCAACTGCATGAGTGAGTGGGGCCCTGAGCCAAAAACTTATAAAAAGCAGAGTGAAATCGCCTAGATGTGCTTCAGAAGCAAAAAGTATGACAGGAGAGGTGATAGCCTTAAGTATCCGACAAGCCTCATCTTCAAGACTTGCAGATTTTGAAACTGAGTGGGGCACACAGCAGGAGAGCCGGGCCAGGGGCTCTGAAATGCACAGCTGGAGCTACAATAATGTTTCAGTGCTGATGAGCGCACACTGTCAGGGTCTCAGTCCGCGCACAGGAGGGCGCGGCCGGAGGATTAGCGGACAACCAGAGGTAGGCTGGTTTTCCATCACAGCTCAATACTTGATTGGATGAAGGTGATCGCCTCTTGCCTTTGCTTCCTGACGCAGGCTGGTGGAATCCTCTTAGGGAGAAGGCGTCATCTGTGGTGTCTGTAGTCTGCTCACCCACAATGCCTACTATGCAACCAGAAGTTACTATACATGTGAACAGACAGGATATTTACCCAAAGCCAAAAGCTAAAACAGACTCATGGATGGTCCAGGTTTAGAGTTAGCAGAAACAGACTTTAAAATTACCTATAATTAAATGCTTAAGAAAATAGAGAAAAAGATGAATAAATAAAAGAAACAGCAGAATAGACATGCACGTAAAAGGAGCAGAAATGTAAAGAAAGTGGCAAAGCAATATTCAAAGCAATAAGTTTCCAGAACCTGGGGTGGACAAATTATGAAGTTCAGCAAACCGCACACAAGATAAATCCACACACTGCCAGCAACAATAAGGACAATTTGTAATCAGTAAGACACTGTATTAAAAATGCCCAAGGTCAAAGACAAAGAAAAAAGTTTTACAAATCTAGAGGAAAAAAACCCAATTACCTTCAAAGGAGCAATCATGAGAGTGAATGCTGACTTCTAAACAGAAACGTTGGAAGCCAGAAAACCACAAATTGCAGGTTAAAGCACTGAAAGACAGTAGTTCAACCTAGGATTCTATACTCAATCAAGACATCTTGCAAAAATGAAAGAAAGCTGAAAACAATTTTTTGGACAAACGAGAACAAGGAAATTTGCTATCACAAGTCTTGCCTGTTTTTTTTTTTAAGGTGAAGAAAATGATCCAAGGTGAAAAATGGAAATTTAAGAGAGAATTAAGGACACGGGAATTCAGTCCATGGGTAAATATAAATGATATGCTTGCAGTGTCTTACAGACTTTACATCGTATGTAGAACAGCACACCAACAGCAACTGCAAGAGCCAGGAGGGAAACGTGGAGCTTAGAGGGTCGAAGGTGCCAGCGGTATTAGGGAAATGACCAGAATAACGTAATTTATTAAGGTGAAATAAATCAAGGAGTCACGCCTTATTCTCCAGCAAAAGTACAAAAAGAATAGTGAGAGGAGGTATAATTAACAAATTAATATGAAATAATAAATAATTAATCTAAAAGAAAGCAAGTAGAGTGCAAATATATATACATGTAAAGATGGAGGCCAGTTCCTAACAAAACAGAGTAGAGCATGAAAACACAATCCCAGTCTCCACCCAGCAGCTGGAGATGCTTTTCCACGACCTGATGGCTGGTGCTGTATTTATGCCGCTGCTGGTGTGCACAGACCCTCTGTCCTCGTATGAGGCACAGAATCTATCCATTCTGTATTTCTTTTCCATGCTAAACTCTTTTCAGCAGCTTTTCATAATGGCCAAAAATATATACTAGGTGTGACCCTCTGCTAAGACCTTCATAATAGGGAAGATTTGGAGAGTGAGTCACACCGCAGAAGCAGCCCATCTGCTGAGAGTGACTTTCAGCGGCTGCTGATCTGAATTAGGCTTGTGGGGAGGGATTTTGACATAAAATGTCCCAAATCCCCTGAGTCATTGCTTCCCTGGGGAAACAAACAAAAAAAAGCTCTCTAGCCTTTCAAAGCTTCTCGGCATTTACTAAAAATATCTGAATTCCCCAGCACATTATAAAAGGTGGAAAATTTAAGACACACAAACCATTAGAAGGCATTTTCTTAATGAGGATATCGATGTCTTGAATAATGTAGTGGAGACAGAAGCCCACCCTCTTTGAATCAACCACCAAGAGCTTTTGATGCTTCCGTGATAAGCAAAAATTTGACTGATGTTTGCGATAATCAACCAATGCTCAGAATAAACCTTCTCACTGAGAGATCCCATGACTGTATCTTATATTATGGAGATTAATAGGCACTGAGTAAAATCTAAGAGGTATATAAAAATAGTTGCCAGAGTGGCATAAATGAGATGCTGAAATATCAACGGTATTGATCTTTGTTAAAAAAAAAAACACACATACAATGAATCTTCACAGGTTGTCCTAAATTAAGGCTGAAATTCTGTGTAAGGACATATGCTCGCCCACCCCTTTTGACACAGTGAAGGTCAGAGGGCACTTGAGAACTATGATCTGTGAGACAACGTGGAAAAGATCAGAAGACAGGGACCGTGTGCCCTGACTAATGACGCTCAATCTGCTTCATTTAGATTTATTAAATTTACCAGGTTATGAGGCACACAAGTCACATTTGTCAAAGACACTGTAAGAGCTTCAGTATTTTAGAACAGCAAACACATGCAACTCTGCATGTTAGTTAAGTGGTGGTCAAGTAACCTATGAGGCAGAGAAAGTATTTGCAATATTATCCAGCAGCATAGAAAATATCAAAATCGGTGTTTGGTCATTCTTTATATTTCACATCCCATTGGTGGTAACAGAAACCGTTACAACATCCCTTGCCATCATTTGCTATTTCCCAATAAATTGAATATGATAATTTAATTAATTTATTTATTTATTTATTTATTTATTTAAAATATTTCAATTATTTATTTTATTACTGGCAGGGGGCAGGTAATTAGGTTTTCTTTCTTTTTAGAGGAGGTATTGGGGATTGAACCCAGGACCCTGTGCATGCTAAGCATGAAAAATTTGGTTTGGGTATTGAAAGGGAACCATTTCTTTTCAGAAAGAAGAGAGATGACTGTGGGGTCAGGGGTGCCCCTGGCAGTGTGGCCTGGAGTTAGCCGGCTTCTCCCTGGACCTCATTTATCCTGGTTTGTTTGAAGCATAAAAGGAGCCATACCGGTGTCTTCAGTCTGGTTTTCCGTTGTTGCCAAAGATGTATCTCCCCCACGTTATCCCTCCAGACAGCTGGTCCCTTACCTAGTTTTTCTTCTGACATGTTCTATATAATCGTGTTTGCACACAAAATCATTATCTTTCAGAACCAGAGGGCAGCACTCCCGCTGGGAAGTAAGACAGGACCCGGACCGCGGGGCTCTACGCGGTAGCACCATGAAAGTGACAAGTGTCCTGCTTCTAAACGAACTGGTGGACATGCCAGCCGTGCAAGTGTCTTGACATGAGTGGGTCAACAAGAAGGAGTCTTTTTAAGCTTTTTTTCCTTTTTTTTTTTTTTGTATCATTTACCTGGAGAAGGGGGCTCTGTAGAGGAAGGTCTGGAGAGACTTCAAAGAGGTGGTAACTTTGCTCTGAATTTTGAAAGACGAGATGGGCCCCAGCTGGAAAGAGGGGTGGAAAAGGCCGGGAGGCATTTCCACGGGGCTTGATGCAGACAAGTGCCGGTAATGACACTGAGCTTCCGTCTCTAACAGAGACTGGCAGACCCGCGAGGACTCTGATTCTGGTTTGAGTCTGGGTGGGATGTGGACAAACCACGTCTCTCCAGTCAGGGTGCCTGGATGGGAATCCTGAATTTGCCACCTAATGGATGTGTGACCTTGACCAAGCCCATCAGCCTCCTCACCTGTGAAGTGGGTTCACAGTCATCGTCAACCTCAGAAGGACGGGGGTGGGGGTTATATGGATGCCATATGTGAGCTGCCTTTAAGTGCCTTGAAAATGTAGGGAGCATTCTATAAATGTGGGCTCTTATGATTTTGTCAATTGTTAACTCTTTGACTCGAGAAAACCCTCAAACATACTGACTTATGATTATCTTGATGACTCAATCGGATAATGTTAAATCAAAGTAGTTTGCATGATTTGTGGCCCTATGTAAATATAACATGTTCTTTTCCTTCCTGATTAACAAGAAGATCTCAAAATACTGGATTTATAACATAACTATGATTTCTATACAATTTAAAATAAAGAAAATTATGCAAGAAGAAAATGACAAAAGGTCTAGATGTCTTTCAGATTTTGGAGTAAGAGAAAAAGCACTAAAAATCAGATATTAGTGAGTAATTTCAACAACTGTTACCTGTTTCTGAAATTGAGATCTGTAAATGTTTTTCCAGGGGTCCTCAATTTCTTGGGACAATCTAAAATTTTTTTTGCTTTTTTTTATTTTTATGATACTTTAAAAAAATTGGTGTAATTGTGCTTTGGACCACTTGAATGCCTGCTTTTTAAGCTAGTGCTCAGTGAGATTTCATTTTCTGATGTATTTTATTTACAAGCAGACTGACACAGGTCACATTATTTACATCGTTGCAGGTTAACGAGGAGAGAGTAAATGGATTTAATATTCAGATAAGGTGTTTTCCTCCAAGAAAATGCTAAGTGATTTGACATTGTAAGGTAGGTTGCCTAGCAGTTCAAATAGAAAAGATGGAGACGTGGGTCAACCAAAGGCACACGACAGTAGATCTCACTAAGGTGCAGGGATCAGAGCCAGAGCCAGGTTAGTATTTTCAACAGCAATTTCATTTCATCTAAACAAAGTCATACTTCAAATAAATGTAAATGTTAGCTTTTTTGGCTTTTGTAGGTTTTGGTTTCACTGAATCAGCTTTGATTTCTTAGCTATACGGAAAGCTAAAAGAATAAAGGGATTTTATGTAATGATGTGGATGCAGGTTTCATTAACATTATAATAAAATCACTTAAGAACCGTTAAGAGTCAGGGATAACTATTATATGATTTAAAAAGGGTCACAGACATAATGCAACTGGGGAGAGTGCTGGTCTGTGCGGCTTGGACGCCCCGCGGGCAAGATTTGTTTTTGTGTGGTGAGACACTGGGTGTCTTTTGGAGACCGAAACTAGTGAGTTAATCTCTGCCCAGCACAAGGCATCCGGTGCACTTACTCAGAGGGTCTGAGCCGAGTGAGTGTATGAATGTTTGGATGCACGTTTGAGAACAGGGACAAATGTCACTACAGTGTATTAGACTTGTGGTGTCACTGTTTTGGAAACTTAGGGGCAATCAGGCACCTCACCCCATCGAGGCCAGGGAAGTGTGAATGAAAATACTGCAATGTGAGTGAAAATACTGCAATCATAGCAGTAAGCAAAGAATGCTGAAACCAAGTCATCAGCGGCTGCCACCACCCCCAGTGAGGACAGGCTTGCAGCCCAGCCTCTGCAGCCACTCACAATGGTGCACCCTGAGCGGACTCAGAATAAGAAAGGACAGGACCCTGGCCCTAGATAGCAAGGTGCTTGTCAAAGGAATGAATTCAGTGAGCCCAAATGTTTGCTTCCTCCCATACATAGAAAAGCACTAGATTCTTTAATTTGTGATGCCTGATTTTCTTTAGATAACAAGCAATATTTTATTGTTCCAACTACCTGGTCCTTGTTGTAAAGCTCCTATATGTCCTAGCTCCTCCCCTACCTCTTGGGATCAGTCCCTCAGAGCGATCTGAGAGGCTGTCAGCCCGGCTCGAGTCCTCCTGCCAAATCAAATATAACTCTTAACTTTTAGGCTGCGTGCTTATTTCAGTCAACAGAAGGGAGCCTTGCCAGGTTGACTGTGGACAAACTCCCACCCTTCAGAGGTAGTTCCCATCTCCCAGATTCAGAGAAGACCCTTTCCAACACTGTAAAGCCCTGGGAACTTGTTAAAAACGCTCACTGGCTCTGAAACCCCAGAGCGTGTGCGGGGTCCCGGACTCAAGTGTGGCTCTGAATTCGGACATGCCTAGATGGGTTTGAGTGGCTGGTGAGTGGGGTCAGTGACGGGAGTGGGACAGTCACCCTAGACATCAGGGTGGCCAAAGACCACAATGCCTTGGCCAATCAAATAAGCGTCTCCTATGCTATGGTCTCAATGTTCGTGTCCGCAAATTCACACATTGGGATCCTATGCTCCGAGTGATGGCATTTGGAATAAGGCCTTTGGGGTAATTAGGTCATGAGGGCGGAGCCCTCACGAATGGGATCGGTGCCCTTCCACCGTGGAAGGACACAGTGAGAGGTCTGTGACCTGGAAAGCAGGCCCCACCCAACCACGCCAGCTCCCCGACCCCAGACTTCCAGCCTCCAAGACTGGGAGAAATAGATTTCTGTGGTTTATAAGCCACCTAGTCTGTGGCATTTTGTGATAGTACCCCAAATGGCCTAAGACACCTTCTACCCAGAATTATTATTTCTGGATGGCATGGGGGAAAATGGTGCTATTCAATGACAGGTGTAAAACTCGGGCTTCTAGAAAAGGGCACAAGCTATCTGTCAGCTTAAATGTCTTTGAAAAAAATTGGTGGAAGATCTAATAACACACTTGGAGATTATTCTGATTTTCATTTTTATAGTTGACATTCTAAAGAGACCTGGAAGCTGCAGAGCTCAGGGTCCACTTGGATCCAGGATTTGCTGGGAGCTGGGACTGTCTGACCCTTCCACAAGCACCGGGGGTCGGGCAGCATCACCCAAGGCACTCCCCAACGTGGGCTGCACTTAGGGGAGCTCAGCATTCTTAATTTACCCCCTCCAGTCAGTTTAGACCACCTGAAATGCAGCCTGGGTGGCACCCATAGCCCCACCTTCTCCTTTCTGCCTTTAAGGAAGGACTGCAGAAGGGAGACGCGAAGCCACGTACCTTCAACATATGAATACTCCTCTGAGCAGTCTATTTCGAGCTCCCAGAACATGAGGACAGCTGCAGCAGTGACCACAGTCCACAGTCACTTTCCTGTGCGCTGCGGTCCTCATCCGCGAACGAAATCCCTCCCTTTCCGCAGATTTTTAACAAGAAGATTCCTTCTTCGAAACTAATCTTTGGAAAACAGTGCTACTTAAAACGTTGGTGATCACAGCCTGGACAACTCAGGACGGGAGTTAAAAGTAGGGTTTTTTTTTCTGTTATTGAGAAACTCTGGCTGATCTGATATCTAAAAGTTCAAGACAAGAACACAGTCTCCATCTCCCACTCCCCACCCCCATCCTGCCCTGCACTCCAGGTTTGTCACCTGTTTTGTGTCTTCTGATGTCCAGGAAGTGTCAGTTAGCTATGAAGATAGAGTCTGATTGATCAAGTGATGTGAGGACCGACTTCATGTGACCTCTGTGTCCCGCCGTGGGGCGTCTCTAATCCCTTCACTTACTCTAGGGGTTAAACCCCAGGAGACCTCTCACGGCCCAGGGGGAAGCACAGCAGGACGCAGAGGCTTAAATGAGCTTTATCACTTACATATCTGTTTACTCATTTTCAGCGGTTTCTTATTGCGTCATTATTACAGTCCTATGATGTGAACTAACTGAAAAGTGAGGTATAAATTGTCTTACTTCCTGCGGGTGTGCATTTCTATGGATAATAGTAATAAAGGTAAATTAATAATTTGCTGCTGATTTTTACCTTAAGTCTTTCTCTCCTAGGATAAAAATAACCTTTGTTAAATAATTCGTGTGTAAAATCATGTTGCTGTTCATTTGTCACAGAACTGATTTTTCTATTGACTATTCACCCAAAGGTGAAAAGAGGCATTAACTGACATTTATGGAAATTAAAAGAAGGAAGCGTCTCAGCTGACTGAAGAGTGAATATTAGTGTTTCAGATGCAAACCCCATTTGCACTCCTGCTAACAAGATATTGGAGGACAAAACATTAAAAAAAAAGAAATTTGAGCATCAGTTTGTAAAACCATAGTTTACCTAAACAGATCCCAGCGACAAAGCTTAAAATGAAATGCGATTCAAAAAGTCTTTGACTGAAGGGAAGGACATGTCCATACATTAAAAAAAAAATAAAGAAAATGATCGGAAAGTGAAAACAGCAGGTTTGGTTCAGGCAGGCAAGAGCGGCTCCTTCCGAGGTGAGAAGCAGCCATTCACACCGCAGCCCAGGGAAGCTCATTCCTGCGCTCTGGCTCCCCTGTTGCCGAAGGGTTAAAAAAAAGGGAAACTATCCCTTCGAAGGAGCAAGTTCTCCTGGAAACAGGAGCAACTGATCTGGGCAACAGGCAGCGAGGGAGGGAGACAGGATTTTAATGTTTTACCTTACCTGCACATGTTGATTTCTTAAAAAAAAATTTTACTTTTATAATAACTAATATTATACTTTACTTTTATAATAAATAATATTATATTGGAACACATTTAATGTAATTTAAGTGAACATTAATTTGCATTTTGCAGCTAGTTGTAAATTCATAGCCAAGAATAAAGACTCTGATGAGTGAATGCATGTTTCTTCTTATGATGGAAAGTTATAAAACAGAAGTTCATGATTATACATCACACAGTATAATTCACTTGTGACACCTTAGGTTGTGGATTTTATATGAGCTCTGGTCTCTTACCTCAATTCATTCAGAAAACATGGTGGCATCAGTACAAGTGAATAGCAGATTGTAGCAAAACCTGGTAACACACATGCAGAATATGTCTGTAGTGATGGCGTAGTCATGGGTTCAAATGTGGAAAAATACACATCAATTATATTGGGAACACAGAGAGTCAGAGATTACAATTCCTTTAAAATTATTTTTCTGGGAATTATGTGGGAGGCTCACTGCAAATGTCAGGAGGTATTATTAGGGGCAAATGATCTACTAGATTTTTCTCTCTCCAAAGAATAAATCTGTTTATATAATTCGCTTGCTCACAAAGCCTCAGTGCCGCCTTGCCCCAGCCTAAGAGCCAGCACAGGAAGTCCCGTGCTCTCTGACCACTCCGATTATCCCAGCTTCATCAGCACGCGATCTCACCTCGTCTCTGTCGGTTCACTCAGATGCACCCAGACACTCTGTAAGTCCACCTGTCTCCACAACAGTCCCAGTTTGGATGCCCCGTGTAGAAGCTCGGAGGTCTCCCAAGCCCGTTTCAGACATCGTCTTCATGGTCCTGCTGTCTGTTCTGAAAGCGTTTTCACGTGCTGTTCCAGCAGACTCTCATAACCATGGGAAACGAGCCGGTTAAGGAGCCTTCGCCTCATTTCATAGATGCTGAAATGCATCCTCACAGCCCAAACTCACCTGGCTGATCAGCGGTAGAGTCCGGACACACATTCAAGGATGCTGAGTTTCGTCAACCCTCTGAACTAACCTTGACTTTCGAGAAGTCTCCCGTATCTGCTCATCAATCTACACGTGTGCTTTCAACGATCAGGAGAAAGAAAGTGCTGTGACGGGTTTCCCAGGGCTAGAATCACGCTTGAGGACCTGCTCCCTCAAGAGGCTTTCATTCAAACTGAGCCACAAGACATAGAGAATTAGATGAATCAGCATGCTCGTTATAGCTGACTAGTAAATCGTAGACGCAGTCACTGCTGTCGGAACACAGAGGGGACGCGACTCATTTCAAGGCATCGTGGCCCAAAGATTCCTCTTGGGCTGTGGGCTTTGTTCTGGACTGAAGGAGGGGTAGGACACAAAAAGAAAGGAGCCTCCTTGGGTGGAGTGGTGTGAGGAATGGCGTCCACATTTTTGTTCACATCTGCATGTACAATTACCAAAAACACGAGAGGGGAAGGCACTGTGCCACATACAGCTTGAGAGTCAGCCCTGAGCCATCAAGAGAGACGTGAATTAGCAGAAAGGATGATCTGGGTGTGAAAGGCAGAAAGGCAAGGGCCACAACCGCGGCAGCTGAGTGCTCCACAGCCTCCAGAGGATGGAGGTCTAAGTCCGGGGACACGCATCCACTTTCCAAGGAGCCAGTGTGGTCCTTTGCACTGTTTCGTAGGGCAGAGTTTATCTGTTAACTTATTAATTTCCCCAAACATTTTTTTTCTGGAAACAACCACATTCTGTGTGTTATAGTATTAAATATAATTAAGTAGAAATGAGGAAAACCATTTCATGAAACTGAATGCTAATAAAACCACTAGCCCAATCCAGGTAAATTTTAAAAATCAGCTACAATTAGGAAAGGGGCCGAGTTTCGCAGCTGGGACTGACTGAACAAGGGGGAAGCACCCTCTCTGCCACCAACCTTGGTTCTCCCTCCAAAGCTTAGCTACCAGCCCGAGCCACCTGCCTGAGGACTAGCGGTGAGAGAGGTGATTCTTTCTAATCATTAAATCCACAAGAAGGTCCTAAAAGGATTAGAATGTTTCTCCAAGTTGCCCAGTTTACTCCCGGGGACTGATTTTGTCCCTGAGTAAAATTAAGTCTATTGATTTTGAGGAATTTCTCAACATCCATTTCTTAAGAATTACAAGCTTTGGTTTCATGTATTTATGACGTGGGGGGGCACCACTCATCGTTATTTTGCATTAAACCATCTAATAAGCCACACTGCAATAATTCTATCATCAGAAGCCATGAACAGGCATGTTTTTTACTATCTTAAGGAAAAAAGGTGGCTAAAGAATGGGGGCTGAGCCCAGTTAATTAAGTACTATAAATAATGCACAGCAGCAACACGTGAAACACTAAGCCAAACACGGGATAAAGGCCGTCAGTTACTGTTACGCAAGATGCCGTGACAGGCAGACCGCCAATACCGGGGGGCTGACACAGAAGAAGTGTACTGCCCACGTCAAGGCTAAAGAGGTGCTTCTGATCAGCGGATGACCTTCCACGTTGGCGTGAGTGGACTTTGCATCTTCCGGGGTCTTAAGAGTCTTCCGTATCCAGCTTTTGGTTGGGAAAAGGCATGGAATACTGTAGGGAAGGGGAGGTTTGTGTGGTCAAGCTTGGGAGCGGCTCACATCACCATGGCTCCCGTTCCAGTGGCTGGACCTCAGTCACGTGACCACCCCTAACTGCAAAGCTGCCGGGAAACGCGGTCCAGCAGGGGCTTCAGGAAAAAGGGATTTGGCGGGCACCGTGGCTGCCATGGTGTGGCTCCTCGGGTCAATTACAGTGTCTTTAAGGCCCAGTCATGGCAAATCGGGTGGATGCAAATGCTAGACAAGACGGGGGAAGGAAAACAGGACGGATGGGGAAGAAAAAGATAAGATTTTGCCAAAGTAGGCAATGTGTGAGAGCACAGCTCTTTGATCAAGACTTCTTCCCCAAAATAGATAATAAAACATCACCTGCAAGTGTATAAAATTAAATCCACTTGGGCTTCAAAATCTAGGCTTTTTATATCGTTGACTTCATGACACTTTTCCCAATATCATAGTTCATCTGTTTTAGAACCTATTTCTGACAGAGTCAGAAATACGAAATGACAGTTTCAAATAATAGCATAATCATCGAAATCAGAGAAGAATCAGGTCTTCGAGGTCTACTGAGGTCATAAAATAAATTCCTTCACCAACGTTAGCTGGTTATGTTTCAACACAATGCAAACCTTTCTGTTCCTTTAGCCTGGATCTTTCTTTCAAAGTCGTCAGGTCACAATAATGTACAGAGCAGTCGGGAAGCCCGGGGCCCAGGTTCCCAGGGGCCAGCCTTCCAACTCTCTGTTATCTTGAGCAGGAATACAGCTATCTGTCTCCTGTTTCCCACTTGCAGAAAAGGCAACTGTCTACCCTTTACTTGTCTTCTGAGCAGACCCAAGTTTCCAGACCTGGTCAGTGGTTTTCCTGAACGACAATGCAATCCCATCACAGTTGGTATTCTGCATTGCACCTCCCGCTGTAGTTTGTAAGTTCCTTATTTCTTGAATTAACACAAACTCATGGCAATTTCAGCTGCTCTGCATTTAGACGCCTAGTGACATGCAGTCACTCCTCTCCAGCCACCTGGCTGTTGAGATTCAAGCAAGCTCCTGCCCGGATACTTCCCCACCTGGGGTGCCCCCCCCCCGACCTCACATGCCTGACTCCTCAACTTTCTTACTCCATCTTTGCTCAGTGAGGCTTTAACTCCACCTGATTGGAAATTCCAACCCAACCCAACCTGCCTCCACACCCCTCTCGTCACTCCCAGGCCTGCTTATTCTGTTTGACTTTTTAAAAATATGTTTTATTTCCTTTTGCCATATTAAACATATTATCTAAACATTGTATAGTGTTTGCTTTCCCATGCTAGAATTTAAGTTCCAAGAGGGCAAGGATGTTTGCTTTGTAGACCGAAGTTTCCTAGGTGCCCACACCTGTGGCTTGCACAAGCAGGTTCTCGAAAAATATTTGTTGAATGAATGAATGAATGCATGAAACTTCAAGTTCATGCAATCCACTTTCCCAGAATTCAAAATAATGTACACATATTATATGCTTTATGTTGTGCATGTTATGTATGAATACACACATCTAATTACACAGAGCTGCACACACTAAAGCCACGTATGTTGTTCCTCATGGGTAACACCAGGGTCTTGCAGAGTCACGTTCATTGTGTGTGACTTTCACATCACACGCTGACTTTAGTACCGAATCTGTAAGATGGGACTTGACTTTAATATCCTCCAACCACCGGGATGCAACTGCTTATGACCCTATTTACCAAGTTTACTGGTACATTTTTAACATGAGACTGAATCAAAATATTTGATAAAGCTAGGAAATTTTCTGTCGGTTTCTCAGTTCTTCTGAGGCGTCTCCTGGTTGCCATGGAGATGGCAGTTTATTGAGTGCTCTGGGTTGGGATAAAAAAATGACTGAGACGTAGTCCCTGTGTTCTCTACACCCTCCACAGTCCACCAGGGTCTACATCTACACACACACAATTATAACACAGCAAAGTAAGTCGTGTGAAAGAGACCACGTTGTAGAGTTACATAAACCAAATTACAGAGGCCACGACTGTGCTCGGAGGGCTGCTGGAGGAAGGCCATCAGGAGGAAAGTCACATCAAAGAAAGGTCTGCAAGGTCACAGGCAAAGGTGGAGAACAGCCCACTTCTGGGAACTCACCTAGAATTAGGAGCAAGGCAGGAGCAGAGCCCTGTGTTGTAAAAGGTGTGGGACAACCGTGACTGGGACAGAAAAACGCACAGTTAGGTTGCTAAGTCACACTGCAAAAATGTGGCACCAGCAAGAAGGGTAAACTGTTAGGGTTTACTGAAGTTGGGTGTTGCACTAGTCTCCATGCTTGCTTGCGAGGTTTATAATTTTCTGTAACAAAATTATTTTCGAAAATCACAAAAATGACATATTTATCAAAATCCCAGATAAGAGTGGGGTCCTGCTCATTCAAGCTCATCTCCTGCATATTTTTGATAACACCTGCTGTGTTAGAATTGGTATTCAGAACACTGACCTTGGGGGAAACAAAAGGGAATGCTAAGACAATAATGGCACGCATGTTTTGGAGCACTTACTATGTCGCAGAGAGCATGCTAAACATGTGGCATATATTTCCTTCAGTCAACCTGAAATAAAATTACTACTTTCCATACCCACAAGTGACATAACAGATCTGGGGTTCAAAGCTAGTTCTTCTCTTTCTTCTTTAATTTCAAAAATTAAATTAAGTTAATACTGAGTTCTTCTGTGAACCAGAACCTGCACTTAACCACCCTGCCCAGCGGCGCCGTCGCCGCCCCCCTCCGCGGTGGCGCCGGGCTCTCTGCGGCTTCCCCAGCTGGAAGGCGACGTGCAGATACATCATGAGAACTCTGTCCTCTTTAAAAACACAGTCACAATTCTGATTTCCTTCCTTCACTGTTTCTTACAGCTGAACTTTCCTCACTGATCACAGTCAAGGTCTTCACTGGAAAAACGTTATGTATTTGAGTGCATTTAGGATACACATATGGAGCGATTTTACGAAGGGAAAAATACAAAATGTAGCATTTGTTTTGGTTATCTTCCAAGTTTCTATGTATCTATACAGGGTATGTCCCTTCGCTGCTGAAAATGTTGTCATTTAAGTCACACCATCAAATTAATTTACTGCCCTGCTTTCTTGCACGTAAAAAGGGAGTCACGAGGGGTGCATGCTGATTTCCAGAAACCTCAGCTGGGTGGAAGGGCTTTCTGCGCAAGATCTCCTTTTGTTTGCAGCTTCCAAGTGAAATACAGATCATGCCTTTTGACACGTTGCTTACTGTCCATCCCCTGTCCCGTGTTTAGAACGGCCCCTTCTCGATGAAGGTCTACATTTTGTTATTTTTCTCTAACACTGTTTCTCTTCTGCGCCACAGTATATTTCAAGCAGACCACGTGACAAATAAAACGAACACAGAAGGAAGGCACTGGGCTTGCTGAGTGCTCTGCAACTCTTCATTTCTTTCGTATGTGACAGTACAGAAAGGTTTCTTTGATGGTTCAGTAAAACAAACCGCGCGACAGTCTGTTTCTCTACGCGCATCAGGCGCACCCTGACCGCCTTGCGGCGTCCGTCGGCGGCCGCGTCGGGAGCGAGCGCTCAGGCACTGGATCGCCGCTCTTTCATCAGAAACCATCCGTGATTCTTACAATGAGTATTTGAATATGACGGATATTAATAATAACTTCTTGCGTTTTTTAAAAATCAAAAGAATTTCAAAAAAGGTTGGCAAGAAATACGGTAAATGCCCACGACGAGCGTCAAAGACCCTAAACCACACAACACGGCGGCGCAGAGCAGCTGCCAGAAGGAAGGAGGCGGCCGAAAGCCAGAGTCGGTCAAGTTGGAACGCGGGTGTAAATACAGATGAGCTCTGCTCCAACGAAAGAAACAATCCCATTTCTCAACGTCAAGCGCGGACCCCGAACAGACGTGTACCTCGCGATTCCCCGCCGAGGGCGGGCCCTCAGCGCCGGCCTTCTCCGCCCCCCCGGCCGCCCCCCTGCCCTCAGCACCGCCCCCTTGAGCTCTGTTCACAGTCCGTGGGCCTCCGGGGGCTGCTGCCCTGGCCTCCGGAGTCAGCCGAGGGCGGCCGTCTCAGCAGAAGCACCAAGGGTCACTCCAGGGCGGCAGCCGGGATGTCCTCAGGACCCGCTCAGCGCTGGGCCTCTCACGCAGCCCCGCTTCTGAGGGGCTGCCTCATGCCGAGGGGCACAAACTTAGAAGCACTTGTTTACCATGTCACCAAAGGCAAGTAGGTAGACGGCAGGGCATTTTTATAAACGCTGGTTCCAGAACCAATCTGAAGTGGCTTCTTTCAATCTACGAATCCAGTTTCGAGGCCTGGGCCGAGGCACAAAGCCCCGCTCCAGGACCGGGAAGTGGAATTCCCTGGCGTTGCAGCTTCACTGCGGGGTCACTCGCGCCCAGCGCTGCAGACGGTCATGAGTGTTTCACGGTCTGGACCCGCCCAGCCTTCTCCACGAGGAGCACAAAGGAAGACAGCCGCGCACGCGATGCGGCGAGGGGCTCAGCCTTCGCTCGTGCCAACTGTTTTAAGGAAAATTAGTTTTTACTACCTTTCTGCTAAAGCCATTACATCATGCAAAGTCACAGGAAAAATGAGGGACTAGAACCTAAACTACATTTCCTGTATTCTGTACCTTGAGGAAAGAAACTGTTTACTGAAGGGCTACCCCTGTTAGAAAATGTTTTACATTCGTATTAAGAAGAAAGCGTTTGCTAACTACTATGAAACAGAAGAACAACGAATCCCTTCAGTATAGGACAGGGAACTATATTCAATGTCTTCTAGTAGCCTTTGATGAAAACGAACATGAAAGGAGTATATGTACGCACATGTACGACTGAGACACAACGCTGCACACCAGAAATGGACACAGCACTGTAAAGGGACTAAACTTCAATTTAAAAAAATGGGATCAGGCAGGTTAGCAAAATAAAAAAGTGAAAATGAAAACAAACAAAAAAAAGAAAGTACATGCTCTATGTAAAAAAGAAGAACACATGTTTGGTTATAAAGTGAATTTTATGGATAATAGCAATAAAATCAAATTGGTGTGTCAGTCAGAATTCTTATTTGCAAGCATCAGAAACTAACCTGAGACCCTTCACAGGTGGAAGCTTTACTGGAGAGCACAACCAGGAAGTGAGGCTAAGAAGGGAAGGTTTAGAATGTGGCCTGGACCCGAGGTGAATGCAGGGACCAGCGGTCTCAGACACGGGCTGGCTACCACCTGCGGCCACTGCACGGAGCCACCGTGGCTGGACGACACCCCTGCGGTGACACCGATTCTCACCCCTCCCACTGCGTGTCTCTCAGTCCATAACCCGTGGTCCATCAACGCAGCTCACCTCACATACTCTCGCCTTGCTCTCAAAGGAAGGGAGGAGCGGGGAGTCTCCTCTTTATATTTTTACTGTGGTAGGTGAGAAACTTGCGTGGCTGGCAGCCAAAAGCACAAATCATAAATATCCACTCTGGCCTCTTACGATTTCCGTACTGACCAAAAGCTCTTTAAATTTTATGTAAACGTGGGATGGCGCCTCCATCACTTTTAATGAGTTACGAGAAGTTCATTCTCGGAAACAGGGCCTGCAAACTTGACATCCATTCAAACCTCGGACTCTGCATTTTCCCTGTGATCTTTGGCAAATGACTAAATCCATCTCTTGTTTTCCCTGTCTACAATAATGCCCATACATTTTATCTTCCATAAAGGGACTTCATTAAAATCACTGCTAATTAAAATCTGGACATCCTCAAAGAGGAATTCAATTTTTAGCCAACGTTTAATTCTACTGCTACATACGCAATCAGCCCAGGAAAGATTTTATAGAATTCCTGTTTAAGTGCATCACTAGAAAACCCAGAATGCAGTGTGCCTGTATGTATCCGTATTTCCTCTATAAATGCCACAAGAGAGGCATTTACGCTGAGACGTGTGGCTGGTCAACGCCTAGTTTCACAGAACTCTTCCAGTTCCTCAGTGCAGAGGCGTGTGTCCTGCCGTGAAACTGCCCACAATTTTGCATGGAAGAAAATGAGCCTGGTTTTCCACTTCCTCAAAAACAAACCAAAACAAAAAACACTATGAGATAACTGGGGATTGTTTGCCTTTGAAAACGAGCCCCCACTGAAAGCTGGGAACGTGGAATTATTCCTGGTGACCTTCCCATCTTGCTCTGCTTTTTAGCTAAATCCATGAAAGATCAGAGGGAAAGTTCCAGAGATACCTGTTCTTTGCACCTTCTTTCAAAATTAACCCTTTTCTCTATGAATCACAGAGGAGTGGGAGCCCTGGGAAGGACGTCAGACGCCCCATCTTTCTTTCCAAGCAGGTCCCCCCCAGTGAATGACCGTGGATAAAGCATCCATAATGCTTCCGAGGTAGAGTGAATGCATCTCTAAGGAACAGAGGGGAGACTAGGACAATCTCTTACTGCAAGCAATCAGCATTTTTTTCCTGTTTCGATGTCTGTTTATCAGTGCAAGTGATTTCAGCAGATTGCCTAGTGTAAGATTTATTTTTAAGATTAAAATTATTGATTTTCTCACTACCTCCTCAGTGTTATTTAGAAAAATCTCAGGGCTAACTGTGCCTACTTAGTGTCAAATATTCAGATGAAAGCAGACCCTTAGCTGTATTGTTGGTTTCATGGAAACATCAGGATACTTAACTGAGTTTTTAAATGATCTTAATGTAGATATTCGACATAACAAAAGTTGCCCTGTAACTTCATGCACAATAATCTTGTTGCTAAAGTGATACTCTTTGAACATACTGATGATAAAGGCTTTGGTTGTGTTGTGCACCACCTTGAATGCACAGTCATATCTTTTTGAAGATAATTATTGAAAACAGTATTTTTTAATTCAACATAAAAAGAATACTAAATTATCGGATACAAATCGTTTTTCTCTCTACTAACACTAGTTTTTTTTTTTTTTAAATGATTATCTTCTTTATTTTGGCAAGCGTTTTGAAGCTAAACACATTAAGCATACAGGTAACAGCACTGAAACACATCAAAACACAGTTTTGTGAACTGTAATCTCAGTTTGATTTTGCAGTGTTCGGATCACATGATATTTTTAAAGTGAATTTGGATGACACGGAGTGGGGAGGTAGTAACTGAGACACAACGGCCTGCCAGAAAGCCTCGGTGCTTCGAGCATTTTGTTTCCATGTTGCCGTCACTTTAAGTCTTTCTGTTCGAGCTGAGGTCAGCGCAGTAACACTAACACCCCTCGGTGGCTGTAATCCCCCTTCGTCTGACAGTGCTTTAAAATGCCCCAGCAAAGATCACATTTATCAACTTCACTTAAATCATTTAATAATTTTCGTTTAGTTTGGACCTTTTTCTAATTTTTTTTTGAAACCAGCAGAAAATAGATAAGTGTCAGCTGAGACAGAGGGAAAATGGATGCAGAGCTGAAGAAATTCATGGCAGAGCTGAAAACACCTGTTCCCTACTCCGTGAGGAACGAACTCTCTGGGTCATGCCTTCGTGAATCTCTTCTTGTGATTTACCTTCAGTTATCACCGCAAAGGGGCACACCGAGGGCTCATTACCTGAGTGGTGTGACTCTCTCTGTGTCTCTGGAAGGATGAGGTTCCACCCCCGGACAACCTGGACAATCCATCCTCTTCAGGTAAACCTGTTGAGGTCAACACAAAGCAGCAGTCAGACTGTGAGACCTTCCCCCAGTAAAGGCAGCTGGGCGCCTACTGAACAGACTAAAACTGCTACATTTCCCTGGAAATGAAGGTCAGTGAACACTCACTGAAGAGTACATTTCCCAGGCGGCTCAGGAACACCAAGAGCTGCCTGGTGTTACTCCACCTGAGAAAAGGGGGATTGCATTGGCAAAAGAAATGAAATGAGAGTGAAGAAATAGGTCATAACAGCACAAAAGGGAGCAAAGAGGTCATGGAAGGGAGGAGGGAAAGTCCTGTAGAGCCTGAGAACAGACTGAGGGAGCCCCGACGTGGGAAGAGGAGCAGATGGACACCGGGGGTAAACGGGCTCGGGGGATTGCAGCGTGTGGCTCATCTGAGGCGGAGAAGAACGGAAGTCAGGTAAGGCGTGATCCAGGCATGTGTCGGATGCAGTCTACTGACTGCTGGCTTCGTGCGCTCCCCTCACACATGGCGGGAGGGAGGAGGCCGGGCAGAGACCTGTGAGGGAAAGGTCAGGGTAGCTGCCCATTCACACGCATGCTGTGATTTTGGTTTTTATTGGACAAATCCTCAGGGATCTGCTAGCTCTGAAACATCTAAGCTCTCATGACGTCTGTGTATAGGTGGTGTTTACTGAGCACTGATCTGAGCTGGCATCACCGTACTAGGTCCTCGTCACAATCCCACGAGGCAGTTCCTTTGATTTTCCCCATTTTTATGATGATAAAGTGAGCACTGGAGGGTTTAAGTCTTTTTCTCGGGGTCCTAGAGTTAGCAATAAGCATCAACGCTTGGGTCTGAACCCAGGCAAACAGGAAGCAGCCAACATTGCCAGGAACTGGCCGAGCCAGCAATTCAGTCCAGTCATTTTCAACCCGACTTCTCAGCTACGGTGGAGGACATTTAATGAAATGAAGTCCAAACCAGAAACCATGTAATGTGACTTGGAAATATTTTTAACTCAAAGGAGGTGTGGGGCAGGGTTTTCTGAACGCCTGAGGAGTTGCTGCTTTCTTTACAAGTCTACCTTCTGCTGCTCAAAATAGATAATTGCACAATATCCCAGCTTGTCAAGTGAAGGCTTGCTTCCCCTGCTGGTTAGGCTTTGAATCAGACAGCAGTACCTGTTCCAAAGGATCTACAATTCCCAGAAACCAAATGATATTGTAAAACCCGTATCTGAATAGATTTCGTGGATGCCAACCAAAGACTCCTTCGCTAGCGGTCTAGACCCATCAGGAGCTTGGCTGGAAAAAGCCATTCTCAGATGCTCTCAGAACCTGTGTGGTTCAGTGCCGCTATGGCACCAGGTCCAGCATGGCCCGGAGTCCAGCGTCTGCGCAAAGAATGCAGAGCTGCTGGGCCTGCAGACAGGCTCACCCAGTCCCTCCCGGTGGAGAGCCCTTCAGCATCACAAATTCCCTTACAAGACCTCGAGGATAAATACAGCGCACATAAAAAGAGCCGGTCTTCCCAGAGCGGTAAATGTAAAACCAAACGTGATGACTGCATTCTTTAATTGCCATTTTTCCTGATGCCCAGCAATAAAATGTATAGCCATCGAGCCGCAAGAAAGAAAATCACACTGAACATAAAATGGCCTAGATGGAATTTGTTATATCTTTATTTCCCCGCAAAATAAACATCTTTATATTCACAATATTTTGTTTCATATAACTACAACATTCCAGCACTAAAAACTGTTCTCTAATCTAATGATAAATAACCACAAGTCCAGGGAATAATTAAGTATACAAAAAAAGATCCAAGTCTGTGTTCACATCAGTAAAAGGATGGCAATTAGAGTAAGTGATAGCTATAATTACCCAGACATAACTATATTTCAGCAAATGAACAAACAGATAATTATTTCTGGGAACAGAGGTAGCATGCAGATACTGGAATTCAAGGGAAATCATTTCCTTGCAAATACCACTACTTCTGATTCAATTAAAACTTCAAGTTATTTTAAACCTTTATTTCCATCTTGTGCCTTTATTTGGAACGCACATTGACTATATACTGTGAATTATGAATCAGCACTGCCAATTGATTTGAATTATAATGCTCATGTATATATCATGAGCTCTACATGTATAATATTTGCTCAATTTTTATCGTGGGAAGAAGGAGAAATTTTCTGATTCTGCCCCTGCACAGGACTTAGCGGTTCCTATGAAATATGTAACTTTGTTGCAATCAGGAAATGTCTGCCTCAGTATCCCAGCATCCTGCCGGATATTTTAATACTCATGGGAGTCTTCAGGAACCCAGGAATTCATGGTGGTCACACAAGGAGACCAACAGAAACACGCCAGGCTCCTTTGAAAGACTGAAATCCCAACTGAAATAATTTTCCTCTTGTGTGTATAATTCTTGAGAATTTCAAGTGATCGTCAATGAACAATGACACAGAGCTAGCTTTATTTTAAAATCTGGTCTCTATAAGCATTTCTGGGATAACATATAACCCTCTGTTCTAGGGTTTGAACGTACACTATCTGTTACATACTGAAGTTTAGAAGCCTGGTATTCCTAAATATGTAATATTATATGATAAATTTTGGGCAACGTATTCTATAAAAATTTCCATTTGGTCTAGAGAGATTTTTGTGTGTTTGTTTGTTCCACAGATTTGGGGGGTTTGTTTTGATTTTTAGAGTAAGACTAGGAATTTTCTGTATTAAGTTTTCTAGGATATTTCCCAAGTCGTAGCTTTTGGCTTTGACTCAAGACTCAGACAAACTAAATATGTTCGTGAAGGGGTGTTTCTATTTTTTCCTCTCCTTATGGTAGGAAAAGCATCGCTCAAGGTGAGCTGGAGAAAATGTAGTAGAAGGGAATGTGCATATGGTCATCTTTCTTAAATATGTGTATTCAGTTTTGGCCATCCAATATATTCTAAATTCCCTCTTTGTTCAGTGGCTAGTCTTAAAAACTCCAAAACTGAGATCTTCTTACTAGATACACACAACCCCTGTGACATGCTCTTCCATCATACTCTCACTGACTATTGCTATCACTCAAATTCCATTTTCGTTATTTTAGGAATTTTTAATTTCAGTATACGGGTATCCAATGTTTTTGTTGTCCTTACCTTTTTTTTTTTTTTTTGCAAAAGGTTATCATCAGCGATTTCAGAAAGCAATGGTGTTAAAAGAAACATTTCCATCTCAATACACACACTCGTAAATCTGAACATTACACATGAACATGGAAAGTTTTACAAGATGCCTGTTTGAATCAAGTCGGAGTAATCGATCGTGAACACTCAGTGTGATTTTAAGGGTGGAAAATTGGGGGATAATTCTAATATGCCACAAAAGGGCTTGGTGGCTTTAAACCTTGGCAGTCCTGTCTGATGAGACGTGAGGAATCGCACACAATTCATGGCTGGCGGTAGACAAGGCAATCTGAGTTTGTTGACAGATATACGCTACGTGAGATTCCTGAGGGGAAACCAGACAGTTAAAACCGCACGTACAGTGTAACTCAAACCTTGTAAAAACAAAACCAGACATATTACATAAATGCACACATATATTTGTATTAAAAAACAGGATTTTTCACATGGCAGAATATCAGACATGCTTAGAGTATTTCTAGCTAATAGAATGAGTGGTAGCTTTTACTCATTCTTTATTCTTCCCTGTATTTTCCAAATGGCCACACAAAACATGCATAGCTTTTATAACCTGCGCAGAGTTAAAGCAGCCCATGAACAATTGCATCTTATTTGAGAGGCCGCTCAGGTCAGACAGGAGGGAACTCAGGGAGGTGGATACTGCAGGACCCGGGCGCCCGCACGGGCTTGTCTGTTTCCGGGGCAATAAATTCCTGGCAACTGCAGTTCCTTTGTCCAGAAATCTCTCCTGCTGGCGTAAAAATGCTCCGTCTTCCCAGTGTCATTTCCTTCCGTTGCACCGAAAAGCCTCTGTCTTATGAGCCTAATGCTCCTAATCATTACGTGCAATCCCTGCTCAGTATGATGGGGCAGCATTCGTAAACATGTTCGGATTTTTCTCTGTGTGTGATGAAAATAATCTTTTTTTTTTTCTGGTGCCACCAGAACATTCCCACATCACCCTGAGGACCTGAATGCTGAGCCTGAACAAACCCTGATCTAATCTGCTATCCACCTCCAGACCCCTCCCAAGTACAGCCAGCCCTGTGATGAACGTTGCCTGGCTAGTTCTCATCCTGGATCCATTTGCCCCCTCCTGCTGCGTAGGTCAGCAATGAACGTCTTTGGGTGAGCATGTGTTCAGATGAAAAACTACCTCCCCATTCTTCCTTGGACCTGGAGGGAAGCCAGAGACGGGACGACGAAGCCGGAATCTCTGACGCTCACGGAGGTCCTGGGCCCTGGACCTCTGACCTCCATTCGGAAATCTGCCTCCCTCTTTCTCTCCCATTTTTTTCTTTTCTTGAGGAATTGCAATGACCCTTCAGGCCAAGAGATGGAACACTGTCAGCCACCCAGGAGCTCCCAACAGCCTTTCTCCCAATCTCTGTTGGCTCTTTCTCCTCTGGGTAAAACCACTGCCCTAAGTGTTGTGGAAACCCCTCCATAGACCCCACTGTAATTTCATAGAGTGTGTCACAGGGTCACATGGCAGCTCTAATTTGCATCTAATTATCAATGACGTTGGAGTTTATTAAAAATATTTGTGTGTGTATTCACTTCTCCTTTCTAATTCTCTATCCAATGGTTTTTGTCTGCTTTTATTTTAAGTAAACCCTGAACATGACCCTTTATCGGTTAAATGCGTTAAAAACGAGTTCTCCTGCTGCGTACACATTTTCCCCTTGTGGTTGGCACCCTTATGTCCTGTTAGCTTGTCTAAGAAGTCCTTTCTTCTCCCATCGCTGAGGGTGAAAAATTATTATTCTGTATTTTCTTCTACACATTTTATTTTACATTGGACATTTAGACCTACAACCTGTGAGGAACGTTTTGCGTGTGGCCCAAGGTAGGGGTCAGGCTGCATTTCTGTCCCTCACGTGGACAGCAGTTGATCGTCCCTTCCCCGGCGTCCCACGGTGCCGGTCCTGCCGTCACTAAGTGGCTGTTGATGGCAGCTGGGAGAGTGCTCTGTTTATGTATTTATTTTCCCCTTCCTCTTCATTTCTTTTCTCCACGAGAGTTTGTGTAACAGCGGAATTATTTCATCCTTAGAATTTTGACAGAACTTACCAGAAAAGCCATTTGGGCCTCGGGCTTTCCTTGTAGGAAGGGTTCCATGTACAAATTCAACGACTGAACGTTTACACTACCGGCTAGCCATACTCCGGCTTTTCTCCATTTTGGTAACTTGCCAATTTTTGTTTTTTGAGAAACGGCTTCATCTCAATGAACAAATTTATTCTGGCGTGAAACTGTTCAAAATACAATGAACGGTCATTTTTAATTTCTGCCCGATTTCTGGCGGGTCCCCCTTGTCACTCAGAGATGGCGTTGTGTCCACTTCATTTCTCTGTCACCTTTGAAAGAGAATTCTCAGTTTTGTTAATGTTTCAAAGATTGCTTAAAGGTTTACCCTTCGGCTGTGTTGCTTGTCTTATGTCTCAGTAACTTAGGTTCTCCCCTCTCCTGAATCTATCCATTTCTTACAGACGCAATTTATAACCTCCCCACGGACGAGAACTGTTGTTTTCAATATCTGTGTTTTTAATATCTTCCCCTTTTCTACCGATTCGCTTTTAAACTTTCAGCATCCTCATGTTTTTCAGAAGTTTCAGACTTTAAAATATTATACTCATCAATTAATCTTTTATGTGAACTTACACTAAGAAGCTTCTAAATTTAACGGAATTCAATTTAATTATTTTCAAATGTGCTTTTAGGCTTGCCATCTGAGAGCTTTCTATTTGTCTTACTTCCAGATATTCCCAGTTTACCCCTTTTGCTCTCTTCTGCGTTGATTGACTTCTTATGATTCTATTTTACTCTGCTAATTTGGAAATTATATACCCCATTACTATTCTTTCAGTGGTTGCCTTTGAAATTATAACCTGCTAACTTGATTTATCAATGTATAATATTAAATATTGTTTTGACCCCCTCCTGCCTTCACTTACATTTTTATTGTTGATTTTTCCTTCTTTTACCTCTGAGCATTCTGGGTCTGCCCATGTTTAATTCTTTCAGGGTTTTTTCCCCTAAAAATTTCCTTAACTCCTATTCATTCCTTCGAAAGTTTTTTATTGTCTATAAAATTCTAGGTTGGTAGTTCTTATTTGAGCATGCTAAATGTGTGATTCCATTGTCTTTAGACTTCAACTGCTTCTTTAAAGGTAATTTGTCTTTTTTTTTTTTAACCTCTGGTTGCGTTTAAGATTCACGCTTAGTTACCCAGTGCTTCAGTGCAATGTGCCTAGTTTTCTCTTTATTTATTCTGCTCAGGCTTTTTTTCTTTTTTAAACAAAAGTCACATTTACAGACAGAAAGATGCACCTTTATTATACGTACCTGTCTATAAATTTATAGGAACACATGCACCCTTGTTTGTCGACAGCGCCACATGCCCCTCTGCAGCAGTCTGTGTCCCCCTCACATTCATGTGCTGACGCCCTAACCCTCAGGCTGACGGTTTGAGGAAGGGGGACCTTGGGAGGGGGTTCTGTCATGTGAGCAGAGCACCCACAAATGAGATTAGTGCCCTTATAAAAGGGACCCCAGAGAGCTAGCTGGCTCCTTCCCCACGAGGACAAGCAAGAAGCTGGCGACCTGCGGCCTGGAAGAGCGCTTCCCTCCGGGCCGGCACCTGACCGTGGACCCCAGCCTCCAGAACTGTGACTCGTAAATCACCGCCCTTTATCAGCCGCCCAGCCTGCGATGTCCGTCACCGGGCCCAGCCCCTGCCACTACACGCAGCCTCTGGCCGCCACTCGGCTGTCGCTGTCCCTCGGTATTGCCTTTTCCAAAATGGCATCTACACGGAATCGCACTTGCAGTCTTTGGATTCTAGCTTTTTTCACTTGGTGCACTGCGCTTGCGGGTCGCCCATTCTGTCCTGTGTAATAGCGGTTCATCATGTTTTCTTGCAAAGTTGAACCCTGCCCCGGTCAGCCTGTGAACTGGCCCCCGATGGACCCACCTGGAGGCACTCACACCTCATGTCACCCCCTCCCACGAGACGCTGGGACGCGGGATCCGAATCTGACAAGCAGGATGTGGCAGGAGTGCTGGTGTCCCCGCGTCCCCCGAAAGCAGGCTGTGCGGGAGCGTGGCTTCGTCTCGGGCGCCGTCCATGGACTCCTCGCTCCGGGGGAAGCCAGCTGCCCTGCTGCGAGGCCCCCGGTGTGCAGAAGCCCGTGTGAGTGATCTTGAAACTGGGCCAGCTCTCCAACCAGCCTCAAGATGACATCATTTTGGCTGACGGCTGACTGCTTCCTCACCAGGGAACCAAAAGTCACTCATTCAGCCGCACCCACCCAGACTCTCCTTGACCCACAGAAACCACAAGACAGCAGCCTCTGAGTTCGGGGCAAGGGGCAGTTCCTACAGAGCAATAAGGTGCAGCCACCAGCTGGAGGGGCTTCGTTTGTTTCCAGTTCTAAGTGATGGCGACAAAGACGGGAGACACACTTGCCCGCAGGTGCCCGTGGCATCGCTTTGATTTCTCTTCGGTAAACACCCGGAAGCGGCCGCTGGGTCGTCTGGAAAGTGCACATCGAGCTTTGCAGGAAAACCGCCAACCCAGACCTGCTTCTCCATGCTCTCATCCAGGCTGGAAAATTCTCTCATGTCCCTCAGCAGGTCCCGTCTCTCGTCGCCGGGTCCTCCCTTCTCTCCCCGGATCCCCAGGAGCCTCCTCACCACGCCCGTCAGGCCTCCAAGCCATTTTCTGGCATTTCCATTCCTCTCTTTTGCTTCTTTGTGTTTCATTCGGGATATTTTCTGATTTATCTCCCACTTCCCTGGAATTTTTTTTAATAGCTGTGTCTAATAACTTTAGACTCGTCTCCTATTATCCTTAACTTTACGACTGTATTTTTCAATTTCAGAATTTCCATTTGACACGTTTTATGGGTTCCCATTTCTGCTGAGAGTCTCACCCTTTCATCTCCCTGGGCGTAGTAAACAGACTTATTTTAAAGCGCGTGCTTTTGAACGCCAACTCTTTGAGCCCCCTTGGATCCTCTGCCATGGACCGGTATTTCTTCTTGTCGCTTTTCATCTTATCTGGTGTCCTCACGCGCCTGGTTCTTTTTGATTATGGGTTGAACTCTGTATTTGAAGAGCAGTTTGCAAGAACATTCTGAAGCCTGGGATGCTGTTTCTGCCCTTTGGGATGGATGTATGCGCTCTTCTCCCCTGTACCTGCGGATTCCGTCAGTCCGGGGGACCCTCAGCCCGGCCCCAGAGAATGAGGTGGTTCCCAGCTGAGCTGTGGTTCCTGGTTGCTCTTCTGGCCTCACCCTCTGACTCTGGCAGGTGCTAGACTCAGCCTGTCCCACAATCCTAGGAGGCACAGCCCAGCTTCGCAGCTGCCTCCTGTGGACTGAGTGAGATGCCCAGTGCCTTCGGAGAAAAGCCAGAACATAGGCCTTTTGGCTTGGCCTTCACTGCCCTCCACGCCCACCCCCAGTGCCTTCAAGAACAGACTGTCTGTTAGAGAACAAACCTATGGTTACCGGGGGAAAGGGGAGGGTGGAGGGAGAGACTGGGAGTTCAGGGTTAGCAGATACACACTACTGTACATAAAATAGGTAAACAACAAGGACCTACTGTACAGCAAAGGGAACTATATTCAATACCTTCTAATAACCTATCATGGAAAAGAACGTGTATAACTGAGTCACTGTGCTGTACACCCGAAACTAACACACTTGTAAATCAACTGTACTTCAATTAAAACAAGATTTGATGGTAAAGTTAAATATGTGTGACAAAATATTGAGAGACAAAATATTGTGACATCATATAAGACATCAAATATTCAATATAGAAACAGAAACATGCACGTGGAATAGAGAGAAAGCACACAATAAAGTTGCTGCTGTAACAGCTCTTAGCTCTGGGTGGTGGGATGTGAGGTCTGACAGCTTTTAAGATGTGCTAAATGTTCTACGATAAGTATGTGTCATTTTTAAAATCACAAAAATAACACTGAAAAACAAAATCTCCTGGCATGCCAGAAAAAAAAATGAACACCATATTGTATACTTGGAAGGGGCTAAGAGAGTAGAACTTAAATGTCCTCACCACACACACAGACACACACACACACACACACACACACACACACACACAGGGTAGCTGTGTGAGATGATGGATGTGTTAACTAAACTTATCTTGGTGATCGTTTGCCAAATACACATGTATCAAATCATCATGTTGTAGCCCTTACACTACCCAATGTTATATGTCAATTATATTTCAATAAAATGGGGGAAATTTTTTTTAAATGAAATAAAATAAAAGATAAGGTTGGTCTGAATTTTGCATTCAGACAATACTAGAAGCCCTGGGTTTCTTCAGTGTGGGAGAAATAGCTTTTTATTTAAGCCACTATTGACAGGTTTTGGACACACGTGGTCAAGAAGCCAATTTCTACACAAGTTCACCGGTGCACTCACATTAAATACTTAAAGCCAGTCTGGCATTTACCATTCCTTCAATATTACTTTTCTTCACACATTTTAGGTAGGAAAAGAAAAAGATAATTTTTCCTTAAAAATACCATTAGAACATCCATTTCCTCCTCCTGCTCAGTACAAGACTCATTCTCTACTGGTTTCCACAGACCAAATACTCCAGAAAAATCTCTGAAAAGTCAGCTAGTAACGAACGCAATTTTAATTCTTTAAGTTAAAAATAAGAAGTTGACAATATACCTCATGGTGATATCTCATGTTCTAAACCAATCCCCAGTGTTTACGGCTGCTTCATTCTTACGTCAAAAAGCTCAGTCTTCCTAGGCAGTTGGCACAGCTTAACGCTTGTACCTACTCGCTTCTGAGTTTGAAGGAGTGCCTACCATTTGAGAAAGGATTCCCATTTTCAGCGGTGTTGGCACTGGAGAGTGAATTAGATAACTGGATTCCGGGGTTATTCGCGTTTCCATCTTGGGTCTCTGATGCAGCGTCTGGTGTACCAAGATCATCTCGGCTCGTGAGGTTCATGTTAGTTTCAAAACCTGAAATACAAGGCAGAAAAAAACACTATTCTTCTCTGATAAAATGTACTGAATAAGTTAATTCAAAGACTAGAAGGAAGTCATACAACATTAGTTGCATTTGAAACAGTAAATAAATAATCATCCTTAATCAAGTGTATGGCCTACAGAACATTCACCAAATTTCGCCACAACGCTGTTAAACGTAATGGGATATGTGAGATGACAATGATGAATTTCCTGATCTGTTATTTTCAAGCATATCTATACAGAATTCTTGATGTCCTCGGTCTAAGAACTGGTCATTAGAGAACCGTCTACCTTGAGAAGGCTATTTCCTCCAAGAAGCATAGCGCTATATTCATGTTTCAGAAGCTTTCTGAGTGTTTAAATTAAGTCAAGCTGAAGCCACCTTATGGTTTTGAAAAGATAAATGTATTTTCAACATTATTACAAAATTTGTTACTGTCTGCTCAGGAGCACTAAACTTCAAAGCCCCACTTCTGGCTGCTGCGCAGTGACAGCACTCGCTAAGCGTCTGGTGCACATCCCACGTTGAGTTCTCCGAGGCGCAGGGACACAGAAGCCGCTGTCAAACTAGGCTGAAGAGCCAAAAGAAGGAGGTCCACCCGACTGGGGGATTTTTGTTCAACGCCAGGGACACGGTGCAGCTCCTGCCCCTGGTGGCGGGTGCACAGTAGATCTGCCCGGCTCTGGCTTAGGTTTTCTCAAGTTTTAGGTTAACATATTATTCAAAAAGGATAATAAGCAGAATATTCTGGATTCCACTTTCACGGGGCAGAACGGTTTCCCTCCCGTGGTCCCGAGGGCGGGAAGCAGGGGGAAGGCGGCGGCCGGCCAGCCCTTCAGAGCCCGACTCCGGGGTGGACCCTCCTCTCCTTCCTGGATGCCCCCCACCCCGGCCCTTGAGGCCTGCGCCCGCACAGCGCTCAGGCCGCGAGCCTGTCCCTAGGTGCTGCACGGGGACTCAGGTCTCGGGGCTGGGGACCTGCCCTCGCTCCGCCCAGGGGACCCGACCAGCGCAGCCCCCGCGGGGCGGCGGCGGTGTTAGACGAGAGCGCGGGCGCCCAGACCTGCAGGGGGGCTGGGGCTGGGGCTGGGGTGGGGGGGCTGGGGAGGGGGACGGGGGCTGAGGCAACGCCAGCAGGGCGCTGACGCCCGGCAGAAGGGTTCCCACGTGCACCAGCCGGGAGACGCCGGAGCTCCTGACGCCTCGCACTTAAAACCCGGTGGAAAAGCCATGGCCCCGCCCGCGGCGAACAGGGGCCCTCGCGAGGCGCCCGCGGGACCCGCCGGCCGGGCCAGCTCTGCTCAGCCTCTCTCCTTCTGACCGTCTGAAAATGAGGGACGCAGCTTCGGCTTTAAAGCTGTGTCGAGACCCAGACGTTCACCTGCTTTTACTTCTCTTTGAGCTATTTTTTTTCACTCTTCAATTCAGGTGTTCACTGAGTGCTGGCTCTGGGCCAGACACCCTCGGGGGGCTGCAGGGACAGGGAGCTTGGGACGCCCCTCCCAGGACGTGAGTGACGACGGACAAGCGGACAAGGGGACTAAGGAGCAGGTGGCGGGCAGTGGTGGTCTCCCAGTGCGGGGGAGCTGCCCAGGCGGCCCAGGGAAACCTCCCTGGGGTCTTGTCTAGGCTCAGAGGGGCAGCGGAAGCAGCAGCTGTGCGGACAGACAGCCTCCCCGCCCCCAGAGCAGGGAAGAGCTCCCCTTTCCCAGGGAACCGGGCAGAAGCACGCTTTCCAGAGGCGCGGGGCGCAGGGGCGGGTGAGAAGGCCGCAGGCGGATCCCCGGAGGCCCCCGCAGGCAGCAGCTGAGGTTTCCTTCCAGCGCGATGGTCGGTTCTGGGGGGAGGGGAGCAGGGAGCAGCGCCTGGGGAACAGGGACGCCCTCTTACACCTGTCAGTACAGGACTCAGAACTCAGAGGCGCTCTGGGGGCTCCTGGTACGAACACGTGACGCAAGCTTCCTTCATAACTGATTTCTATCTCATAAACAATGGATGTATTTAAATTACAGTCAAGGAGGAAGGAACAGCTCAAGTGGCAGAGCGCAGGCTTAGCACGCACGCGGTCCTGGGTTTAATCCCCACTGCTGCCTCCAAAAACAAACGAATAAATAAACCTAATTACCTCCTCCAAAAAGGTAAAAATTAAACTATATGCAAAACCTCCATTTCTACTCTTAAAGTTTAATTTTTTTCATATTTCCAATCAGCAGGTTAAACTGTAGCCAAGAAATGTTTTAAAAATTGATCACGAGTTAGGCTGTGATGCTTCTGTGATCCACTAAAACTTTCCTTATGTTTTTATCTTAAAAGCACACGTCTGTCCATCCAAGGAATGCTCTGGTGGGAATTAGGCAGTGAGCCCTTCCGAACCTAAGATGTGAGAACGAACGGTCAACCTGATGAGGCTCCTCCCCGTTGTTCTCACAGCATTGCCAGTCCCCTGCCACACCTGGGGCTTGACGCTCACCTTCAGTACAGTTCTGAGCAGCTGCCATTCTCTGGCCTATTTTCGAGATGAGGTCACTGAGGCCTGGGGTGGTAAACCTACCTGCAGACATTTCATAATCAGTCGGAGTTGCAGCCGGGCTTAGACCGAGGCCTGCAGGGCTCCGCCCACACTCCCGCCTCGGCGCGGGCCCCCCCTCAAAAGCCCTCCCTCCTTCTCCCACCTGCTGACTCCAGGACAGGGCAGCTTCTTTTCTGCTCCTTTCATTCATCACCAGTGCCCCGGTGGTAACGAACTGGGAGCCCCAGGTTGAAAATGGTACTCTAGCCACTGACACAGAGCGGGACATCGACCTCTCCACTTTGGGGTTATCCTTGTCCATGAGCATTACCCGAGGGTTCTTGATTACTTCATTCTGTGTCAGGCTCGGCTCGTAGGCACCCTTTTCCTCCAGGCCGAATCCACGTGCAAGACAGTCTGCGCCCCAGCTCACTAATTTCTCAGTTCAGCCACAATGAGGGTCAAAGGCAGAAACTCTCAACCGTCTTGATTTTGCTGCAGTGCTGGCTGTGTGCAGGAACGGTTCCTCTGCTTACAGGCACACCTGCTCCTCTGCTTAAGCACAGGAGGAGACACATCAGGAACAAACCGAGAGGACTCTGGCATTCAGTGCAAAGAAGTCTCAGCTACAGCAGCGCAGCTGTGAGACGGATCCTTCACGGGAAATTAAAAACCGGATAACACAGAGCAAATGAAGTCATCGTAGTTGTTCACGTTTCCAGGCAGGGGTCAGCAGGGTCTTGAGGGTGAAGAAAAGGCACACCAAAAGAACATATTTGAGATTCTCACCGAATCTAAGCAAACAAGTGGGGGAGTGAGTGCTGTCAACCCCTCACAGTGAGCCTTTTTGCATCTCTGCATCTTGTGAAATCAGCGGTTTGTGTAGTTCCGAGGCAGCCCTCCCGTCGGGCACATCGTGACACGAGCTGACTGCAAGAGCTGCGGTATTTTCTTCCAGCCTGTGAACCGGGGCTCCCGGGGACCCGTCTGGGGCTGTTCTCACAGGTACGGGAAAGATGAGTCACTCAGGGATCTGGCTCAAAGACGAAGTCTTGGCCTTCACGTTAGGATGTGATTACTGAGCACAAGCAGGTAAGCAAGGCACATTTAAGCTGAGTATTAATCGAGTGAGAGAATTCTAGCAAATCTCTACATGTGAGTACAGGAAAAAAAAAAAAAGAAGAATTCAGTGGTCCAGGGCTGGCTTCTGGATAACTGAAGTGTCACACGGGGTAGTTAGATCTTTTGAAAACTGTGGTTTTCAACAGGAAATGCTACTGCCCCCCTCAAGCCCCTGGGGACACTGGACAACGTCTGGCGACATTTTTGGTTGTCACCCTGGGGGAGGTGGGTGCTACCAGCATCCAGTGGGTAGAGGTCAGGGATTCTGCAAACCCCTTACGATGCACAGGACAGGCCCCCACGAGGACTCGTCCCCGGGGTGTCCGTGGGGCCAAGGTTGACAAACCCTGTTCTAAGCTAAGTCAGATCATGCCATTTGCCACTCATGTCTCTGCACTAGTTTCTTATTTTGTTCAGGTTCAGATGCAAAAGCTTCCTGAGGCTGAGAGATCCCCCCATGAATGCACTGCCTGCTGGTCCTGAACCTCATTTCCAACAACCCTCTTGCCACCTGCCCCGCCAGCCCCACCAGCCCCACTGGCTTCTCGGCCTCCCTTCACTCAGCCCCTCACCCTCCAGGCAGAGAGCGCGGGGCTCTGCTCCAATCACCCTGAGCAGAAAGGCCCTCCAGCCCTTTTGAGACGACAGCGCCTTTCTCCCGCCCCCGTCAATTTCTGTTCCCACAACCTGCTCTAGTTTTGCGCAAAGTCCTCACCAATGGCACATCCCATTTCCATTGTTTGTTTATTTCCCCTCTCCTCCCTCTAGAAACATGTCAGCACGAGCTCAGATGTGATACTGGTGCCTTCAAGGGTGCCTGCACACAGTAGGAGCTCAACAAACATTTGATGGAAAAAGAGAATAATGAATAACAAACAAATTAATACAACAGCCTTGCATAAAAAATCATTTCGTAAGAGAAAGCACACTTTCTGTAACTGCAGAAGAGTGGACAAGTTTATGAACCAAACAGATCATGTGAATTATGATACAGAAGTCATACATCACAGTACTCATTTGTCCCCACTCACATAAGATTATTGGAAACGAATAAAAGGATTTCCACTGTTAGTAACACACCTTTGAGTTCTAATCCCTATTTAAAATTAGAAGGTACGGAAAACGTCACAGTGTGTGAGTACGCATTTTACTTATTCGAAGGGCAGAGCTGTTTGCTTTCTACCTAAGGGCGTTAACTTGCAGCGGATGCAACAGGCAAAATATAAAAGCAACCCAAGTGCTCGCGGACGGGTGACTGGATGAAGAAGATGCAGTGTGTGTGTGTGTGTATATATATATATGTATATATACACACACACACACACATACACACACAGTGGAATATTACTCAGCTGTGCAAAGAATGAAGCCTTGTCATCTGGGGCAGCAGGGATGGACCTAGAAGGTATTTATTATGTTAAGTGAAATGAGTCAGGCAGAGAAAGACAAATACTGTATGATTTCACTTATGTGTGGAATTTAAAAAAACAACACAAGTGACCACACATAGCCAAACAGAAACAGAGTCATAGATTTAGAGAATGGACAGGTGGTTGCCAGAGGGGAGGGTGGCGGGGGGACGCGGGAACCAGGTGAGGGCACCTGAGGGGTAGAAACTTCCAGGTACAAAATAAATGAGCCACTCGCAGGTATGGGACGCCAGGGTGGGGAATACAGGCCACAGTAATGCGATGTCTTCCAGAAACAGAAGCAAAGGGCAGAGCTGTCTGCCGTCCACCTAAGAGTGCTGCCTGCAGGTACTGGACATCTGTCCCTGACGGATGGCGGCACGCTGGGTATTTCCACTATGTTCCCACCATGACCACCGATGATTCTTTCAGGACCGTCCTACCAACACACAAGGTCCACACGGTCACTCCGCAAAGAATCTCACTCCCCATGGTTTTGCAATGTCTAACGTCAGGACACTAGAGGCAGTTTGGTCAGCGTTGACTCTGGGATCTCGGTGCCTAGAGACAGTCAGAGGCAGGGTGACCACAAGTCTACAGTGGGGGCTCCAGACCACCCCACTTGCAAGGGCCAGTGACAATCAGTCAAACGCCCACGTGAACATCTCCGGACCTGTCTGCTTTCTCTGACCAACCTTCTACAGCAACGCGGCTGCAGCGATAGATTTGTCACTTATTCTCTTTTCCTTTCAACAGACATTTGTGGAGCATCTGGTACGTGCAGGTCCTGTTCAAGGCACAGCACAATGAGTCCTTGGCTGTATTTCCTCATTTTAAGTTAATGTCCACTTTGCTCCCTAAATTTTTGTCCTCTTTATTCTTTCCCTTAAAAAAGGCCCTCCTCTGCCAATGGGACAAATTTCAACTTCTTGAAAATAGAGAACGCAGAACCTGTCCCGGGCACAGAGCGCTGGGCGGCGATGCGTCAGCTCAGATCCTGCGCCCCGGGTTTACTCTGGGGCACAGCAAGTGTCCCAGGCTTGCACATACATACATATGTTCGTTTTCATATTTTTTTCATTAAAGGTTATTACAAGATATTGAACATAGTTCCCTGTGCTGTACAAAAGAAACCTTTTTTAAAAATCTATTTTTATAGCTAGTGGCTAACATTTGCAAGTCTTGAGCTCCCAAATTTATCCCCTCCCGCCCCCTTTCCCCAGCAACTATCACAGTGCTGGCTGTGTCTGCGGGTCTGTTTCTGTTCAGTCTTTTGAGGCGTGTTGCTGCTTGACACGGGTCCTGGGGCAATGTCCTGGCGGGAAAGGCCGACTCCATGCTGCCCGCAGGACCGCAGTGGCCGCTTCCCTGGACATGAGAGGAATGAATATGCTCATGATGGGGGCTGCGTTGAGGAGAGGAAAGAAGACAGGGTTTTGTTGAGGGAAAGCAGAGGGGAGACAGAGGCTAAGAAGAGGTAGGTCTCTTGGGGAAGGAAAGCGCAGATTCTTCAGCGGGGGAGAGAAGCGTCTTTCTCGGGGCGGGGAAGACCCCTTGAGTAAGTCTGGGGGTTAGAGAAACACGCGCTGCAGTGAGCGACTCAGAGGCGAACTCACTCCCAGTCGACGTCCAGAAGACAGCGGCACAGTGGCCTCCCTCCCTGGGAAGCACTGAGATGGCCCTGAGTTGGTGGCCACTCTGGGGAGCTGATGGCGACCCAGAAGCCAACCACGTTCCTCCTCCAAACTGGGAGATTTCTCCAGGGCTTGGACACGTGTCTGTTAAGTCTGACACAATTCAAATTGCATACGAAGATGCAGCCGAGAGCTTTTAGAAAGATACGCCTCAAAGAACTGGCTCCTCAGATGCTCCCATCTGAGAGGGGCGACAAGACACGTAAAGGACAGGGATGCACGGAAGCACAGATGGCTGGACAACCACCTCAGGGGTGCAGGAATGAGCAACCTAGACCAGCCACTGCAGGAGTTCCATCTTACTCGGCTGAATTAATGCTTGCTGGGTTTTTGTGTTAAAGCCTTTGACACATAAATTGCTAACACGTGTGGGAGTGACACCCAGGGTGCATCCTAACAGGTGCCCCTTCTCAAGCATCTGAGTGGTGACTCGACAGAAAAGGTGACCCAGCTCAAAAGTGGTCACCTCCTCGGCCCCTTCAGGGCAAACGTGGAGGCAACAGCGGACCAGAGGCTGAAAGGACAGTCATGCAAATGCCCAGGGGTCCACAGGCGAGACGGGCTGCGGCGGCTGGGGGAGCCCCACTGTGTGGGCAGTGGGAGAAAACCCTGGGTTTGGAGGCATGGACAGAATGTGGAGAGGAGGAGGGAGAAGGAAGCAGGAAGCAGGAAGCAGGAACCTTGAGCAGCAGAGTCAGGACCTCACGGGCTCTGCCCTCTCCCTGCCCTGGGAAGTAGGGGATGAGCCGCCGGGAGCTCGGCAGCATCACCGAGTGGGTTCCGGCGAGGATTCTGGGCGAGGGTGTGGTGGGAGGGAGGCTGGATTTGTAAAGGGCTATTCATCCAGCCCCAAAAGCGTACCGCTGACGAGCTTCGAGGAGAGGTTAGAAATGGAAAAGCAGTGAGAATTTAGACTCAGGCAGTGGCAGGAGGAAGGGAAGTTGGGGGTTCACCGAGCTGTGGTTCCTTCGGGCCGAGGGATGGGAATGAGTCAGGACTAGGCAGGGGCCTGGTGATCAGGACGAGGGTGGAGCCCTGGATGTGGTCTTTGAAGTGACAGCCACCTACCCACAGGGCAAACCGAGTGGCGATTATTTGAACAAGAGCGTTACTAGGACTGAAAAAAAAATCTAAAAATCCTTCGGTAGGGAGGATTGCTTCCAGGAAAAGCAACATTCCTCCGAGTAAGGAGCCAGAAGGCAGAGTACAGGGGGTTGTGGGTGCAAAAGGGCAGGTGCGGGCTTGGGGGAGAGCACCTGGGCAGGGATGAGGGTCAGCGATCAGCAGAAGGAAGGGCTTCTTGTAGCAGAGGGAGGCTGATGGCACCAAATGCCACAGAAAGGTCAAGAGGAATGAGGAAGGAACGGGCCCTGGAGGGTTTCTTTAAGAAGAATGTTTAAAGACATCATTTCAGCCTCAGTTACCTTAACCTGAGATGGTTTGAGAGTGTATTTTGGAAACATACGAGATTAGGATCCAGGTTTCAGTAACACAGGAGAAAAACAAACTATAGCTGTTTGACTGATTTAATGCTGAGTGAGAGTGTGATGCAAGGCATAAAAAAATGTGAAAATACATTTTAAACTCATTACGTGTGCTGGCTGTAATTCATCCTGCAAGTCTATAGGAAAATTCCTCTGCAGAAAAGCTACTGCGGGGAGGGGCGTGCTTGTGTTTCCCTCTCTGGCATTAAGGAAAAGTACAAAGGCTGCGAGAGGAGCCGGGCATGGTCCTGCCACTTCTCACACCCTTGTTTTTAAAATTTAGAAGCTGCAGCTAGACTCTGCCGACAGACACACACAGACAGGTGGCTAGGACCTCTCCGACCCAAATCGGCACCTAGTTTGTGTTAAACCAAACTCACCCTGTGTTACAAGAACAACGCATGTCAAATCTCTGATTTCTCCGGAATCTTTTATCATTGCCCGTGAGGAAGAAACACACACAAGGACCTAGGGCCACTCCCCAGCACCTTGCACGCTGCTGTCACAGGCTTCTGAGAAGGAAGTTTGACTTTTTTCTTATACAGAAGAGCAGGACCAAACATTTGGCACACTGCCTCAGAGAAAGACAGATGTCAATCATAAGATTCTCATCGACCCGGAGGCTGGTCCTACACTCAAACAAGAAGAGCGGAGTCACGCGTGGGGTCGCGCATCGAGATGTAAGCTGCCCGCGGAGGGCACGTTACCCAAGGGAGACGCGTGCTAGGAGGGGCTTGGGTCTGGAACAGCGTGGTGGGGGGAGGAGGGTACAGCTCAGCGACAGAGCGCATGCCTAGCGTGCGGGAGGTCCTGGGTTCCAGCCCCAGCATCTCCACTAATTAATCAGTCAATCAATGAACATTGCAAGTCTGACCCGAAACCGGGCGAACCAGACTTTATCGTCCCTCTGCGAACAGCCCCAGAAATGCATCAAGAGAGGGCTTCAGTGTCACCAGTCCCGAGGAAACGGGCCGACACGAGGTTCCCTCACCACCACTCCTGGGACACGGCCGAGTCCCACAATGTGGTCATAATTCTGTAGGAACTGATTAGCCAAGAAATGGCAAAACACAACAGGGTGGAACTGGAAAGGCTGGGCAGGTTGAGAAAATGTCATCGCCGGCCCTGCTTCTTAGCAGGCTAGACCCCACCCCCACCCCAGCTTTCCTCTCTACTTCCTAAAATCCTCTTTGGAGTCAGCACCTTTGAGTGGCTCAGAACTGCTCCTGAGCTCGTGTCTGAAGCATCCTTTCCGCAGGAAGCCCCTCACTACGCATCCTCGGGGTTGAGCCGGGTGGGGTGGGAGTGCTCCCTTGCCCCTCCCCTCAGCGCCTGCCACCCCCTCCCCTGCCAAGTCTTCAGAGATGGTTTGTGCTAAAAACACCAACTGAAGCAGGAAATAGAGTGATATCTTCAACAACATATGTGCTGAGCAGGGCAAGAACGCACCATAGTAAAGCTAAAAAATGCCTGTCAGTATAAATAAGGTTTTTCACCCAAAAAGGCACAGAAAATTCTGTTGCGCCAGTTTCCTTTTCAGTTTGACGAGCCGGATCTTTGGGAGCCCACCTCTGCTGCCCCGGCCGCCATCAGGGAAAGCCCGTCGCCATTCTCTCCCCTGCAGCCTGCCCGCCCCAAAACAGCTGAACGTGCAGCATCCACACAGCAAGCCGGCCCGGAGAGCCGTTCCTCACGTCTCATCGCACGGGCCACGGTGTTTGCACAGCGGTTATTGTTACATTCCCCCGGTGCCCGTGGCCACGGGCACCCCAGCGTCCCAGGACCCAGCACCTGCACAGCGGCCCTGGCTCGGGAGGGCGGCTCCTCCCCTCCTTCCCCAGAAAGCACAGGCGGAGAGCACGGTGCTCCTGTCCTTCCATCGGGGGCTCCCGATGGTCAGGACGCTTGCAGGGTGTTGCCTGGATGGGCAGCTAGGGACAGCCCCAACCTGAAAAAGACCCCAGTAGGTGTCCCTGCGGCACTCCCATCAGCCTCTACATCCTCCCTCGGGGAAAACCAACAGCCCGGCCCAGATCCCTCTAGAACCAGGCGGCTTGTTCATTTATTTATTTATTTATGTGCTTATTTTCATGAGAATCGTGTTGACTTTGTTTTGGCTCTTGGTATTTAACCGCCGTTAGGTGGAGCTCAGAATGGGGCCCCTTTTGGATTTTTAATAGACGAACTGCTTTCAGGATAACCCCTTCAGCCCTTGAGAAAGATACAATCTACATCTGCCCCATTTCGGGGCACTGCCTTCTGTTTCTGTCACAACATGCTGTTCTGGGGGCTTCCGGGTGTCCCGTCGCCACCACGTGAGCCTCAGCACAAGCCGGGATTCGGCTGCATCTCTCACGTGTCCCGCGAGGCAGCCTCTGACTGCCGGCATTCATTTCACTGACGGCACTGCAGCGCGCTCAGGGACAACCAGGGAGGTCAGCGAAAGGCAAAAACCAGAAGGCAGTGGTGGGGGTCGAGTCTTGCTCAGAACTAATCACAAATGTGTCCGCCCTCAAATACCGCACAGCCCAGAGGGCAGAGGCCCAAGCCCACGGGGCCCTGGGAGCCTCTCCCTGTGTCAGCACCTAAGGGAGGGGACGGGTTGGGGGGCAGGACACTGGGGACCGCGGGGGCTCAGGACAGCAGCCATCTCAGCCTGGGGCAGGGGCGTCTCTGCAGGGTGACAACGTGTGGCGGGCCCCTGCCCCCCCGGGACAGCCCCTGCCCACGGTGGCTGGCTGCCAGCCCGCAGCGCCTTCCGTCACACATTGAAATGTCTCTGTAGACATGAGTTCTTGTCCGAAGCCTCCTCGAGCCGCGTGCCTCCTTCTCCGCTGGCTCCTGCGACTGGGTCCCTCCCTGGGCAGACTGGTTGGCGTTTCTAACTCCCTTGGCCTCCATCCCTACGTGCAGGTGACTGAGTCTCCCGGGAGCTGTCACAGCACGGATGCCAGTTACTCAGGATGGATGAGCCACTGGGACCCCGTGGGAAAGGGCTGACCGGGGTCTCCCGTGGGCCCGCCTTTCACCCCGGGCTGTAGGAGGAGACCCCCCGAGCCAGCCAGGAGATGGGGTCCCCTCCTTGAACGCCTGCAAGTAAGCGTTTCTCATTAACCATTTGTGAAGTATACATGTTTACATGCAAATGAACATAGAAGCGCCTCTCCACGCACCCTGGTGTCGCTCCCCCAAGCGTCACTTACTGATGGCATCTGCCCTGCTCTGAACCCTCCTCCTCACAGTCCTGATGCAGCTCACGCTGCCTCAGCCGGAGGGAGGGGTCTGCCTACAGTCTCGTCACCCCTCCATCTAAATCCTACCCTCCGGACCAGTGTTTCAAAGTCATATTTGGGAAATCAGTGTAGTGGGTCACAGTAAACATTTTAAAACGAAAGAGAGTTGCATGAATCGAATAAAAATGCAGTGTTTCACAGGCATTAAGGGTAGGCAGTGTTTGGAGAAACATGAATGGTGTCCTCACTCACTTCCTCCCTCGCTACCTGGTGCCTTGGATTTTCCATGTTTCCCTGCTGTGAGCGGCTTCCCAGCAGACCCTGTATTTCACTTTTAAAATCCATACAACTTATTACAATGCCCAGCGCAAAACAGACCCTCAATGCATTTTCTGAACAGATGAATGAAGCTCCCCTTTCTTATTAAATGACTTTTCCAAAACCTTTTGAAAACTTGAGGCAGGTAGCAAACAGCAACACACAATTCTACGGCGAGTTGAATCTCTTTGCCTGAGGTGAACCTCTGATGGTTTAAATTCTGAGAAGAACTGTATGTCTTGGCGGCCATGTCATAGAATGATTTTATTATCTAAAAAATGGACCGTCTTCCCTAAAATCATTACAGAGTTCCTAGGATGGATTCGATCCCTGCAGCAAGGGGAATGCTCTCTGATTGGCAGCTGGACCACATCCCTGAGTTTTCTAATGATCATCAGATTAAAAAGACATTTTTTTGATCCCTCCCCATCATCTAGAAGCATAGTGCCGCTGTCCCATGTCAGCATCCCAGCCTCCGTCCATCAGACGTGATTTCAAGCCTGAGTAAGTGAGCAGAGGAGACTCCCCCCGTGGCTGCAACGCCATCAGTGAAATGAATGCCAGCAATCAGAGTTTGACTGTCTTGTACGACACGTAAGTGATGCAGCCACATCTCAGTTTGTGCTGAGGTCTGCTTGGTGGAGACAGGGATGCCCAGAAGGCACCAGGACAGCATGTGAAGATGGGAGCAGACGACAGTGTCCCTGAAATGGAGCGAGTGCAGACTACATCTTTATAAAGGACTGAAGGAGTTATTCTTAAAGCAATTTATCTGTTAAAACTCCAAGAGGGGCCCCATTCCGAGCCACACATAGAAGTGGTTAAATACCAAGAGACAAAATAAAGTTAATACAATTCTCATGAAAAATTTTTGAAAATCACTCTTTTTGCACTACAGATCTGCCACTGAGCATCAGTCATTTACTTGAAAAAAAGATAAAGTGAACGGGGAGAAGTATTGTGGGGGTCACCCTATGTTAAACTAGTCCTTTGTGCTCTATATGCCACCCCCTCATCCTGCGTCTAAAACCAGCCTGGCCCCATCGGCTGGTGGCCTCACCTGAGAACTGGAATTAAGCAAAGGTAACTTCAGCGAACAAACGAACAAACGTGACTTCAGGAAGTCATTTAAGGGCTGCGAGTTTTACTTTGCTTTTCAGTGACATGCAAATGCCTGCAGAGGGGCAGTTTTCACCCATTGCTTTGCTCAAGTCTTCCGTCTCTTACCTCCTGGGTCTTTCCACATCAAAGAGAGTAATAAAACCCAGATCCAAACATGCCTGGGAATTTTTCCTGTGGGACCTCTGATGTACCCGTCAGTCCTTCCCTTCTTTAAGATGGACATTTGTGGGTTTTTTTTTTTTTTGGAAGAGTATATTTGATCATGAGCCGGAGTGGAGTTTGGGTGTGGAGTGGCTCTTCTGGAGGCTCTGCAGGACTCTGGGCGATGCACGGCCTCCCCGGGAACTGGCAAAGGGAGTGTTCCGCTGGAAACGCATGTCAGCGCACGTCCAGCTCGCACCTGCCTGGTCTGGGCCCTGCCTATTTCAGGACCTCATCATCTACGTGGGAGGAACCGAACCAGAGTGTTGTCTATTGTCCTGTTACAATTAACGTGTATTCACTGCACGTGAAATTGCGATGGCCCAGTAATTGCAAATGCACACTAAGTATGAAACTGCAGATTTTGAGGAGAAATCAAAAGAAGAAAGGAGAGAAAGCCAGGCTAAGAGAGGGTCTGAGAAGGTTTGCATACGGTGGGTGGGTGGGTAGGAGGGGGACTGCTGGCTCCTGGGATGGCGCACTGGGTACCGTGACCCCAAAGAGAGCTCACTCTCAGATGGTGTGGAGTTTTCTAGGCTAATCTGAGAATTAATCATAAAAAATGACTCAACTGGCATAAAGGACCTAAACACTCTTAGGTAATTAAGAAACAGGGTTTTTTCTTCCAGTGCTCATATGGAAGGAGAGAACAGGGTAGCAAGCCAGCCCATCTTTAGGAAAACATTCCACGCACCATGTCTCTTCCAAGCATTTCTTCACAAAAGGAAGGAAACCCCAGGACATTGTATTATGTGGCAAGAATGAGATGCAGATGGTCAGGAAGGTCTTTATTAACTTGCTTACGGAGCGTCTCCAGTGGCTTAGAGGATAAAGCCCTGGGTTTCTCTTCGGAGCCCCCAGTGGGAGTTTAATTCAGAATCTAGCAGAGAGACCCACCGTACACAATGGCCGCTTGCTTTAACGGCTTGACGGTATGAAAAATATTTCCTGGTTATGAAAAATAATCCGCTTCTGAAAAGACTGCCTTTTTCCCCCAGATTTCCAGGTACAATGGAGTCTCCTCCCACGGACGGGGCCTCGGAGAACAGCCCAGCTGCGCCGGCTCCCCAGCCTCCTTTGGCTCATCTCAAGATGAAGAACTATTTATGCAAGATGCGAGTCCCCGGGACGGCTGCGTGCTACCAGCTGCAGCTGCACGGCCAATGTGTTAAGGAAACTTCCCCAGACAACTCACACTATTCAGAGGGTAACGTTTTGATCAGTTGATCTAAATATTTAATTGTCACAACTCTCCACTTGGTTTTGCTTCTGGGTTTCCAAGAATAACGAGGTAGCAGGACCCAGTGGAGGTGCCCAGCTCAGGAGACCTGAAGAGCTGAAGATTCTCCCAGCAAACATGTGCTGCAGGGCTCTGAGTCGGGGCCCGACACTAATTTCTCATTCAGCCGTGTTTCTAAGTTCACTGTTATCTCTCTGCTTCCGCAACCACATAATTTAGAAAACCAGAAGCTGCCGTAGAGATGGACGAGGAGAGCTACGCTGGGTGTGTCCGCTCTCCCGCCCTGCTCCCGGCAGCTGCCGAGGACCACGGCTGACCACCCTGCGGCCCTCAGCACGGCTCCGGGGACGAGGTGAGGGTCGCTACACCTTTACCTTCCGGCTGGTCCTGAGCAGGCATCTGAGATGCCCCACGACCAGGACGGCCGCTCACATCCTGCAGAGTCAAATACTTCCTTCAGGAAAGGCGCTGGGTGGGCACTCTGCAAAGAATGCAACCTCCGTGAATGGCCGCTTCCCTGTAGGCAGGCGCTGTGCCCAGCAAGCCCTCACGGAGGCTGAGACAAAGGGAGACAGAAGGCCAGGAGCCGGTCTTTGAAGGTGAGGACGTACTCTGACGCAGCCTGTGTGCTGTGCGTCCCTGACCCAAAGCGGGTGCTTTGTGCGACAGGAGAGCGGAGAGGTTTTATAGAAAAGCGGCACTGAAAGAACCTCCTCTCAGGTGAAAACGGCCCTTGCATGTCCCTCAGGAGCATGCCCAGCAGCTGCATGTGGCTTTTTTTGAGTTTTCTGTGCCCTCGTCCCAGATCTCCCGGTGAGGAGTTCACGTTTACCTTCAGAAGGGAGTGACTTCCTGAGACAGGGCCTTTGCATCATTCCTACATTTTAATTGGTTTTTGTTTGTTTGTTTGTTTTTGGAGATGAAGAATGCTATAATAGGAAGAATCCAGGGTTTGGGAGAAAAGGGACGTGCTTGACTTCTGACCCTGGGAATGACTAGTTTCTGCGATTATGGGAAAGCCACCTAACCCCTCCGAGTCCCTGAGTGCTCATGAGTAAATGGGGAGGCTGACACCTGCTCCGCTGGTCTCGGAGACAGGACCCAGGGACAAGGGACGTCAGCACGCTGGCCGACAGGAAAGAGCCACTTACAAATGTCAGCTGTTCACAGAGTGCCGCGACCACGCGCTCCGTGGTGCTTCTGAGCACCTCCCGCTGTCGGAGGTCACACGCACGTACCTAGGACTGCTGCCCTCCGTTGGGTTTACCTTCGCCCTCTGGCTCCCGGCCGGCTCTGTAGGAGCGACCCCAGGGGTTAATGCTGAATGCTCGCAAGACAGAAGAGGAACGTGCGAGAGGATGCCGGGTCTTGCCGCCAAGTGTCCAGGTCGAAAACACACCTGGTCTGTGTCCATGCAGACCAGTAGCCCTCTCTGGTCTCATGCTCCCAGCTAAAAGGACCAGGTACCTTGAGCACACATTCAGGGGCAGGGCTCACCCCACATCAGCAACTCCGGCTGCCATATCTAACCCTTCCTTCTGCACCCGGGGAACTCCGTGCCCCACCATCCTCACGCATCACCTGTCCTGCTCGAGGTCGGCCCTGGCACCGGGCTCTCCTAGACTCCACAGTGGCAACGCACTCCTCCTCCCAGCCGCCGTCACCACCTGTGCCCGTCTGCTGCAGGGAAGGGCCCTGCACTCCACCCAGGTCGCCGACACTTTGTGAGCATCGGATGAAGCCTGTGAAGTCTCTCCCCAAACAAGGAACAAGCATAGCTCGAGGCCCCCAGGCCGCCTGGGGCTCAGCCACGGCCCCACGAATGGTTTGTGGCCCCCCAGGTAAAGCCGCTTCCTGCTAGACTGTCCCTCACTGAAATGGGGTGGACCCAGCTGTCCCCCGGTGTCTGTGAGAGGGCAGGGCACGCCGATTCTCTCTCTTCTTTGGTTCCCAGTAGCAAGCCCTGCACTCGCATTAAGTAGATACTTCTTGGATGACTGCGAGGGAGTCCGCTGTACAAGTTAATACAGGTCGCTGGTTGCACGATCTCCCCGTGTGAATTCCTGAGAGAAGGCGCTGTAAAGTGTGAGAAAAAAACCTCATGAACATTCACAACAAAGCATAGGTTCTTTTGTAAAAACGTCCAATTAACACAGAGGACCAAGAGCTTTGTGCTCCTAACGTAGGTCAGTTTGGCTGCTGATCAGCTTACGCCAGCGGAAAGCTCTCGTCCAAGTGCAGATGGCCTAAGTATTGTGTGTGCTGGACGTCTGGGGAAGCAGAGACGTGGCGAGGCACGGCTGCGATTTCCAAACTCAGATGCTGTCCGTCAGCGCGGAGGGGCCAGGACGTGGGTGAAGCAAGCCTTTTCTCACAGAGAGAGTGACTCTCCTTACGTCAAAGCTCAGATTCACTGACACACGGCGGAGGCGGGGGCCGGGGTGGGGGGAGCACCTTTCTCTGGCTCATCCTTGCCTGGCGTCCACTGAGTGACAAGCAGAGGACTTGCCCAAAGACCTGCTCATTCGGAAAATGAGGGAAATCTCGTGTTGATTTCAAACGGCTCCAGAACACGGAGGCATTCCTCACTCTCAGGGGAGGGAGATCTTCACGCGAGGCAGGAAAACACCCCACAACACATCAGTAAACTATGTGCCTGTCCGTCCACGCCCTCTATAATTTTCCTGAAGCCTCCGGCTACCGCCCTCCCCACAAATAAATCACCATGGAGAGAAAGCAAAGCGTGTGGGGAGTGAGAGGGGAAGGGCTCGGCACAGGATGCAGCGCCGGCGAGGCGGCACGAAGCCTCCGGGGCGGCAAGCCCTGCATCCCGCTATGGGATGTGGAGATTTGCCTACGGAGGACCGAGTTCTCAGGCTGCAATCTCATTAGACTGCATCACAGATTAAGTGAAGACACCGTCGAAACTTCTGTTTCAAACACCAGGAGCAGAGAGTGGCAGTTTACCGACACTATCCCTGAGCGGACCGTAGGTCTCCGCCTGTGATTCTGTGATATTGTGGTGATTCTGGAGCATCTTCTTGTAACTAAACAATGCATAAGTAATTGTGCTTAATTTGGCAGACAAACATCAAGACCTCATAAAATATTGATTTAAGATGCAACTATATGTCCGATGAAATGCTGACATTTCGTACTTAGCTCTGTTTGGATGCGATACTTAGAAATCCACATTTTTGTTGTTGTTGTTGTTGTGGGAAAGTGGTCTGCATGGCTGCCCACGGCCGGGGCTGTGCTCTGAGCCTCTTGAAGTCCCTGTGGGAGAGCTTGCCGGCCACTGTTGTTGCAGGGGAAGCTCACTCCTGAGAATTATTTTGTTTATATCATGAAAAACGATGTTCCAGTGTCCAGAGGCAGGCTTCCATCCTGAGCAGAAATCTCACATCCGTGAAGCTCAAACGGATTGATTGGTCTATGCTAATTACAGTGACTTAAGAATAAATATTTTATTTTTTAAAGGACTTCTATAATAAAATATTTATAAATATCTATTAATAAATTGATTTGACATTGGGACATACTTCAAAACAATCCGATGACGGCAGAGGGAACTGGGCAGGAGTGAAGACGAGACAGAATTGGCCCTAGAGAGAGTTCGTTAGTCTGTTCTCCTTACTTTTAAATGTGTTTGAAATTTTCCATAAAACCAACTTTAAAAAGAATTCTTTTTAAAGTAAATGGCTTTATGGAATCAAGTATCATACTGTAAAAAAATTCATTTATATAATACTCTGATTTAAAAACTCAGAACACTCTTATTTGGAATGTTAATGCAATAAAATAAAATGCTTGAAATTAGGAGTAATTTCCATTTGGCTTAAGTGGTTTTTTTTAAGTAAAAATGCCACAAGGGCTAGATTTATCAGATATATTTATAAGTCAAACTGCTTTTTTAAAGGTAGGTTTTCATCAAATGCATTTAATAAATACCTACTATATGCAAAGAAATATTGTGTGTACATATTTTGTTGTCAGTATGATTTTTAACTACCTCTGTACATCATATAAACTAAACACACACAGTATCAGAAAGTAATACAATACTGTCTTTTACAGAGTATTCTGCAAATCAAGCTCCTCCACTTTCTTCTCAGATTTCCGAGGTGGCCCGCATCTCTGTCAATGTCTGTGCATCCTGATCTTTTTCACTAGGTCCAGAATAACAGACTCATTTTATTTCTCCTTCCAGATAAACAACCAGCTGCCTCAGTGCCATTTGGAGCAATGGCACACCCTGGTGGCCCAAACAAGCCAATGACTCTCCCCCTTCATTTGAATTTGGTCTCATAATTTTTGAAACTGAGCAACTATCAATAATTAGCATAAGAACATCAATCATATTATAGAATCAGTTGAAAAACACTTTGTGAATGAACAGAATAAACAGAAAGGCATAGACAATTTTAACACTTAGTCGTTCTTACTTTTAAGGGCCAAGTGGCCCCCAGACAGTATTCCAAAATTGTATACATACACCCATGGGCTGTAAAAGACACATATGGCATTTTTGAGTTTGTGGAACACGTTCCACTGCATTCAAGTCAGGCTATGTCTCTCAAAGGAAAGAGACTTTGAGCAAGTTTAATCTCTGTGCCTTAGTTATCCCATCTGTCAAATGGGATACTAGCAGCAGACAGCGTTTAGTCTTGCGAGAATTAAGCAGGTTATTAAAATGATGCCTGGGGCAGAGCGGGCACTTCTGTGACTTGCTGCTGTATGACTTGTCTCAGGTTACAGACACACCTACCACCTGCACAATCACCATTTTTCTGTATCTGCATCCTGGATTCTTGGAATTTCTGTGACTTGGTGTGCCTCAAATCGAATATCCAAGAGTCTATAGAGAATGAACTGTTTTGAGAAACATCGTGTTTATAGAATCCCACATCTAAGTCTATGGAGTGGAATTAAACACCAAAGGCCCTCACTTCCTACCCACAGTTCACCCTCCTGAATATTTTAACTGGAATATCTCTAGCAGGGTAAGAAGGAGCAGTTTAATCTCCTCAAGGTCACTTTCCAAAGAAGCAAGGGGAATATTTTGAACCCTTCTGCAAACGTGCAGTACAATTTCCCCATCTCACAAATATCCAAGAAATGAGCTGTAATTAATTTAGGTGCCTTGAGGCTGAATTAGCCACCCACTGGGTTCTTGGGTAAGAAAGCTATTTCAGGTGAAAAGACAAATCTCTTTAAGTATAAAGAAGGGAAGGTAGAAGATTTAGAACTTTAAAGGAAAGGAGTCCCAAGACGACAGTAAATCATTAATAACAGCCACGCAATTCATTCAGAAGAAATGGATTATTGGCTTCAGGATCAAATGGTGTAAACCTTAATAATCATATAAGCAGCTCCAATGTTAAGACTATCTTTTTCTTCCATGTCTTCTTATTAAGCCCCTTTTACATTCTAAAACCTGCCCATCCCGTGAGAATACAGCCTGCAAGCTGGGAAGCGTATTCCGCTCGCCGTGGACCATCCAGAACCACAGAGTTCTCAGCTGCACTGCTGGAACCCCCGACGCCTGGCCCATGGGGCTGACCTGGTCTCTGACTGCAGCGCCAGGGCAGGTGCTGCCAATTCGTCTACTTGTGAGAAAATCCTAAGTGGCTCAAGTCAATCTTTTCAAAATAAAGAACGTTCTGTAAAAGCCCACGGTAGGAAAATAGATGTTTCGTAATTTTAGAGTTGCACTAACGATGATGTTGTTCTTGAGGTTTGGCTGTGTGTTCTCAAATGCTGGCTAGAGCCTCCACGGGAAACATGATTAGCACGTCCCTGCACCCCGCCTGGGGGCCTCCCTGTAACCCACTCTGCTCAGAGCCTAGACTTAGGGATTTCCAAACCATGACGCATGTCTAGAAATTCAGTAACTTCACTTTCTTGAATAGAGCCAAGGTGAATTCACCCAACTCCCATCTATAGTAAAATGAGGTTTATGCGGTCTTAATAAGCATATATTAAAATACATATATATATCTAAAAGCAAATATTAATTTGTTCCTTTAATGCTGTTCCCTTAGATTTCCATGTCGTTCATTGGAATGAAACACATGATTTGGGAAATTCAAACAATCTCCTGCTTACAAGGACAATTTCATTTATTAATGGCCTATAATTAAGAAGAAATTGTTAGCTAAACAATTAGTTGATTTGTCTGAAGAGTAAGAGGGAGTAGGTGGTTCATTCATTTGCTAAGTGTTCTTAGCTTTGACCTACTTTTCACTTATTCAGAATGTTTTCTAGATTTGCCGGAGTTTTTGGACCTCCTCAAATGAGGAAAGCCAACGTATTTGTTATTTTCTTTAGGAGAAAGAGCAGTCTAATGTCTACAACAGAACATTACGTCATAAGTCAAATTTTTATTTCCACTCTACCACCTGACCTTAAGGAAGGTGTTTAACCTCCTCGCTTTGAAGCTCCCGACCTCTGTAAAATGCAGATGTTAAGAGTTGGCATCCACATTCGGGTTAATGGCATCATGACTGAGGGACCTGGTACAACTTCCTTAAAGAGAAGACACTTTATATTGATGTAATTCTTCCCTGAAACACAGAACATTGGACAACTTTTTGCATAAAAGACTTAGGATGTTTTTTGGAAGATGACTATCTTTTTTATGATTATTAAGAGACTCTGTGACCAAACAGCACCTTTGGCACAAAGGCCTCGTTGTCGCATGTGGTTAACTACAAACAAGAGATGAGCAGAAAGCTCTCAGTGAGGATTCTTCTGCTCAGTAAGCTCCGCTTTTACAGGGACACTAAAGAAACACTCTGTAACACAGGCAACAGCCTCCGGCCGCCGCAGCCTAGCCCTGAGCTCACCTGACTGGACTGTCAACGGCTAACCAGGCGTTAGGCTGAGCTGCTTAGGACAAGATGCGGATTTAACAGAACTGAGTTAAAGCGTTCTGAGTGCGGTATACAAGCAAAAGAAAAAAAAAATCATTCGTTCAAAACAATACAAAGTGAGTGGTCCTGAGTGTAAGGCAGTCACTGGACAGGCGGTCAACCCAGGAACCTGAAGCGGAAGCGAGGTGGGAAACGAGACGGAGGACACTCCAGGGGCAACTGCGAACTGCACAGCCGAGGGGCCCGCACCACAGTGTCACAAAAACGCCGTGTCCATGTTGGAAATGAGTATTATTAGGAACCAGACATCAGTGGCTCAAGCTGAATCTTGCTCTGTCTAATTCTTACCAAGTCACAGGCTGCGTTAAACCCAGTTTAGCGCTACGTATTTTCAGACGGTAAACTTTTATCTACAAAACAGAAATATTGGTTCTTATCTCCTTGGCCTTACGGGTTGCACAAGACTTTTTAAGTCGTTATCTGCTCATAACGACCACCACCATCACCTCAAACATGACTTAAATTGGATCTGAGCGGACATCCGCACACCTAGACCCAGGGACCTAACGACCCAGTGCGCGCGATTCACCTTCGGGCTCGCGGATTCTCCTCCCGGCCGCCGACCTCCGGAGCACGCTCCGTCCCGAGTTGAAGAGGCTGGCCAGCTCGTCCAGGGGGCTGCCCAGAGGCCTGGAGTTCGGGGGGCTGCAGGGCACCGGGGAGGGGGCGCCGGGGTGGGCCTTCCTGTGGTCGGCCCAGGCCGCCTTCCCAGGTGAGTAGGGGATCTTGGAGAAGGGACTGCAGGGCGCCCCCGCCTGGGCCGAGTCCAGCTTCGGGGGGCCCTTGGGCGGGTCTGCGGGGGCCCCGGGCCTCCCCACACCGGGCTCGGGCACCAAGGTGAAGTGTGCGGGCAGCCGGGGGGCGGCGGGGGGCGCGGGCGGGGGCGTGGGGGGCGGGGAGGCTCTGTGCGCGCCGGGGGACACGGGCCGGTCGCCGTCCCCCTTGGGGTTCTTGGGGTGCTGGGGGGACAGGGGGCTGGCGCCCTCGGGCTGCACGGGGTACTTGAGGTTGGTCTCCAGGACCGGCAGCTTTTTCACCTCCAGGGGCGTCAAGGGCGACTCGTCGGACGCGGGGGAGCAGGTGACCGGGGTGGGGGGGAACACGAGGAGCGGGGGCCGGTGCGGCAGCAGGTTGGGGAAGGGCGCGGGGATGTCGCACGCGTCCCTGCCGGGCCCAGGCGCGGGGCTGCCGGCGTCGCCGTCCTCCGGGAGGAAGGGGCCGCGAGCCTCGCGCGGCAGAGGCGGCGACGCGGACGCCGCAGAGGCGCCCACCCCGCGGCCGCCGGGGTCGTCGGGGGGCGCCAGGTACTTCATCTCCTCGTACACGGCCTCGGCCTGCTCGGGGCTGCCGGCGCGGCCCAGCATCTCGATGTACACGGGCTCGGGCTCGGGCTCGCGCGCGGGGGGCGCGGGGGGCGCGGGGACCCCCCGGGCGCGCTGCGGGCCGGACCCTCCGCATCGCGCGCCCCCGGCCCCGGCCGCGCCCTGCCGCGCGCCCGCGATCTCCTCCGAGGAGCCGCTGAGCTTGGTGTGCGGGCTCCTCTTGGGCTTCCGGGGCGGAATCTTCTTCATGGCGCTGTAGTCATCGCTGTGCGGCCGCGGCCGGGCGAGGCCTGCGCGAGGGACAGAGAGGGTGGCTGTGCGAGGCGGCCCGGCTGGCGGAGCCGCCGGGACCCCCGACCCCGAGGACCCGGCCTGCGCCCCTCCACCCTCAGGGGCCCAGGTCTCCCCACACGGCCCGCCGCTGCCAAGAGGAGAGCGAGATTTGATCGTGCAGCTGCAGGACAACCCCCAGGGGGGACCCAAGCAGGCCCAGGAAGGCCAGCCGCGGGCGGGGGAGGGGCCGCGCTGCTGCTGGCACCTGCTGGCACCTGCGCTCGGGCCTGCCGCAGGTTAGAACTAAGTGACCACTGGCTGCCCCATCCTCACGATTTCAGAGACGAGGAAATGGAAGCCTAGGGAGGACAAGCAGCGCAGCGAGTTGGCCCCGGTGGGTGCCTCCTGCGGAGACGCCTCGGCCGATCATTCAGACTGAAACGAACACAGCCAACACCGACGCCCACAGCTACGTGCGTGGACAGACCAGTTTTCCAAAAAGGACCTTGTTAAAATTATGCCAAGGGCAAGTTTCACCACTAACTAATATATTTGAATCCTAACAGCTTTAACAGGGAAGTGAAGAGGCTAATATTAAAGAACTTAAGTGAGAACTTCTTAAGCTGAAAAAAGGGAAAGTATTTAAGAAAACAAATGAGCATAATATTATTAGTATGAACTAACTTTCAAAGAGGCAGAAAGACTATTTAAATATGACTCAAAACATTTATTCATGTTTAAGTTAAAAAATTCTAAAAGACTTCTCTTTCTCATTTATTTACTATAAATTATGGAAGATTTTATTAAATCTAATTTCTCTGGACACTGAGATGTTAATTTTAGAAAATTACTGAAATATCAAAACTTCTCAAAAATCTTTAACTACTTTACAAATTTGGTCTTTTGTGAATCTGTAGGAATTCTTGATATAAATAAGTACGTCTAACTGTGCTGCGTTCCTGAGTGATTCAGGGCAGCTGGAGTTTTCTCTCATGATGACTGCACATGTGATGGGAGTCCCATCTCCACTTCTGGGGTGACAACTCCACTCTGAGGGTTAACAAGAAAGGCTTTGGAATCAGATAGACTTGGATTCACGTCCCACTACGGCTGTTTTTTTATGGCATTCTAGGCATGCCTTTAGCTGGTATCATTCTAGGCATGCCTTTAGCTGGTATTTATTGAGACACATTAGTGAATATACAGAAAGTGCGCCCCGCCTTCCTCTGCCCCACTGGGAGGTGTGTCAGACAATAAAAAAGAAGTAAAGAGAACAAATGAGCAAATACTATAGCATGTTAGGGTGCGCTATGAAGTGGGAACCATTGGCCATAAAGGGTCACAGAATTGTGTGTTTGTGTGTGTTTGCAGGGATGGCACTGGTGCAAATTACAATTTAAAAAGAGGTCTTGATCAAATCTCTCCAGGCTTCAGTGCAGTCATGCATAACGGGGTGATATCAGTGACTCTCTCAGAGGTAAAACAGACACTGCATGTCAGGGCTGAGCTCAGATGCTGACACCCTGCAAGCATGGAACAAACGGCAGCCCTCCAAGTGAGAATGGAAAAGGACACAGTTCATTTTCTAACTCAGGGGACATCTTTGAATGCCAGTATATTCAGGGTTTCCCCCAAAGCAGCCAACTTTTAAGAGCACAGAATACCCAAACTGCACATTCTGTCACAGAAGAGCATTACCCCAGGCTTTCAACGTGCTAAGACACAGCCACTCGTAAGCTTCTTCCAGAAAGCCAGTGAACCAGACACAATTGTAATGTTGCTATTACAGGGTCATGGAGACCAGGGGAGTCTTGAAGAGACTATTAGCAGAAGCGTGACCCTCAGGAAAGCTCTTGGTGAGGTTTAAAGGAAAGTGAGGAAGACACTGGGTCCTGAAGGAAACATAAGCCTTTTTACACCTTTGTGGAAAGTTTAGCAACACTGTCACCTGCAGTAAAGTGGGAACTGGATGACACACCTGTGGACCTGGATGATGTAAGTAGGGAGGTTTTTAGGGTGTAAAAGCGGCCCCCTAGATTCTCCCAGCTGCCTACAGAAAAACAGATAATCTAAAGAAAGAACTATTAACTATAAAGGAGTTTGGACTTTCTGAGTTTGAAAATAAAATTGTTTCTCACTGCCAGGCCATCCAGATAGCAAAAAGCTCTGAAGTTAAGAAATGATTTGTAAGCAGAGAATAAATCTCGGGCATTTTCAGGGAAACACGATCTAAAGATGAAGCCAAGGTGACTATAAACCCCTTTATTAAGACCTCAGAAAGATTTAAGGTGGCCCTTCACTGGACCCTTTCAAAGTAACAAAACCACAGGACTTCTAAGAATATCAAGAGTATTGCCCCACAGAAACCTTGCAGGTAAAAAAAAAAAAAACAAAATAAAACAAACAAAAAAAGAAACAAAAAAAACATAGAGAAGAGATTATCTTAAAAAGATTTGTGGATGTAGCTTTTGACTAATGAAGTGGATTATAAATTGATTCATAGGAAACTCACAAAGCTTTTAAAGGAATTGTATCAGCTATGCCTTGAAAAGGGTAGAGTTAATACAAAATAAAGAGGCTACGGTGCTTTAAAATTTTATGAGCAGCAGTCAAGCTGAGAAAACTACCAGCACCAAACAGGAGTCACCTCTTGTGGGTGAGGAAATAATATCCAAAGGCAAGCCAAGATTCCAGAGCATGGCCCTAACTGCTATGGAAAACACTTCCTAGACACTGGGACTACATCCTAATCAAGGCACAAACAAAAAGTAGTGTAGAGAACAGGTAACTTGTCTTCAGAGAGTTAGGGACAGTACTGGGGGAGCCTCCACCTAAGGGGCTTTACCCGAGCAGCCAGGATACCTGGATCTGATTTCAATGGTGTGATCTGGGCCCTGGACTGACTTGATGTGATGATGGACTGAGGCTCTGGGGGAGGGGTGGCGTGAGTGCCTCTTATATTTAGGTGGGATGTGAATTGTTTTGTCCAGAGGATGGACTGAGACTGTCTGTACTTTCTGAAAACCACAGTATGTTCCCAGTCCTACCAAGGGGTAGAATCTATTTCACTTTTTAAAGCCTAGATGTGCCTTTGAGACTGCCTGGTGGATGGAAGTGGTGGAAGAGATGCCGCCTGACTTCCAAGGCTGGTTCATAAGGGATAATACAGTTCCCGCCTGGGGCATTCTCCTTCCTGGCGCATGTGCCTTTGACTCACTGATTCTCCTTAGAAAAAGTCCAGCTGCCCTGAAGCTGCCAGGCTACTCAAACCAAGTGGAGGAGCCACCTAGACATAGAAATGGCCCAGGAGTCCCAGTCCCCAGATGTCTAGGACACCAGAGATGCAAGTGACTGGCTTTCAGGCGATTCCAGCCACCACCTGCAGCTTCATGGAGGACCTTGAGTGACAGCCACTCAGATGAGCTCACTAGACACCCAGAACCTAAGACAATAATAAAGTGATGACATTTTATTTAGATATCTAAGTCTGGAGGCTGTGTTAAGCAACAATGGATAGCTGATATGATATTCCCTCAAGGCAAGCTTTAGATGCAGAGAAAAGTTTTTTTTGTATTAAATGATTATAAATGAAAGTAGCATGGCTTGTCAGGAAGTGGTTGAGAAACAGACTCTCTAGAATCTGACTGCCTGGGTCCAAAGCTCGGGCGTGTGACATGGGACAGGACACACACTGCTCCCTGACTCAACATCCTCATCTGGAGAGGGATGACAGTCTCTCTCCATCAGGTAGTTCTAGGGAGTGAAGACACTCAGCATAGTGCTTGGCACAGATTAGACACTTAGCAAGTGTCAGCTGTCACCACCATCATCATGTTATTACCACAGAACCGGAAATTAATCACGAGTTCTGCAGAGCGTGGTCTGGGGTCCCTCGGTATCGGGTCACCTGGGGTGCCTAACAGAGTGTGGGTAGCGCACTTCCTGGAATACCCCATGACTGCCGAGCTGCAGTGTCTGGGCTGGGACCTGGAGCGCTTCCTTCTGCATCAGCCAGAATGAGACCACCACAGTCAGAGAATCAGAGCCTAATCTGGTTTCATGGCTGTTCCTGTGTGCCTGCGTGTGCGTGTGTGCGTGTGCGTGCGTGTGTCCACACAAGCCCTGGATAACTGTTCACTTGCAAGTATGCACTTAAGGGCTCTTCAAAATGAATTCACATGAAGAGTTTTCTTAACAATTTGTTTGAGTCCTAAGACTCACGGGCAAAGCATTTGGGACGAGTTGATGATGTCAGTGAGATGGGGTCAGGTGGATATTTCATGGTCACAGACCACCTTTAGGCAAGTCTTACTGTCCTGACAGTAACTTCAGGGACAAATGCCACATTCTCAGCCCTCTCATTATTTCTTAAACTTGACTCTTACCGGAGTTACTGTGTGATGACTTGTGTCATTTTTAAGTTCTGTTAGGAGATAAAAATTTTCTTGTACGAAATACTTCCCCTTTGAATTTTTTGCCAAGGCGTGTCAGTGACTTTGTAACAAGACACGAGTTATCGGGGCCCCTTCTCACTCAGACTGAGATGTCTGCATATTAAATATGTGAGAAAAAAGAAAAGAGAAGCTTGTATATCAAGAAAATATTCATACAGCTCCATTTCCCGCAAAACACAGTTTATATACGTAAGTACAAGAATGGGTTAGCTGTGTGGCTTAATTTGGAAATACTGTTAGCTTCCTTTTTTTTTTTACTGTCTTGTTTATATATTTATTCTAGAATAGCATTTGGACCACAGTAGGCACTTAATAAATACTCATTAAGAACAAATAAATAAATGTTAGAGAAATATATTTCTTGTACTGCTTTCATGAAAATAGAATTCGCTTGTCATCAATCAATCAAAACGAGCACAATTTGGCAAGATCCAAAGTGTAACCCTTCATGTTTGCTGACTTATTTTTCACAGAAGCCCCTTTATATTTTCATCTAACACCTGAAATATGACAGAAATGAGGTTCTCCTTGAACGCTGCCCTGAGAGCGTGTCACTGGATGTAACAGGAGAACGTGACTGTCTGTTTCACGATCTGTCCATTCAACACGTATGAATTCAGTGTATTCCACGAGCCTGGCCTCTCCCCGAGGGCCTCGGAGACCAGGGGGAAGAAAAATGGCCACACGGATTATGACAGAAGCGGAGTGACAGCATGGAGAAGAGAGCGCCAAGGAGCACAGGGAGGCTGCACAGTGATGAAAAAATATGGATTCCTCCTCTGATGTTATGTGTAAGGGCTGGGCTACTGGAGCGTGAAGGAAGGTGAGTGAGGAGGTCACGTGGCCAGGGTTCAATGTTGGAGCCTACAGCTGCCCAAGAGAAACCTGACCATCCAGTCGTCGCCGTGCTGGGGAGAAGGCCAGCACGCTGGATTTAAAGACTCGACTTTCTAGAAAAGCTCCCAGCTCAGAGCTCCCTGGCAAAGAAAAAGTGAAGTGGGGACCCTGGTCTTCCTTTCCTTGTCTCCGTTTGCAAAGAGCAACCCCAGACTTTTAAAAATCAGACTTTCAAATAGTTGGCTCCAGCTTGTTAATAGTTTGCAAACAAGTGTTAAAATTTACCAGCCCATAAAACTGGTTCCAGCTTTTCAGGCGCAAAGATAGTGAAAAAAACCCAAGCCCACCGGCCCGCCTCGCTTTACGACTCCGTGTTTATTGGATGAAAACCTGAGAGAGAGGTGCGTGTGGAGGGCTGGACTGCAACGCACCCTGACCACGGGCTCCTCCAAGACTCTTGGCCTTCATTCTCCGCGGATCTCTTTTCACCTGACAACCTTCTGAATGGATGAGCAGTTTTACTTGTGAAGGAAAAGATCTTGAACTCTACTGGTGGTTCTTGTTCTTGTGAGGAGTGTTCACAGAGCATTTTTATCAATGAACAGATTTCCTCCCTAACTTTTGCAGAAGAAGGATAATTGTGGGACCTGTTACTAGGCGCAGGAAAAAAAAAACAAAAACTCAGCGTTGCCCTGGTGATAGAAATAAGAATTTGAAATCAGTGCTGTCTGCTAGAACCTTCTGGCAGGATGGGAAGTTCCACACCTGCAGCTGTTGAGTACTTGGAACTAAGGACTGAGGCACTAAATTTTAAATTTTATTTAATTTTAACTATTTTAAATTTAAATGGCACAAGTGGTTAGTTGCGACTTTCTGGACACCTTCAGCATGAAGGTGGGAACAGAGCCACTGCTGACGACCTGTTTATTGAAATCCAGGGCACTGCTGATCTGAATTTAAGTCTGATTCCGAAGCTACAAAAACTAGCCGGCGCACCTGCTCCATCCCATCAATCAGGTGAATTTTTTATCCTTAAAGGCCCATTTAAAGCACATGCCCAAAGGCAGGAGTTCGCCCGCAGCCGCAGGAGGTGCGTGGGTGGCTGCAGGGAAAGCAGGATGAGGAGGAAGGACAAATGCAGCAGATGCTGAAGAAGGAACCAACAGCAGCCTCCGAGGTGTGACGTCCCCTGGGGCGGGGCTGCGTGGGGCTGGGCGGGGAGACACCCAGAGCATCTCAGAGCCGCATGGGAGCTGAAATGAGGTTCTGAGAACCTGCAATTTATACAGAAGTCTTGCAAGTCTAGTGGTCACATAACGCATTGTAAACAGCAGCCTTAGGAGCTCCGCGCCTTCTCGCAGTAGCTGGAGTCTCAGCGTTCCACACCTGTGGCCTTTCTTGCTTCCTCTTTCTAACCATTCCCCCCCCACCCCGGTCATTTGCTTTTATATAGATTTTTATCTCCTGTGGTTCTGGAGTGACTTTTTTAAACTGAGGGGTTGTTTTGTTTTGTTTTGGGGCTGCACATGAGAGAACTCAACTTTATACTCAATATTTTCTCTCCTTTCACACTTATGTGACACACTGGCACCTGAATTTCTCCGAAATCTCAACTCTAGGACAGGTGAACATTCCCTGTGCACACAAACCGAAAGCAATTTTAGACTTCCTGGGTATTTTGAGGCCTCCTTATCCAAACCTAGGGTTTATTTGGTGTTCAGGTTTGGGTGGCCTCCATCTTCCATACAGTGCAACTTTCGATCTTTTTTTGGTATTGTTTTTTTTCCATTTCTCATGCCGTCTTGAGTCTTTATTTCACATTTTCCCATCTCATCAGGCTTAGCCTTTGAGATGTGGTCTTCCTTCCCCAATATGCCCCCCAGTCTCCTGTTTCTCCCCATCTTTTTGAGATCTGCACTGTAAATCCACTGCACTGGTCTGCAAGTACTACTGGTGGAAATGGGACCAGCCTGCTTTCTCAGGGAGTGTGCACGACCCGCGTGGACTCCGGATCCCTCCTGGTTTGTGGAGTCCTTTGGGAGAACGGGAGAAAGGCGTGTTTCTGTGGACAGCCCTCGCTTTCTGCCCAAGCTGCCATCGCTATGCACCCGAAGACTGTCCTCCAGACGATTTCTCTAACGTCATGTTCCCCTTTTGTCATTGTCCTTGTTACCAGCAATGCTAAAACGCACACACTTGTACTCTTCTCCCCAAAGAGATGAATTTTTTCTACCTCTCCACCTAAGCATTACCATAAGACTTTCTGAATGATTCTGGTTTGAGGCTCCTCATTCAATGCTGAAGTTGGGATAAGAGTTAAAGAAATGATACATAAGTAGCTTTTCCCTAAGAGGCTTAGAGATTTGAATAAATATTATTTATATTTAATGATTAAAGGGCCCCTGGCAAGCCGACAATGGATTTAATTTTATTAAAAATATATTAGGGCAACATGACTGCCATGGGCACTCCAAGGCTGGAAGAAAGTCAAGCATCTGCGACTGAGTGGGGTGGGCTCCTCCCTGCGGGGGGGGGGGAGGGCGGACCCCTCCCTCCGAGGGTGGACCCCTCTCTCCCTCCCTCCCTCCCTCCCTCCCGAAGCTAACCTTCACCTGCCGAGTCGCTGGCTGCAGCCCACAGGCAGGCGCTCACAGCCTCATAGGAGGCGCTCAGCCGCGTGGTGGGGTCCCTCTTTGGCTTGGGCGGAGGCTGTTTCCGTGGTGACGGGAGGCCACAGCTGTCATCGAGGCCAAACACCGAGTGCAGAGACGGAGACCGGGTGGACGCGCCAGCCAGGGACTGGACCAGACTGTCCACCACCATGGGGACGGGAACGGAGCTGCAGTGGAAGTGCCTGGGTCCACCCTTGTCTTCAGCTCTGGAGGAGGGTAGGAAGCAGACACACACGGCCCCACCAGAGAGACCCAGATGCATTATTCAGACGGTAACAATGAACCAGTTCAAGCAGACATAATCAAGGCTTTTTGGTAAAGAGCTTCCTGCAGTGGCTGGAGGATGCCTGCTGGTCACGGCACACGGGGGAAAGCCTCCTGCCCTTCCAGCCCCGCTTCAGGATAAATACGCCCGCAGGACGCTCATCATGAGCACTTAGAAAACATCTCACACAAGCGCAGACGTCTCAAGGAGGGCCACGTGTGCTCTCAGGCATGGGCTGAAGGAATTGTTCACACTCTGATTATTAAGCAAATCAAAATGCCAGGATTTCGATCTGAATGATAATTTCTGGGAAATCCATCTTAATAGAGAGCTACTAACGCATCAGATACTGGAGGCCGGCACTGCTTCCCCTTGCAGAGGTGGACACACTTTACTTCAGACTATCAGAGACTCACCTTCTCCCTGTCTCTCTGTCTCTCTTTTCCTTGCCACCTAAATTCCATCAGCAGTTATTTAATTATGTGCAGAATTATTATTTCTCTTCTATTACTCCATCTGGCTGCCCCGTGCCCAGGGAGCTGCGGGTGTTCAGTAAATAAATAGGCAGATGCTTCTTCACTTAATTTTGTATCGGGCAAATGAATACATAATGAAACTGAGAAATTGGGGTGGCTGGTTAGCTCCAGCAGAGAAGATAATAAATATTATTCTGGAAGTCATATAAAATTAATAGTTATCTGGTTTAAAAAAATTCCTCTGGCTTCACATGTCAATGTGATCATGTGCCAAGGAGATGCCAATGCGCGCTTTTACATGCAGTCTCTGAACGTTTGTTTTTGTAATTACATCTCTGTGCAGCAGGGCACCAGCAGGGCTGGGATCCACTGCGAGGCCAAGTCAGACGCCCGTGTAGAAAACGAACTAGCTGAAGATGAAAGCGTGGCACTCAGTGGGTAATTTGCTTTCCCTGTAATGTTTAATTACAGTTTTCCGTACAAAGGGAATTTTTTCAGTATTTAATCACTGAGATGTCTGAAGCTAATTAGTGAGAGACATCACCATTTCCGCTTTAATAAAAAATCCTTTGACACAGGCGGTCAAGGCGAAGGGGAACCGTTTTCTGGGAGAAACCACTAGACTTTACCAAGTTCCTGGGGAAAAACAAACATCTCTCTGACAGCAAATTAGGGCAGAAAGCACCCAGGTCCTTGGCCTCCCGGGGAGGGCTGTAAATCATGGGTGTCACAGAGAGGCAAGAGCGCTGAAGTGGAGAGGGGCCTGGTGGGCCCCACGTGTCTATTCCAATCTCAGCATCCGTGAACTTCAAAATAACACCTTCCCCAAAGTGCTCCTCCTTGGCAAAGATGTGGGCCTCTCCCTAGGGAAACGCAGCGCATGCCACTGTTGCCTGATTTCACCGCGCTCACGGTTTTGGCGTGGCGTCTCCACTCCGGGGAACTTCAGATTTTCAGAAGTTCCTGTGAGTCAGCCTTATATCCATGACACTTGCATAAAGATGGAGAACCCAGCTGTACATTTTCGCTAAGACAGAAATATTAGATGCCTTAAAACTGTGCTTGAGATGGTAAGAGAGGCAAGCATTGTAGGGGAATCAGTTATTTTATGTGATTAACTAGCACACAGGGCATCTATTTCACGGAAGGAAGGCCCAGGAAAAGCATCCTTTCAGATGTCAGGGGGTCTCACCTAACACACCGTGATTGCACACAGGCCTGTTCCTCTCAGTGCCAGCACATCTGATGAACTCTAGGCCAAGGGCTAGTTCCTTCGGCATCTTCCAGCTCCACGGGACCTGCTACAGGGGTGGCTGCAGGCGCACACAGTCTGGCCTTACCTCTTGGCTCCTCCCCCTTGCGTGGTCCTGGCCTCCGCCTTCTCTTCGTGGAAGGTCACGTTCACTTCGCTCCGCAGCCGGTCGTTTTCGCGGGCGATGTCCGAGGCGTTCTGAACCACCAGGGCGTCGTAGGTCTTCAGCCCCATGTCCTCTGTGACCTGCAGGAAGCTCCTGATGGACGTGACCTCCTGCTGCGTGATGCTCCTTTTCTGATGCAGATGCCGGCGTGCTAAAAACCCTCTTATAACTTTGGCAAAAGAACACAATCACGGGTCAGACGTGAGAAGCAGAAGCAAGAAACCCAGAGGGACAGCAACAGAAGTCACTGATACATTCACGTCCGGGCAGCTATGAAATAAAGCGTATTGAACCCAGACTAGGACTTGACTGAAACACTCTAATCTTGTGTTAAAAAGAGATACCTAAATTCAGTGATGATAACACTAGAGGCAAAAGTCCTCACCCCGGATGAGATGGTGCAGGTAATGTTATAATAATACCACATTTCTTGTGGTAACACAGGCCGGACATTGACGGACTGCATTCAGATCAGTGGGAACGAACAAAGTCCACACCCAGAGAATTCTGGGTGGAGCTCCGACCAGACCCTTTGGGGAGGTACTGATCACGCTTTGTTCTAACAGATTCTAACAGAAACGCCTGAGGCTCATGAAGCAGGCTTTGCAGACGCTACACACGTATTACCAGCAAGCCTGTGTGCTGCACCTCAGAAACGGACACACGGTAACTGACTATATACTTCAATTAAAAAAAGACTGTGACTCAACTCCTAGAAAGACTAACACTGCCTTTACGACTCCAGGAAGACATTGTGTAGAAATACGGGGCATCCTTCCTGCTTTCCGGGGAAGCAGGGCCAGAAGGTCATGCACGAACTGGGGGAAACAGGTGAATGAAGACACTCTGAAAGCACTGATATGTCAGTAACAGATGTAAGACTTGAAAATTAAAATCACGCCCACCGCTTAAAGACACTGCCGTGAACTCTAGTCCATCTTGTTGGGCACAAACTCAATGATCATTAACGTTCCGGTGTCTCCATTTTGTGCCCAAAGGAAGAGAAGCTTAGTGAGGCTAAGAAAACAACTCCAGGTGAACACAACCAGCAGAGGCTAGAGGTGGATTCAAATTTCTGTCCTTATGAGACCAAACTCTGCTGACCAGCCATGTAGCTGCAGTCTGTAGCTTTCAGGGAGCAGAGCTCAACAGGGAGGTCGCAGGGGAGCACATTTGGGATCAGTATGAGGAAGAACTTTCTAACAGTGAGCACAGGTTGTAAATGCATCAAGCATCTCCTGGGAAAGAGAATCAGCTCTCAGCCCCTGGGCACACTCAAGAAGCAGGATGGCCCCTGCTCAGGGATGCCGTGACAGGTGCAGGGCGAGGAATTCCAGTTCGGGCCACTTGATGCTAGGACGCATCCCTTCTAAGTTTCTAATGGTGGAAGGAGTTGTTTGGATTAAGGGAAGAGCTATAGCTGCAGGGAAAACCAACACATGTAGCAAAGACACTTCATTCACATCTGGAGGGGACATCCCTGTAAAACGTTAAGTGCTTTCAAATATTCCCTGGCTACAGGACGGCAACTGCGCGCTTATCTGCATGTCTAGGATATTCAGACGCCTTTCCTTGAGCGGGATGTGGAAAGTTGGATACAACTTTCTATACTTTTGTCTTCAGAGGCAAATAATAAGCAGACATCTAAAACGCACAAGGCTTTTTTTTTTTTCTTCAGACGGCAATACTAAATGTTTAGTTCCTTCGAAATGCGGTTGTATCAACTGTGAAAACAGCCGTGCTGAACTAATCTAAAAGAGAAAATAATTAAACAGTAAAAGGTACCATCAGACTTTCAGGAATATAAAATGCGCAATAAAATGCAGAAGTGTTAACCAGGTGACAGGCACACCGAGGGAGAGAACTCAAATTGGCCTGCTCACTTGCTCATTCTTGTTACATTAAAACGACAAACTGAGACACTGACTTTCGGAAAATGAGAGTGAGGGTACATTCAAGACGTTTAATCTCTTGGAATAAAGGGAAGATTAACATGGACCCGCCAGGCTTCTGACTTCCAACTACAGCCAGACCTTCACTGGCTCCATGTTTACCCAGGAATCCACTGTCCTGCGTCTGACTTGGTTTTCCCACACTTCATGCTCCCAGTCATCAAAAAGCCTTTAAAGTTGTTATACCAGTTGCTAAAAGGTGGTATCTTTTATAAGAGATAATACAGATACATTTGCCACAAATAGATAATTGATACTTGTTCTTTCTGACAATTTCACGGAGGATGGAGTGAATGCGTTACAGTCAGAGGGGAACTTCTGTTAGGAATAATTTGAAGTTGAAATGATTAAATTTAAGATGGAAAGTTACAGCTGTCTTCCACCCAATATTTACAAAGAAAAAATGAGAACTCTAGAAAAACTGGAAATGACTCCAGATGATACAAATTCTGAGGAAATTTCATACTAGCCCCAAGTACTGAAGCAACGGCTCCAAGAAATGTAAAAATAAAAATCAATAATTAACGCTTTGCATTGAAGAGCCTGTAATTTAAAAAAATGCTTTGATAGCCATTATTTCATTGATGCAATGGTAAGTTACGGTTTTTATCTTGACGCCATTTTTTTCAAAAAGCATTCTCGATTTTTGTCATTAGAGGTGAAGATGGAAGCAGAGGCCTGCTCACTTCCTGTCTTTCAGGTCCGTCGGGCACAGCGATTTGATATTTGTAACCCACTACGAGAGAAATCTCTGGTGGGCACCCCGAGGGAAGACAGGGCACACACACATCCTTCACGCAGGAGGATTCCAGGGGAATCTGACCCCCGCCCTGTGTGCGTGTGACGCAGGGCCCGGTGGAACCCTCAGCTGACCCCGTGGCCGAGGGGCCGAGCGCTGGCCTTGTGAGCGGTCCCCCTTGCAGCCTGAGCATGGTTATGATTTTTAAAATGTACCCATTTTCGATGGTCACTTGGGTTTCAATAAAAAAAAAATTCTACATGGACGTCCTCAAAGTCAAAATGAAATAGATACTGTCTGCTATCAAAGGTAACAGCCCAAACATTATCACCCCTTCACGAAGGAAAAACGAAGGCAAGGATTTTCCCAAGGCACAGCAGAATGACAGCGAGGAGGTCTGGCTGCTTGGGGTGGCAGTCCTCCAACTCGAGCAGACCCGGGAGCCAGCTCTACAGCAGCACCTGAGGGCCACGTGGTTTTGCTGTTGGTTGGTTTTGGTTTTTCCGTCACTGTGGGTTGAAAGGCACGCTCTTCTTGTCCTGTGCTTCTTGAAGGATCAACAGGCATGAATATTTTTAAGGTGAGGGAAAGGCACATTGGTCTTGTCCTGTGCTTCTTGAAGGATCAACAGGCATGAATATTTTCAAGGTGAGGGATGCATAAATTAAAAGATATGTGTATCCCCTCTTCCAAATCATGACTTAGGTGAAAATTTGATACAGAATTGCAGACGGAATGACCACCAAACAAAGCAGGAGCCGACCCTGCACACTGATTTAGAGAGGCAAATAGCAAACTTAGCCATAAAGCTCCCTAAATTCCTAAATCTATTTATTTGCCTGAACGTAGTGTCTAGCCCTAACCTTAACCCTAACTCCAACCCTAGCTAACCCTAGCTAACCCCAGGGTTAGGGACGGATGGACACAGTGCTGGGTCAGGGTCCACTATAACGCAGGCATCACGAGCATTTAAACTCTGGGGTGCACTAAATGATTTTGTATTTCACACCTTAACAAAGTTCAGAAGCGTTAGCGTGGAGTTGTTACCTTTCTGGCAGGTGATAACTTTTCTCTGCAGCTGCAGGCACAAGTCATTTAGCTGGTTGGCATGCCAGTGTTTCAGAAACACTTTGCAAACTCCGATCTAAAATGCAAACAGCAGGAAAACATTTAACAGCACGAAGATGGGGACATAATCAGGCAAGAGAATCTTCCAGAAGAAGATTAGAAGAAACAAACCTAACAAAATTAATTCCAGTACATCATCCTTATTTTTTTAACACGATTACATTTAGTTAAAATCCCAAAGGGTTTGTTCTAATAAGTATGTTTGCTGTGCGTACATGGTCACTAATGGTTGCAAATACCCAGACACTGCAGTTGTGGTTGTACTGTGTGGTGCAAGAGACAAACACTGGCCCTGACCCTTTGTGGGAAGAGTCAACCGTTCCTGTGAGTGAATTCCCAAACTCCAGGGCTAAACCCCGTCTTGCCTTTCACAATCCCTTTCTTTCTTTGACTCAAAGCAGGGAGGCTGAGACTATGAAAAGGAAACGCGAACACACAAAAAGACCAAAACCAAAACCAACACAACTTAAAGCTGACACACAGAATCGTTGCAGTTGTGTTTTCCACTACACCATGTATATTATACATTAGAAGCTTACGCAACTGCAACTACAGAAGCTCAGCATAGAAGTGGAAAGTCTCAACAGTCGCCCCTGAGCAGTCGGCCCCCAAATGCCTGCATACCCGGGGGCTGTACGATGAATATTCTCATGTAGGATTTTAAAAAGGGAATTTCAGCGTGTACCAAATCACTTTTTACTAAAAGCTCCGCATCTAGGTAAGCCTGTCCAAACGTGTTATTGATAAGGACAGCTGCCAAAGAAAATTCTCAAAAACATGTGACAGCAAGCCGCATCTGTGCATCGTGAAAATAGGTTTCTTGTGCGTCACGTGCATTTTCCAGGAATTCATAGGACCGCAGCAGGCGTGAGGCACGCCCTTCACAACGATGCTCACAGCCTTTGGGGGGGGGGTTGCAGACGCAAGTAACTGCAGGAGAGCTGGGACTGTGACCGAGGGACGCCATGGAAGTCAGAGGCGAGGTTCTGTTAGCTGAGGAGCAGACACTGTCCAGGCAAAGCTCGTGGTGCATTCACAGTCCCCCCCTCGGCGCTCGAGACAAACATCCTGAAAAGCAGAGGAAGACTAGCACGTGTGTCCCCAGGACAGAGCCATGCCACAGCCTGCGTCAGCATCACAGGGACATGTAAAGTGGGCCCGGACGCGCACCGTGAGGTGCCAGGAGGGCCCATCGGTCAGACTTGCCTTCAGAGTGCTTGGCCAGAGATGGTCTGTGAGGCTCTTTGCAGGGAAACTGAGTTTACTCCAAACACAGCTCGTCACGCCTCACCCTTCTGTCTAGTTCTCCCCATAGCCATGATCTGCTGTCTTACTGAAACACACTTTTGCATGAGATCGGAACTGTGTGTCCTGGCAGCCAGGCTGGTTGGCTGGATGGACTGAGCGCGCTCTCGACCGCTCTCCTGTTTGGGGGCTGGCTGACCACACGTGCTCCTTCATTTCCTTTTCTTTCAGTCAGTTGAAATCCGAGATAGTCTTTGGAGTGGGCGGCCACAGTGAACTGTTGCTTTTCCCCCATTGTATTGCCATTCTCTCTTCCTAGTTATTTTCCACAATTCATTTCTTTTTCCTTCCCATCTGCTGACTTCCTTTGGCAGCCAACAGGAAGAACAGTTGGTCCTGTCTGCGTGCACCGCGGAGCAGATCTGAGACAGGCGCTGGGAGGAGGCAGCATGTCATCTTTCTGTTCATTGTCGACTCACTGCAGGAACCCGAATCCCAAAAGCGAAATCCATGCAAACCTGGGTTCCAAAATGAAACTCCAGAAGACTTTTGGGCACCAAAGCTACAGGATGAGGAGAATCAGCAGTGACCACTGGGAGAGCTGATACAGGGCAGGGCACACCCCAGGGACGAGACCACCGGCATGGAGACAGGAGAACTGGGTTCTAATTCTACCCTCTTCATTCAACAGAGACCCTTGGCAGGAAGACTGCGGGACGGGATGACTAAGATCTCTTCTAGTGGCGTTTCTAACAACCATCCAAAACCCAAAGTGGGTTTACCTTGAGAGTTGTGCTAGATCTGGGGATACGGAAGAGGTCCTCCCTCTCAAATGGCTCCTCGTTTACTGGGGAGGGTCAGCAGTGAGCAGACCCAGCAAGAGCGCATGCTCGGGGTGATGCCAGAGCCACGCCCACGGGCCCTCGGAGAGGGAGTGCTCACCAGGATGGGCCAGAACTCACTGAGATGCACACTGTCTAAGCTGGTTAGTCTTGAAGGACAAACAGGAATTTTCCAGGGTTGGGGGGAGATAAACGTGGGACAGAAAAACTAGGCAAGAAGCAGAAAACAACAAAGTCGCCTGATGCACAGCCGTGTGCAGAGCGACGGGGGAAGAGACTGCAGGTCCGAGTAGGGGCCACATCGTGAAGAATAATCCTGGAAACGTGGGGATTTTCCTGCGAACAACATGTACACAATGGAAGATTTAAAGAGGATCCTGTCTACATTTAATAAAAATAATTTCGAAATTGTATTTGAAATTTATAAAGTTCCTGCTGAAATGTGGCTGGAGAATGGGCTGCTGGGCTTGGCCTTATGGGGCGGGACACTGTAACGCAACGAACGACTTAGGTTTGGAAGAGTCTACGGCTGTCGCTAATCCATTAGCTGACTGCTGTCAACCCTTCACCCACTTCCAGGAGTGGAGCTTTGATACCCATTCCTCTGCCTCCAGACGGGTCTGGATGACCTTCATTTGTATTTCCAGAGCACACTGTAAACGATTCTTTATTTCTCTTATTGTGCCATGCCGTGCATTTGCCATTACACATATATATTTGTATCTCCTGAAGATTATGAGGACATATTCTGGAACTTCGTAAGTGGTAGGACTGCGGGGAAGGTGGATTCAGATTAGAAACAGATGATGAGGAATTGCGAAGTCCTGGTATGAGATGAGTCATAGTGACAGATGATCATGTCGTCAAGGAGGGAAATACGGTGCGATGGACAATGAAGGCAGAAGCCAGACCCTGAGGTCATTCAGCGAGCTGGGGGTGAGTCATGGAAGTCGACAGGCCATAGACCAAGAGATGGGAGGAAGGAGAGAAAGAACCATAGGACAGGAGGCTGGGGAGCGATGACTCAGCCGACCCTCCCCTGCACTCACACGAGGAGAATGAGTGAAAGAGAAGCCCTGTAATAGAGTATTTTCAGGGAACAGCCAGTTTTCAGTTTACAGATGGCCGCTCACTCGGAAGGGGAGTAAATATGGATGAAAATGGGTTTTACTCCCCAAACATTAGGGATTTCATAGTAGCCGACAGTGGCAGTTAAGAGGGGTCTGAGTGTTTCACACGCGATCTGTGAGTCAGGCCAGACTCCGAGGGAGGAAAAAGGCGACTTTCTGGGGTCGTTATGCCCATGAAAATTCTCCCTCCCGCAGTAAAACCAAGGGCTTTGTAAGTGAGGGGGGCTTCTGGGCTTCTGAGTCGGTGGGGGTGGGGGGGAACGCTGAATCCACGCTGCAAGTGTCCTGCGGAGACACAGCTGCAGACTTCGAGGCAGCGGCCGGGTGCGGTGCCCGCATTCACAGCCAGGGGGTTTTAACAGACTCTTCACTCAGCTACTCGGGTGGACTTCACAGTTTCCAGCAGGCTCGCTCATCCATTCATTCATTCGTTTTTAATTTTTACTGTTTACCGTATGACTTCTTGGCAGATGACCTGTATTTGGAGATGCTCACTAGAAATCTGAGCACTTGTTTGGCTTTGCCGGCCTTTTAGAGATGCCATGGCTGTCGTTGACACTTCTTCTGTCCTTGAAGAATGAAAGTAGCCACTCAGTAGTATTTCAGATTCCTTCCTCAGAAACCATTCTGAGTAATACATTTTAGTCCCCTGCTCTCACCGACGCTAAAGATTAGTGGGACATAAACCTAGGAACCTATCTTCACCAGGAAAACCCGGACAAGATCACATGGATTCTAACTTTCCAGGGATTTACATTGTCTGTTAGTGACACTGGCTAAGGGTCTGATTTTGTGTATGTAATGAATTCATGTACAGTTACTCTGTAGTCAGTGCCGTGAATCAAATCCAACAATTAAGGCTCGCCTGCCTGAGACCAGACGTTCAGATCACCAACAGTCTTGATCTGGGTTGCGTTCTCTTACAAACACACGTTCTCACAGCCAGACAAGGAGAGGCTGACCCGTCCTCCCTCCCCGTGCCCTCCCCGACGCAGCGTTCCTATCTGAGATTAAAACCTGAATGTCATCCTGACTCCTGTGAAAGTAAACCATCTGTGAATTAGAGTCAGCACCATTTTTATTCGAAAACAATCAGTTTTCTTTTTCTTTTTGAAGTGACAGATTTTAAAAGATTAAGCAAAACTGTCATGGATGACTTCATAAGTTTCAGTTCCCGTTTTCCAGTTTTCGGGGATATTTTCTTAAGAGGTGTAGGCTGTGGGAGCACAAACAAGGGCTGGCTGGACCATTGCTATGGGGCAGGGTGGCCTGGAGGCTGAACTGGAGAGGCAGCGAGGGCACCTGGGGGTCCTCCGCCTCCAACTCCTCACCGATTGCTTCCGATCACGGAGATGCAGACAAAGGAGGAGGGCAGGGACCCACACTTCCTGTTTCCAGGGCAGGGGGTGCGCATCACTGGCCTCACCTTTTCAGGGACACCCACCACGTGACCACCCCTTGCTGTTTGGGGGATCGTGGGCAAAATTACCTTCAGAGTGATCTTTCTGAACATCAATCTCATTATGTTACTTTCATGCTTAAAATTATTTAATAGCAGGTCATGATTTTCAGGATAATGCTCAGATTCTTTTGAAATGTTACTAGACTTCCTATCGCACGAGCCTTCTTCAGTACATTCCAGTTTATCTGTTCTCAAACTGAATCATATTTCTTACTGTTCCAAAATGGGAACTTGCTTTTCCCACCTCCAGCCTAATATAGACTATTTATTTTTCCTTCGTACCTTTCTCTAAATCATCTACTAGATAAGCTCCTGTTCATCCTTCAAAACACAGATGGCTTCACGAGCTCTCAGTCTAGCGTGTATCTTGTAAATTAAATTCATTAAAACAGCTTATCTATGTCACTAATAGACCGTGAGATATCTCCAGAATACCACCGAATTCCTGCTTTTGTCATTATTGGTCCACCTGTCTGAATGTTCAGCTTGACTGTGAAATACCTGTAGGCTAGGATAATGTTGGAAAAATATAAAGGTCATAATTGGCAATCTTAATATGTGAAGGAAAGCAGACGGAATGATAAAATGGGGGAAGCGGAATTTCAAAGAAAGCGATTTGAGTGGACACTAGCTGTAATGTGAACTCAGATATGTGAGTTTTAATTTATTTCAAAGACTTGAATCTTTAAAAAGTTAAATCTATTGAAACTATATGGATTCATTCATTTTATAGAAACGCACCCAGTGCTGTTCAAGAAACAGAGATGTTAAATTCCGTATTTCTGGTGCCATCACAGTCTGGTGTAGGATCATTGCAAACCCAAATCTAGAGCTTACCGCGTCCTCTAATTCTTTACCTGCTCGCTGACTCACCTTGCATACAGCCTCCAATTTATCAATGTTCCAGAAACCTTCACTGATTCTGTACTGCCTGTAAGCTCAAAAGCATACTTTTGAGTTTAGTGTCCACAGCCCTCCATAATATGCTCTTTCCTCACCTCGGAAGACCTAACACTTTTTACTCCTCTAAAAGAGGTGCCATTGATCCTTATTCCAACCCCCCCTCCTCCCTGAGAGCAGACAACCCGAGTGAGACCTGTGCAGGCAGGGTCCCGGGCCCACAGCTCCTGACGCACAGAGCTCTCACTGATGACGCCGCCGCGGCCGCCACTGTTGTCAGCTGTCCTGCTTTGTGTCTGGGTCTCTAGTTACTGCACGGATTTCATTCATGATACTTTATTAATTATATTTCAATGAGAAACGGTTTATGGGGAATGCTTATATTTTTCCTGCAACATGCTTTCTCTTTGTTATTACAGATAAAAAAATTAGTCTTTAAAAAGTTTAATCTCCCTTGCTCTAAAAACATCAGCACTATTCAAATAGATATGTCCTGTTTAAAGCCAAGATGCATAATGTCATAACTGCATTAAAAGTATTCAGCTTCTTTCACTGCAGTGTTAGAATTTCAGACAAGATGCCCCGGTACCTCTTAAAGTGCCCTGCCAGTGTCAGTCTGTTCGGTTTCTAAAATAGCTTTATTTACAATGATAAGAACAACACACACTTTCATGTGTTTTGATGTCTGTGTCACTCTCCCATCAGACTTGTTTTCCTTCCTGCTGATCTGAGATGTCACTGTGCTCCTTTAAAGCACAGTTCATTCTGCTTTCATCATGCAACATACTTTCCGTACCTCCCAGGTAATCCCTTCCAAACAGAAACAGCCCCCCAAACCCCAGCATGTCCACATGCTCGCTGTGAGCCGTCCTTCACACATTCCTGCTGCCTTGTCATTTCACATAGTGCTTACATGCATTGTATCTCATCTCCTTCCTGGCTTTCTGGCTTCACATTAATTCAACTACCTACCTTACTATCTGTCTGTTCTATTCATTTATTCACTTATCATCTATCCATTCATCCCTTCATCCATCCACCATCTGACCCTCCCTCCATCCATCTCTCCATCCCTCCCTCCATCCACTCTTCCATCCATCCCTCCACCCACCTATCCAACCATCATCCTTCTATCCATTCATCCCTCCATCCCTCCCTCCATCCATCTTTCCATCCCTCCCTCCATTCATTCATCTATTCCTCCATCCATCCCTCCCTCCCTCCATCCATCCACCCATCCATCCATCCTTCTGTCCATCCATCCACCCATTCATCCCTTCATCGCTCCCTCCATGCATTCATCCACCCATCCATCTGTCCATCCTTACATCTATCCATCCAACCAACCATCCATCCATCTAACCATCCATCCATCCGCCCATCCACCCCTCCATCCTTCCATCTCTCCATCCACCCATCTATCCACTCCTCTATCCCTCCATCCCTCCATTCATAAATCAAACATTTGCCAAGGGCCTTCCTAATACCAGCCACTGTGCCAAGCTCTAGGACCACGAGGATGAATAGAACATGGTCTATCCTTTCAGGAATCTCAGTAAAACAACCATTTTAACTAAAATCGATCTTTCCCAGGTTTAATTCACATATTTCCCCCATTTGCGTCCTTGATTCCTGAAGTTTCCACAGAAGACCACAATTTTGCCTATTTCTGTTTATTACTAATATTTTGGTATTTTACATTTTCATGGTAGAAATGTTCTAATGTTCAGTCTGGCTCTGAATGTACTTTTAAACATCCTCAAATGATACATTTGGACTAAAACACAGTTCTTTTCTCTTTGTTATAAATAGACTATTCTTGAAGTTTAGCTTCAGCACAGAAAAGATAATTACAGCCACACGCATCTAGCAGAGCGCTGTATCTTCTGGTATTTGAAGGAGGTGGTTTGGTTCGAATTACATATAATTACAGGTTAAGAAAAATTAATTACTCTCACCTAGAGTGGTCTGACCTGTACAGCAAGCACTGAGGAATGAAACTACTATTTTGAGCGTAGCAGTGAATTACTCACTATGGGCGCCTGCGTGTCACTTTATTACGGGAATCGTATCAGTGTGGTCAAGAACGCTTAAAAGAGAAAGCCCCTGTCCTCCTCCCAGAGTGACCCACTGTGAGAAGCAGCCAAAGCCAAACCCTAACGAGGCCGCTTGGCCCCGAAAGCTCAGAGGACGCCGCAGGGGTGAGCACGAAGCACCTTCAGTCTGTCTTTCTAACAAAACGGCCTCAGTGGTGCGGACGACGGTCACCTGCCGCACGGAGCGTGTGTGACGCGTGAGCAGCAGCAGAGGCGGCGCCGCGCCCGCCGGGCTGGGGGCGCGCTGGGGGCGCGCAGCCCTCGGCGCCTGCTGCCCCGGGAAGGGGAAGGCTCCCGGCCCTTCGCCCGGGCATCTGGTCTTACATGGCTCATCCTTAAGAGTGCGTGTAGATATTTTTTAAAAAACCTCGCTTTCCTAATTCCCCAAACGTTTGCTCCGTGGCGTGTCCGCGGCTGCTGTGCGCCGCGCCCCGTAATCCGGCCGAACCGGCTCGCGCGCTCTCCTCCCCGGGGGCCGGGCCCCTCCCAGCCCCTCCCAGCCCCGAGCGTCCCGCGCGCCTCTGGCCGCCAGGCTCGCTCTCGTGAGGGGGGGCCGGAGCACGGCCCGGTCTCAGCCAGCGGGCGAGCCACCCGACGGGCCGAGCGGGAGGGTCCCGGCCACCCCCAGCGGCCCCAGCGGCCCCTGCCCTGCCCACGCTGCGCCCCCTCACCTGGGCTACTCCTCCGTGAGGTTCGCTGCCTTGCTTCCCGGCTCTGGTCTTGTGTTCCAACAGTGCATTTTTTCATGTTTCAAGCATAAATCAGATCACGCTGACACCCTCCTGCCGCCCTACTGATGGCTTCAGGTTGAACTTGAAGTAGAACACTGCGCTTTGCTTGCACACGTCCCGCGGGCTCTGGCCCCTGCGTCCCTCTGAGAACCCATCTCAGCCGGGAGACTCTGCCCAGAGGGTGAAGTTGGTTCCTGATGCGCAAAAAGCCCCTTAGCAACAGGGTTCGTGGCACATGACTGTGAGGGCTTGCTGAGTGAGCACACGAAGACTAGACGGCGAACAAGAGGTGGAGCTGGATTCGGCCCGGACGTGGCCGCCACCCCCCCAGTGGCTGTTGAGAGGCCAGGTTGTCCAGGAAGGCTGTTCACTGAAGGGCCACCAGCCACTGTGACAGCTAAGAATCTTTTTGTCTCCCAGGAGTATTCTCTGACTTATTTCTCTCTCTGGGTGGAGGAGGGTGACGGTGAGATGACAAAGGTCGAAGAACACTGCCCTACGGCGTCCTCTCTCCCCTTCTCACCGGAGCCCAGGGCTCCACCATCCTGCCCCCCTCAGCTCTCCCGGGCAGCCTCCCCCTTGGGTCTGGCACTCCCTGCTCCCACCCCAGTCCTGCATCCTGCCCCATCATGTCACTGGCTCCTTCTTGCCCTCAGAGCTCAGCCAGAGCCTGTCGGGTTTGGAGACACCCGTTATGATCACTGCCACCTGAACTAGGGACACTGTGATTGGCCATCACGGGGTCTGCGGTGGTCCCCTCCAGGTGAGGGATTACAGGAACCTAACCTGTAACTATCCGTTTACTACTTATGGCCCCCCCCACCCCCACCCCCACCCCCTGACTAGACCTAAGGCCTGTGCTGGGGGACACAGCGTTCTTCCTTACCGTCCCCTTACAACTGCCTCGTGTGACTTCAGGACAAAAACGGGGCTCAACACACGTTTACTGACTTGCTCAATCAACAGACCTGGAATCGGAGGAAGGCAGACTGATTTCTAAGGCATGAAATTTGGATTAAGAGTAGGCAGTTTTCACATCACAATTGTTGAGTGCCATATTACACTCGGCCTTTTGTTCAATGAAGCTGAGAGGGAAAACACAAAATTGCTTTAAAAAAGAAACCATCACACATATCAGCAGGACTTGACTGTGGGTCCCTAAGGAACGTGTGGTAACAGGTGGGAAGTCGGTTCATTCATTCATTCAACAAACACTGGTTGAGTGTCTATTATGACCCAGACCCAGGGGAAGTAAGAGTGAAACACACACACATGTGTGACAATATATAAGGAAAAAAGAGAAGTCCTGTTTGTCCTCAATAAAATTCATGGTGAAAGGGAAAGAGACATGCTTTCCAAGAATCAAACATCTGAAATGTTCTTTTTAAAAACTGAGTGAGCATTTGGAGTACTACTGTCTCTAGGTAGTTCAATTATGGGTGATCTATATTTTCTTCTTTAATTTTCTCTATTTTTCAAGTTTCTTATGAAGATGGAGTGCTTTTAGTACAAAGTTATATTCATACATCTGTGTGTATATATGTCTTTAGTACAAGAGAAAAAAGGAAATAAATATAAGTATATATATAGCAATTCCTGGATATCATGCCCACAGTACCAAGAGATACTCTCAGATTGCTAATTTTTATTATTTTCAACATTAATAATGCCAGAGAAAGAGGAGGAGTATGAGAAAAGGAGTAATTTCACAGACTCTTTTCTAGCTTGCACCTTCCAGTTGATTTACGAAGTGCTCCTTGAGTAATAAAACAAAGCCTATAAACCATTAATTTATTGTACTAATAAGCACCAACGGCCCTAATACAATTGTCTTGTCCTGGAAAATGTACAGAAAGTGGCGGGTGCTTCAAACTTTAACAGTTTCTTGCTCTTACTTTTATTATCTTTTCCCTACTGGACTATTTTAGATTAATGAAATAATAAATCCTTCATCCAACTGATTTTATTTAATGTTATGGTAAAATCTTAATCTTGCAATTCTCTGCACTGGAGGAGTGAATCCTTCAAAGACCAGCAACGAAATCGAATTGAAAATGACATTAGAGGATGATGATAAAGAAAATAATTATTGCAATTACTTTTTGTGAATGAATAAACACAAACAGGAAAAATAAATTTCATTAAATTTGGACTTTGTCTTTGGTTATCTCTCTCAGAGTCTGTCTCCCTTTCTCCCTCTCTCTCTCTCTCTCTCTCTCTCTCACACATACACACACACACAGTACTCAGCATCATACCCCTATCCCGTGGGTAGCTGAGATACAGTTAAAGTTCTAATTTCATTTCTCACTTCCTGCCTGTAGCATCCTGGATGAGTCACCGGAAGCCTTCCTGCGTCTGACTCCCCATCCTTGCAGTGTTAAAGGATACGTGACTCTTGCTAAGGTTATCATCTAAACTTCTCCTTCCAGGAGGTCCTGGAACAGGGGTCATGAACACCTGCTTCGAGGGCCCAAGGACACTCTTCTTTGTCCACAAAGCTGCCTCCACCCCTACAGTTCTAGAAACCTGTCTGGAAAGACAGTGAACCGTTCTGCTGTGAAAGCCTTGCTGGGTGGGGCCGCCCGCCCCGCAGCCCTGGCTCCTCCCTGGCCGGCCGGTGCCGGGGTGGGAGCGGTCCCCGGGCACCGTTGCGGGAACCGGCTCCGGCAGATTTGTTTCTCTGCTCGTCAGCCCTCCAGATGGCTCTACCGTGAATATAGCATTCGAATAACTCCACAGAAGAAATCCTCCTATAGCCAGCTGATTCTTATAAAACGTGTGAAAATCAGATTCTACCATTTACTTTTCCACTTAGAATTAGTTTCAAAAGCTTTCCCTTCACATAAATGACATAACATTGCAAAACAAGCATGTTCCACACGGGCCTAAATGCCTGCCAGTCACTGTTCCATGGCTTAGGGGAAATCAGGGCAGAAAAAGCTTATTAAATGTGTGGTCACCAAAGGGAAAGTGGGGAGGGATAAATTAGGCATCTGCGATGAGCAGATACACACTTCTCTGTGCAAATAGATAAACAACAAGGTCCTACTGTAGAACACAGGGAACCATATTCAACAGCTTGTAATAACCTATAACGGAAAAGAATAGGAAAAAGGATGCATGTATATATGACCAAATCCCTGTGCTGCACCTGGAAACTAACGCAGTTGTAAATCAATTGCACGTCAATAAAAGCATGTACAGAGTCTGCAGGGGTTATTTTCAAACGTACCTTAATGCAGGACTAAACTAAAAATGTACCTATTTAGAGAAATAAATACCCGAATAATTCAGAAAGCCTCAAATAGCAGAAGGTTAATAACCAGTGGCTTAATTTAACTTGTTTTCAGACTACTTGGATTTTTTTCCCACAAACGAAGTAATTAATAGACTCTTTGTTTCATAAAGAAAAATACATCTGGTGAGAAGGAACACAGTCCCGGAAGGCACGCAGAGTCCACTCAGAGCGTTTCAAGGACCTGCTATTCCTTTTAGAACAACTTACTTAAATTCTGCCCTGAAATGAGGACACAGCTCTGACTAGTCCACTGTATTTTCGAAGTGTGCCATTTCGTTGTGAACAGGAACAAGTCACCACCGAGCAGGATGCCTTCCCAGCCATCACTACATCATGCTTTATTCACTTTGCCTCGAAATGAAACCACCTCACGGCAAAGTGGAGACGTGGCAAAGGGAGCGAGGGCACGAGTGAGTTTGCCGAAATGTGTGGTTACTGGTTCGAGTCGTGTGCAGATTCCTTTGAGAAGTAAGGGCGGTGGTGTGAAATGCACCACAGGTGAACTGTTATTTGGAAACCAAAATGCTTCAGGGAAGCTCAGGCAGTGTGATGTACAGTTTCCTCATAAATGTTTAAAATAATTAATTTGACCCTATACCATATCCCACTTAAACTGTGTTTATGTAGTGGCTACTACATATTTTAGAAGTCATTTTTAATTACAGAAGGAAGGCACACATGCATTTACCTCCTAAACACAGATATAAACTCAAATTCCATTTGACTCTCATCTGAACACCATTCGCCAGGTATCAGCACTGTTAGGTGTTTGTGACTTACTCCAGATAAAAAAGAGTTCACACAGGTCTGCATATCCATACAAAGTATGTAGTAGCTTGGTGGTTTTTCATTGATAAAGACTGATTTGCTGGCCTGGCAAACATATACTGAGCGTCTGCTGTACATCCTTCTGTCCCCTGCTGGGGAAAGAGCAGGAAACTGGGCAGACGCAGCCTCCTGCCATGAGCTTGTCACCGCTGGAGGAGACACAGGCGGCAACTCTGTCAGAGGCACAATGTCAGCAGTGAGAGCAAGCAGAGGGCAGCGCGGGGGCGAGGCTGTGGCAAAGCCGGGGGCCTGCCAGCGGGGGGGGGCTGCCAGCCGAGGAGGGGCTCTGCCGAATGGTCTAGGGTGACCGTTCTTGACCTGCCTTCACCCAAGCCGGGACCCCAGGGCCAGCATCCCCCAGACGCACATCTCCACCGTGAGCCATCGCCACCCCTCCTGTTCCCTCTGGACGCCCGGAGCACCTAAGTCTCGGCTCTCAGAGTAGAACTGACTGTAAACACTGAACAAAGTCAAACATCTCCTCCCTAGATCCCACCTCCTCTCCTTCCTTTCCTCCCTTTCCTCCACCTTCTTTTCTTTGCAAGAGGCAGTCAGGACCTAGCCTCTGAGAGCCCCGGCTCTTTAAGGGTCGGTGGGCTGACCATCTGAGTAGGAAAGATTCCAGCCAGAATCAGCCAGCCGGGAAGCGGCCAGCTGGTTTCCCCTCGGTCTACAGGGGCATCAGAAACACACAGAAGACAGTAGCGACGGGAAGCAATCTGCTCCAGCTCACGGGGGAGCCTGCCCGTGCCTTTGATCAAAGCTCATGATGCGTGACCTCGGCCCTTCAAACCCTGCAGTCTGAGCGGAAGGACTTCCGAGGACAGCCACGCGGGAGGACTTCCGAGGACAGCCACGCGAAAGAATGCAGGTCGAGGCGAGGTGTTGGGGAGAACACAGTGCAGGAGACGAGGTCCGGTCTCAGCACAGTGGCCTTCCCGCCAAAGAGAAGTGTTAGCCACACGGCGTATTTCCAATGATAGGCTGATCTCTAAGATTCTATTTTCTTACACCTGAAATGAGGTCATTACTGCTCACCTGTCCACCTTGCTTTTTCCACATGGAGTTGTCATTAGGTTTAACTTGAATAAAGCAAAAAAAAAAAAAACCCTCTGAATAGTTGTAACAGATTCCAAGGATGAAAAGAATCATCATTTATGAGATATTGGAAATTGCAGAGCTTCACGCACTGACTGAAACCCATGACCACATAAACAGACAGCTCGCGTGGACCATTAAACACGTGCACAGCACTGGAGGGAGGAGGTCCCCAGCCTCATCGGAAGCAGGAGGAAACCCCAATGTTCTCCTCCACGTACAGAATTGCTATAACCTGTGAAAGAACAAGGAAGATAGAGCTGGAACCCTGGCGCTGACGATCGGAGGCTCCCTGTGCTGGCTCTGATCGGCGCCCAGGAGGGAGAAAGCAGCCTCCAGAGATCTCCAAGGCCCGTCAGGGCCACAGTGAACGGACCCCATTTTTAGGAAAGGGAACTGAATTTCGAGCTAACAATCTATGCAGATTCACACAGCAAAAGGTGACTCCAAGCTCTGTAGGTTCTGGCAAGGCTCCTAAAAACTATGGAAAAGAATTCAAATCCATCTTGTGCGAACCATTCAGAGTCAAAGGATGAACACTGGCTGCTTCACAGAAACGTGCATTGTGCCTCTTGGCAGTCTGAGAACCACGCTGCGCGTCGGAGGACCATCCACCAGGACCTTGCTCCTGCTTCACATAGCTCCCATCTCCTCCTTGTCCTGAGGACCCTCCCACAGGAGGGGTGGCAACTCTTTCTGCAACTTTCAACCCATTTCACAGAGTAGCTTTGCTTTTGAAACAAAGGAGTCTGGCTTTTCTGGGTCAGAAATAAATGGTTTTTTAAAAATTCATTTGCCGTCTGACTAGCACAAAAATGAAATATGAATAAGCTGTATTTCCATGAAGCCAATGATTTGTCTTATAGCATAAAGGACATGAAAGGTTTCATCTTGAAGAAGCTGAAGAAAGAAGCTGGAGAAAGCAGGTTTTCCTGACTACTCAGTATCGATCGTGTAAGCAAACACTATCATCAAAATGAAGACTTTTCTTTTTTTTCACTTTGTCTCGTATTTTTTGCCTCCTTTGGGGAGGGAAAAAGGGAGGGAAAATGAATTAGTGTAATGAAATGGGAGCTCTTCCCCAATTCTTATTTTGATGCACTTTTTCAGTCCCCATGTGTGTTTCAGTGTAACACCGTCCTCAGCTGCAACTTCAAGGGACCTCGCGCACACAGGCACGCGGGCGGCATGGAGGCTGTGAGGTGCACTGCTTTGCCTCCCAGCCCCCCCACGTCTGACCCCGCACCCTGCACAGGTGAGTCGGGGGACTGACGGGCGGCCAGGCACTGTGGCTACCGCCAGGCATTCTTTTAGTGGAAGAATTGTTCCAGAGCCCCTCACTTTTCCTTGACAACTCAAGCTTCTTTCTCAGCGTTTGATAAATCTTTCTTGTCTGTGAGTATTTTCTAAAGAAGAAAATGCACTGAGAAAATCTTAGTGTTATATATATTCACGAACCACAACTCTTCGAATACTGACTTAAAAGTTCCGACAGTGACTCAGTTAAAATGACTTCAGCTGCCTTCGGCTTGTCGAACGACTGCGTTCTAGAACCCCACATCCTATGCCACCGACTCCAGAGCAGTGTGCTGACATCATCCTCTGCTAGTGATTCCTCCTTCCTCCTCCTTTTTTATCCAGTCCTTTGGCACGGATGTGCAACCATGACTGTTACAGACTGTGAGCGCCCTCCTTCAGACCGCTATTTAAAGTTCAGCTCCATTATTAGTTTAAAAAAAAAAAGGAAAGAACAAGGGAAAAGGTAATAAAGGCAGAGACTGGGCGGCACAGACAGTTAAACCATGACTCATCGATGCTAAAATTGTAGGTTCTTAGTTCCTCGTCATAGACGGATGCGGGCGTCAGTGTCACTCCGGATACTCCCCCTGCTCTGCCTCCCCTGGACCACTTTCAGACACATCGGTAATTCAGAGCCTCCTGCTGACGTCATGTCTGAAGTGTGGCACTTGTTTTTGGCCTCGTCAGTTACCAGCCTTTTCACTTGTAGATGCCGTCTCATTATTACGTTTTAAAAAACTGAGATTTATGTCTGCTTTCTAGTAATTGTGACGCTTTGCCAAAGCCATGAGCACCACGCTCTTCGCCACCTGTGTGCTTTCAGATGCTCCAGAGCTCGAAGCTTCCAGTGATCTCTCGTGTCGTGGATGGTCGTCCATTTCCCAGGCTGTGCTGACATTTCCTTCTTGGTTCTTTTACGTTTCAAATTCCCCTTCCTCACACTGGTCACACCGGCATTCTAGGTTCTTAAGGGATTAAACCAAGTCCGGACTGACTGAGCCCTCGTGTTTCCGGGGAGGCGTCCCCCGCTATTCAGTCTCCTGTGACTCCGTCCTCCTGGAAGCCTGGCGACCCCACCAGCCACAAGGGTGACGGATCGCAGTCAGACATTTACAGTTAGGGAGCTCTGGCCATTGACTGAGGTTGGAGGGGCAGTGACACTTCCAGTGCGCGGTGGGTGAGAAGCAGGGCAAAGAGAAACAGGACAAAGGAGCCCAAACAGGACCTGGGGCGCCTGGGAGGCCCGGGTCTTACAGAAAACTCGGAGGACTCCCGGAAGAGCCAAGGAACCAAGGCTCGGTCCCCTGACTTGACTCCTCTGACTTCTGCTACCTTTGAGACAGTCCAGAAAGCCTCAGTGTCATCGTGGGGGTCTAAGATGGGGGCAAACGGAGGGGCTTTAGAGCCCCCGCCCTAAACAGAGCCCCTGGGTCCCTGTGTTTGCTGCTGAGACCAGCGAATCAGAAGGACTGCTGTGTTACCAGGAGTGCATGAGCATCTCGCCTTGCCCAACACATCACAGCGACTGTTTTCTTCAGGTGAGACTCTGCTGGTTCCCTGCGATGACTCAGCCCACACACAGAAAACCCTAAACTGCTCTGGGAGGAGCTCGGGGGTCACCAACCTGCCAGCCTTGTAACTTGCACCGCTGGAGGGCGAGCCGGCATCTCTCCTCGGGGGACAGCATCTCGGCGCCTGGGAGGGTCTCGGCCACCGGCTTATACCTGCAGAGAGCGCGGGGACAGGAAAGCAGTGACTGGATCGGCCAAGAAAATGATTGTCTTCAACAGGATGCCTTTGTTACCCTGTCTCTTCAGTTCTCTCCCCTTTGGACCGTGCCCCGTGAGCCCCTCAAACTCCGTTCATTGTGCGTTTCACATTGGACAGCTGTGAGGCAGCCCTTAGGCTTCACATGGAAAATGATTACAAAAGGGAGTCCAATGTATTTTTCAGTCCTTTCATGTGTGCTTAGTGTGACCACAGAGTGATGCAAATTATCGAAAGAAAGTCTGATGAGAAGGAAAACCAATTAGTTTTCATTTAAATTTTTAGAATACTCTTGAACCACACCTTTTAAGGTGTTCCCACTTTCTTTATTAGCGTTTGAGAGTGAGTCTAGACGTAGTTAGAATCTGCAGTAAAGGGGTGCCCCAAACGCCCACAAGGGTGTGTCGGTGGGAGACAGAGTAGCTCCTCCCCTACAGAGTAGATTTTGAGTATTTTAAATCTTTCAGTAGGACATTCTAGTTTTGGGAAGGTTCCTCTGAATAATTACATTTCACTCCCTGGCTGAAATTCATGGCTATGCAAAGGTTTCTTCTGGGTTTCTAAAAAAATGCCTTTCAAAATTATGTGATCCATTAAAAAAATCTTTGTGAAATTTCCCTTTGCACTTAGCGCATCTAACACAACCTGTAAGCAAAACTGCGTTGGTTAGAGGAAGGGGGAGGGGGGAGGGGGAGGAGGGGGAGGAGAGAGACAGGAGAAAGGAGGAAGTGCTGGGTTGCTGGTCCTGGTTGCGCTGTGTGTTTATGGTCCTCACTCTGGGCTGCCCTGGGAACTCAGTGCCAAAAATTAAACCACCGAAGTTTTCTGTTATTTTCTGGATAAGTCTCAGCTTTTCATCTAAGATTGTTGCAGCAAACCTGGCATCTTCTAAAACGAGTCCTTTGTTTCCCGAGGGCCACTAAGGAAGGAGGTGTGTTGCCTCCACTCTCTGCCCACCGGGTGCTGGGAGGACGGGCACATCCCCCGCGGACATACCGCTCCTTCATTTCTACAAGAGCAGTGGTGAAATGAGGTGCCCAGCACAGGGCAGTGCAGCGGGAACCGTGGGTCTGGCATGTCCCATAAATACGGAGAAAATAGACTCATTTGACTTTTTCAGCAGTAGACATTCATTCCTTCTCTAAAATCCTTTTAGCATCGCCACCGAAAACTCACTCTGTTATCTGTCCTGGATTGAGAATTGTCAGAATCTCACCAGCCATGAGTTGGACAAAATAAATACACCAGCATCAGCAACCTCCCTTCCTTCTCATACACAGATTTTTGCTCATGTTATCAGGTCAGGGTGCAGGAAGGAGTAAAATAGTCAGCTCCGGAGGCAGAACGTGAAATTGTCGTGCCAGAGGCAAGGCTGTGAAAACCCTTGTTCGTCATTTTGATCACACGGAATGGTCTGAAACGATCTGCGGATGATGGAAGTGTTCAGTGATTTTTTTTTTTTTGATAAAAAGCAAGAATGTGGTTTTCTACCCAGCAGGCACGTAAGTTGGCATTTTTTTTTGTTTTCTTTTTTAACTGGTTCTACTGTGGTTGCTGCAGAGGAGAAAGGGTATTACCGGGGTGGAACAGAGCAGAGGAAGAGGGTATAATGGAGTGTGGGTGTGGACGAGAACTAGGAGTAAGGTGTGCCAAGGGCAGTGGAGGGACCACCTGAAAGGTTGTGAGCACCCCAAGGAGATGCTGGTGCTTCACATCGGAGCATCACTGGGCAAGCCGGGATGATGCACTGTAACGTCAGAGGGGTTCAATGGCAGTAACTGATAACTGCACAATGTGTCTGAATTGGAAAGAAACTGGACTGGGGATCCAAACCCAGCTTCAGCTTCCAACTCCACAGCAAATTTCCCACAAGGCCCTAGGCAAGACACCTGGTGGGTAATTCTCCCCTCTCAGTCCTGCCCCGGTGTGCTTCTCAGGACAGGACACAAGTCAGATGCTGCATTACGAACATGAGTTTAATTCTTATCCGTCCTCAGAGTGTGTGAGGTTCCCAAGGATACGGGGCCATCTTTGCACCTGCTAGCTTGCCTGTGTATGGGGAAAGTGTGATAAAATGATGAAAGGCCGAGGACTGGGCTGGGGGAGTGGAGGATGGGGTGACATCTTCTGAGCACTGAATGAGGGCAAGGGTATTTTCATAGGTCACGTTGCATCATTCCTGGAGGACGCAGGGGGTCCAGAGGATCTCTTCTGATAGTGAGAGAGCTGGTCGTCACAGAAGTGAAGTCACCTGCCCAAGTTCACACAGAGATGACGTGGAACTGCGTCTCTCCCCCAAAGCATAAGTGAGTGTGACCTTGTTTGGAAACAGAGTCCTGGAAGATGTAATGCAGTTAAGATGAGGTCATTAGGGTGGGCCCCAAACCAGCAGGACAAGTGTCCTTATAAGAAGAGGAAACGCCACGTACAGACAGAGACACATGGGGAGGCAGAGACTGGAGAGATGCAGGTGCAGAGATTGGAGTGACACGGGTGCATGGATTGCTGGCCACCACCTGTAGCTGGGAAGAGGCCAGGCAGGGTTCCACCCAGCCTCAGAGGGGTGTGGCCCTGGTGACACCCTGGTTTTGGATTTCTGGCCTCTAGAACTGTGAGAGAGCCCGTTTCCTTTGCTGGAAGCTCCCCCAGTTTGGGGTGCCTCGTGAGGGCAGCCCTAGGAGCCTGACACGGACGGCTGCAGTGGTTGAGCTGGACTCGAACCCGGGGCCACCCGACTCCAGGGCAACGTCTCCAGCAGCACTGCGGCAGTCTCGGCAGGACGGAGGGAGCCCCCGGCCCCACGTGGCTCCAGAGTGAAAACAGGATGAGACGGCGTGAAAGACCAACCCGGCAAACCCGACGGTCACCCCCGGCAGACGGGACAGGCAGAGAGGACACACTCGGGCCCTGACCTCTGGGTGACTGGGCCCCTCCTCAGCAGCGAACTAGAACTCATAATGACACAGGCTCATTCAGGCAGTCAGGAAAATCAGCGCGTTTCTACCATTTGCCCAGAGTCACACAATGAAGTGAAATCACTCAAATGATCTCTTTATTCTTTTATAATCGTCTCATTCTGGAACTTGGCTAATTATCACTGAGAACTGAGCTGACATAATTCAAGTATCTGAATACGGTACAGCATTAACAAGTCAGAATAAAAATCTGAATGCTTGGGGCTCCCCCCCCCATTTTATATTGTTCTTTTGACACCTAAAATGGTATAATTCTGACATTTCAACTGAAAAGACAAAAACGTCATCTCAGGCAGGGCAAGGTACTCTGTCTCAGTGTAATTAAAAACATCTGCCTTTGGGGATGTGAGTGGCATCTATCCGCGGTGTCACTGGTCTATCACTGCACTGACACACGACCGCACTGAAACCTCACGGTGGTAACCAGCCTGAGCCCGGCGCTGCACGTATGTCCCGAGCACGGGTGGGATTGGAGACGGAGGTCTCATTCCTCCACCCTCCTGGCCTCCATGGTCCAAGAGGAGGCCACCTGGGCCCACTGGAGGTCCCTACACCAGGCTGACACCTGCCCTGCGTCCCAGATCAGCCAGCCGATGGTAAGAAGTCAGTGTTAACTCCTCCAGCAGACCCCCTCTTGTCTCATCCTGGTTTGGATGAGGGGCATGACTGGGATCTGGTCCACGTCCAGAATCAAGGTCCTGTGGCTCATTCATTGGGCTCATTCCATCCATCAACTAATGCTGACTGAGCACAAAATATCCACCGGGAATGCGGGAGGAATGAAACAGACTAAGGTCCTTAGAGCCTAGGATGGAGACAGACAGACACGCAGATGAGGAGGGATGTCAGATGTGAGGAGAGAGAGGGAGACACACAGAGCAGGCAAGGTTTTGGGGCCGGTGGGTGTCAGCTGGGGAGGAAAGGGAGGTGGCGCTCTCTGGGGAACAGGGCTCAGAACCCAGGGCACAGCAGGTGCAGAAGCCCGGGGTGGGGCATCGCATGCCTGCTGGAGGCAGGGAGGGGCAGGCAGGTGAGAGGGAAGGTGGAGGGGTCGGATCCACAAAGCAGCCACACGGGGTGAGGACAGGGGTCCCGCAGGGGACTCCAGTGACTTCGGCTGTGACTCTGAGAGTCCTGGAGAGGGAGCGAGGGTTTGAGTAGACAAGTCACATCACTTGACATTCACAGAATCGTCGGAGCTGCCAGGCTGCGAGGGGCCCCAGGGAACAAGCAGGCGGCGGGGAGGCTATCTGGAGACCCCGCCCACAGCCCCGGAGGGAGGCCATGGGAGCGGTAGGAACTGGCTGTAACTCTGTCCAGACTGGAGGCAGACCCAACAGGCGCCAGGATGTGTATGTGAGGGGAAGAGAGGACGACCCCAAGTTCTTAGGCCCAGGAGGCAGGAGGATGAGCTGACACTCACTGAGCTGGAGCAGACTGGGGAGCTTAGTGATTTCCCGGGACCAATGCCGCATAAACAAGCGGAAGGCATCAGTGCCACTGAGAACCGAAGAGGAGGAGGCACAGAGAAACTCCTCAAAGAGGAGTGGGCCCAGCGCCAGCCGACAGCCCCGAACGTGGCTCCCTGCCTCCCTGGGCCAGCAGCCTGGCGGCGGTCAGCTGCTTCTGCGTTGCGTCCGCCTGCCCGACCGGACAGGACTTGCTGACCGCTCAGGAAGCTGGGTCTGTTGCTGTCGCAGGGCTGAACGCTCGGCGTTCTCTTGGGGCTGAAACTGAAACCCGGGCTGGATGCTCCATTTGCCTTGTGAACGTGTCTCTGACAGCTTCCAGCCTCCCCCACCACCAGCCTCCATCCTGAACTGCTGACGCGTAAGCGTGGGCTCCCACAGCAGGCTCTGCCACAGCTACTGAAAACCGCAGCACACATATCCTGCTCGTCAAGTTCTGCTTCCCCATCAAGGATTCAAGGACGCCAACTCCCTGTGGACTCACAGGATCGAGAAGATGACAGTGAAATGATAACGGACATGACCATACTTTACAAGATTCTAAGGGGCAGAACCACACCACTGCTCATTTTCATTCTGGGGTCCCTGTATTCTAAGAGGAACAGATTGACGCTGAGGTAGCAGAGAAATGCTAACAATTAAGAAATGTAACGCAGAACCTAAGGGAAGAGCTGAAATCAGCATTTCTCTTGTCTAAGGCGGTTCTTCCATCTACTTTTAAGAAGAACTTTGTGGTCCTAGACATGAAAAAAAAAGAGGTTATGCAGTGACTGTAGACATCAGGGTAAACACTGCAGTGACTCAACTGACTGTCACGAAATTGTAGTCGTCGCCTTAGGAAGATGCAGGGTGTGTGTATCAAGTGAATGCTTAAAAAACTCAGGTGTCTCTGAAATTGCTTCTGTTTGCTGAATATTTCCTCCATTCTCAAGGAAAATTCTGCTGTGAAAGTTTTAGTCCCGTAACCCCTTAAAATTCAATTCTGTTCAGCAAATATTCTTTGAGGACCTATTACGAGCAAGATACTCTGTTAAAATTGGGAGTTCGAGATTTGCAGATACTAAATACTGTATATGAAAATAGTAAACAACAAGTTTATACTGTACAGCACATGGACCTGTATTCAATGTGTTACAGTAACTTATAATGAAAAAGAACATGAAAAGGAATATATATATAAATATGAATCACTACGCTGTAAACCAGGAATTGACATGACATTGTAAACTAACTATACTCCAATAAAAAAATTTTTTAAGTGCTGCAAAAAAAAATATACTCTGCTAAGAAATGCACTGGTCACCAATGCATTTTGATTTCGCTGCGTATGATCAAACATACAACATGACATTTCTTGGCCAAAATTATATCTTAGAAAAGACGTGGTTTCCTTATTTCAAGACCTCATGGCATTTGTCTTATTATGTCTTATTTAGTTGGGACAACAAAAGAATGTTGGAGGAGAACCGAGAACCTCCTTATCCCTGAGGAAGGCCTGGATCATCCACAGGAGGAAGACAGTGCGGCACCAGGGAGCTCTCAGTGGAGGGAGGATGGTGGAGGGAGATGGCCGGTGAGGGGGGCGGGCAGGCAGGGCTGGGACTGTGCGATTTCCGAGCAGCCAGGGAAGGCAGGGCTGGAGGTGTGGTAGGCAGTGTGGAGGGGTTGAAGTGTGTCACACGGGGAAGGGGCTGCTGGAGTTGTGACTGGGGACTCAGACAATGCCCAGAAGAAACCGGAATCCTGTGGCATCGAGACATTAGCAGATGGTGGAGAAGTGCGAGGACTGGGTCTGGTGCTTCAGGACACACGTAAAAGGAGAGGTCAAGGGCTTGAGGGCCAAGTGGAGTCAAGCCAAGTTCTGGGATGCTTTGCTTTCCAGAGGCAAGGAAGAACACACAGACTCCATAGGCCGGCTTGCAGACGCACGCAGGTCCTACACTCTGTTCGTGCTTGTTTTTGTGTTTCTGTTTTCCTCCGGGTGACCTTTTCCGCGGACGCTCAGCTCTCACAGGATGAGGGCACCACTTCTTCTGGACCCACGGCCTTGGTAGGGTCCTGCGTGGTCTCTCTTTCCGACACGCAGGCCACACAAGCAGCTGTCGGGCCGCGGTTAAACAGGGATGCGTTTCACGGTTCTACAAGCTTGCCCGGATTGTCACCGCGCCCTCATGTTCCTGCCCTCACAGTAAACGCAGTGCAGGTGCGAGGCGTGATTTTCTAGCTCTCTGGGGCTAATTTCCAGCATTCAGAGCGCTGAGTGGTGGGCTGAGCATAACAGCTGCCTAGCAACGGGACTGACATACATCACAGAAACAGTGAGGGATGCAGGAAAAGGAGCACAAGTGGGCTTGGAGAGGAAGGGAACCGATTTCACTGTGGGGTGGGCAGGGCGTGAGGGGAAATGAGACCAGGCGGAGGATTTGCAGAAGTGCTTCTCAGTGAAAGAGGATCACTTCTGTTTCCTCTTAAAGGGAAGGATGTTCAAGCAAAGAGATAAAATTGTCAAAAAATCGTCTTATTCACCCCCAAATCTATTGTGTTCTCTAAGCATGCTCGTTCTTTCTCTCCTTCCATAACTCTAAGGTTTGGACATCCCACCTAGGCTGGCGGGTCTGTCCAGTTGCCAGCCCCCGCGCCGTCTGCCGGTGGTGGGTGGGCTCTGTGGGGCCTCCCCCAGGCTCACACTGCAGAACAAAACCTGAGCTGCTCCCATCCCACATAGAGCTTTACCATGTGCACCTGCCCATCGCCCCACCCCATCTCCCACCAGCTCCCCACCGGTCCTCCGCATCCAGCCAGTCAAACCGCTTCCACCCTCCCCACCCGCCTTGCACCTGCTGGACCCTCTGCTTGGAGCTCGTCAGCCTGATACCGTTTCCAGGGGGTTCACCACCTCTGCTCTCCAGTCCCCATGACCTCCCCCTGTACATTTACAGGAAGAATGGGAGGGGGATGTTAGCTATGTTTTGCAGTGGCTTTCGGGTCTCCTGGAGTGTTCAGACCTGGAATTTGGTCTCGAGTTAATTTTCACATCTACTGGGACTAACATTCAGCTCCCCAGTCTCATCGGGATCTGCGTGTGACTCTGCCGAGGGGAGAAGAGTCTTCACATGAACACCATGACAGTCTCTGGCCCACTGCTCAGCCCACCAGGAAAGACTGAGTTCCCCTCGCTTTCCAAATTGTGGTAAACAGGCTGCTGTCACCTTTAGAAAAAGAGCAGATCATTCAAAGACACTGTGGTGCTTCACTTTCCCATGGGCTTCCCAGCTCAAGAGCCCCCAGGAACAGGGTCCTTGGGAAGAGTCGGGGGACAGGGCAGAAGAGCTGCCCCACTGACGTCACCCTGCAGCCGCATGCCCCTGACGGTGCTGTCGGGGCCGGGGGGCTGGGTGACCAGCACAGTGAGGGTCCTCCCTGACTTCCATGTGCAATTCTCCAGAGTTCACAATGGGGCAGGGGGAGGCAGGGCAAGGGGGGGAGAGATGGGGGGAGGGGGACCCCAAGGAAGAGGTATCGGGTGCCTGTAAATGTCAGGGTATGACGCCCGGTCATTCCACACCATTCCTGAACTCTCCCAGCAGCCCCAGAACCACCCGCACAGGAGTTGCAGGATGACTTCAAAGAGTCAGTTTACAGCGAGCTAGGGTCCTAATCCAGGTGGTGAAACTGCAAGTCTCATGGGGCTTCTACGAAATTTGGGAGATGGGAAAAAACCAGGCACTTGCCCCTTTTGTTTCTGAGCTTGAAAGGACAAAGGCAGCCATCAGAATACGGAATAACGTATAAGTGAGGAACATTAATAAGACAGCAGGCGGGAGCAGCAAGGCTCCAGGCTACTGCCTGAAAGTCCGTCTTCCCGTCAGGGTTACACTCCCTCCTCTGTCTCTCTGTCCCTGTCTCTGTGTCTCTCTCATTATGCTGGGGAGGTGTTGCTTTTGTTACTATTATTTTAACAGCGTTACTATGTTATTATTTTAACGTAATCACGGTTACATTTATTAGGCATTTATCTGTGAAGATTCTAAAACACAGCACCCCAAATTCAAACTCAGTGTCTGGCTTTCACATCGCTGCTGGTGGAGACCCAAAGGTGAGAGAAAGGTGGTGATACGGTAGACTGAGGGGGGTTCTGAGCAGGCTGCCAGGCCCCGGAGAAGCCCCTTCTGTACCCTTCACCGGAAATCCCCAGGATGGTTTTTGTGAGGGTTCTACCGAAGGTGTGGGGCGTTCTTGGGGGCCCACTGCTAACGTGCCAACCGGCTGCACCGTGGGGACGGCCGGGTACGAAGGACCACAACGGAAACGTGTCCACTTGCCCCGCAGCTGCTTCCACGACAGCATCTCGCTCCGCTGCCCGCGGCAAAGCAGGCCACACGGAGACGCGGCCTTAATCCTGCGGCCTTCATTCACACACTTCACGTAATTAAGCCAGAGGCTCTTATCCCAGACAATATGGAGCTAAACAATAAAAAAGAATGCAAAATCGTACCTCTGCTCCTGGGATTCGCCAGTACCACGAAGCCAATAAAAAATGAATTCAGAGCATCTGCCTAGAATTTCCATGACAATGCTCTCAAGTGCTCTCACATCAGCCCGCCCCTCCACTGCATTTTAATTGCACAAGGTCGCACCATTCTATTTACTGAGTGAATGGAGGGAAGTGAAACCCCCATTACGAGTGTCCTGGTGTGAAGTACACATGCAATTCCACTTCCAGGGCAGCCTCTTCAGCAGGTAACCTTTGCCTTGGCCGGGTTTGGACTTGCTTCTAATACGGCCCTGGGATATTTTTCCACCTAGGAGCCCCCTCTGTGCACGCACAGCACTCCAGAGCCATCTACTGTGGGAGACATCTAGAACCAGGCCCTCTGGGAGGACAGAATCTGTGATGGAGATGAAACATCCAGGGCAGGCAAAGGACCCGGGGCCGGTGCTCTCTGACCACGCCGCGCACGCCGGGGAGGATGCCGAGCACCAGCGGTGAGGACGCGCGAGCCGCCGTGGCCCCTCCTGCGCCGCGCTCTGCGGAGTGTCCTGGCTGAGCCACAGCCTGGCTCTGTCAGGTACAAGAACAGCTTGCTTCCTTCGACTGAAAAGAACAGATGTTCATTTGTTGTTTAAGCCTAAATAGGAGGCCTCTCTAAGCTCTGTGGTTTAAGGGAAGTTATCCCATTCCTAAACCAATTTGCTCCTTAACCACATGTGCACCAGGGTCAGTCTGACCTCCTGTCTTTCACTAGGAACAGGAAACCAAGGCAGGTCTATTTGTTGGAGATACTTGTTCTTCTAGTGTTTGCTCTCCCTACCACACAGAGAAGGCAATTCATCTCCTTGAAAAAGGCTAAAAATGTTTATGAAGATTGGTGGCTAATGCCAGTTATTTTACTATTTCAATAAGTTCATGCCGATTTCAGATCCCGAATTGAGTTACTTCCAACCGTATGAACCTGCTGTTCAGAATATCATTGCTGTTATAACTGGTTAGCAAATCAGGAAGGAGAATGAAGTTGTTACGGTCTCCAGAGGAACAGCCTAGCACTGAAGCCAGATCTCATGACTTCCACGGCCATGAAACTTTCTTTTGAACATCTGCTTTTGAAAGTGTGTGACAAGAGCTGAAGGAAGACTTAGGGTTCAGTATTGGTTCAGGACATCAATGATGTTTGTTAACTTTGGAAAGTATTAATTATTTTTAAAAACATGTTATTGAGGTGTGATTGACAAGCAGCCATATGTATTCAGGGCATCCAATAGGGTAAGTGTGGAAATGTGTATCTGGGAACCATCACCACAGCCAATGCCATAAACACAATCTACCACCTCCAGAAATTTCCTCTGCCTTCTTCATTTTCATCCACTTATTTTTTTTTTAAATAAGAGCACTTACATAAGATTCGCCCTCTTGGCAATTTTTTAAGATTACAACACACTCCTGTTAGGCGCAGACACAACTCTGTACGGCGCACCACTAGGACTCACTCATCTTGCAGAACTAAGGCTCGGTGTCCTTTCACCATCACCTCCCCGCTTTCCCCTCTGCCCACCCTCTGGCAACCATTCTGCTCTCTGCTTCTATGACTCTTACTACCTCGGATTCCATATATAAGTGGGGTCACACAGCATTTGCCTTTCTGTGCCTGGTTTATTTCACTTAGCACTATGCCCTCCGGGTTCATCCGTGTTCTCATGAATGAAACAATTTTCTTCATTTTTAAGGCTGAATACTATTCCGTTGTATGTAAACACCACATGGAGAGTACTAATTTTAAAATGCAGTCAGCTAAGACTTACAAAGACAAAACTGGCATTTGTGTGGTGGTCAAGTCGTGAAAAATGAGCAGTAGTCAATTCTAATGCCAGTTAACGGGGTTCTCATCTGGAGCCACGAAAGGCAAGCAATGTGCATTTTTAAGAACCCAGGATCAAAATGATAAACTTAACACCTAATTTCCTTTCTCTTCAAGGAGACACTTTAAACACAGATACGGTACTCTTGAACAATATAACAGAGACGGTTGACAACAGTGAAGGGTAACTAACATTAAGAGTGAGAATCCAAGTACGCTTGCATTTTGAGGGAAAATAACATGGTCACGTAATTGTCATATTTAATCTTGATCACTTATTGTCACCATTTGAAAACACTGACTGGACAGGACAGGTCCACGTGAGAAGCGCTGGTATTTGAGACACCTCAGAAATTTAAGGATATTATCACCCACCATTAGGCACTGATGTCTCCAATGAAAGTTTTAATTCAAAGAAAGGCACAATTAAAATCAGTACTAATTAGAACTCTAAAGGAATTAATAATACACAAAATGCCCTGTCTCTTCACATCTACTGAGACACCGCACACCCGTGACACAGCGCACGCTGCGAAGTTCTGCTTCCCATGGCCTCTGGCTCTCACACTCCCTCTCTTGACAATTACCACGAAGACCAACGGGTGTACAGCACTTTGCTTGGTCCTGGACACAATGGTCGACAAGATATGGTCTTGCCTCTGGGTATCCTTTCACAAGAGTGCTGGGTGCTATCCAGTGGACCCCTGGGAATTACCTAATTTTATGGAGGTATCATCTTTGATTGCTTTTGAATAGGCAATTTCGTAGCTCTGCAGAGACAGAACTGAAACTACAGAAAACTGATAATGTGCAGATAACTTTTGTCCAAAGTAACAGAAATGACATTTGTCGGGGCAGCACCGATAAATTTTGCCCATAGAGAAGATCATCTCTGTGAATAAAATCTAGTTTTAATATCTGACTAGTTCTAGTCTCCTCTTTACATAAGGAGGTGAACAGAATATTTGATGTGTGTTTAGATTATATCTATATGCCAGTCATGATTTTACCTTTTTGAAAATTAAATTTTACCACGGTATGATGGGGTAATCGAGAATTAGCAAGGGATGGGTTGACATTCTACAAATAATCAAATCCAATTCACATCTTCATCCCAGTACACTCTCCCGCCTCTGCAGTCCAGTTTCCATTTTTGTGAGCATCACTCTGTGGAAACATCATACGTCAAGGTGGCTCACAAATCTACACAGGCAAACCCAGTGGCTGCATTTCGGGGCTTTTTCTCCCCTGATGCTTCTGTTTTCGTATCACTTGATCTTTCTGTGGCATACGAACCCCCTGGCATCTCCCTCCCTGAAACAGTCTGCCTCTCACCTGTCCCACACATTCCCGGTCTCCACCCTGCACTTTATTTCCTCCATCCTTCTAATCATTGTATGTGCTTTTTTAGTAGCACTTGCTTCCTGCCTCTCCCGGAATGTCTTCCTCAGTAGTAGCAAATGTACTCAAGACTGTAACAATCTCTTATAAACCAATGTTTTAAAAATTTTGTGTATGTAAGACACCACAGTCACTCCCCTGAACGTCACACCAATGTGCTGAATAGCCCCTGGACAGGCAGGTTGGATGTCCCAAGCACACCTCAGGACCAACCCATTCCACTCCCCACTCCTGCCCCATACGCTCCCATTTGTGGTCAACTTTCTATCTACCTCCCTCCCTGGCACCTGGAAGTCTGGAAAGACTGGTCCATCAGCACGTACTGACCACTTCACAACCTAAACATCTCTCAAGTTTATATCCTCTTCATCTCAGTTAAGTACATGCCATGAAGCCTCAACCACTTCGTTCTCAATGACTGGACTCCATCCTCTCCTACATGCACCTCGGTCTTGTCAGACTCTCACAATTTCTCCGACGTTGTTGAGGGGCTCCCCGCCTTCCGCACAGGGTCCTGGACGTTTACAGGCTTCACGACGCGGTCCTCTCTGACTTCTCTGAGTTAAACATCTCCCGGCCAGCGGGCTTCTGCACGTTGACTTTTACTGCACTCACCCTTCTCCCTCGCCGTTGTGCTTCTGCATGTGCTTGGGGTGGGGGGTGGCAACTGCTCTTTGATTTCTTTTCTGGGTAACTCTAAGTGGTCTTCAAGAATCGGCTCGATGTCACGTACCCCGGGAAATCTTGGGAGCCCCTTTCCCGGGAAGCCCCCTGCCTGGTCCAGATGCTGCCTGCATCCTCCTGTCTCCTCACTCTCACTGCCGGCTTCCATGTCCCTAGCATCTGAGCAGAGAACATTCTATGCCATCCATATTTTTATCCCACAGTACCTGGTATACTGAAACCATTCAACAAGCTATCATTGAATGACTAAAGGAGGGATGGCAAGAAAGCAGAAATGAGAGGAGGTGGGAGAAAATAAAATGTTTTTGGTTATTTAAATATTATTTTATATATTAATATAATTAAATCTGTAGTGTTTATATATAAGTATATGTACTTTTAAAGCAAAAATACTTAAATAATGCTATTTAATATTTAATATTATTTTAATAATAACTCAGGGATACTCTTTTGCCAGTGACCAGCCATTTATATAAGTATATAAAAATTAATGATTGTACCATCACACAGCATATTAGTGATCAAATGAAAGCACAATTTCCTAGTCATTCACTTCTTGTTTTTATTTCTAGCTTCTATCCAGGGGAATTGGCCACTTTTGTCTGACTGGCGCCTGGTCAGCACAGCGGAGGTGGGCGTCCCTGTCCGGTTCGCACGGACCCCACTCTACAGCAGCGAAGCGGCGCCGGTCGCCTTAGCAGCGTCGGCCCCGGGCGAAGGGAGCCAGTGACGCCGGGGGACTGGCGACGGCCACTCCTTCTCCAGACCGCTCCAGGCCCCTGGAGGGTCTCACCGGTTACCCACGAGCACTCTTTTCCTCTTATTCATTGGATTGTTTTTTAAAAATGTTAAAGTACCCATTTTTCTTCAAGTGTGTCTTCTCCCGCACCTTCAGATTGGGTGATGCTAAGAGAAGCCTGTGGCTGATTTATTTAAAACCATTTTTAAGCTATCCAAGTTTCATCTAAAAATAGGACTGCTGAGTGGGTCAACTTCAGTGAAAATGACAAAGTGGATCAGGCTTAAACCCGCGTTGATACGTGGCGCACCGCACACGTGCCGCTGTGGAAAGGCGCGGGCCGCCTTCAGGGCCGCAATCTCTTACCAACGGAGACGGGGCGTGAGCCGCGACCTCGGTGGAGTCCTCACACCCTCTGCGTCTCGTCCAGACTCTTGCAGATACTTCAGGTGCCCCCAAAAACCCTCTCACGGTGTCATAGCTGCCACCTGCCGAGATCGGGACACTCAGAAGTTCATGGGGAACCTGCCATGTGAAGCATGGAAGTGCAGTGTCTTGCTCACCGACACCTTCTCGGGAGTGTTTCTGGCCAGCATTAAGGGTGACTCTCTCTACAGTGCTCCTTAGAGGCTGTGGAGATCTGACACCCCCCCGTCCATCTTTTCTCTTCTTGGCTGTCTTCTCATTGTGTCTTTGAAAAGTTCTTGACTCTCTCATTCACACCTCAGTTTGCACAGTCTTTCTTCCACCCGGAACCCTCAGGGGGTCACTCTAATTTCACAGCAGAGAACCTGGGCTCCTCCTTTCTGATCCTCTGCTGCAGAAACTCTTCTGACCAGAGTTCCCACGAGTTTTAAACATTTAATGCCTATTAGCCACAGGACCAATTCCAAGTCTTGCACCTGATACGTCATTCCTGCCTTCCTCTCTGCTTTCGTTTTCTTTGATGTATTTATGCTGCTGCAACGAGAAAGTCCTCCCAAACACTTCAGGATGCTTCTCACTCCCTTCCCTTTATTCAAGTCAGATCCTGAGATCTCACTCCAAGTCTGAGGTTTCCTCCATCACCTCCTGCAATGAGCTTACTTCTCACGCTTGCTCGAGAATCTTCGAGGCACTCCTTCTGACGGGATGACAGGCTTTACTTCTAGGCTGCGACAGCACCCTGGTACCACTGCGTCTCAGGCATCTCTTCCCTCAGCTGAACTGAGAGATACATCAGGCTTGGGCAAGACCCATCTTTGCATCCTTAACACGTAGCCCGACCTCAGGCAGTTTGCAGGAACTCCGCATTAACGCCAATGAATAACCTTTCTAGAGATGTCTTTGAGCGTTCAAGCTTGCAGGTCTTTAGAGGGCACTTGGGTAAGATTAAGGGCAAGAAATAAAATAATCTTTAAAGGAAAATAAAGTACAGCCATCACGGAACGTTGTACTTTGTTAGGTTTCATGTGCGATCACTACTTTTCTTAATTTTAAATACTTCAATGAATGACGTATCTGCAGCTTCACATGAAGACTTTATTTTTTTAACTAAATGAATGAATAATATATGGGAATCCTGAAGAGAGAATGTAAGATATACATACAGCTTATACCTTTCAAACCCTGTCTTACTCTGGTTTTTTGTTTGTTTTTTGAAACACCAATTATTGCTAGTTATATATAAATATATATATATATATAGTGTATATTACATATAACACTGTATATGCTATATATATGTGTGTGTATGTGTGTGTGTGTGTGTGTGTATATATATATATATATATATATATATTCTCTGACCACTGAGATGGAATGATAATAACACACGTAAAGGCCAGAAGTGTTTCCTTAAATCCTAATTTTTGAGCCTTATTCAATGACCTATTAAATGTCTGATAAATGATTATAGCAATATTTGCAGGTAATGGTTATAAATATTTACGAGATAACACATGAGAAATGTAAGTGAAAGTTACTTTTTAAAAAGCTATCTCTTTATCCTTGTTATGTATTAATTTTTGAAATACCTTAAGGATTATTTTTTTTTATGTCTTAGGGTGTCCCTAGGGTAAAGCACTGGTGATCAGAGAACTGGGAAATTTGCTACTAACTCTTAAAATTCACTGGGGGCAAAGCAGGTGAAGTTTTTTTTTCTTGAGTCAAAGTATTTTTTCATGTGGGGTAGGGGGCCGAATGCTCATAAGTCTATTCAAAGCTTTGCACATAAATATGCATTTCTGGTCATTTTGGTCATAGAAGCTTCCAATCCATGAATTCCCTAAAAATAGGGAAAAAGTCATCAACTTCCTGGACAATTTCTAACGTGCTTAATTTTAGCTTAATTAAAATCCCATGCACATTCAAGCAAATACAGTGTCCGCCTCCACTTCCCACCCAAACTCTTGTCTAGCATCATCATTCTATAAAATACCAGCTGCTCTGTGTTCATTTTTACACAGAGATACAAGTCTGTTTAGGCAAAGGTGGTATACATAATTGGAAGAGCAAAGAAGAAAAGTGTACCACCATCCAAACTATCAAAATGACCTTTGAAAAAATACAAGCTTTCAAACAATAGGATCATTTTAGGAAGTTCTCTGCTGTGAGAATAGATTATCGGTGCTCACAGGACAACCCAGGAATGATTAATATGTAAAATACCATCCAGTAGGAAACCAATATGAAAAATAAAAAATAGGGACCACTTGTACTCTCCACCCTTACACAACTTAAACCCAAGCAACACACATGAAGCAAGGATTCTCAGACAGTGAACACTGGTGACCCCTGAGAGGGAACAAGTCAGCTAGGGCCCTAAGACCGCCCCAGCCTCCTCCATCCAGGGGAGGCACTGGCTGAGGCCTGAGAAGGAGTCCCAAGTGAAGCCTGAGGAGCTCCCTGAGTGGAGGAGATGGCCCTGGGGGTGGGGGACGCCAAGGCAGCTTGAGTTCACAGCAGATAATCTGAGAAGAGAGAGCTGCACAGAAAGAAGGTTCCAGGGCCCTTCAGAGCCCCCCAAGTCTGCCGCAGAACACTGATCAGCACATACATGTGAATACACTGCCTATGACCAGGGAAACAACCGCCCAGCTGGAGGGGAGGACACCATCCCCAGGGCAGAGGCGGGCAGTGAGGAAGGCCCTTCCTAGCAGCCAGAGTGAAAAAGTCCACACCACGGGGCACTGGAGAGAGGACTCAATTGCTTTGCATCCGTAGCACAACATAAAAAGGCCCAGACTACATGCTGATCTGCCTCTAACTAAAAAAGCATGTGAGTATGACTGCAAAAGAACAAATTTTTTTTCTAAGTAACTTAATCGTTTCAAAGTCCAAATTCAAGAATATTTATAGAAATACAAAAATACATATCACATGAAAAAGTAAAATTTGTAATATCTAGTAACCAATCAAAAATTACCAGGCACGCAAAGAAGGGGAACAATGTGAAATGTTAATCTGTCAACATCGACCCAGAAATGGCAGGTAATGGAATCTGTAGACGGACACTAAAATAAAGATTAAACATATTAAAAACCTGAAGGATTTTGAAAAGATCCAAGTTCTAGAGATTACAATTCCAGTAACCGGAGCAAAAGATGCACAGGATGGGATGAAGTGCGGATTAGACTCTGCGGAAGAAAAGATGACTGAGCCTGAAGACGTGGCTGCAGAAACCACCCAAACTGCAACACTGAGGGAAAAGACAGAACAAACACGGACATCAGCGATCTGCGGGACAGACTCAAGCATCTAATTGACATGTAACTGTAGAGTCTAAGTGAGAGGAGACAGAAGGTGAGAAAGAAAAAATTCTCAATAAGATTATGACAAAAATTTTCCAAACTCAATGGAAGCTGTAAACTCATAGGTCCAAGGAGCTTGATGAACTGTAAGCACAAGAAATATGAAGAAAACCTCTCTAAGACTATCACACTCAAATTACTCAATCATCTTGCAAAATATACTTGGAAAGTGAAGGTGAGGACATACAACACCAAGGGTGAACCACGACGGAGACCACGGACGTTGGGTGACTAGGACGTGGCAGTGTGGGCTCGTCTCTTGTGACAAATGTACAGCTCTGCTGGGGGATGCTGACCGTGGGGGAGGCTGTGCATGCCTGGGGGCTGGGGGTATATGGGAACTCTCTTTGTTTCCAATCAATTTTTTGTGAACCTAAAAGTGCTCTAAAAATAGTCTGTAAGGATAAATAAACTGAAAAAAAAAAGGTGAAATACGTACATAGTCCATACACACATAGTTCGAGGGGAGCTATGGGTTCATAAAAAGCCTGACTGTGTCATTTCCCAGAGCTCCCCTCCTTCTCAGTCTCACTGGCGCTTTCTTGCTCCCTGAGTCTCCACTTCCCTGTGTTCCAGCCTGAAGTCTGGGGCTTTATGACCCGTCCCCATTGTATGTCTGCACCTGGGACTGAGATGCAGGTTGACAGGCAAGAGAGAAGATCAACAGGGGTTCATCCACCCTCTTGGGGCCACTGCTCTGAATTAAGTGCCCGTGGGCCCTCTGACATAGGACTGCTTGTGGGGAGGTGGGAGAGAATGGAGGAGTGAAAAACAGTCTATTTCCACATGCTTGGAGCTTTACTAGTTTCGTGTCCTGCCCCTTGTGCCTGGAGTAGAGAGTGCCTCTTGGAGCTGTTTCTGTTTGCACCAATGCCCACTTCTGGGTTTAGAACTGCCTGGATTCCAAGCCAATGGATACTGAAAAAATGTGGGCAACTCACCATCAATTCAATGATGCAATTTCAACAAGTAGAGGGAAATTTATATGAAATTTATATGAAAAGAAAATAAGGTTTCACATTGCTTAGAAACTACAAATCACTAAAAGCCAACCAAAAATGAGGCAACATGAATATCCCAAGAACTATTAAATAAATTGAATTCATACTTAAAATCCTTCCAAATAAAAAACCTCCACACCTAAATGGCGTCTCTAGCAAATTCTACCAAAAATTTAAAGAAAAATCAACACGAAGTCTATGCAATCTTTTTCACAACGTAGAACATAGGACACAGTCTTGGAAAAAATGTTTGCCAATTAAATGTTTAATACTTATGTGTCTTCAGAATCTATAAAGAACTTTAAAATCAATCAGCCTAGTGAAAAATTAGGCAAGACATTTGAACAGAAAATTCACCAGAGAAGATGTATGGAAAGCAAGGAAGTCCATGGGAAGGTGGTCAACATCACTAGTCAGCAGTGAAATGCAAAGTAAACTCCCAGCAAGATGCGAGCACACATCCCCCAGAAGGTTGCAATGAAACGGCCGTGCGCTGGAGAGGATGTGGTAACTGGAACACTCATACCCTGCTGGTGAGGGTACAAAATGACAGGACCATTTTGGAAAGGTGTTTGGCAGTTTTTTAAAAAGTTAAACATATACTAACCATATGCCTCGGCTATTCCACTCCTCTCCTTTCACTCCCAAAGCCACCCCAAAATGAAAACATGTCCATGCGAAGACTGGTACATGAGTGTTCACGCAGCCCTGCTTGTAATAACCAAACCCTGGGAGCAACCTAAATATCCATCAGCAGAGTGAACATTCAAAAGGAATGCTACCGGGCAAACCACTGCTAACACACAAGCACATGGTTAAAGGTCAGAACTATTAGGTTGACCGAAAGAAGCCGGATAAAAAAACAGTACACAATCTATGATTCCACTTGCAAAGTATTTTAGAAACTGAAACCACTTTATAGTAAAGAAAAAGCATCAACGCTCGTTTGGGAATGAAAAATCAGGGCTGGGTAAGAAGCTGAGACCACAAAGGGCATAAGGACTACGTTAACCATCTTGATTTGTGAAGTGGTTTCTCAGATGTAGATTTATGTCAAAATTCATCATTTTTTAAACTAAAAAACAGGTGCAGTTTATTGCATGCCAGTCATAGTTTATTAAACCAGTTAAATTTTTTTCAGAAATAAATAAATACACATTCATAAAAAGAATTCAGAGAAACTTAACAAAAACTCTGTCCTGGATGCCTACAATAGAAACCAAAGTTCTCGCTTCTTCTGATGTTTAGTTTGCATGTTAAGTAAACACCAGAGGAATATCTCCTCTTGGTGGAAAAAAGCAAGGAAAATGGTTTCAGCACTTGTTGTTTATCTGAAATTTAAATTTAACTGGGTATCCTGTATCTTAGCTGACAACCTTATCTACTTGCCCAGGACCCAAAAAATATATATCTATATTTAATCCTAAAGAGTCTACTGAGCTGCCATGGTTGAGAGGCACTGATTTAAAGAATTTGTTCTGAAGAATGCTTGGGGTGTGTGTGTGTGTTTAATAACAGAACTTATAAACATTAGTGGAGGCAAAGCATTCCCTGGAGAATTCCCAGTGATGACTTGAATGCTTTCTTCATTACTTCAATAGCAACAGCCTAATTACCAGCCACCGACTTTGCCCCAGGCCTTGTGTTAGGTGCCGGGGACACAGCCTGTAACAGGAGACTGGTGTTTATCACTAAGGCTGCATCTAGGTAAGGCTGTGAGAAGATGTGATGGTGGAGTGGGAGGATCAAACTCCTTTATTCAAAATTTTTTCTATTCCAGTAACCAAGAGTTGGAACAGGAGAAGATGCCTTTGACATTGCATTGATAGCACAGCACGTGGCAATGAACCGTTCTCAGTGAGCATGTGCTGTCACTCACCAAGAGGATCCAACCTGTGCTGTGAAGCCAGAGGGCTTGTGAAGCAAGAGTCACAGCTGACCCATAGAAGAGGCTGCCGTTGGGACGTGAATCACTTGCCATGAGTAAGGGTACTGGGCTAGGAGCTGGGGGAAATGCGTGTCCTGTTACCAGAATGTGCATGACCAAGCACAGAGAATTAGAGGTCATTGTGTGGAAGGATCAAAAGTGCTGAACTGTTCAATTCAAGTGTGGGAAGATGATTACGGTGTCAGGGTCGGCCTTCACGATGTGGCGTACTGGGCATAGGAAATAAATCTCCCTGTGTCTACACCTGCTCCAAATGCACCTTTCACTGGGACAAGACTAGCAGATTTTAAAACAGCCCATGGACTGACAGTGTTCAGTAAGTCTCCTCCTGATGATTCTATAAAAGTCCACCTGGAAATGACGTGTGGGTCATTTCTAATGGAACAGGTATAGACAGAGCTTTCTTGTTTTACTTTCCTGTTAAGGAAGCATTGCTTTGGGGAATCTAAGTTATAATTGATCACTCTGTCCCTGAGCTTTGTAGAGCTCTAATAGAAGTTCCTTCAAAAAAAGGGGTGGGGAGGACATAATTTTGCCCAAGGGGGGGTGGGGAGGACATAATTTTGCCACATTTGGTACCCAGTTCTTGAGTGGGACTCTGATTTTCAGAGCGACGATGATCAGAGCTGGAAAAAGTCACACTGCTCCATCTCTAACCATCTGTCAGTTGCTGAGAAGGCTCTTCCTTCCTATTAAAGCGTTTTCTTTTTGAGTCCCTCACCACGTGCATTGATAATTTTCAGGTCACTCTGTGTATGATTCATTTTCCGGCAAGCTTCATTGTTTTGAATATATTAAAAGTTCCTTCCTAATATAAGTTACCCCATTTTTGACAGCTGTGAAGAAAATAGCTGAGAAATATGTACAGAAATATGCTGGGATTTTTTGGTCATAAATGGAGAGAGCTCTGTAAGCATATTAGTTTAAAGTTTAAAAACATATTGTCATTACCCTATTGTTAAAACCATGGATTTTAAAAAGCAAAGATTTCCTAATAATAAAACAAATTACTTTTATTCCAAAATTGGTTTTTGCTCAAGATAGAAACCTTATTTTATTATTTATTATTATTTGTTTTATTATTATTAAACTATGCCAAAGGCAAGACTGGGAGCATTATCTCGCACTACAGTCTAAATGGCTACCCTTAAATGGAAGTATTTAGGCAAAATGAAACTGTACGTTTTAAGGTGGTGAGAGAATGACAACCATTTTGGCCCACTAATGCATCCTGCAGAGGGTACCAGTGAATGCTGCACCGTGGACGCACAATGCAGAGCTCAACTATAAAACCATACAGAAAATTCAAGCGTTACTCCCGTCTTAAATTCAACGGAACTTGCTGGCCACCTAGCGCGTGCACACAGTAGCAGGTCTTCCTTAACAGAGCTCGCAGTCCGCTGGGAACGACAGAGATGAAAGGCTCCTGGCAGGGCAGTGCGATGAAACTCACAGGAAAATAAGTGCAGGGTAAAGACAGTTCAGGTGACCGATGTCCTGGTTTGCCAGGGACAGGCCTAGTTTATACGGTTTTCCTGTCAAAATTATTAAGAGTGTCGCATTTCACTCTAAAACATATCCTGGTTTGGTCAATATACTACATGATCACCCTTGTCACTGGTAACATAAAATACGAGATTCTAGAATAATTCTGTCTATAATTTGCTGCTCCAGAGGCCAGGGACAGAGAACCACATTTAGTACGTGCAAAGTTAGTGCCCAGATCATCTAATGTTTAATATTTACTCATTGGAAAAGCAAAGTTGATGAGAGAGTTGGCACTGACTAAACACAACCTGCGAGGTCTAAATCAGTCCCGTCAGTAAGGCACCTCCTACAGACTGCATGCTTGTGTCCCCCCAGAAAAAATTCGTGTTTTGAAGCTCTAATGCCCAGTGTGACAGCATTCTGTCTACAGAACCTCTGGGGGTAATTAAGGTTAAATGAGGTTGTGAGGGTGGGCCCTAATTCGGTCGGGCTGCTGCCCTTGTAAGTAGAGACACCAGGGGCTTTCTGTCTCTCTCTGTCTCCCTGGCACCTTGGTTTTGGGCTCCCAGGCTCCAGAACCATGAGGAAGTAAGTGCCAACTGTTGAAGCCACCCAGTCTACGGTATTTTGTTATGTTGCCCAACCAGACTAGCACAATGGCTAACTGCTCGGACTGTTACACGGAAGGGTCCCAGCTCGACCCCGATGTCTGGACCTTTAGCTAACTCTGAGCCAAGTAACAAACACGGAAAGGGTGATTCAGAAATAGGCATTTAATTTCTGCATATGGAATTTTGGACATTTAATTCAGAGAGGCAACATAATCAGATTTCGGATTTCAATTCCTTTGGAACCGAGTATCTCTGGTCTTTACAAGACACATTAATCTTTGACCTTTCATTTCTCACTGGGAACTTAGTAACGGGAAAAGATTTATAGTCAAATTTGGGAATATTTAGGCTATTGGGATTTTATTATTTGAGTTGCTTTTTTGTTTTAATATTTTCATTTATTCTGGTCACAGAATCCCTGCTGCGCTCTGCTGGCTAATACGTCAGGATGGGGTTTGGGATGGGAAATAAAATGCATTTACAGTCTTGAATACAGAGTGGCCTTGAAATCAATTAAAGTAATGTGTTGTTGGCCTGCTTCAGGATCTTTGGGTACAAAATCTGTGTTGCTTCTCAGTGGTTCCAGAAAGATACACGAAGAAGCAGTGGGTGCTCGTGGAGACGGGGAAAGAATATTCTGAAAGACAGATGCCCCCCCAGGAACCGAGGCGCCCTTGTCATCTGCAGGCTTTCTGGGTGCATCCGCTCGTTCTGAACGCAAGACAATGCAGAGACTGGGCCCAGGACACTTCCTCTTCTTTCCTGATGTTTCCTGAGAGACGGAGGCAGGGTGACACTCAGCCCATTTCCAGTCCTTCACAGCTCAGGAGGGGAGGTCAGGGACTGACTAATCTAATTGGGAATTTTAATGAGGGAACAAAACAGGCTTCTCAGCTGCTTGAGAACAAACTGCCCACAGAGGAATCGCCGTATGCCTTCGCTCTGCACGCTCCGAGCCCTGCCCGAGCAGCACCCCCGCGGGGAGGGTCACCCGAGCCCGCGCCGTCTGCAGCAGGTGGGCGCGGGGGGAGCCCCGCCGCATCCTGGGATTCCATCAGCAGACACTCCTGCTTTACACCAAGCAACGTGCTTCAACCCAGACTTCGTGCACAAGGAAGAGGACACTCCGAACATTTTGTCTTCTCACTTTGATCAAGAACCGGCTAAGGTAAAGGGTACTGATTAGGTTCCCTCCAAGGTCCCAGTGATGCCCGAGCTTCTGTGTAGACGCCCGAGTTACCAGGATCAAGCAGGTGTCATGAATGAAAACTATCAGCTACCAACGGTCACATGATATCACACTACTTGCTAGAGACAGAATCAAACAATTTCTAAGTCGTGAAACAAGCAACTTACAGGTAATTATTTAAAATTGCTTTGGCCCTACAAGCAGGGTCATTTTGGGATTATGTTTTGCCTGATATAATTAAAAACATTCAGCTGCATCAGTAGACGGATGTGGGGAAGAAGCCCAGATAAATCAAATGATAAACAGTAAGATTCAGGATGCTGCAGACTGACTTTTTCATGCATTACCAAAATTGCATTACAAATAAAATACAACTGTCAAAACACTGAATTCATGTTAAAAATAGTTTCTTGCCTGGTTTCCTGGCGAATCGCTGGGCTGTCACTGCTTCATAGTGAAGGCTTACCTACGTGGGGTTATGTTTAAATCACTTAGTCTGGTCAGTTTGGGGTCTTGTTCCTGAGGTTGTTAGAAAGTTACTAAGGCCTTTTTGATATCATTTCTTGCATTATTTTAAATGAAAGCATGCAGAGCTCCGTTTTCAAGGAACACTTTTCTTACTCTTCTCCGAGCTAATTTTTCAGAGGTCACACTTGATCCACCACCGATGCAGTGTCACCACTGCGTGAATTTGCAAGATTGCTAGGGAGTAACTTCAGTCCAGGAAATTCAACAAAACTGACTGGATTGTTTTTCGGGAAACAGAGCAAAGCTGATCCAGTGTGAAGGGCCCGGCGCTGAGTTTCAGCACTCTCCAGGGGTTCTTGGCCCCGTCCCCATCCCGGCGCCTTCCCGGCGCCCCGCGGCTGTGCCTGGAGGCGTGAAAGGCAAGCGCGCATGCAGAGACTGCCCTCGGAGTGGAGCAAGCAGACGGAGCAAGGGCTTCGGAGCAGGGCCGTTGTCAGCACGGCCCTCGCGTGGGGAGCGGCTAAAACTCCCTCAGGGACAGGGTGAGGCTTAGGACCAGCTCCTCACTCCTCGGGGCGGCAGTTTTCGCAGCAGTAAAGCAGGCTCGCCGCTGAGAACGCAGCGCGTGGGGACGCGGCGGGGATTCAACGAGACAAGGCCTGTGAAGAGCCCGGCGCGCGGTGCCAGGGCTCGGTCAGCGCTGGTGAATCCGACCCACGGCAAACTTAACGCAAAGGGCGAGAAGTATTAATGGCACAGTGACTAAGGGCTGAGCGATGAGAGTAGTTACCTAAAAGGGTTACCGTGAGGACAGGATCATGAGCACTCGGTGCAGGTTCAGGGCCTGAGGAACGGCGGGGGCACAAGGCCACCCTGTGACGACGCCCGAGATGCTGCTGACAGTGACTTTCCAAGTCACAATGGCATTCTGGTTCAGCAACGTGCCTGTATAAAGTGGGAGTGAATGAACGAATGACGGAGAAGGGGGCGATGAGTGAGTGCACGGATGCTGTCATGGAGGTGACCCCGCTTCCTAGGGTAGAGATTAGGGTCTAAGCTGGATGGTACACGTACAAAAGCAAACGTCAAAGTCATCTCTCATTATCTGCCCCCTTTTCCATGGAACCCCCCCTACAGTGCTATCAGAAAGAGGACGAATGGGACTAGATAAAGTGCTGGCTACCCTTGGGTCAAAACCACCCACCTTCTGTTCACGCCAACAAAGTCTGCAGAGCTCTCCTCGCCCGCTCACTCACTCGCTGTCTGTGGCGCCACGGTGGGGCTGAGCAGGTGCACCGGCGCCCCGTGGCCTGCGGCCTACGTGCTTCCCGCCTGGGCTTCTGTACAAGTTCACAGACGCCCGAAGTAGGTGGTGGGGGATGCGTAACTCATAATCCACTGAGCAGCAGGGCAGGCTCCCGGTAAAGGTCCGCCTAATGTGCTCACACTGAAATGCCCGCGAGAAGCTATTGCTTCCACTCCTCCTTCCTCCGTTGCGTGTCACTGAACAGCCACAGCAGACCCTGTTTCCTCCCGAACTTCACTGCACCTTCGACAATCAGCCACCCCAGCAGAGTGGTTTTATCAGAAAGAATATGCTTAGACTTGGCAAAGTTACCCCGAAGAAAATGCACCCTTTGCCAGTCAAATTAGAATATTTAATAGCTCCTGAGCTGATTAATTCACGTTTCTGTGAAAGATGTATTGACACTAACTAGATTCACTTCCACGGAACGAGGAAAACTTTTAGATGATTCCAAACCAGATCGGTACCTGGGGATTCTGCCTCACTGGGCAGCCACCGCCATTTAGTTTAACCCAATCAGCTGAAGCGTGCCTGCATTCATCCCTCTCCTCGCACCCAATTTAATATCACGGCTGTGTTCTTTCACAGCCTGACCTTTCAGCAACAACGGTGTCATTTAAACAAGCTGAATGGCTCCAACTCTTTCTAAGGGGGATCTCATCCAGTAACAGTCTCAAAACGCAGCCAAGCACAACACCAGTCCACGAGCTGCTCCAACTCAACAAGCCCTTTGTCTCTTCCAAATGAATGCACCGCAGTAACGGGTGCACCTCTCCCCGGGGAGATGCTGTCCTGCCACCCACCACCCCCGGCCAACCACAAACAAGTCCGGAGACGGCTGACGCATGCGGCCCTTCGCAGCCTGCCACCCAGCACCCACAGCTAGGTTCCAGAAGAGGTCCCCGCAAGTTCTGGAAGAGGAGGAACACGCGGAAGGCTGGCACCGGAGAGGAGCAGACAGGCACAGGACCAAGGTCTGGCACGGCCTTGGCCGCTAAAAAGCCATGGGAATTATCATGTCTCAAGCACACCGGGGATCAAGGAAAGCTTTGAAAATGATGGCAGCGTGAGCACCACACAGGGCACTTTGCAGACGCCTCAGAAGCTTTTCCTCAGCATGGCCTCATATGACCCTTTCCCTCAATTCCACAATTTGGACAAAAAAAACAAGCCACGCTGGCATTACCCTACTCAACACTCCGAACTCATGTACACTTATGTGGGAAATTCTTATTGTTCCCAGTCACCTGCAATGTTGTCCCTTTAAGAGGATGCAGTGGCTTGTCCCACAGCCGGCCGATGCCGATGGCCTCCTCCCAGGGGAGAGCGCTCAGCTGCTCTGCGGCTGCTTCGACCAGTAAGACAGAAGGGAAGTGATGTGGCACCAGTTCCCGGCCCAGCTTTTAAGAGGACTGCAAGTTTATCTTCTTGCTTCTTGGAACTTTGAGCCACCAGGTAAGAAGTCCAGACTGATCTGCTGGAGAGAGAGACCCTGAGGAGGAACATGCAGGCACCAGACACGTGAACAGAGAAGCTGCCTTGTGCACTGGGCCCAGCTAGCACCAGCCTCTGCTGTATGCCTGCAACTGACGGAGGAAGCCAGGCAAGGACGCCCCGCGAAGCCCAGGGAACCCACAGAACAGGGAGAAGCAACAGGCTGCCGTTTCATGCCACTCGGGTTTGGAGTGTTCTGATACACAGCACCTGCTAACAAGTCCCACGCACAGAGCCTCACCCTGTCACGCGTTCTGCAGTACTTCCTGTGAGCAGGACACTCCTCCACTCTACTGATGTTGGCCCGGGCCAGGGGACCGCCTTTAACCAACGGAATACGAGACAGTGACAAACGCCGCATCTCAGCAGAAGTTGTGACAGCCATCCAGCCACGTCTCTTCTCCCCCAGACACAGAAAGAGCACGTTCTAGAGCGGGGCTGTTCCTTAACCCCAGCGTCTGTCATGAAAAAAAGACCCGAGTCAGAGCTGATTCGAGCTGGGGTATACTTTTTCTAAACGCAGTCAAATGCGACATAAAAGAGAAAGAAACCTTCATAGTTGCATGTGGCACTTCATGTTCTACAGAACGTGCTGGTGAGAGCTGCCTTCTCCAGTGCCAGCAGAAAATCCTCACGAACTGAGGAATCCAGCCAGCATTAGAGAGCTACCTGCCCGCATCCAAGGGGCCGACGCCTAGAGCAGGGGTAGTGGTTTTTTTTTCTGTAAAGGGCCAGAGAGTAAGTATTTTAGCTTTGTATGCAGAGAGGCACAATTGAGACTGTTACATAGGTATGTATCTAACCATTTAAAATGTGACAATTTAAACATGTAGGAAACATTCTTAGCTCGCAGGTCATACAAAAGCAGGCGGCAGGCCAGACTGGGTCTGCGGGCTGTGGTTTGCTAACCTCTGGTCTAGTGGTTGAGGTCGGCACGTAAATGGATAGTTCCAGTGAGCACATAATAAACCTAATACACAAGGCCTCTCTGGAGCTTAGGGAAGAGACACAAGCCAATTTTGGATTTTATGAAGATTTTCCAATGGAGAGGATGCCTCAGTGAATCTTAAATATCAATAAACATCACTGAGTAGTTGGAGAAAAAGGTGGAAAGGATACAATCACATGAACAAAGCCACGCAGTTTTTGAAACCACGTGACACGTGCGTGTAAACTAGACTTCGGCTCATCTGCACAGGAGTATCATAACATGCGAACAAAGCAGCCAAAGCTGCCCAGCATAGCTCGCCCGACTCTGCGGCCTTCTGACACCACAGAAGCACAGATCCACAAACACAGGCTCCCGGCCCGCTCAGGCCGCCAAAACAAAATGCCCCAGACCCGAAGGCTTAAACGACAGAAGACTATTTTCGCACTGTCCTGGAGGCTGGGAAGTCCAGGATCACAGTGTGGGCCCCTTAGTTTCCACTGAGGACCCAAATAGCAGAGAAGGACACGCTCTCTGGTGACTTTTATTATAAGGACACTAATCCTATCGGATCAGGACCCCACCCTTATGACCTCATTTACCCTTAATTACCTCCTTATAGACCCAAACAGGTCTCATTAGGGGTTCCAGCTCCAACACAGAAGGTTTTGTGGGGGAACAATTCAGTCAACAATAGCCTGAAGTCCAGTGACATACCATGATCTGCACATAATAATTTAGCGTGATTGCTCCTTTCCTTCCTCCTTGTGCACCCACCCTTGGAGAGTCTCCTGCCACGGAGACAGGCCCTGACATCCACATCATCAGAAGCTATTGGTGCTATTAGGAAAAGGAATTCAGCAAGAATACTTCTCTTTTAATCAACATAGGATCTCTCGACAAACACAGTTCTCCAGTTTTGATTAGGAAGCCTCAAAATGATGGACAGTTATTAAAGCCAGGGTTCCAGAAAGCAAATTTGCAACATCATCACGTCTGCCTGCAGATTCCACAGACGGGTCCATTATCCGCACGTGTCATCACGCCGGACTTCAGAAGCAACACACATGCTGTTCAAATGAGTCGGTGCTTGCTTCATAACTGGACGTATTTTCCTTCTTTGTCCAGTATTTTCGTAGTAACCATATTCCTTTTTGTAAACTAAACAAAGTAATTTGATCAGGTTTTATTCTGTAACAGTTAAGAGAAGGTGATAACGAAGAGAAAATAAACGTTTTACACAGAAACTGTTATCTGATACTTTGGCAACCAGAAGCTTCTATTACATGACACCTCTAGGCATTGTTTATATGGTGATGCTGGCTGCCCAGGGGAATTCCAAAGTTCCGAAGAGCTTTCTGAATAAACATGCTGTATGTTGATGCGACGTTCGGTGGATCGTGTTTTATTCAAGTTCTATAGAAACTGATCATCTCTGTATGGATCGGTGTTTTTGTGATAATATTCCAGATTGGAGTCCTTCATTTAAGAGAGATCATGACAAATTTCCAGGGAAATAAATCAATAATTCCATTTCTGTTGACATGCAATTACAAACAAGGACGACACACTGCAATCACATCTCCTTTTCAGTAAGGGTCTGGTTAAAGAAATGCAAAGATTTACCCAAAAGTATCATTTCCCATCCCCATTAATCTTCTAAACAAACATGATATAACTGTGGTCTCTGTTTTGCCGAAATATTACTTTAAATTGAACAACCATTAGTCTCTAGTGCCAGCTTCATACCGAAAACATTGATTAAACACCCACGAGGCGCAGGCATGGAGACTGAATAAGAGGGGGTCTGCCTAGAGGCCACAGCACAGCAAGAATGCATATACACGGGGAACTGCACTTATGCGTAGAGGATAATCACCGCATATACTATTTTAATGCAGATAATTCCTGGTGGAGCATATACGTCAAACTGGACAAACACAAACAACAAAGGTCAAAAAATGTTCTAATCATTATGAAGTATAATGTTGTGTACACACACACACAGCCATGGGAAAAGAGGACAATTCAAACGAGTGCTTGTTGGAGCAGCAGGAAGGAAGATTCGTGCAGCTACCGAAGATTATACCAGAGAAACACTGAGGGACATTTTAATGCAAAGTGTCTTTGATTCTATGATTCTAAGACACTAACAAAATAAACTGAAGAAAATGCATCAAATACACTTTAAAAAATAGGATGAGATTAATCCTATTTCCCATCCAGTGTAGGAACCCACGAGCAGTGCTTCTGAAACACGTGCACACAGACCACTGGGGAGGCTCACAATTTAGCAGATTTAATCCAGTAAATCAGTGAATGCCTGGGACTCTTCATTCTCAGCAAGTTAGCTTTGATCACCAAGATGCATTCACATACTTCTAGCCCTCGGCCAGGGAAACCAGAACAAAACAAAGGCGTCATCCTCCAGTGAGCAGAGGCTCCAGGCCAGTGGTTGTCACAAGGCTGCCCACACGCAGCAAGGCCAGCGCCACCCGGGAACTGGTGGGGGACGCTGATCCACAGCCCTCAGCTGCACCTGTGAGTCCGGAACCCTGGAGCTGCTGCCCAGGAGTCTGCGTTCTGCCGAGCCTGCAGTGACGCTGACGAGCAGGAATGCTGGAGGGCCCCTGCTCCCAGCAAGGCAAGGCGGGTGACAGCGTCACCGTCCCCCTCCCCAGCAGACAGACCAGGGGGCCCGTGGACCCCACTTTCTGCTGGCTGTCATTCAGAAGGGCTGGGATAAATTTGGGAATCTATTATTTTAAACTCATACATGGGCAGGTTTTAAACTCATTGAACCAAAGATCATTTGTACCTTAGGGGTGGGAAGGCTGACTTTTAACACTTGCACCAAAATGTGTGATACTTATAATATTGATATTATGTTATGTCAGTATTGTTTTTAAATTTTATAATTTTGATATAAGATTACTAAATACTTTCTGGTTTCTTTTTCCCCCACCCTCTTTTATTGTTTGATTGTCTAAAAACAGACATTCTCATTATTTTCACTGGCTGTGTCCCAACAAACCTCTATTTACAAAAATAGGTGGTGGGCTGGATTTGGCCAGTGAGTGCAGTCTGCCAACTCTTGGTTTAAAAAATATTCTGTCCATAGATATAAAGGAAGGGGTATCTCATGTGCCACATTTTTATAAATGTTTACATCCAAGGAAATCTAAATTTAAGGGAATGTGAACATTGTTTCCAAGGTATCGAGTATGTTCAGCAACTTTTTATCTGAGCCTCTCCAGAGCATTTCACTGCCTCCCAGAGCATTTTGTTTACTCAGGAGAGAAGAATGTAAAGGATAAAAGGAACGCCAGGAAAGAAAACAGAAGAACTGTGTTCCAACATCGTCAGCGCGTTACCCGGAGCAGCAGACACAGGAGAAAAACTCACCTCCACAGGAAGTCCGAGAAGGAAAGGTGGACGGGGTATCCGTGCCGGATGATCTTCACCATCTCCAGGACCCCAATGTACTGCAGCTGGGCTGACACGTAAAAGTCATCGAACACATCTAGCAGCTTCGAGTTATTGGGTTTGATGCAATGAACAAAGTGCGGGGAGCACCTCTGAAGCTTCCCCGTAATGTCCAGCAGGGTTTTCTGCAGAGAGAACCGAAACACGGCTGAGTCCCCGGAGAAGACACCGGCTCACGGCGTAAACAGGTTTTCAGTAAAAATCTTTATTTTCAGTCCTCGGCTTTATTTACTACACATTCACTCATCTTAGGTGTCCGTGGGCATGCTTACTACTTTAAAGGTACCCAAGTGGTCAAAGACGGGGGCCCTCTACAGTTGATAGAATCAAAAAAGTTTTTGAAATCTGAAAATTTCAACTAACCCTGAGTTGCGACGCCACGGTGACCGGACCTCCCCGTTCTAGTCTTTGAAGAAATGTAGAATTTCCTTTCTTTTTTAATAACTGTAACGAAAACAAAAAGAAAGGGTGAGCAGATTTATTTGACTGAATTCCAGTTTAGAAGAAAAAAATTAATCCTCCCATCCAGGTAAACTCACTTACAGGCAGATGCAGACTTAGACTCTAAAAATCAGTACCAGGTGACTTCCTGCCATGGTACCCTAAGTCACGGGGATGGGCAGCTTCGTGCAGAAAAACATTACCGCAGCCTTTCAAGTCCATGGCCGTCACCAACCTGCACCTACTTTGACTTGAGAATAAACACAGACCTTGACTTGCGTGGTGGTACAGTCATCTCAGCCTGGTGTCCGGATCCTAGCGCTAACTGCCCGTGTTTATCGTGAAACATAGCTTAGTCTGGGGCAAAAGGATGCTGTGTTATGTCACAAAGGTTTCATGTTTTCACAGTCATCGGTTTGCCCCCCAGGTTTAACTATAATCAGTTTCTTATTCAGTTTTCCTTTCGCTTCCTTTTCTTCTTTTTTTTTAATGACTGAAAGAGGTTAGTAAAGTACCTGCCTGTGAAAAATGACAATCGACTGCTTTCTTTGATCAATAATGATCCATAACTCTTACAAGGAAGAAATTCATACACAGCCAAGACTAAATGATAATGGGGGTTAAAGAAGTCAGTGGAAATGAACCCAGGGGGTGAAGAAATAAAGGGCAGGAGGCAATTAAATTCCACCAGAGGCTAAAAGAACCCTCAGCCACTGACGTAACTACCGCACGCCACAAACTCACACTGACTTAGGCCAACGCACCTATCGATTCCAAACCATTTCTCTTAAAATAAGAGGTCTCAACAGAAGAGAAAAAACCAGGTGAAATGTTCTTGTCGATACGGTGCTACTGGGAACAAGGTGACGGCTCATTTCCTTCCATTAGGTGAACCGTCAGCTGAAACGATCGCGTGTAACTGACAAGCGGATGTAAAACGAAGCGATGGGTCTAAGATCAACCTGTTTTCCACAAACCCAAAGCCAAACGTGGTGCTTAGGTAAGGAGCAGGTGGACAGCCACTCTGCTGGTCGCGGGCGTGGACGTGGAGGGGTGAGGGCCCTCTGAAGGGAAGTGCGGAGTGGAACACTTGAGGAATAATCATAATAAATAAGACTCCATCCCTCGAAATTGAGCACTCAGTGTCCCTTTCTGGGTGGAGGAACTGCAGTGAATGATCTCCCTTTGGCAGGCCTTCGGGGGAAAGGCTAATGGCATGCATGCCTGTAATGTGCAATAATTCAGGTTAGGAATTTCAGTTTAGAGGTGTGTGGTGACTTCTTGTTTTCCAGGATGATTAAGAAAGCAAGGACCAGGCCTTTCAGCAGAACCCCAGGAACTGAGATCTTTCTTACAAAGGGTGATCATTTGTCTTTTTTATGTAAAAGATGCCATTTTGTGTGCAATGGGATTGAATTCCTGTGTTCACCCAGTTCCAGAACAACTCTACCAAAGGATTCTTGATTCTGGGTCTACTGGCTAAACACAGACACACTGCACATTTCTAATACACTATACACATTCCTGCCACCCTTCCCTAATAGAGTTGACTTTAATTGTGCTTTTATTTTAACTGGTAAGCTGAAACACATTCCAGCAAGCTACAACAACGGAATTTCTAAAACGGACTGTCCTGGACACCTTCCCAATCATGATTCTCATCTTTCATCATCTCTGTAGAGGCAAGCAGAACAAACTGGGGTACAATCGGGCACTGAATTCATAAACTTAAAACATTTCAGTCTGAAATAACTCTTCACTGAGTTTTTTAGTTCTGTTTTACAAATGGAATCTTCAGGTTGTAAGTACCACCACACTTGTGTGGCACAAATACACGTTAAACCTTAGTGCCGTACTAACATGAATCAAAAATCTACAAAACACACACCGAAACTCTAGGACCTGAAAAAGATACTATGTCTGCATGAAAAACTACAATTTATTGTTTGGAGACTTAAAACCTCTGAAGTGATTAATGTCAACAGAATCAGGTGGCTAAGTTTACTCCCTGTAAACCTACTGTCCCTGAAGTTCCCACCCATTCGTCAAAAAGACAGTCACGGAGATGAGACAAAAATAAGACGCTGCCCCGACAACCAATGCAATGACTACCACCGCGCTTGCTATCAGATTTTGCCTCTGCTCCACCTTCTCCTGCACTGTTTTCTCTTGGAGGGTAAGACTTTAGGGAAGCAGTCTTTTTCTTTAATTTTTTAAAATAAACATCAATTTCCTTCCATTAGTGTTCAGGGTGGCGCTTTTTTTTTCTTGAAAAGAAGCGGTGAATGTGCTAAGCACACTTAAAAACAACCAGACAAGAATCACAGAAACGCCTACCTTGCTAAGCTCTAGATAGTTCCTCCTGCCCCCGATTGCTGAAGATGCTGGCACGTGCTTGCTGAGCCGGGCAGATCCGTGTCCTCTGAATTTACAAGACGGAGAAGAAGACATGAGGGATACTGTTTCTGACAGTTTCGATTGGAACAAATGATTGATCACGACGTTTTCACTAGCTGGGAAATAAATAAGCGAAGATCGTAAGTGGCGTTCAAGTCATAACTGACTTGAGCATTCAGCTCCTCCCCATCCATGGGCTCCCCCCACTAAGACACGCTCAGGGGGGAGGAAACTGAGGAGGCCACGGTTCCCTTTGCCCCTCTTCTATTTCCTCCACTTTAGTGAACTCTGACCTTCCTTGCCCTTGACCCCAGGCTCCCAGGCCTCACTGCGCTCTCTGCGCCGGAACGGAGCACCATCGACTGCCCTCCAGACGGCAGGAACCGGAGGGAACCGAGGGCCCCCACTCAGACCTTAGTGCCCGAGACCGCGTCCCCAAGGCCCATGGCTCCTGCTGGCAGCGCCTCGCTCAGGGAACCCGTGCCCCAGGAGGCGCTGTCTCCGAGCTGTCTGTGGGCACCTGGGGAGACCCCGACTCCTCCGGCTGTCTCAGCCGTGGGGGGAAGAAACGCCTCTCCTCCTGAGCCAGCTAAGCTGCAACAGCGAAAGCAACCGCTTCCTTTTAGAAGTTAGGTTACAAAGAGCCCAGTGATTCCGGGTCCATTTTCCTTTCTCGACACCTCGGGAAGAAAGGGGCTCACGAGGGAATGGTGACGATGTCAGTGGCAGTCACGGCTCCAGAAGGCATGGTTCTTGCGTCACTTCTATCTGTATGTAGACAGTTCTGAAGCCCTAATTCCCTTTTCCCTGAAATAACCGTGACAGTCCCTGCTTTGTGGATTCCTACCAGCTCAAATGCGATGTAACAGACATACAGAATTCGGGCTCCTCCCGTCAGACCGTGAGCGATGGGCAGTCACCAGGCACCCCGGCCGCTGCCGCTTCTGCACTCAGACCACCCTGCTTGCCCAGTTAGTACATTTATCAGCCACGTGAGCAGGCGGGGCCCATGTGAGCCAGCCAGGAGGGGGCCAGGGGGGCCAGCAAAGGCACATACAACTACGAATGACAGGAAGGCAAAAGGGAGCCTGTGGTGTTGGGCTGGAATTACAGGTGTCATGGTAAATTCATGACTTTCAATATACAGCAATATATACACACAAACATATACATGTAAAATCTACACCTATGTCTTAAATTTTCTAGTTCTGAAAGGGTCTGAAAGCAATAACATCCCAGTAGCAATGGGCTCACAGTGACCCCATTTCTTAGTGTTTCTTGACTCCATTCTCCTCTACAATGAAATAAGGCTTCTTGGATAAATGGCTGATTCTAGAGCCGAGGCGAAGCAGAGGACCCTGGAACATTTTGGAAGGCCAGAACGTAAAAAAGCGCTGAAAAGATGTGAGAAGCTATCAGAAGGACGGGGGGCTAGCTTGGAGGGTCCTCCCTGGGCAAGTCTTGGGCAGTTTTACTGACAAAATAATGACAGTAATGTATTACGGTTCCTTAAATAAAATAAGAATCCATGAGTCCGTCTGATGATAAATGAAAGAATGAATGAATGAAGGAATCAGAAAGGGAAGTTCTTACATAGATAGGAACCTATGTCTGCATGTGCACAGCTGGGACGCTGTGCTGCACACCAGAAACTGACACATTGTAACTGACAATACTTCAGTTAAAAAAAAAAAGAGTCATTCTTACAGTAGAATGTCACTGTCGATGGGGTTAGAAAATTACCATTTTGCAACCAAAAGAGAAATTACTGATTTAGGTAAGAACCATTAACGTATGCAAAACAAGTGAAAGTTTGGTGAGAGAGACTATATTGTCTCAAGTACTTCCTTACAAGTCAGTTATCAATTACAAAGAAAACAGTGATTTAGGGAACCCTGCAGGACACCGCTTTAACAAAGTGCTCAAGGTGAAGGTCCCCGCTGACCTTTCCACCGGTCGCTATGCGCCCCCGAACATGATGCGCTGAGACAGACACCTCCCTCCTCTCCTCCACGGGGCTCCTGCCAAAAAGGAGAAAACTGACTCCAATGCGAGGAGACAGCACATAAGCCCAGACTGAGGGACGTTCTCCAAAAGCTGGCCTTTCTTTTTTCTTTTTAAATATTAATGTCATGAAGAAAAATAAGAGCTGAGGACACGTCCCAGATCAAAGGAGACAAATGAGAAGTGGCAAGAAATGCAGCAAAGGGCGGTGAACTGGGGGAGTCACTGTGGAGGGCATCGGTGGGTCACCAGTAAAGGCTGACACAAACTCCGAGTTAGCCGTGGGCAGCACAGCAGTGCTACATGTGCTGGGACCTCACTGAGGTTGTGTGGGGGGGCGTCCCCGGTCTCAGGGCATGCATGGAAGTACTGAGGCATAAGGGCACATTCGGTCACTCTCCCGTGGTTCAGAAATGTACGTACATACACGCAAGCACGCGCGCGCACACACACACGTACAGAGGAGGAAAAAGTGAGGAAGAGAGAAAAGGAGCAAGAGAAAACAGGAAAGGGCACGGAAGAAATCTGGGGGAGGGCATGTGGGAGCTCTTTGTACTAACTTTATAACTTGAAGTTTGAAATCATTTCAAAATAAACAGTTAAACAATAAACAGATAATACTATGCCCCTTTAACCAAATTAAAATGTTCTTTATATATATTTTATTGAAGTATAGTCAGTTACGGTGTATCAAGTTCTGGTGTACAGCATGTTTTAGATATAAAAATATTATTTTTATTTATAGCCAGTCTATAGATAGATAGAACCACAGATAGACGATGTAACAGGGGATTCCCATAATTGGGAAAAAAGCCTTTACTAGATCTAGAAACATTAGACATAACTATGACCCAAAACACATAACTGACCAGTTTCTGTCCTTTCTCTGAACCATGTGCATGAGGGCCAAGTAGGACCAGCGTCTACCTACTGCCAGGGAGAAGCCAGCATGCTGCGACCCTAGCACCCGAGCCCCGCCCACAAGCTGAGCAAGTGGGAGGTGGGAGCAGGTTCCTCGGGACATAAAAAGAGAAATTCAGAAAATTGTGCTCTACACTGGAAATTGACACAGCATTGTAAACTGACTATAATTCAATAAAATAAAATTTTAAAAAATATCACATAAAGGATATTATGACAAATAAATGAAATACTTCAGGTAAAAAAAAAAATTTTTAATGAAGGAAAAAAAAAGAAATTTGGCCACCGTGTTGCCCCTGATCGCAGAACCTGATAAGAAGCCCCTGCTGAAGGCATGGCTCTAGCCTCCTTCCCTGCGTCTGGGAGTCACCTGCAGCTGGCACCTCCCTTCATGTCCCTCTGAGCACACAATGGCATGGGAAGCACCCCTCTCTGGGGCTCATGCACACGGCACTAGGCATCTTTCTGTCCGTAAATGAGACAAGCTAACGTAGGTGCCCAAGTCTATGAGCAGGCATGCAGAGATGCTCAAAAGCGTTAACATCACCCTTAATGGTAAATCGTAAGCTTTCCTCTACTTATAAGCAGGCTGGAGAGTCTGGGTCTTAACTCTTCCTGCCTCTTCGGAGTCAAGCGGACTTCGTTTCTGTCTCGGGCACAGACGAGGGCACTCGCCATGTTTCCGTGTGAGCTGAGCCGCCCGGCGCCCTGTCCTCCCTGGTCAGGTGTCTCACAAGACACAGGTCTGTTAGTCCGGACCCTACAGCGGACCCTGTCTCCTTCCTCAGCTCGGAGCCTCCCGATAATATGGAATTAAATCACATGCCATAAGCAAAGTGCTTGGCAAAGTGCCTGGAAACAAATCATTACTATTATCTGAAATTACACTTGCTTTTCATAACTATTGGTAGTGTCAAAACATTCCACAGATTCATAAAATACTATCACAACCAGGCATCTTTGGCCTGTATGATGGAATGGGTGAGCCACTCTGACCGGTGGGCCAAATCTAGGCCACTGCCTGTTTTTGTCAATAAAGCTTTATTGGAACCCAGCCACATCCATTTTTTGTCTGTGGCTGCTTCCTTATTGTAACAGCAGAGTTGAGTAGTTGCAACAGAGATGCTACGGCTCACAAAGCCTAAACTATTTATTCTCTAGTCCTTTGCAGAAAAAGCTTGCTCCCTCTTGTAAGGACATAAAAGGACACATTGTAAACTTTGTCCTCTTGCTCAGAGGTACCTATGGTCTAAAGTATTTCGAATAAAACAAGATCCCCCTGTTCTCTCTCGGTGTATACTTGCTGGCAAGTATACACAAAAAGAATGCCTTCAAAATACAGGGACTCCATGAACACATGCAGGGTTGCACCATCACTAGCCACCATGCTTTCATCCTAAACATGTATTCTGCCACCATGAAACATAAGAACAAAGGAGGCATTGCTCCAACTTTGAAAACACCCTGTATGTTAGGTCTTCACAGAATATATGGATTAAACGGAAGTCTGTTATAAATGAAAGTCCAAATATTTAAAAACTGGAAGGAAGGTGTTTCCAGTGATAATCGATAGGATGAATTATCTCAATTCTTTCTCTCACGTGGGCTTATGCTCAGTCCGAGCTTTCATCATTAGTCTCTGCCCGTCAGAGAACTCAATAACCATCCGTTCTGAGAGGCAAGCCGCGCAACTGCCCTTGAAGACCGGTATGTCGCAACTCTGCCATTTGATTTAAGGTAAATGTGCTCCTCCAGCCAGAAGTGATATGGAGCTCTTATTTCCAGCTCAAAGGCATCCAACTATTTCATGAAAGGCTATCATCTGCTTCTTTCCCCAGGAATGATAAATGACTCCATCTCACTTAAAGCAACGTAAAGCACAAAAGACGATAATTTTAATTCACTGAAGAGGAAATTTAATTCATTATTAGGAAAATGTGAATCACTGAAGAACAGTTATTAAGGAAATAATGACTAAAGTGCTAGAATCATATACATCTATTAATTATACCGCATGTAAGTAGAGCACTCAGCTTTACGTGCAGCACAGAATTAGAGACAGAGGTACATGAAGTGCCAAGCTTCACTAAGTGGATGGCGCCTGTAAATTTATATTGACACACACGTGTATGCAGGTCTGTATGTATATATAAATTTTTATGCTCGTTCTATTTTGGGAGCACTAGTTCTTTGCAACTGGAAGTACACAGAATAAAATACTACCCTTAGGTGTGCTCTGGAGTCAACTTAAGTAGTGGAATTCACCCTGCTGTGGCCTAAATAAACTGGGAAGCCCTATTCGTCTTCATCAGTCTCCATGGAAGAGCTTTTTAATATTCATACTGCTACAGTGGGGAAGGTATTTTATATTTCTATCTGCTAAAAGCTTAGTTAAATTATGGTTTCTACTAGGCTCCAAATTAAATTGTACCCAATGTGTAGCACGGCCAGAGCCATTCCTTATTATTCTGGGCATTAGAATGCAAAAGATATTTCAATTACCCCTTAGCTGGTGGCATGTTTTATAGGACACTGTTCAGAGACAGAGAAAAAGGGAATGGGTGGCATGTGAACCACAGTGGGTGGCGGCAGGGGGTGGACTTACTTTTCATCACAAATAGAAGGTTCTGTGAAAGGGAATCTTTATTTTTTTCAATTGCTCCAACAGTTTCATACATTACCTGTAATAGAAGAAAACAGTGTAATTACTAGTGGTTAAACATGACCACGGAAGTAATTTCCTTTAAAGAATAGCTTGACTCGGCAGCAGTTTTAAATTATTCACAAAAGCAGCATCTCCAGGTCTCAGAGTTCCCGCTGCCGGCAAGTGCAAAGCTCGTGTCCCCGGCTCGCGGTCTGCACGCGAACGAGGGACGCCTGTCCTGTTCTGCCTGGCAAAGCCCTCTTCTCATCGGAAGTTTAGGAGAAGGTGGTGGGACTCAAATCCGTTGCATTCCCCTAATTTTAAAAAACACTCACCTGCTTAGAAAACTCTCTAAACCAAGTAGAAAGACTTCCTTGCCTTGGGAAAGAAGCGAGACGTCAGCTTGAGAAGCAGAACGGCCTCCGTCATAAGAGTTCCCTTGGACCCTTCAAGCAATAAATCTGAAGTCTTTAAAATGAAGAAGACTCAGGAAACAATGAATGTGGGATTATTCAAAGGGCAGTTTTCTTCACCACAGTTTACTTAGGAATAGATTTAAACAACTTTACTGTCTGGCCTGGGGACCTGAGTTTTGTACACAGCCTTGGTTTTACCGCCTCTCTGTCTCGGCTCAGTGTGAGCTCCCAGTGTGGTCCCCGAGGCTGCATCAGCCAGGAGGCTTATCGGTTTCAACAGCCGCTGCTGCTTCTTGGGGAACTGCTTTGGGGCCCCTTGGCACCAGGGTCGGGTGTCACAGGCTGTCCTCTACCCTGTGTGGACCAGGACTGAGCCCCGTAGGGCAGCTGACCAACGATGCCTCTTCCTGCTGCGTCAGCCGTGGGGGAGTGTGGGTGGTTGGACCAATGGAGGTGATAGTCACCTCATTTTTTTGGAAATTTTAACTAGAGAGCCCAGAGGAGACTGTCCTATGGACAGCAGGAGGGAACTAGACAGAGAGGATCCATGAGAAAGAGGCTGAGTGCCCATGTGACCCCAAATGAGCATTGGTTCTTAAAGGGCTTTCAAACCCCAGTCATCACAATAAAGCTCCACTGGGATTTTATTCTTTGCTGTCACAAGAGCCTAAATGGCGCAGAAATCACAAGACAATCTGCAGGTTCCCAGATTTTCCAATTTGAATTTGGATCTGAAGACTGGTGAAGCCCCGCGTCAGTGCCCAACAGCTGGACGACCTTCAGACACTTCTCAATCATTATCGAGTCACCCAGTTTGCTCTTGTGCCAGAACATGGGTGACGAATATTAAAACGTGAGCTGTAGATCATGCTACATATTATACATTGTTGAATATAAGCAATTACATATCATCTAGAGCAGCTGTTCTCAATCGGGGTGATGGTGACACGTGCCAGTGTCCGGGGATTTTTGTGTTTGTTGCAGTTGAGGGGCCGGGCGGACACGGATGCTGGTGAGCTCCCTACAGTGCGCTGGACAGCTCCACCGGGAGGGGCTATCTGTCCCCAGTGCCCAGCACATCGCGGAACCGGGGTTTGGCTTCTCCATGCCTTCCTATATTAGAGACAGCAGTGCCCAGTGACACCACAGACACCCATCAAAGCCACTATGGGATCTTTGTGGACTTTGGCAGGTTATTTAAAGTCCCAGAGCTCATCCTGCAGTGTGGGGTCCTCCTCAGTATGGTCCCAGTCTACGGTGCTAGCCTGCTCTTTTCATGGGAGTCTGATGATTTGAAATTAAACACACACACACACACACACACACACACACACACACGAACTACCTGCTTTTCTCTGAATACACCCCTTGCTGTCAGTGCTCCTGATGTGGCCTTGTTTAGTGATGGCGCATCCTGGCTCCTGCAGTAAAACTCCCCCTGAACTTTGAGGGCAGTGACTTTGGATTGCTCACCCCTGTCTCTGCAGCTACTAGCAAAAACGCCCCCCACACTGGGCAGATTCAATAACTTTGTAGGGAAGCAAACAAAAGGTTTTGTTATACTGTGACTGCATATAGCTTAAGACTGCCCCTTTAATTAAGATTAGGCTGATGAGATTTCATTATCACAAGCCTGTGCTCTGGAAGATTCTCCCGAATGGTACCCTGGTTGTACTAGGATACTTGGAGCAAAAGCTAAAGGTCTCCCATTAAAACTAAAGTTCAATCTCTCTCTTCCCACCCCCTGCCCCCTTGGCAACCACAAATTCGTGGTGGAAGAGATAGACTGGGATTTCAAAATTGTAGAATAGATAAACAAGATTATACTGTGTAGCACAGGGAAATATATACAAGATCCTGTCGTAGCTCACAGAGAAAAAAATGTGACAGTGAATATATATATGTTCATGTATAACTGAAAAATTGTGCTCTACACTGGAATTTGACACATTGTAAAATGATTATAAATCAATAAAAAAATGTTAAACAAAACAAAACAAAAACCTAAAGTTCAAAACTTCCCAGCTGGAGAATCCAACTGGCCAAGTTACCTAGAAGACATTTAACATATCCACACAAGTGCAAACGCTAGAGGGCTGTTTGATGCTTGCAGGAAGTACAGAATTTAGAAAAACATTTATTTTGTATAAAATTAATGAATCTTGAAGCTTAATTTCTTTTGTGATAATGGGAAAACAGCTTTAGCTCTTTAAGTCTTTGAGGATGTGTTCAATTAATATCCTGCAAAGGCGTTTGGCGTTGAAGAGCTTCTGACCCTATTCCTGAGATACAGAGGACCACAACAGGGACGGGATTTGAGATGACAGCTCAACAGAAGTATGAGACACTACCCAAAATAGCTGAGTTCTTTTACCAAGGTTAATACAATAACGCAAATGACTGAGGATGTGTTACATAAGCTTGGCATTAGCGGAATGTTAACACATGGTTCCAAATCATGTGTTTTTCACTGTGGCCCCAAATCTGGAATCAAGGAGCCCCTTCCCATTCTACGGAAAAACTGAAATTAGAGGCGCAGTGGTGCACAGTTACTACTGAGCTAGGACGTTCCTGTGGATGAACAGAGAGAGACAGGCACACAGCACACATACGTGTGTGCATATATGAGATTTTTTTTTCATTTTAAGAATACAATACAACCTGATTTCAAAGCTAGTCTTTTAACCATGATAATGCCCCCAATCCAATAAGGTTTGGTATTGACCTTGTCAAGGGCAGTGTGAACGTCTGAATAAATGAGAGCCACTCCTGCCTACTTTCTATGTCCGCATATAACCTGCTCCCACCCCCCTTGAAACACCTAAGCTTTTAATCTTCAGTTAATTGCAGATTCACTTGCAGTTCTAAGAAATAACGCAGATGGATGCTGTGGACCCTTTACCCAATTCCCTCCCATGACAACATCCTACAAAACCATCACAACCAGGATCTCCGCGTTCATGCAGCGAAGACTCAGGACTCTGCTCCGTGTCTGTGAAACGGCACAGCTTGTGTTTTCTGAGGAACTGGGCCATTTCACCCACGTTGTCAAATTTCCCCGTGACAGCTGTTCGTAGGATTCACTGCCTTTTGACCTTTCTGTGGACTGCGGGCTCTGGAGTGACTTTTCCTGCTTTATTCCTGATAGTAAGGATTTGTGTTTCTTCTCTGCTTCCTTTGTCATTCCTACTAGGGGGTCTGTCATTTTATGGTTATTTTTAAAGAACCAGCTCTCAGATCCATTCACTTGGCTCCCGGCTATGGCCTAGTGCTTGCTCGCTCTGCGTTTATTTTACTTTCCTTTTTCTAGGCTGTTGACGTGGGAGCTTAGATCCTGACTCGAGACTTTCCTCTTTGCTAATAGGTGCACTTAGTGCTATGAATTTTCCTCTTGGCCCTGTTTTAGGTCTGCCTCACGAGTCTAGTATGTTCTATTTTCATTCTCATTCAGTTCAGCATATGCATTGAGGCTGCCTTTCTGATTTGCGGGTTATTTCGAAGGGCACTGTTTAGTGTCCAAGCAGTTGGAGATCTTCCTGTTCTTGATTTCTAGTTCGACTCCACTGTGGTAGGGACGCCCCAGTCCGCACGATCTCCTTCCTTCTGAACTTGAGCTTTGGTCTGCGGTCCAGCATGTGGTCCTGACGCACGTGCCTGCAGAGAACGCGCGCTCTGCCGGGGCGGGTTCGCGTGTCTGCCAACGAGCAGAGCCCTGGCTGGCGGTGCTGCGGCTCCTTCCGCACCTCGCTGCTCTGTCAGCTGAGGGGGCGGTGTTGAGATTTCCAACCAGACCTTCCGTGTTAGCGGACGTCCTTCCTCTGACACCGCCCAGCAGCGGGAGGAGGCGTGGCCTCGGCACTGCCAAGCGGGAGGAGCCGGGTCCCGGCTCAGCCTCCTGTGCCATGAAAGAAGAGGGGTGTCATCACTGCGGGGTGTGCATGAGCTCTGGGCCCCTCTGGGCCCCCGGCCACACTTCCCCGGCCGCTGGGTGAGCAGCGGGAAGGGGGCTGAAGCTTTTCCTGCTTCCTAAGCGGCCTCCACCCACCGGGTGTGGGGAGAGGGACCTGCAGCCGGTTACCTGTGCACAGGGGCGAGAGTCCTATCCCCCCTGACATCACCCCTCCCCACGGCAGGAGAGGATGGGAGATATCTGGAAAGCATCTCAAGTGGTCCAAGTCTTGACAGAAAGGAGGATTTCCACAGGCAGAGAGGATGGGGGAATGCGGATGGGAACAGTGGGATTCAAGAGGAAGCGCTGGAGAGGCCAGAGCGGCTGGCCTTGGGCTGGAGCGAGGCTGGGGCGTGTAGAGAGACCCTGCTGGAAAGAAGGGCTGGGACTAGGGTGTGGTGCTCTAAGGGACCAGGTCATTGAACTTGCTTGAAATGGCATCGTGGACCAAAGGGTGCTTTACTACACAGTGTGGAGTCCAGGCCCCTAATTCTCTGAGGCCCAGGGTGAGAGGTCTAACTTATCAATGGCTGAGCAATCCACAAAGCCGTGAGGGTAGCTGTTGGACTGGAAGGGGTGCAGCGGGACCTTGGTGATGTGGGTGTTGTCACAGACAAGGCATGAGAAGGACATTTTCTGTAGAGACTTCTGCTGCTTCTTAGTGAAGACCCCAGGGTTCTCCCACCAGAACCTGCAGAGACAGACGCAGAGTTTCTCCATCAGCCCAGCTGTGGGCCCCTCCCAACTCTGTCAAAGGGTAGGAACGAGGTCACTGGGGCCATGCCGAGGTCTGGAGTTAGTCCTCAGGCAGGACATCGGGACGCCCCCCGCAGAGAAGCGTCTCCCTCCCCGCCTTCCCCACGGTGGGGTCACTCGCCTGTCTCCATCTCGGATCTGCCGGAACTGCCTCCCCAGGAGGCAGGCCAGGAGAGGCCCCACCCGGCCCCTTTTAACCAGGGGCTCAGCGATGCCCCCTAGCCAGATGTCGATGTTGTCGGGGGTCCTGTACAGATCCAGTAGCTTCTTAGCCAGCTTCTTGTTCTTCAGCACTGCATGCAGCTCCTTCAACGTCTGGGGCTGTGAGAGGTCACAGAAGCCTCTCCAGGAGTTGTACCCTAGGGCGGAGAGGCTGAAGCTGTCTCATCCCAGGGACTTCTTGCCCACAGTCTCTTTGGGGGACACGCCCACTGCATCAGCCCCAGAAAGTCTGGATTCGCAACCTCTGGGACAGGGTAGGCAGGAAGGAAGCCATTGTTTTATACTGTGGCACTGAAGCCTAGAGAGGGCTAGTAGGTTCTTTGGGGCTTGCTCTGGGTCCAGGCACTATTCCAAGCACTGTACAAATATGTAAACTGAGGAACAGAGATGTTAAGTAACTCGCCAAAGGTCACACCACTAGAACAGCTGCTCCCGGATCTCATCCACCACGATTTGGTTCTGGTGGTTCAGCTTGGCAGGGGTGGCCATGAGGCCCCGGAGGATGGGGTCGATGCCACCTGGGGCAAGAGGAGCCAGGGTGGGGGAAGGATTTGGCTCAGTTTCAGAGCTGAAATGGAGTAAGGTAGAACCAGGGGGATTGCAGAAGAGGGCTGGGCACTTGTGGCTCCTGGCGCCACGGTGTCCCCAGGGGGCAGGTCCTCGCTGGGGCACTGAGGTCTTAGGGAATCATGCCATTCAGACTGGCAAGGTTGCCATGCTCCCAGACGCTGGCTTCCTGCGTCACGGAGAGTCACAACCCACAGGAAGGAGCCAGCTCCCTAAAAGCCATCTCCACCCCACCCTTTATTATTAGATGGGCAAGCGGAATCAGGTGAACTGAGGCTGGAAAGTCAGATCAGGTCCCTAAAATAAGAGGGAAAGAGGGTTTATTCCGCCCGAGCTCACTGTGACCAAGCCTGCCCCCACCCCAACCTCGGCTGCCGGCTCACTCCCTCCTGGCCTAGGCCCTGCTCACCTTCCAGCACTACCCTCCAGCTGGCAAAAAAGACCCTGCTGAGCGGAACACGGGGGTTGGGCTGCATAGGCCGGTACCGATGGTCCAGGCGGAACATGAAGGGTTGGATGAGGGTGTGGCCATAGCGGAAGGCGTTGGTGAAGACATTGGAGATGCGAGGGTCCACCGAGTCATTGTAGGATCTGTACTTGGGCAGGTACTTCCTCATGGCCTCTGGCCCCAGCACCAGGGGCAGGTAGTCCCAGTAAGTGATGATCTAAACAAAAATCACCCCTCCCTGCAGATTCTCTGCCTGCTCCTGGCTCAGGGATCCCTTCCTCCCCTGTAGCCAGGGATTTGCCTCCCACAGCACTGGATCTGGGTCTCACAGAGTGGCACCAAGAGGCAAAGACAGGGCTCTACTGCCTGCCTGCTGTGTGACTCTGGGCCAATTATTAACCACTCTGAGCCCCAGTTCCTCAAATGTAAATTAAGGGTAATTAAGCTGCCCTCTGCCTTAGAGGATTAAATGACAAAAGGCTTCGTTAGTCCCTGCAATAGCTCCCTTGCCCTGGAGTTACTAATGTCTCATTTCTCCTACTAACTTATAGCTCATTGAGGACAAGGGTTGTCTCTCATTTCTCTTGAAATTACTCAGTGCCCAGCAAGTGCCTGGCTCACAGTGGGGTTCGATAAATTGTCTGTAGAAGGAGGAAAGGCAAGAAGGAAGAGTCTCCCTAGGTGACTTCTCCCAGTGAAAAGGGCCATGTCCTGGATGACTTCTCCCAGAAGAGATGAAACAGTCTCACTCTAGATTCTAGACTCTGGAATGTCCTCTGAGGCTTAAACAAATCTCACTCAAGTTCTTAATGCAAATCAAAAATGCACCAACGGCCCTTGCAACTCTCTCCCCCACAGAATCCAGGAATAGTAACAAGGTGGGGGCCGGGGCGGTGTGTGTGTGTTTGTGTTTATGGCTCCAGGAGAGGATGGGCGTGCTGAAGCAGCACAAATTGGAGGAGGGACCCAGGAACACTGCCCAGGGACAAGCAAGGATAAGCGTCGTGGTCCACAGTGGGACAGTCCGTGACGGGCCGGTGACACGGGTTGGTAAAAGAGTTTACCAGAGATGAGGGAGTTTATTAGGGGTACACTGCCAGAGACAACAGCAGGCCACAGAGATGAGAGGTGCCAATGTGAGCGCCGAGGGCCAATTGTTGGAGTCTTTTATAAGGTCAGGTCACAAGGTGACTGATCGGCTTGTGCACAAGTCTCTGATTGGCTGTAGGTGAAGTAAGAAGTTTAGGGTCCGTGAAGGGACACCGGGGATTTATGAGTCTGATAAGGTGGGCTGAAACAAGCCAGCCTGAGCTGTTGTGAGATTAGGCACTACCCAGGGCTATTAGTTTGTTAGGGGAAACATGCCCAGTGAAGAATGTGCTTTATCTGTTAAGGGATCACAGGCAGACATCTGAGAGCCCAGGAATGGGGGTCATTGGGCTTTGAAGGATGTCAGTTGGCCCCAAAAGAAGGAGAGTGGGGAGCTGTGATAGAGCCGTAAAGAAGGGGGGTGTGTGTGCGTAAAGAAGCCAAGAGCGACAATGAAACAAAGGAAAGGAGAAGCATTTACTGAACAGCTACTGTGCCAGGCACTTTAGTCCCACCTGTTTAAACGTCCCAGTACCATTCCTGGCGGACAGGAAAGAAGAAGGGAGAGAAAGCAAGTGACACTTGTCAGGCACTTAGGATCTGCCAGGTATTTAATCCTCACAGTATCATAGGTGAAGAAACTGAGGCTCATGAAAGTTAATTTGCACAGCTAGGATGTGGCAGAGGAGCGTTTGGATCCCAAGTCTGCCGAGCCCCAGCATCACCGATGCGCAGGACTGCCTACCTGGACCATGGCTCCCACGATCTTCCGGGCTTCCTGGTAGAGCCTCTCTCCATCCCAGCGGGGGTTCAGGCGCTTGAGCTTTGTGGCCAGCCGGTTGTGCTCCCGCAGTAATAGTGTGTGCATGGAGGTGAGCTCAGGCATCTCACTCGAGCGGGAGTCCCCTTGGGGATGCAAAAGCTACTGTCAAGCTTAAGACCTCCCTCCCAGAAAGTACTTGCTCCACTGAAGCTCCCTCCCAAGCCAAGGCTTGAAATGCCCCCTACCCAGCCCTCCTCTCCACCCATCTTTCCACGCCATGCTCAGTTTTCATCTCCTCTAGAAGGTATCCCCTGATGCCCTGGTCCACCACGAGAGCTTTGCCCCTTTAGTGGCACTGCTGGTTGAAAATGTTCATTCAGTAGGCATCAGATCTAACATATGATTTGCCACTTTCCCATATGTGAGACTGGGAGAGCCTTGAGGACAAGGACCATGGCTTGTGCCATTTTGTGTCTGACCCTCCTATCCAACATACACCTAATGCCTGGTACAAAGTAGGAGATCCATGAACACTGTCTGTCTGACTTATTCTCTTGACTCAGGAAAGTCCACAAAGTAGCATGCATGTTGGCTCCCCCTATTTTTCTGCCCATGCCAGATGCAGCATATGATCACATCCCTCTCTCCTGCTAAAATTGAATGCAGCCTCAAAATCCTTCTCAACATAGGACTCTGGAAAGCCGTTACTCATTCTATGTACTGATGTGTAGCTTGATCGGGGGGAGGGGGCCAAGGCTAAGGATGTTTGAAGTCCACACCTGAGACTGTCCAAAAGCATCAAGTCAGACCCTCTGATCCCTCCAGTCCTCCCCTAAACCTCCTCTGGAAGGACCAGAGGGTTAGGGCCAGGCCCATTCCTGCAGGACACTGGGTTCAGTCCTCCCCAGGTTCTAAAGGTTGGTGGAAGGAGATTCTCTGAGAGCAGATTTTCCATCCCACAACCTGCCAACATGACAATCCAGGCTGAGGACATGTGGCTCAACACCACATGGAGGCTGAGGAGAGCTTCTCTTCCACCACTCACCCCAGAAAGTCCACCCTGGTGTGACTTTGGGGGGGGATGTGGGGAGGTAATTAGGTTTATTTATTTATTTACTTTTTTTTTTAGAGGAAGTACTGGGGAATTGAACCCAGGACCTCATACATGCAAAGCACATGCTCTACCATGTTGAGCTATACCTTCCCCCCTCATCCTGGTGTGACCTTGATCTCCTCTCTACAGTCACTGACTTTGATCCTCTTCCCTAAGGCCCAGCCACTGGAAGCCACCAAGAGGAGAAATTGGGAGGCCAGAGAGAAGGGCCTCAGACCCACTACTGGTCTACATTAAAAATCATTAGAAAATTTCTGGGCATGGCCACCATCACTGCCCCAGCCATATCCCTAGGACTGCCAGTTGTTCACATGGAAAATCCCACCCTCTCTTATTATAGGGAATCAAGGTGGTTAGGAGGTGATATTCTGGAGCAGCTCTGTCCAATATAGCTTTTTGCATTGATGAAAATGTTCTGCATGTGAGCAGTCCTACATGGAAGCCACTAGCTATAAGGCTATTGAGCACTTGAAACGTGACTAGTGCAGTGCAGGAACTAAGTTTTTAATTTAGGTTGATTTAAATTAACTTAAATGTAAATGAAAATGGCCCTGTGTGGCTAGTGGCTACCATACTGGATACTGTGGTCCCTTTAGTTCCCTGTCCCTGGAGGGCTCAACTCTCCTCGCTCCCAGAGCCCAAAGGGAAAGAGAGGGACAGATGGACAGAAGATCCTTAGCCATCGCTGAGTCTCCTTCTTAGGTCTGGGTTTTTGGTTTTTGTTGGTTTTGGTTTTGCCTTTCTGGCTCATCCACCTTGTTACCAAGGCAACTGGATTAATCTGAAATTGGTGAGGAGAGTCTCTCTAAATTCAAATCTACAAGCGGCTTGCAAACAGGCCCGCTGTGGCTCCAGCAGGGGGCACCCCTGTATCAGCCCAGGTCCCCGCCCAGGACTGACCTGCCAGGAAGCAGGGGATTTGTGCGGAGTGGTTGGTGAGGAGGCAGGGGTCATCGTGCAGGTTGTCGAAGGGGAGCAGGGCCGGCCCGTTGTCTTGGAAGCGGGTGTTGACAGCCAGCAGCCCCAGCTGGTTGGTCCGGTTGCGCAGCCTCATGGCCAAGGGGTCCTCGCTGCCGTACACCATGCTGGCATCCACGAAGGAGGTGAGCGCGTTGATCTGGTTGCGAATGGTGATGTTGCTCCCCGTGCAGGCCGGGCAGGAGCGGAAGAAGGGGATGCAGTCACGTTGGTTCTTGATGCGGGGGTCATTGGGGGGGATCTGCAGCATGGAGAGAGGCCCAGCGGGCTCACCGAGGGCAGGGACAGAGGTCAGGAGTGGCTCTCCCCTGTCCACCCTCCTGAAGGCCTTGATCTCATCTTGGGGAGGGGGTATGGCCTGGAGCCCAGGACCAGAAGGGGAGACCCAGATATCAAAAAGGAGTTCTTCGGAACTTCTGGCCCCCTCAGCCTGCAAGGAGACCCCTCAAGGCCCACAAAGATTGGTGGGCCTGCGGTTCCAACAGCAGAGCTCCTCTGATCTGGGGGGTGATGACTAGGACGTTGACCTGGGGGATGTGGGGCCCCCTGGAGGTGGGCGGGCCAGTCCTCTGACCCCTTCTCTCCAAACCTCCTTTCTCTCCTCTTTTCTGTGTCTGCTCCTCCCTACTCCGTCTTCTGAATCTGGTCTTCACCCTGCCGGCTTCCTCTTCCTTTTCCGTTCCTCTCGTAACTGTCTCTCTACCCTGCCCCTTTCCTGTCTTGCATTCTGGCCCTGTCTTTCTCTACCTCTCTCTCAGATTCTACTTCCTTTCTCTCCTCCACTCTACTCTGCATGTGCCTCAGCACACCAGTCCGCTCTCGGCCGGCTCTAAGACCACAACCCAGGATCTGTGTGCTGTGGACTGTGGGGAGGGAGCCCTGTGTGGGGAAGAAAGAGGACTGAGCCTGGGGCACCTGCAAACAGAGGTTGGAGGGACAGTGGGAAGTGGGCAGGGCCAGCCCTACTGGGGAGCTGGGGAAGGAAAGCTGGGCACCGAGGGAGGTGGCCCCTTCCAGACCGATGCCCCCTCATCCACCCCGACCCCTGACCCAGCAGGCTGGGGGTGGGGCAAGGAGGGAGCACCTTGAGTGGGAAGCAGGGCGGCTGCTGCAGGCAGCTGGTGTCGCAGTTGAGGCCAGTGAGGAAGGAGACACGGGCGGCCGGCTCCGGGGTGAAGTTGAGGTCATGGTCCAGCAGCTGGCCCCACTGCATGAACATGAGCGAGCGCTCCTGGTCCGGGGTCAGCTGATCCGTGGGGAAGCGCACGATGTCGTTGGAGACAGCGCGAGTCTGCGGGACACGGGGAGTCAGGGGGCTTGGACTCCACGAGGTCTCGGCCTCAGTGGGGTCTCGCCCCCTCCACGGGCCAGCACTCACCAGGGGCACCTGGAAGCCATTGCGCTTGACCCCTGGCGTCCAGCCAAAAGGCAGGGAGAAGCCATCCTCGTACTCCGCTGGCAGCCAGCGCACAAAGTCCCGGTTGGAGGCCCCCAGTGTGGGGCTGCGCCTGCAGGGAGGTGGTGAGAGAGGACAGGGCGCTGGGACCAGGTGGCTCCGGGCTGCTGGGACCCCACCCTGAGTCGTTGCGCAGAGGCTGCACCTGTTGTTGCACTGGCCGGTGATGGTTCGGTACTTGTCCTTCTCGGGGCACCTCACCACCAGGTCCTGGTAGGCGCAGCCACTAGTCTTGGACAGCAGATTAAGCTGGACAGGCGTCAGCACATCTGTGGGCCAGAAAGTAGGGCGTGGGTGGTTGCCGAGCCCCACCATTTTCTATCCTAGACTGAAAAGCCTTGGCTGAGGGTGTAGTCTGAGGACATGGAGGAGATGCCAGGAGGCCCCTGAGACTCCCTGGAATGGGGTGTTGGGGGAACTGCTGGGAGATGGCTGGAGGCACCAGGCGGGGTCACGAGTGGAGTGAGGGGCTGGGTTGTCGGGGGGTGGTACCTGTGACGTTGAAGGGGCCTGGCCACAGGGACCGCAGCTTCCTCTCCAGCAGGCCTAGGGCCACGTGCAGGTAGTCAGCAGCCCTCACCGCTGTCCTGGTGCCTGCCACTGGCTGCTTGAAGTAGGACAGCAGTTCCATGGGGCTGGCTGAGCCACTGCGAAGGCGCTGCTTGATGCTGCTTGGAGGAGGGAGGAGTGAGAGCCAGAGAAACCAGGCAGAGACACGCAACAGAGCCCTAGCCCAGGCGAGGGACACGAAGGACAGTGTAGGCAGACCCACTGTCAGGAAGCAGGTTTCTCATAATAAACAGGGTATGGACCTGGGTATCCAGAGACTAGGCCACGGAAGGCGTGGTTTTAAAGATATTCTCACACCCAGAGACATAAAGACTGGCAGACAGACAGAGGGACCCATCCCCACCCACAAATTCCCTCTGCCTGTTTCTTCCCTGAGACGTCCGGGGTAGCCTTGTCCAGAGCCCAGCAGTGCCCGGCACCCCACCTTTCCCGCCCCTCCTTGTAGGCCTTGTCCACTAGCCGCTTGGCCTCCTCCATGCAGGTCAGCACCACCGAGGTCTCCACTTCCCTCGGGACCGCTGCTCAGAACAGGGATCCCGAGGTCAGGAATGGGCCCAAAGTCCCCATCAGGTCCCGGAGCCCATGTGGAATCCCTGAAACTCAGAACCTCCCCCAACCCACCACGTTTTCCCTTCTTTCTGAGCTGTTACCTGGAGTGGCACCCCCAGAGGGCTGGAGCATGGCCAGACTGGCCAGGAGCCCTGCTAGGGCCAGGGGCAGCTTCATCCCTGCAACAAGACCCCAAGCCCAGTAAGTGTCCAAAGGCCACAGTGCATTTGGGAGAAGAGAGCCCCACATCTCTCCCTTCCCAGGCCCCTCACTCCCACCTTCATACCCCAGCACCCCCCCGGCAGGTTCTGCCTACAGACAGAGTCCGGGACCCCACCTCCAAAGTCCCAGTGCTCCCCCTGGCATTGGCATCCCCTCTTAGCTGAATCTGGGCTTTTATGTCCTCCACGCTGGGGGAGGGGCAGGGCAGAGGAGGCCCGCCCCTGGAGACTGAACTCGCCTCCCCCACCAGAGCTGGGGTGCACAAAAGAGCTCCCTGAGATCAGAGAGATGGGCAGGAGAAGAGGGACCAGAACTGTCTCCAGTCTTTGAACTTAGCATCACCACCCCAGAGTTTCTCAGCTCCCCATTGTGTGCCTAGACTGGTGCTGTCCCCAGGGAGTACAGACAGTGAAGCCTCCTTCAAAATTCTGATAAAACTGAGTATCCAGGTTTCCTTTGAAAGGGACGAAAGTTAGGAACCAACAACCTAGGGAATTATGGGAAGCAGAAGATGAAGGGGCGACCTGGAGTGATGATGGCCAGATCAGCCTCTGGGCACCATCCCCGACCCCCAAGTGTAACCTGGCCCCTGGGGCCGACCCTGGTGGGCAGCCCCCTATCCTTGGCGAGGGCTACAGCGACAGGAAATCTGGCTGGGGACCGTTGGGCTTCACAGGAAAGAAGACTCTGGGGTCTATGGGCTGAGGACCAAAGTAACTTCCTCTCTACGACTGCTCACCCCCTTTCTTCTTGGCTTTTGGTAGGGGGCTGTCTCCAACACCTCCACCATCTGCTCCCAGATTTCAGGAACCAGGAGAGGGCAGGGCTGGTTGTGGTTAGTGGTCAGTTAGGTGACACAGCCCAGGGCCTCTCAAGGACGAGAACAGTGTAATTAGAAGGATTTTCGTTAAACTTTTGAAATAGAAGAGGGAGACGCCTTGAGGACACCTGGCAGAGGGCCTGCCATTCTCAGGCAGCAGGAGTGCCCTATCACTAATGACTGTGTTTGTCCACCTCCCTGGGCCCTCATCAGGCTGGGCACGTGTCAACTGTGTCTCCCATGTCCTGTTTGGTCTAACCACACCTCCTACCTCTAGCCACCTTCTGGCCACTCACTCCTGCCTTCTATGCCCAGACCACATCTTGGCCAAGGAACAAGGGGCAGTGACATCTTCCCAGCGTGCCCAGGGATCCTGGCACCTGCCAGGAAACAGAGCCTAGGGGCCCACGAGAGAGGAGGCCTTTCTTCCAGCCTTGCTCTGCCAGTGACTTGCTCTGTGTGAACTTGGACAAGTGGCTTTTTGTGAATCAGGTTCTAGAATTTTATAAGATTTTGAAGATACTTCTTTTTTAGTCCTGTAAGGAGTATATTTCCACTCATGAATGTTAGAGAATAAGTAAATAAAATATTTACAATCAAGTGACCTTATGGGTAATTTTTTTCTTTCCAGGTTTGTCGTTGTCTTTCACGTAAATAAGAAGCAAGAAGGAAGATAATTTCCCATAATCCCACCACTCACCAATAATCTCATTTCATAATTTGATATTCTGTATGTAGATATAATATGTATTTTAATCAGTGATAAGAACATACTTTAAATATTGTTTTACAATCCACTTTGAACACTTAATTTAGCCTGGACATCTACGTCAATAAATATAGATTTATTTCACTTTTATGTCTGCATAATATTTTGTATGAAGTACTATGATTTAATCACTAATCCTCCCTTGTTCAATCCTGGGGTCATTTCCTATTTTCACTATTATAAGCAATACTAGGATCGTTATCCATGCAGTTAAATCTCTAGTTGCATCTTCAATTATTTCCTTCGGCAAAAAGTCCTAGAAGTAAAATTGCCACATGTTTGGGCATCCAAATTTTTAGGGCTTTTTTAAAGAAATTGTCAAATGGCCTCATGAAGATTTCACCTCATCCTCCCATCAATCATGCGTGGGAGCACCTGTTCCCCATCACCCTCATCGACGCTGACAATTAGGGTCCTTTTACTCTATTAAAGGAATTGTCAGAGCTCAAGATGAAAGAGACATTTAACACAAGCCCCTCATAGCACAGATGAGAAAGACGGAGGCCAGGGAAGGAAGTGGCTTTGCCTAGGGCAGCGGTGTGGCGCAGTTCAGAATAATATAGCCATCAGGTCTTGACTTAAAAACCAGTGCTTTTTACCCAGTGGCCTGTATGCACTGATTCCTGACCTTTAGCTTGGGTTTTTATTCAACTAGTGTGTACTCACCTCTTGCACATGTGCTGGCCCTTGGGTGCACTTCACTGAGCAAAGGTCTTGTCTTCAGTGAGCACAGGAGCACGCAGACCAATGGCACCCCCAAGGACCTTGTGCAGGATTCCTTGTGAGCATTAGAGAAGGCTTTTTTGAGGAATCAGTGCTCGAGACTGTCTTGAAAAATGTTTAGAAGTTGACCAAGTAGACATACAGAGGAAGAGCATTTTGGGCCCAGAGAATGACACAGCAAAAGCCTTGACACAGGTGGGCTTCATGCAGATGCTTCCAACGTGGGGGAGAGGGTAGGGCAGGATGAGGCTGAGAAGACAGGCAGAGGCCCAGGATGTAACACTCTTGCTGACCCACTGAGAAATTCTTGTCCTGAAGGCTCTGGGGAGCCATGAAGTCTTTGAAGCCCATGATCAGGGTTCCATTTTAGAATGCTCACTTTAGGGGAAAGTATAGCTCAGTGGTAGAGCACATGCTTAGCATGCAGGAGGTCCTGAGTTCAATTCCCAGTACCTCCACTAATAATAATAATAATAATAATAATAATAATAATAATAATAATAATAATAATAATAATAATAAAGAAAATAGTAGGAAAGCTAACTTGGGCAGCCGAATGGAAGGTGCACCGAGGGGACAGGCCCCAGAGGCCAAGTGCCAGGCAGGAAGCATTGCAGGGATTCATGAACGTCAGGAGACATGCCCTGATTTTTCATGGGTGGTGATGAGGCAGTTTGAAAAAGCTTTTTCAAAGAATGATGTTAAAACGCCTTTCACTATCCATGTGGAGCAGAGAGAATTCTCTCTTTGTGTAATCCCCAAACCACCTGCCTTTTGCTGGGCTGTGGGCCCGCATTTGTGTGCAAAGGTTTCAGATGCTCCGTGATTTTACCCTGTTTCCGACCAACTAAGAATGGCCCAAATGAGGTCACTCCAAGGCCGTCTGTACCTCTGCTAATTTCTCATCTAAGCCTTATTGGTCTGGCACAGGTGTATTTGAGGCTCAAAGGGCTTCTCAGCATGCAGAGTAACCAGAAGGAGACTATGTCTCCCTGAGGAGGTATTTCAGACAAGCCTTGTCCCGCAGATAACCCACTAGCTCCCCATCCTGGGGGTGGCCTCTGGAGGGCACTGCTGGAACTGCCACATCTAAGACTGCAGTCCTTTGAGGGAGTCTCCCCACCCACACCCCTACCTTCCTTTCCCCCACTGACCTTCCCAAACATCCCCACCCCCAGGGTGAAGTCCAACTGTCTGTGGGATAACGGGCTCTCTCTGCTACTGCTTGCAAAACAGTTCATTCTTTCTTAACACTGTTTCAGTTGGAATTGCAGCCAGACTTCCTGTGTGTGTGTGGTTGGAGTGAAGGAGACTTTGGAAGCTGGGGAGGGGACAGAGGCAATGACACCTCTGACACACCAATTGCACCCAGCCCAAAGACCTTGTTTTCTCTCTCTTTAAAATTTTAAAAATTAATTTTGAATTATGCAGGTAACTAACATCTGGATATGTTTCAAATGAAATTAAAATAGCACAGATCACTTTGTTTGTTTGTCCATTTATTTATTTTTATTAAGTATAGTCAGTTACAATGTGAAATATCACAGATCACTTTAAAGATCCCTCTAGATCAGGTTATTACACCATTTCCAATTACTACATTCCCCTCCCCCAACTGCTGAGCCATAAACGCTGTTGCCATTTCTGTGTTTGTCCTTCCAAATCTTTTCACTTTACATTCATTCATAGATATAGATCTGTGGGAAATATCCTTCCCCCTTTACTTTTCCCATAAATGATGTCACAGTATACATACTGTTGACAGGCATACCTCTCTCACGCAAACATACCTCTTGCAGATCTATCATGTACTACTTAGAGAACTATCTCACTTTTTTAACTGTTACCTAGTATTCTTTAGTTGAGTAATCTACACCTCCCATTATGCGACCATTCTTCTATTGATGGAAGTTGACTTTTCCCATTTTTCACTATTAAAAATGTTGTAGCAAGAGCCTCTTTGTGCACACACACAAGTGTTCTCCAGGGTAAAGATTGAGAGGTGGGCCACAGGTTTTGTGCATTTAAAATTTTTAATAGTGGGAAGGGTACAGCACAAGTGGTAGAGTACATGCTTAGCATGCACAGGGTCCTGGGTTCAATCCCCAGTACCTCCTCCAAAAAATAAATACATAAGTAGAACTAATTACCTCTGCCACAAAAAATTAATTAAATAAATAAAAATTTTAAAAAAATTTAATAGATATTACCAAACTGTCCTCCAAACTAAAATTCTCATAGGCAAAGATTGGAATCACATTATTGTGATTCTTTTTTTTATTTCCTCAATTAATAGTGAGATTAAGCATCTTTGTATTTGTATTACCTTTTCTGTAAATTTCCTGTGTTTAGTTTTGTCTATTTTCCTATTGATAATCACTCTTTTTATTGATGTGCAAAATTATTATGTATTCTGGATAAACAGTAATCTGTCAGCTGTCATGTATGTTGCTAATATTTTTTCCAGTTTGTCATTTTTCACTTATGTTTTTCATAGGGTCCTAATTTTGAGGTGGTTAAATTTATCAATCTTTTCCTCTGTAGATTTTCCTTTTCAGACTTGTTTAAGAGGATTTCTTCCTTTTTCAAAATCATAAACATATTCTCCCGTATATTCTTCTAATACCTTATTACTTTGATTTTTCACATTCAGATTGCTAAAATGTCTGAATTTTGTGTGTGTGAATAGTGTAAGGTAGAGGACTACTTTCATTTTTTTCCAAATGGATAACCAGTTGTCCTAATGTCTTTAATTGAATAATCTGTCATGTCTCCACTGAATTGAGACACTACTTTTATCACTGACCGTAAATGTGTATCTATTTCTAAACTATCCTATTCTACTGACCTACTGTTTATCGAGTCCTATGTCAATTTCTCATCATTACAATTACCATGACTTTCTAATGTTTTGATTTCTTACAAGATAAATTCTCCTTCCTATTCTTCTTTTCCAAAAAGAATCTTCAACATTCTAACATATTTGCTTTCTCTTGTGAATTTTTTAATGTCTAGTTCCATCAGAAATCCAAATGAGATTTTTATTGATATTGTATTCATTGTATACATAAATTTGGTGACAATTGGCATCTTTATGACATGAAATCTTCTCATCCATGTGCATTCATTCATTTAATATGTATTTACTGAGCAGCTCTGTGCCAGCACTGTTCTGGGCACTGGGAATAAAGCAATTAACAAATTACTCGCTCTCATGGAGTTTACATTCTTGAATAATAAAGTACATCATTTTATTTTTCTATCTTTATATTCTTCATTGAAATGTTACTGTTTTACCTTCCTGTTAGGTTTGTTCCTAAATACTTTCTTTTTGAAGAATGTATCCAGATTTGGTCTTTAAGTTTCTCTGCAGAACTTATAAACATTCTCTTTCCCTTAAAAGCTTTCAAGGTAAGTATTTTTAAAGAAAAAAAATTTTAGTACACTTCTTTTTATTCTTTTTAGAAGGTAGATTCATAGATCTGAAAAGCATTGGACATTTTTAACCTTCTGAAAGGTCGCACTCTTTATTTAATGAATAAGATTTTTAAAAATTTAAGTGAATATTCAAACTTATGTTAGTTTCAAAGCATGGTTCCCAAATTTGTTTAGGGTGTATGGTAAAGGTAAATACAAGTTAAATTACATGATCATGCAAATGTCTAATGGTTATTCAGTAAACTCCATTTATACTTGTGGTTATTGGGGGTGGGGGTGGGGGATGGGTGGTAAGCTTCCATGAGACAAAGTTCTACAAAGTAGCACTAAAAATGAGAAGCACTAAACTCAAAAGTAAAAGAATTCAACAGCATCTTTACCAATCAGACTGGTTAAAATTTAAAAGGACTAATAATGCCGATGTAAGTAACCATGTGAAAAAATAAGTGTAGATTGGTTCCATGCCATGGGACAGCAATTTGGCAATGGCAGTCAAAATCCAAAATGTAGACTTGTTCTGACTCAGCAATTCTACTTCTAGGAAGGAATTTTTCCTTCAGATGCATTCTTAGGAAAACAGAAAGATATCTGCACAAGGCTGTTCACTTCAGTCTCATTTGCAACAACCAAAAGACTAGAAACAAGTCAAAGAGCCATCAAAAAATGTTGCCATATTGTGGTACATCCACCTAATGGTAATGTTTTATGCATCTTTTAAAACAAATGAGGGAGGTCTATATGTAGCAATACAGAAAGATGTATTACTGAAGGAACAGAGCTAGTTAGAAAAGACTGTATGCAGCATGATGAAATTCATACAAAACACACAGACACACATACACACCACTCACACACACGCCCACACCCATATCTTAAAATGCACAGATGGTTTGATCCCAGGATCAGCATCCCCCAAAATAAATAAATAAATATAAAAATGCATAGGAAATTCTAGAAGCAGGCACAAAAGCCTATTACCAGTGAGGAATGGAACTGAAAGGGCTGAGGAGGAGGAGGCTTTTACTTAAAATCAATGCCCCTCTGTTTGATAGTTTTACCAGGAAAATATAACAATTTTATCTGAGAAGAACTAATAGTCTCTCCCTCCACCTTAACCAAAAGTAGCAAACTTTGATTTGTTTTACATAATCTGCAGTTTTAGATTATGTTTGCCTTGGTTTCTTAATATGAGACCAAACATTACCAAAGATCAAAATGGTAACCTTGGCAAACGTGGCACTGGGGATTAAGTGCTTCTTCTGTGGGAGGCTTTGGTTATGTGGCTGATAATTTGACTAAGTATAGACTTCAAGTTCAAATTTCTTGCTCTTTGGCACTTGGAAAATACTGCTCCATTATCTTTATGCATCTAGTATTGCAGTTAAGTTCTCCATTACCAGAAGACTTCTTGTTCCTGAAATACAGATGTTAGCCCTGATTTCAGGCAAAGCAGAATGAACATGGGCTGCAGGATCCATCAGCCAAACTTGACCATGGAGATACCACAGAAGTGAGACATAGAAGTGAAGTTGTTGGACAGCAGAAAATAACAAGAGCTGTGGGAAATCCCCAGGGAGACAGAAAGAGCCTGGGACATGGTGAGGGGAAGACAGACTGAGAAGGGAGGAGGGAGGGGCAGAGGGTGGGGCTAAGGAGAGCTTCCCAGTTGTGCCCTCCTCTCTGCAGGGTGTTGCCCTCATCAGATCAGTGCCTGTCCTGCAGGGATTGCAAGGCAGGGAAACAGCTCTTCGAGGCCAGAAGAAGTTTGCATGGGGGGATGTTACCTTGGAGGTTTGGGAGTAGAAATAACAGGTCCTTTCCTCTGCCCTGAGAACTGGAGTATCACGACCCAAGGGGAAGTTCTTGTCTTGACAGAGATACATGGAGATTTCCCAATGGATGAGGACCCACTGTTGGGAACAGGTGGGAAACAAAGAATGGATGAGCCCAGATTGTAACCGCAGAGTCTCTCTACTCCAGCGTAGGAGTCTCCCACCATCCTCAACATGACCCCCTTACCTTTGCCCTGTACACACGTCTCCACTCAATAAAAGGGGCACATCCTGGGGAATAGGCGTTCATCCTCCTCCCAAGTCATGACCAAATGGAATTTATCCCAGAAAAGTAAGGGTTGGCTGAACACTTGAAAATCAATGAAATTTGCCATAACTAGGAAAGAAAAACAGAAAAAACAGTATGATTTCTCATTAGATGCAGAAAGGTCATTTGAAAAAAATCAAAATCTGTTACTGATTTTTTTTTTTTTAGAACCTCTCTGCAAACCAGGAATAGAACTTCCTCAAACCTGACGAAGGGCATCTACAAAAAAAAAAAAAACCCAAAAACCTATCACTGATATCATACTGGTGAAAGACTGAGTACTTTTTCCCTAAGGCCAGGAACAAAGCAAGTGAGTCTACTCCTGTGATTTCTATTAAACATTGTACCAAAGTTCTATCAGTGCAGTGAGTCAAGAATAAGAAATTAAAATATCAAAATTTGAAAGGAAGAAGTAAAGCTACTTTTTTATATACAACCTGATCACATAAGTAGATACTCAAAGAATCTACAAAAAAGCTATGAGAATAAGTGAGTTTAGTAAGGTTGCAATACACAAAGCCTAAATACAAAGAATCAGAAATTGAAATTTAAGGTAACAATACTATGTATAATATAATATAAATTTATATTTATGATAGTATCAAAAATACTAAATAATTAGGGGTAAATCTGACAAAAGATGTGCAAGATCTGTATTGAAAACTACAAAACATGGCTAAGAGAAATTAAAGACATAAATAAATGGAGAGATGTATTTGTTCGTGGATCAACATTTGTTCAAATGTCAATTCTTCCCAAATTGACCTGTTTGTTTCATCTTGTCTCTTTGCCTTAGTAGTTGAGAATCTTTGCAGAACAGTTGGGTGGGTACTGCTGCTGGCTTGGAGGGTTTCAGTGAGAGAGGGAAGAGGGGACCACGTGCGGCATTTTGATAGCTCCTCACCTGAGCAGTGTTTTTTTGTTTCTGCCCAGTGTTGCCAGCCACCTAAAGTGCTGTCTGGTCTCTGATCCACGCTGCCATCCCCACTGTTCTCATCTAAAGGCAGTCATCCTCACCTTTGCCCCTTGGCCCATGGAGAGAAGGAGGATGTGCGCCATCCACCTGGGGCTCCTCATGTAGAACCTCAACTAATCACGCTGTCAGCAGCCCCTGTGGTCCTTCTGCCGTTTGTGCCACCTCTCAGCGCGGAGCTCCACGCAGAACTCTCCCTCACGCGCCCTGTTTCGAGGTTTCTAAGTGCGATCTCCCATCTGCTCTGTCTGCTGGAATCCTGCCATTTCTAGTCTTCCTCGAATGGAACTATGCGTGGTGTTTGTGTGTTTGGTTGGTTTTTATTACATCTACTAGAATTTGGTTCAGGAGACTCAAGATTGCAGTATGTGTTCAGTCCCCTACCTTGAAACTGGTGCCTGCTCTCTTCCTGCTTCCCCGCCCCCTTCCCAGGCCTCTTTTGCCCCAGGACCCTGACCTGGCTCTGCGACCAGGAGCCCAGGAAGCTGCCAGACCTTCTTTGAGGAAAAGAATTCCAGAGCTGCTTGGTCTTCTTGGTGTTCATTAGTTTTGCCCCAGTCACACTCAGCTGTTAACTTCTGGGTTCTAAAGTCAAGGTCAAAGCCCACCATGACCCAGCCCCTCCAGGAGTCCCTCATCCCAGGTAGAGTCCAGCATGGGTGTTGTGAAAATAGACTTTATTATAATAAAATGTCTGTTTAAACAAATGCCCTCACCACTCCACACCCCTGGAGACCAAGGTGGGGGTGGGGGTTCAGTCAAACAATCTCCCACCACAGCGAAGGAAACATGCAGAGAGACACTCACCCAGCCAGAGGGTGGGGTGGGGTGGCTAGGGTGAGGGGTGAGAGCCCCCCGCCCCGTTCTGAACAGGGAATGTATGAAAATAGCTGCATAAATCTGTCCCTTTCCCCAGCCCTCGGACTCCGACAGGCGCCAGAGGAAAATGATGCAAAAGAGAAGTTGAATCCAATGAGCAAAATAAGGCAAACCCAATTCCTGCTTTCAGCCTGCTGGCCCCGGGTCTTGGGTCTCGGGCCAGGAGGGTGGCTGGCAGAGGGGGAGTGAAACGGGGCGGGTTCAGGCCTCTTGGGCAAGGCTCTCCTGGCGCCGTGCAGTGGAGGCGAGATGGAGGGAGCTGGACTGAGGCACTGAGTATGTACATATATACACACGGCCCGTCCGCCTGCAGGAGAATCCAGTGCAAACTTTCCTTCAGGGGAGGAAGACATGATGAGGGTGGCCAGCGCCACCAGAGGAACAGGCCCCTCTCGCACAGGGTCCCCATCCCAGGCATGTGGAGGCCAAGGCAGGTCTAGCACAGCATGGTGGACACTAGGCGGAGGTGGGCGAACCAGGAGTCCCAAGTCCACGGCCAGGCCCTGACTGAGGCGCTCAGGCTCAGCCACCGTGGCCGATTGGCTTCCCCACGCTGGGGCTCAGGTCCCCCTCCTGGAGGAGGAAGATACCCAGACAGAAGACTTGTCGAGCTCTGACCTTCAACGAGTCTGCCTCCCACCCAAGTGCCACAAGGGGAACTCGGGAGGAAGAGGGCCCCCCTGCAGCCAGGAGAGTGCACTGGGGCCTGAGCCACTCCTGCTGCCGGGATGGCCACGGCGTCCTCACTCCTTCTTCCCAGAGCCCAGTTTCCTGAGGAGCTGCTTCCCTTTGGAGAGGAGATCCCACACCTTCTTGCTTGGGCCCAGTGGCACCCCCAGCTCAATCCTGGGGAAGCGGTCAGGGCCAGGAGCACAGGGCCAGCCTGGAGGCACTGAGGGCCCTTGTGTTGAGTCCGCGCAGTCCTGGAATGTGAGAGACAGGGGGCAAGGTCAGGGCCCGACTCCCCACCCCAATTTGCCTCCTTTACCCCACAACTTCAGGAGCTGCAGCGCCCCCAAGTCACAGACTCGTGGGAGAACCAGAGTCCCCAACCCTGCCACTGCCCCACACAGAGCACAGAGAGGTGAATGGGTGCAATGATGCTGAGGGAGCACTGAGGTGAGAGTCCACAAGGACAGGAGAGGAGTCTCAGTTCTGCTTCTGCTCACTTGGGCCTGGGCAAGCACCCACCCACACCAGCATCATTACATACTTCTGAGTATCTCTAACACCAGATACATTTTCCAAACTAAAAACTATGATCATTATTTTTTTCATCAGAGTACATTAAATCATTTCTTTCCATTACTGCCCCGACCCCCTGCTGTAACATTTAGAAATTGGCTTTGGGAACCAGATTTTGGAAAACCAAATTCATAGTTGTGAAAATGAAAACTTCCATATTCTGTTTTTGAAAAGATGCAGCCATTATTACATTCATCTTATTATAGTGCATTGCCTCATCCAATCATAGTGATATTTTGGTCAAGGAATTTTAGTGACCAGTTATACTTGATTATAAACTATAAAGCAAGTGATACATGTCTTTGTATGATGTAATTCAGTGGAGATCAGAATAGTCTAACATACTGAAAACATTTCTAACATTAATTTGTAAATCTTGAATTTTTAAGAGGCTTATTTTGTTCTCTTGGCTGAATGAATACTTGAATTGGTTGAATTGAAATTGATAATTCTCATTTAAAAATAATTACATTCCAGAAATATACTTTATATTAAATGGAATTGATGATTTTTACTTACTTACATTGTTTATATAAATAAATATTAATTTAATTCTGATGATTGGCTTTAAATATTTGTATTACTAATCTTATTTTCTATTATTGTAAAATAATAGATATAATGTACAATAATCTTTCTGAGAAGGATTCTATACTATTATTTGAATTAAAAGATTTAGTATATATTTCCTGAAGTATTTTTATTTGGGCCTTGAAATGTTCTTGTAAATAAATACTCCACAATTCTTGGTGGTAAACATGTCTCTTCTTTAATGTGTGCCTCATATTTATATAGCTTTTATTCATTCATTTATTATAGTGCATTGCCTCATCCAATCACAGTGGGGCTGCGTTTCTTCAGGCGGCGCGGAGGGCAGCCTGACCCGGGGTCCTTGGAGCGGGCGCCGTGGCCACGCCCCTTTCCTGGGGGCGGGCCCTGCCTTGTTCCAGTGGCTTCCAGAGACGATGTACGCCGAAGGGGAGCGGAGCGGTGAGCGTTGTGTGTTCTCCAGGCCTCTCCGCGAACGTGGAGTGGCTCCTGGGGCCCCATGGACGCGGAGTCAGAAGAAAAGGGGTGTTGGAGCCATCGAGGGCATAGGTACTCTTCGAAAAGGTAGGCCCCGCGAACAGCTCCACGAAGCGGCGGCGGCGGCGGGAGGCGGCGGGAGGCGGGGGGGGGGGGAGGCGGCGGGCGGCGGGAGACGGCGGCGGGCGGCGGGAGACGGCGGCGGGCGGCGGGAGACGGCGGCGGGCGGCGGGAGACGGCGGCAGGCGGCGGCGGCGGCGGGCGGCGGCGGGAGGCGGGGGGGAGGCGGCAGGCGGCTGGGGCGGTGGCGGGAGGCGGGAGACGGCGGCGGCGGCGGCGGGAGGCGGGGGGGGGGAGGTGGCGGGCGGTGGCGGCGGGTGGCGGGAGGCGGGAGACGGCGGCGGGAGGCGGCGGCGGCGGGAGGCGGGAGACGGCGGCGGGCGGCGGCGGCGGCGGCGGCGGGAGACGGCGGCGGGCGGCGGCGGCGGCGGGAGGCGGGAGACGGCGGCGGGAGGCGGGAGACGGCGGCGGCGGCGGGCGGCGGCGGGAGGCGGGAGACGGCGGCGGGAGGCGGCGGCGGCGGCGGGAGGCGGGGGGGAGGCGGCAGGCGGCTGGGGCGGTGGCGGGAGGCGGGAGATGGCGGCGGCGGCGGCGGGCGGCGGCGGGAGGCGGCGGGCGGTGGCGGCGGTGGCGGGAGGCGGGAGACGGCGGCGGGAGACGGCGGCGGCGGCGGGCGGCGGCGGGAGGCGGCGGGCGGCTGTGGCGGTGGCGGGCGGCGGCGGCGGCGGGAGACGGCGGCGGGCGGCGGCGGCGGCGGCGGGCGGCGGCGGGAGGCGGGAGACGGCGGCGGGAGGCGGGAGGCGGCGGCGGGAGGCGGCGGCGGCGGCGGGAGGCGGGAGGCAGCGGCGGCGGGAGGCGGGAGACGGCGGCGGCAGGCGGCGGCGGGAGGCGGGAGACGGCGGCGGGAGGCAGGCGGTGGCGGGAGGCGGGCGGTGGCGGGAGGCAGCGGCGGCGGGCGGCGGCGGCACCCAGCACGCTGCTGGCATCGCTGTGAACGAACAAGGGCCCGGTTCCCGCCGCGCGGAGCGGGAGCGCGGCGGGCGGCGGCAGGCGGCGGCGGGAGGCGGCGGCAGGTGGTGGGCGGTGGCGGGAGGCAGCTGCGGCGGGCGGCGGCGGCGGCGGCGGCGGCACCCAGCACGCTGCTGGCATCGCTGTGTACGAACAAGGGCCTGGTTCCCGCCGCGCGGAGTGGGAGCGCGGCGGGCTGTGGGCGGCAGCGGGCGGCGGCAGGCGGCGGGAGGCGGCGGCGGCGGCGGGCGGCGGCGGCGGCGGCACCCAGCGCGCTGCTGGCATCGCTGTGAACGAACAAGGGCCCGGTTCCCGCCGCCGGAGCGGGAGCGCTTCCTGACACGTGTCGGGGAAGCGGTCTGAGAAAGAGGGAAGGCAGAGAGGGCTCCGGTGAGGCGCCAGCCTGCTGCGGCCAGAGGCGGGTGGCGTGACAGCCGAGGGGAAGGAGCCAGCCCCGTGGAAACCCACTCCTGTGAATTCATGGCCCGATAGGTGTAAAGAAAGAAAAGACTTGCGAGGGGCGGCCGAAGTGCCCTGTTCCCGGAGGTGCCGTTCCCGAGGAAGCCTGAGTCAGCGGTCGTCGCCAGGAGCTGGCCTTCCCGGACGGACGAGGGGACAGATCACCGTGAGAACCAGGGCCCGGTAAGGTTCCGTCCCCGGGGGGCTCAGAGCCGGGAGAGCGGGGCGGAGGGTGCTGAGGAGCAGGCGGGGCAGGATCATGAAAGATCTGCTGTATACTTGGCTGCTTTGCTCTTTGCCAAAGTTATAAGGGGTGACAAACTTTTTGAAAAGGGCCAGATAGTAAATATTTCAGACCTGGCAGGGAACATACATCTCTGTCGAATATTCCTGTTTTATTTTTATTTTTCTACGGTTCTTTCTTTAATTGAAGTAGAGTTGATTTACAGTGTTTGGTTAATTTCTAGTGTACAGCATAGTGATTCGGATATATATATTCTTTTTTGTATTCTTTTCCGTTATGGTTTACTACAAGATTTTGAATATAGTACTCTTGCTCTGCAGTGGACCTTGTTGCTTATCTATTTTGTATATAGTAGTTTGTATCTGCAAATCCCGAACTCCTAATTTATTTCTCCCTTCCCCCTTTCCCCTTTGGTAACCATGTTTGTTTTCTATGTCTGTGAGCCTGTTTCTGTTTTATAAATAAGTTCACTTGTCATATTTTAGATTCCACATATAAGTGATAGCATATATTTTTCTTTGACTTCACTTAGTATAGATGATCTCTGGGCCCATCTATGTTGCTGCAGATGGCATTATTTCCTTCTTTTTTATGACTGAGTAGTATTCCAGTATTATTATTATTAATAATAATAATAATAATAATAATAATAATAATAATTATTATTATTATTATTATTATTACAGATCTTTAAACACATTAAACCCGTTTGTCACTTGCAGGCTGGATTTGGTCCACAGGTCAGCTTCAGCTTGCTGACCGCTGAAGAGAGTGGGAGGCATTGTAGACATTTAAGCAGGAAAGGACGTTATCAGATTTGTGCATTGGAAAGCGTACTCTGGTGGCAAGCAGTGTGGCAAGAGATTTGGTGGGGCTGAGGTGTAGGGAGAGTTAGGTCAGAAGGGATGTGTAGAAGAAGACTCTAATCATGATGGTCCAGGGAGAAATAATGAGGGCCAGGACCAGGGTGGTGGCAGTGATGCCAGTGACTTCTTCATAGCTGGGCTGGATCACACATGCAGGAGTGAACGGGCATGTCGTAGTGCTACCTTTCTCTCTTCCTCCTTCCCAACTCCAGGAGACATCTTCTTGTCCACCTAGGGTGTGAGTGACTAGCAGAGGAAGGATACCTTAGCTTAAGTCCTGCTGTGTCCAGGCATAGCTTCACCCTGGGGCACAGCTTCACCCTGGGGGACGTGCCCATCCCTTTCCTGTGGACCCCACATGCCAGGTTCTCCCTCCAGCTGGTGGCAGCCATAGGAGGGCAGCTCCCATCCCTCCTGCCCCCTCCTCAGGCTTCACACTGGGCTATGCCTAGTCTCCTCTTCTTTGAGACCAAAGTCTCATTTTTCTCTTGAAAATAAGCATTTCCCCAGAATATCTCACTGTGTGTGCCGCCTCCACTTTAGTCTAATTGCCCTCAGTGCCAGGCAGCTCAAGCCTGACACTTCTCACCCCGCTTCTTCTGTTTACTTCCAAGAAGAGTTTCCTCTTTCAGGTGTAAAAGATAGGACTAGGGCAGAGGGACCCCGGGCAGGGTGGAATCACATCTTATCCTTTTGCTCGGTGCCAATGACAATGGCCCTCCTTGTGGGAACCGGGCTGTCTCCCCGCAGACAATTTGTGTACGTGGTCTTTGCATGTTTTTTGTCACTTAGATTTCTGAAGCTCCTCACTGATATGGGTCCCTTTTATCCCAGGCCCCATCTCGCCTCCCCTTACCTGCTAGTCCTCCTTTCTCTGTAAGTGCCTCTCTCATCTCTTCAGGGTTAGCTTTCTCCCCCCAGGACACGAACACATTGTTTCCAGATTTTCTCACTGTTCCCAGGATAGAACTCTTGCCCTTTTTACTTGTGTTTCCTTCTCAAATACTTTCTTGCAATTTCTTGAATTACGTTTTAAATGGTGAGTTGCTCATTCTGGTCGGATTTGTTTTCAAATACTTCAAATATCTGTGACAACAGGTTACGTTTTCACTTTCCCCTTTTCTGCTTTTTTACTTGATAAAACTTTGCTGTTGTCTTTGGAGCTACAAGCGGCTCCCCTTCAGCAGTGCTTGGTAGGGGTACAGGCCTCATTGTATTGACTCTGGTCCTTGTTTATGTAACTTAGTTTTTGAGCATAAGTACTCTCACTGATAGATCACTGAGCAGTGTTTCCACAGAGGATGTCTTCTCCTTTTGCACAGCTGCTTTAGTCAGTGGCTCTGCTCTCTGGGCTTTTCTTTATTATTATTAAACTCATGAAGCAGAGCCGTTACATTTAGCGCAAGTGCCCTCTGTTGTAGCTGAAGACATTCCCCTGTTCTGGATTCTTTGGAGGTCGCCTACCTCCCTTGTTCCAGAATCAACCTCGGGACAGAACACATTTTCTTGGTTGCTTCCTGATGGAGACTGGATTTAAGGGGTAGAATCAGAGGAGCTGTGGTTTGTGCAGGCTGAGAATCCAGAAGCGGGTTCTCTTTCTCCATCCATGTGAAGCTGGGTCAGGCAGGAGGACGCTGTAAGCGGCCTGCCTCTCCCCTCCTAACCTCTGGAGCTGATGCTGGGCTGGATCACGGTGGGCTGTGGGCGGGGAAGTACAGCTCTGGCTTTCCCTGAACCTTCCTCGTCCTGCTGAAAGATTGCGTTTGGGGCCTGCTGATTAGGGACTGTGGTTTTGCTGGCGGTTTTTCTTTTCCAGGAAAGACCTCCAAGCTAAGGAGCAAGTGTGAACACTAGCCTTGCTTGGATGTGGTACTTTTCAGTGAAAATCACAGCATTTCATCTTAGTATTTGCACCCTTTGCTCCCTCAACCCCAGAGCAGCCCCTGCCTAAATTTCAGGCCTTCCCCAGGACAGCCGAGCCCCTGGGCACCCAGTGTGGGAATCTGAGACACAGCCTGTGGGCTGCTTAGAAGACAGGGAAAAGGTGTCCTGGGGCTTTGTAGCTTCAGAACTCTCTGCAGGGCTGCAGGGGTTTAAATTGAAAATGCAGTCCCTTACAGGCCAATATGCATTTCAAGCAGAAAGGGGATTTCAGAGATCATCAAATCTAATGTCTGTTTCATAGATGTGGAAATAGAAACCCAGAGGTCATATGTTGGATGACCCCCAGAGCAGGACTTGAAACCTAGGTCTCCTGACTCCCAACCTAGTGTTTTTCTCGTGGAGGCATTCATATACCATGTTTGTATTTTGGTTTTTTAAATTATTATTTTTTATTGAAGCATAGTTGCTGTACAGTATTATATAAGTTATAGGTGTACACTATAGTTATTAACAGTTTTTAAAGGTTATACTCCACTTATAGTTACTTTAAAATATTGGTCTGTTTTCCTGTGGTGTACCCTATATCCTTGTGGCTTATTTTATATCTGGTAGTTTGTACCTCTTAGTCCCCTACCCCTGTATTGCCCTCCGCCTTTCCTCTCCCCATCGGTAACCACTAGTTTGTTCTTTGTATCTGTGAGTCTGCGTTTTTGTTACATTCACTAGTTTGTTGTATTTTTTTAGATTGCATACGTAAGTGATACCATGTAGTATTTGTCTCATATACTGATGTTTAGATTGGCCCCTCTTTTTGTTGATGGAATAATTCATTTGTCTCTGTACTTTTTGGGGGGACTATCCCCTATATCCTGTTGCTGTTCCAGACATCAGCTGTGACATCTTTGTGAGGTCACTTGTCATTAGCTGTATGTAGTGGTGTTTCTGGTTTTGTAGGTAAATTGAAGCACTAGAACCATAGTGTTTCCCAATTAGAACTTTTTATAATGGGAAAATGTAATTTAAAAAAGGCTTACATTTTAGTTCTAGTTCTGTTAGAAACTGCCCAATTTCAGATGCATTTCCAGGGGGCTTTCTTTCCCTGTTTACTGAGAAACATAAACTGTGCTGGGGGCATGATGGTCCTTGAGCTGTAGCTGTCAGGGTCTTGGCTGTATACCCTCTGAATGACATGCTGTCTCTTGGGCTGCACGGAATGACCGAGGTGAGGTTGCCAGTGGGCGACCTGCTGGTCTGAAGCTGTTCCCTCCCACCTGCCTACTTTCAAGGGCTGTCCCAGATCACAAGAGCGTATCAGCCATCTGCTCGTCTAATTTGCTTCTATTCTGAGTTTAGGGAAACAAACAGAAGGCAGAAGGCGTAGGACCTGCAACGGAAGGCAGTATTTTGGGTGGTGTCATAGTTAGGGTGTTGGGTTTACTATGAGTTAAAAGGCGACATGCATGCAGGGCTAGCTGATCTCTCACCATCATGCAGTCTTGGCCTAAAGGCCTTTTCCTTGCCCGGCGCTGGATATGAAGGCATTTGCCTGTGGAGCATCTGGGACTTGGGTTTGCTGGGGTTGGCTCCTGGAATGTGGAGGTGCAAGAGAAGCTAGCTGAAAGCCTAATGAATGGATTTCAGGAATTTCCAGGAATACATGTTCAATATGCCACTTTGGTTGAAAAATGAATAAATATAGCTTGTGGGAATGAATGAAGCCGTTAGCAGAGCGTTTCTCCATTGGCAGAGAATTTGCAGCGTATTTGTGCTTGGAGCCTTTGGGAAATAACAGAAACAAGGAGCACTTTGTTAAGCACCCAGAACGTGCTGGGATACTTTCTGCGTATCACACTAGCCTCTGCTTCACCACTCTGGATGCAGCACATAGATTGTTTCATTTCCAGTTTGTTGTTGTTTTTAACTCGACATAGTCCTTTGACTTGATTTTAGACCTTAGTTTCATGGCCAAAGCGTACATCCTGGAGGAATAGTTACCTTTTCTTTGCCTAAAACAAGGACAACAACAGTATACTGGCTGCATCTTGTATTTATAAAGTGACATTTCCACATCTGCCCTGTGCATTTCTGTTAGTCAAGTGGTTGTAAAGAAGGGAAAGATAAAAATAAAAGAAACGGGAGTAATTTAAGGAAAGAATAACTTCCTTTTTATTAGGTTGGACGTGAAGCCAGGTATCATATTTGTATAAATACTATGGAAAATATTTAACCTATTCATACAGGTTAAGTAACTAGCTGATAAGCTTTGTAGGAAAAGTCTGTTTAAATGCTCTCGTTAAATCACGCCAGGCAATTTTTCAGATTCTCAAATACATAACCATTAGGAAGCTGAGGGACAGAAAGAATTTCTGGTGGACAAATACACTTGTTCGTTGTAGAAATTGTTGCTACTTTATATATCAGAGAGTGCAAAGCAAGTCAAAAAGTCAAAATAACAAGGTTCAGATGGAAGCCTTAATGATACAATTTAGTCTTCGGTGAAGGCAAAGGTAAATTCCATCAGCTGTTGGCTAGAGGGAGTCGAAGGGCACGGGCACGTCCCATCGCAGGAGGAAGAGGAGGGAGTGGGGATGCTTGGGGTTAACTGTCTTAGAGGTAGAGGAAAATCTGATCCGTGAAGACACATAGTGTGGAAGCACCTTGGTTTCTTTGGTGATTTGTGTTCTGTGGAAGATGGAAGTGAAATGGGCACTGACCTGGGACCTAAGCATTCCCTTGCCCAGGACTTTGTGATGATCCCCATGGTGTCTGTGACAGCATCAGTGTCCAGTTAGGGACCACAGAAGGGCAAAGTCTCCCAACTGCTGACTCCATGTAGCGAAGTGAGGGGGTTATGGGCCCATGGAAGCTCTCAGTCCCCTCTTCTCCCACTGGGGGAGCATGGGGGTACTGCCCATGGCCTCCCCAGGGACCACAATCTGCCCAGCTTCGCTCTTGCTGTTCCAGGGCATGTGCACTATATCAGAATTCCTTCTCCTCTTTCCTTTCCTACTGGGCTTAAAAAAAAAATCTCTCACTCCTTTGTTTAAGGACCTGAAAGGGCTGCTGTCAGGGCTGCTGTCATGAATGAAAAGGAGGGAGACTTTCACTGTCTCCCACATACAAGGGAACATGTCCTGAAGGTGACTTATCTTTGCATCTTTGGGACATTGTCACAGAACTGTGGGAGTCGAAGCCCAGACAAGTAGTCTAACGTTATTCAACAATGCGGTCCTGTCCTCATTGTGAGTCAAACGTTTAGCACCTACTTTCCTCGAGGATCAACGTGGTGCTGCCTCTTTACAGAGAATTGTTGCCACACAGAGCACTGCCAGGGCCTCAGCATCCCATCCGTGGCCTCAGGTGAGGTGGCTGGGGGCCACAGTGTGCAATACCACCACGGGTGGGTGTGCGAAGGGGTCACCTCAGGCCCCCTGTCCCAGCCAGGTCTTCCCAGGCTCATTCCCAGTTGCCCTGCTATTTGTTAACAGCCTGGTAAAGAAAGCACCTGGGGAGAAGCAGTCATTTTATGGAGCGGAAGGCATTCACGAGTTGCCATAGTGATTCGGTCTGAGTGGTTAGCTTGAGGTGGCTGCAGGAAAAATGATAAAGCCAAACGGGAGGTCCAGGTGGACATGAAACAGTGATGAACAGCTGGTACTTCTTTGTGTCAGGCTCTCTCATCGTTGGCACGGACACTCCACTTGACTTTGCTTAGCAGTTTAAGGCTTGGGAGTCCAGAGACTTGGCTTCAGAAGATGTGTGAAAAATACCCACTGCTCAAGGGGAGGTTCAAACTCACATGGTTGATGCTGCAGCTTTATTTCAGTTTTCTTCCACATAGGAAGGACTGCAAACGTGAATGGCAGTGCATTTATCCATGAATGGTGCACGATGCTAATGCAGTCTGGCTGAAGCAGTGGAAGTGTTAAAGGAAAAAATGGTCAATAATTACATATCTGTATATACACAAGTACATAGAGATACCTATCTATGAATACATGGATTTCGGATAGATAAATCTATCTGTCCAAAAGCAGCTGCGTTTTTTATGGATTAGCTGTTTAAGCGGTCAAGGGCAGTGAAGCTTAATTAACGTGAACTTAGCCTTACATTAATAAACTCCCATGGGGGCTATGAATCGAGGCGGGGAAAGAAAGTAGTCTATATAATAGCTAATCCGAAGGCTAGTGCTTTCTTGCTGCATTATTTTCTAGATTTTGCATACTGACAAGTGTTGCTTTGACGTCCTTTTAAGTCAAGATTTAAACATCTTTTGTTTGGTGAAACTCAAAAAGGAATTAATACACCTTTAATGGGAGATGTGAGTTTCTTTTTTAAACTATTACAGCATTTTTCTTGTGCCTCTAACCCAGAGTGCAAATGTCTTCTTATTGGATTCATAACAGTTTGACTGAGTCACATACAGATTTTGAGTTAACTGAGCTCAGATCGAGGAAAGTCTCATAAAAGTGCAGGGAAAGCCCAGGCTCCCTGGCCCCTAAGGCTGTTTTTAGTAATAAGTGAAGAAGTCAGAGATCTGGAGCTGGTGGCTTTGGCTTCTGACTTAATATTTGACAGAATTAAGAAGCTCCTTTAGGTACCTAATTTCCTGCCAGAAAGAAAGCTTAATGCTCAAAAACTTAAGGACTTAAGTGTATCAATTAAAATTCAGTTGTGGGAAAATAAGAAGTTTTGAGCATTCTCTTCATAATCACGTGCCTGTCAAGATGAAAAATTTTTTGCAAAACTTTCCTGAGGTAAAGTGAACAGGTCTAAGTATAAAGCTCAAGGACATCAGTAGCCACGTGACTGCCACACAGGTGAAAATTTAGAACCTTTCCTTCACCACGGAAAGTTCCCTTTCTCATTCATATCACGACCCCAATTTAACCACTCTTTTGAGTTCTTTCCCCATAGGTAGGTTTGGTCTGTTTTTCAGCCTTAGGTAAAAGGACTTGTACGCTATGCTTTCTTGCATAGAAATGTGTCTGGTTCCTTTCACTAGATGTAAATAGTCTTAAATTTACATACAGTTGAATTCATTGTTTTTCTACGTATACATTTCTATGAGTTTTAACACATAATAGATTCCTGTAACCACCACCATGGTCAGGATACAGCCCCCAAATCTCCCGTTAGAATCCAAATGCTCCTTCCCACAACGGATCCTGGCAACCAGTGATCTGTTCTCCATCCCTAGTGTTCTACCTTTCCCAGAATGTCATATAAATCATACATATGCAACCTTTGATGCTGGCTTCTTTCATTTAGCATAATGTGTTTGAGGTTCTTCCGTGTGCAGTAATAGCTTGTTCCTTTGTATCATATTCATTCATTCTGCTGTTGATGGTCATTGGTGCACTTACCATTTTTTGTTTGTGAATAAAGCTGCTGTGAACATTTCTGTACACTTTTTTTGTGGACATATAGACTTAACTTCTCTTTGTCATATGAGTGAGCCTGCTTAATTTAAGTGGAAGTTCAGTTTTGTTAGCAACTGCTAACCAGTTTTCCAAACACGGGATGACATTTTACAAGCAGTGTACCAAAGTTCCCACTTGCCTGTGTCCTCACCAACACTTGGCATCACCAGTCTTTTAGATTTTGTCCTTTTGGGAGGATCTCTTAATATCTCACTGTGGTTTAATTTATTTCCCTTGATAACTAATGATGTTGAGTATTTTTCATTCTTATATTTTTATGATTATCTTTTTACTGTTGATTTGTAGTAATTCTTTATGTATTTTTAATAGAGATCCTTTGTTAAATATATGTACTATGATTGTTTTCTACTAGTCGATAGATTTCCTTTTCACTCTCTTAATGTTGTTTCTGATGAATAAAAGTTTTGCCTTTTGTTGAAGTCTGTTATCATATTTTTTTCCACTTTATAATTAGTGCTTTTTGCATCTTAGCTAAGTAATCTTTGCCACAGTTCCCAAGTACATCATTCTAGGGTTTCCTCCAAAAAGCTTTATTGCTTTAGCCATCGCATTTAAGTATTAGATCCATGTCCATTGAGAATTAATTTTGGGGGAGTGTGTACAGTGTGCAGTAATAAAGGTACTCAGTTGCTCCCATACTATATAGAAAAGAGTTTTCTTTCCCCTGCTGAATTTCGTTGGTATCTTTGTTGAAAATCAGATGGTCATAGTGTCTGGGTGTATTTTTGGACTTTGTATTCTGTCCCCTTGGCCTTCTTGTCTATTCTTATGCCAGTACTACTTGCTCTTAATGACTATAGCTTTAGAGTATGTTTCAAAACATGGTAGTGTAAATTCTTCTCTTTTTCATCTTCTTACTCCTTTTCATCCTCCTCCTCCTCCTCCTCTTCCTCCTTCTTCAACATTGTTTTGGCTTTTTAGATCTTTTGCTTTTTGTGTAAATTTTATAATAAGCCTGTTCATTGAAAAGGCAGCTCCATGGAAAATGCAAACTCAAAGGCAAAAATCAAGGGGTTTTGATGGAGATGGCGTTGAATCTATAGATCAACTTGGGCAGACTTGACATCTTAATAATAGAGTCTTTCTAATCATAAATGTAGTAATTCTCTCCATTTATGCATGTCTTTGGAAAATTCTCTCAGCCATGTTTGTAGTTTTTAGGGTGGAGGATTTGCACATCTTTTATTAATTTTATTCCTAGGCATTTGATGATTTTATAAATGATATTTTTTATTGTGATACTACATATAATATAAAATATACCATTTTAACCATTTTTGAATGTATTGTTCAGTGGCATTAAGTACATCCACGTTGTTGTACAACCATCACTGCTCTCCAGCTCCAGAACTTTTTTATCATCCTACTCTGGAACTCTGTATCCATTAAATAATAGCTCTCCATTCCCTTGCTTAGCCCTGGAAACTACCATTCTGCGTTCTATCTGTATGATTTGACTGTCCTAGGCACCTCATATACATGGACTCATACAGTATTTGTCCTTCTGCTTCATTTCACTTAGCACAGTGCCTTTAACACCTGTCCATGTTGTAGCATGTGTCATAGTTTCATTCCTTTCTCAGACTGTAGAATAATGTTCTACTATATATAATACCAGATTTTGCTTCTCCAGTCATGTATAAATGGACATTATTTTCATCTTTTGTTTATTATGAATAATGCTGCCATGAAGATTGGTGTACAGATACTTGTTCAAGTCTCTATTTCCAATCCTTTTGTTTACATATGAGAGGTGGAATTACTGAATCATATGGTAATCCTGTGTTTAATTTTTTGAGGATATAAATGATATTTTAAAATTTTATATTTCAAGTGTTTGTTGTTAGTCTTTAAAAGTAAAATGAATTTTGGGGTGTTGACTTTATACCCTGTGATACTGTTAAATTCACTCACTAGTCCTAACATTTTATAGATTCTTTTGGATTTTCTACAGAGACAGTCATCATCTTTGAATGAAACAGTTTAACTTCATCTTTGATAATATTAATGCCTTTTATTCTTTTTGCCTTATTTCATTAGCTCAGACCTCCAGTGCCATATTGAATAGAAATGGTGAGAGTGGATATCCTTGTTAAATTCTGAGCCTTGGGGGAAGGAATGTAATATTTCACTACTAAATGTTACCTTACCTGTAGAATTTTTTTAAAGCTACCTTTGTCTGATTGAGAGAATACCCTAATATTTCTAGTTTTCTAAGGAGTTTTAAAAATACATGAATGGATATTAAATTCAGTAAATTGTTAGTGGTTTTTGATTATCTGAATATAATAATTGAATGTTATTTGTTCAACAAATATTTATTATCTGCTAGCCAGTATACAGAAGTAAACAAAATGTACAAAATCACTACCCTCTTGGAGCTTATGTTAAAATATAGAGAGACAAGTATAAACAACAACAAAAAATAGATACTATATATTGTACTAGAAGGTGGTAGTTGCTGTAAGGAAAACAATTAAACAAGGAAAGGGGATGGGGTGTCATGGTTAGAGGGAGCAGTTGCAATTTTAAAATAGAGTAGTCAGAGAAGGACGTACTGAGTGAGTATTTGAGCTGAAGGTGGTGAGTGAGGAAGTCCTGCAGATAGCCTGGAAAGGTCTGGATGATATCTGGCAAAAAGGGTGTTCTTGTCAAGGGGAACAGTAAATGCAGAGTGTAAAGGCAGAACTCCACTTTGTGTGTTTGGGGGCAGCAAGAAAGGTGGTGTGGCTGGAGGGGAGCAAGTGGTGGGTGACAAAACAGTGCTGGGAGTAACAGTAGCAGTAATGGAAGTAACGCTAGTGATAACAGAGCCGGATACCCATTGTCTAACAGCTGCCTTCTGCCAGACACTGTCCTAAGTTCATGAAACAGTAGCAGCAAGAGATGAGGTCAGAGAAGTATGTGAGATACATGTGTCAAGTCACTCTTGTTGGCCAGAGTAAGAACTTGGGATTCTGAATGATGTGGAGCCACTTTTAGGTTTTGAGCAGATAAATGTTGATCTAACTTAAGCATTAGTAGAGGTGCTGAGGCTGCTGTGCTGAGTAGACGAGGGTTGAACCAGCAAGGCCAGTGAGGAAGCTGTTGTGATAATCTGCACAGTCCCTTGTGGGTTGGAGGTGGTGAGCAGGTGTTGGAATCTGGATCTGGTTTAAGGAGAGAATGGGCAAGATTCTCTGTTGGATTGGAAGTGGATGAAGGAGAAGGAACATGCAAAAATGACTCTGAGGTTTTGGCTGAGGGGCTAGATGTGGAGTTTGAGGTGGAGTGGAGTAGGTTTATCTGAGTGGGGTGAGAACTAGATTTTGACACGGTAAATCTATTCTTTTGCTAAATTTTCAACTATGCTATGAGAAGGAACCATGGAAAGTTAGAAAAATAGGTTAAAAGTAATGGTGTTTAAATTCAGCACTCTTGAAAAGAAGTCTTTAGATGGATCATTTCTTTAGGAATCCAGGTTTGACCTTAGGATATTGGCTGCAACTCCCCCCCCCCCCCCGTGTTTCCTATGGCAGCTGCTTACTATTCTAATATTAAGTTTATAACTTGCATATTCAGAGATCTGAATTTCACAAACAAGTATCCTTTAAAAGGGTTTGGAGATTGATACAAGGCTGTCAATGTTTTATTTTTCGAACTCCTTTTTTACTAAAAGTTTTATTTGATCTTAACCTCATGTCATGAAAGGAAGGTTTTTTGTTTTTTTTTCCCCCACCAAAAACTAAAACACAACAATGAAAGGACAAAGTGTCATATAGCCGTTTAACTTTTGTGACTTCTCTTCAACCATATACGTTCAAAAGTACACACTTTAAAGAGTGTGGGACAGTCTGTCGGCTGTTCTGTTTCCACTTACTGAGCATGTACTCTGGACTGATGAAGGCATGGAAGGTGCGAATCTTCCCTTCTCCTAGCAGGTCTGGGTGTACAGTGAATCTTCTCTTCCCCTGAGTCTGCAGTCCCATGTCCCTCAGCTATGTGTCATTCAGGTCTTTAAGAGGTTTGTTTTTGAAAACATCATGACACGTAAAGGAAGCCCAATTATTTCATCAGATACACTCAACCATAGGATTAGCAATCTATTCCATGCTGTGGGAAAATTAGGCTGTGATTGGCTTGGACTTCATTTTTGTACCTTCATAAGAAATTCTGAAGGATAATTTTGGCTGTATTCAATTTTTCCAATAAGGAATCACTTTGCTCCATCTTAACATATTGTTCCACTGTGGTCTCAGAACAAAGGGTAACCCTTTACATAGACTATTTTAGCCTATGCGTTTTGTTGCCCTTATTTTTCTTATTTTGTTGTAGATGGGTCAAAATTTCATTACAGATATTCCTCAATTCTCAGACCTGCAACTGAAAATCAGTAATTCAAGGAAGTGGGTTAGTTTTCATGAATGAAAACACTTGGGATCTTGATGGAGAGAGTTATTTCCTAACCCAAGTCACAGATAGTGGAAGTATCGTCTCCAACCTCCCTGCTGTTCTTCAGAAGTAGAATGGAAACCTCTGATGTGTCAGGGCCGGGCCCAGAGCCAGGCACATAGTGGGGGGGAAACAAATGTTAATTCCTTTCTCCAGCTTTATCATCCTTCCCATCTTTATCCCATTTCTAAATGCCACAGTTGGGATTTGTAGCCCTGACTAGATCAAGAGATCTCAGATGGTAGAGACAGCTGAGTCTTAAGATAAAGCTGAGGTCTTTTTGAGATATCATAGTGGAGGACAGGCAAATTCAATTTCTGGAAGGTGAATTGAGCCGATGTCCTGAGGCATAAAGGCAAAAGGCACGAAAAGTATAAGTGACGGGTGGTTGTTGATATTAGACAACAACTGGCTATCAGGAAACTGTAGGCCCTGCCTGAAGGCTGTAGAGAACAAACCATGGGTTGAACTGATAAACAAGCTGTGAGAAATGTCACATAGCTGGCTGAATGAGATGCCTACTTAATGTGTCCAGCATGGACGGCTGGATAGCCAATGACGGGTAAGATCCTCAGAGGAGGACAACCTAAGACAGGCACAGCCGGCTGGACCGGAGATGGCCCACCCAATGTGTCCAGCATGGACGGCTGGATAGCCAGTGACGGGTAAGATCCTCAGAGGAGGACAACCTAAGACAGGCACAGCCGGCTGGGCAAGAGATGGCCTACTCAATGTGTCCAGCATGGACGGCTGGATAGCCAGTGACGGGTAAGATCCTCAGAGGAGGACAACCTAAGACAGGCACAGCCGGCTGGACTGGAGATGGCCTACCCAATGTGTCCAGCATGGACGGCTGGATAGCCAGTGACGGGTAAGATCCTCAGAGGAGGACAACCTAAGACAGGCACAGCCGGCTGGACTGGAGATGGCCCACCCAATGTGTCCAGCATGGACGGCTGGATAGCCAGTGACGGGTAAGATCCTCAGAGGAGGACAACCTAAGACAGGCACAGCCGGCTGGACCGGAGATGGCCTACCCAATGTGTCCAGCATGGACGGCTGGATAGCCAGTGACGGGTAAGATCCTCAGAGGAGGACAACCTAAGACAGGCACAGCCGGCTGGACTGGAGATGGCCTACCCAATGTGTCCAGCATGGACGGCTGGATAGCCAGTGACGGGTAAGATCCTCAGAGGAGGACAACCTAAGACAGGCACAGCCGGCTGGACCGGAGATGGCCCACCCAATGTGTCCAGCATGGACGGCTGGATAGCCAGTGACGGGTAAGATCCTCAGAGGAGGACAACCTAAGACAGGCACAGCCGGCTGGACCGGAGATGGCCCACCCAATGTGTCCAGCATGGACGGCTGGATAGCCAGTGACGGGTAAGATCCTCAGAGGAGGACAACCTAAGACAGGCACAGCCGGCTGGACCGGAGATGGCCCACCCAATGTGTCCAGCATGGACGGCTGGATAGCCAGTGACGGGTAAGATCCTCAGAGGAGGACAACCTAAGACAGGCACAGCCGGCTGGACCGGAGATGGCCTACCCAATGTGTCCAGCATGGACGGCTGGATAGCCAGTGACGGGTAAGATCCTCAGAGGAGGACAACCTAAGACAGGCACAGCCGGCTGGGCAAGAGATGGCCTACTCAATGTGTCCAGCATGGACGGCTGGATAGCCAGTGATGGGTAAGATCCTCAGAGGAGGACAACCTAAGACAGGCACAGCCGGCTGGGCAAGAGATGGCCTACTCAATGTGTCCAGCGTGGACGGCTGGATAGCCAGTGATGGGTAAGATCCTCAGAGGAGGACAACCTAAGACAGGCACAGCCGGCTGGGCAAGAGATGGCCTACCCAATGTGTCCAGCATGGACGGCTGGATAGCCAGTGACGGGTAAGATCCTCAGAGGAGGACAACCTAAGACAGGCACAGCTGGCTGGAGAAAAGATGGCCTACTCAGTGTGTGCAGTGTGGACTTGGAATTGGAGAGAGAAGGCATCACTCGGTCCTTGAGGCTGTATGAAGTGGCCTTATAAGCTAAGTGAATGAATGACAAAGGAGAGAGAGAGAGGAAGAGAAAAGAAGGAGGGATGGAAGTGAGGGGAAGGAGGAAGATGTGCTTAACTCATGAGTCTGAAGTCTGAGGTGGCTTGAGTGTTCAAAGCGGGCCACATTAACTTGGGCATTTAGGACAACAAGACAGAAATCACACCACAGGGCAGAGGCTGGCTTGGTGGGCAGTGACAGGCAGCCATACCTTTCTGTGTTGGTATTAAATGCTCCCTTACGATTGGCTTCTCTGTTGGAGGGGGGAGACCCAGCGAACAAGTGCTATTCCTCCTTTGCTGCTCCCTCCCCGCGGGACCAGTCCTGCACTGTTTTGCTTTTTCTTCTTTCTTTTTTCCTTTTCTCCTACCAGGTTTTTGGCATCTTTGTCTTTCGAAGAGGGCGATGTTCTGTCGGAGTTCGACAGGTGCTCTGATTGGCTCAACGGGTCCATAGATGTGAGTTTTGGTGTATCTGTGGGAGAGGGTGAGCTACAAGCGTCCTTCTGCTCCACCATCTTGCTTCTCAGGTGGCTGACTCCTGTGCCTCCTGTTAGTCAGTTACTGGTGGAGGTCACCCTCTTGGCCCCAGGACAGGTTGTAATGAATGTAACCTGGAATGTAAATTATTTTCAGGAAAAGTGAGGGAAAAACCCCAGAGTCTTCCGACTTGGAGAAGCCTTTATGTGGCGGAAGTTCTGCAGTGTTTGCTCTTCCAGTAACTTGTAAGGATAGATTTCCTATAAATGATCGTAGAATCAGTCTTCAAAAGAGATTATAGAATCACTTTGTAAGAGTGATTGAAAGCAATATCTATTCTTTGTCTAAAAAGTTTCTGCCTAAAGATGAGGGAAAAGTCTAAATTACTTCTCAAAGTCTCTTCACCTCAGAATCCCAGAGACCTTGTGTCCCACATTGTATTTGCACTCTCTTTGACTCTGCTTTTAATTTCTATTCTGTTCTGCTTGTAAAGGTAATGGATTGGGTGATAAAGGTAATTTTTTAATTACCTAATTAAGTTACTTAATTAGTGAGGAGTGCATTACACTAGCAGACAGTCTTTTACTGACTAGCTGTCTGTTCTAGGACAAAGTATTTTACTTTTCTGTTGCTCTGATTTCATAATCTCTTGAGAATGGCTTGTAACCAGTTAAGTGACATGCTTTGATAATTATAAACTATAACAAAGTAGTCTTGCTCTGGAAGGGCTTTTAAAAAAACGTTGTCTTGATACTTTTTACAAGGCCCTCTCTTTTTTTTCAATGTAGATAGTTGTTCTGTCACTTTGCTCTGTACTAAATATCAATGGAATACATTGCCATTTTTGTTAATTGCCTTGTAGTGACTTAAAGAATTCTAGGAAGTATGATATAAATTTAGAATAATAAGTTATTATACTGTTTTTTAAAACATGTATAAAATTATATACCTACTTAAAAGCTTTTCAATTTTCATGTTTATATTTGAACCATCAGAACAAGATTTGCCAGACTCAAAGCTTTCTTTGGATCAGGATGTCACTCTCCAGTTTGACTTTCACTTTGAATCTCTTTCCATTGTCCTTTATAACAATGATATCACCCAGGTATGTAATTAATTTCTGTATCTAGGAATAAGTCCTTAGTTCTTGATATTCAACTTCAGAATATTGTCATTTTTTGATGTGACTATTCATTTAAAACTCGATATGAATATTATATTCTGTTTGGCCTGCAGTATTACATTGGTCTTGTTTTCTGTCCTCACTTTGTTAGTGTTTCTAATCTTACTAGGCTAAGGGAAAGTTTTTACTTCTTTCCAAGTAATATCAGCACTAACACACTTAGACCTATCTTTATGAGAAGAATTTTATATATGAATAATTAATTACATGTGCAGTTCTTTAATATAGCTAGATATATATGCATATTTAACTGTTTAAGGAAAGTAATTCAGTAGTGGCATTGGAACCTTTGAATTTTAAAATTTATAGTTATCCATGATATACAAACATTAATTGTGTTTCTACTGAGTAAATTTTGTATGTAGTAGTTACATATTAAGGGTACTGATTAGTGAATTTAGGAACCAAGGTCTAGTGCCATAATGATTTGAACCACATAATATGTCAATGATGTTTTAGAAAGCAGTCTTTTTATTATATAGATAGTGTCCTTTAATAAATCTTTTTGATTATATCAGTTAATGTTATATCATAATAACTTATAATACACATGTCATATAATACCCATAATATGCACTGATTATGGTATTATATCTGTTTTTAATGTCCATTTGTATATTATCTTACATTTCATATTGTTTTGTAAAAGTTACACAGTATTCATCCATTGTTACTGTTGAGCCTTGGACTAGAATCTGTCGCTTGTACAATGGATTGCCTTAATTTCTAATGTTTAATGTTAATGAAGAGATCAGAAAATGACCTAATGGAGAATGAACAGTTAACTGTTTTCTTTGCTTCGCTTAAGATGCTGTCATTCTCCTGGTTCCACAGCCTTAGATCTCAGCGTCTTCTTTTACTTCTTCTTTGTTGACCTTCTTCATTCATTCAGACACCGAGTACTGTCAGTTTTTTCTTTGAGTGAACATTTGTTCTTTCCTGGCAATAATCATTGCTGCTTTATTTGAAACGTCTTGGCTCACACTTACAGCACTGCAGTGGCATCCTTGTTAGGTGCACGTTTTCCTTTCATCCGTCCTAGATACTGGCACACATTCAGTTTCCTCAGTCAGTCTCATGTAGCCATTTACAACTTCTCATTCTACTTAGACAACCTTCAGTGTTATGTGAATTTTAATTAATTAAAAAAAAACCATTCAGTGGCTCCAAGTTGTCTACTTCAGTAACCATACCACAAACACTGTTACATTGTGATCAGTAGATGTGTCACTGGTCATTGCTGTGAATAGTTACAGATCTCGATTTTGTGAGTTATTTATTTACACTTTTATAAATTAAAGGCATTCCAAGTTTTCCAATAATAAATTCATTCTGACCCACTTACATCCAGTGTATTCTTTTGAGTGAGAGAAGATACGGAGTTACAACCAGTGTACTAAGAATTTCCCATCACCAGTACTGCTTATATCAATGCCCTGGTCTGTAGTGAGCAATTATGACTAATCATCTTTTACTTCCCTGAAGATTTATATATCTTTTTTAAGTTGGTTGGTTGGGTTTTGTTCTTTTAATACCTGGGAATACCTAAACAATTTGGAGCTATGTGTTATGGTGGAATAAAGACTGAGGTGTTTTTTTCCGATACAAAAAGTTTTAATCTTTTAGTTTAGGATTTGAGACTTTGATTAGGCCTCCATATTTCTTTCTAGAACTCATTCCCTACCTTTCTTTTATTGGAATATTTTGGAATATTTAAGCCTAAGATGCCAACGTGTACCTTGTGCCCTGAGAGCATCTTGAATTGTTTGCTCATGTCTTTTCCCCGTTTGGAGTGTCTTTTAACTCCTCTTCGACTGTCTGATTCCACTCAGTGTCTGAGGCTCAGTTAGTTCTCACCTTCTTGATGTTCCCTGTAATGTATTTCTATTTTGCTTTCTCAGTTAGGTTATAAGCTCACTGAGATCACCTACCTTGCCTTATCCTTTCTTATAAGGCCCATGCTTCCTATCACAACGCTTTTTATAGAAGAACTCATTAAATATTTATAGGTTAGAATGATTGATTGCCAATTTCCTGATTATTTGTATTTGCATTGAATTGTAAATCAGAAATTTTTATATGTTAACCATTGTCGAGTATCCACACACACTCTTACGTATTTATTTGTATGTACTTACACAATCACAAACATGTGTATTACTCTTTCCACTTTTGTGTTTTAACACCCATACTTTAAAAATTTGTGGTATGGATTTGCTTTTGATTTCTGAGTTAAGAAATAGGTTTAGAAGCAATTACATAGCACTTGAAGATAATTGATTCTTTTGCTTGTAAAATACACCACAGGAGTCCAAACTTTCATTTCATAATGACAGTTTCCAGCTTGGCGAACTCAGGCTGCACCTTATGGCCTCTGGAGGGAAGATGTTTAAGGATGGCTCAATGAATGTCAACCTTAAGCTTAAGACATGCACCCTTGATGATCTCAGGGAAGGAATTGAGAGAGCAACATCAAGGTTTGTCATCTCTGAACTTGCTGTACATTATGTAAGGCTGGCGTTGCACCTGGCATGGCTGCCAGGCATTGATCGCTGGGCTTGAGATTGTCTGAAGGGGTCTCATGATCATCCTTTCTGGGATCCTGTTCCTTGGGGTTATCAGAAGAGGTCTTTGGTCATATTTCAGTTTGAAGTGCATCATGAAGTATTGCTGTTTCACATTCTGTTGCTTTAAAGTTTGAATTAAAGGGAAGTTTAGTAATAAAATCCTGTCTTAAAAGTGGAAACTAAGAAAATACAAGAATTTTAATAATTAAATCCGCATGGTATGGTTCATTGGTAATATATTTTTCTAAATTGTTCCCAGTAAGCAGAATCTTTTTTCAAAAACCCTTAAAGTTAAATATTTTTCTTTGTCTTATTTATTTTGTCTATATATTTTAAAACAATTCTGTGAAATTTTTTTAAAACTTTCAGTAGAAATGGAATCCCTAATTTTCATGTTATCAACCCATTTTTGAAAGATTAATTTATATCACCTTACTATCAAGTGAGAAATAGAGAAATATGCAACTTCAATAGCCTAATTATATTTTTATTCCTTTCTCACATAATGAGATGCATAATATTTTTGTCCTTGATGTTTTTTGGAGAAAAAGTATGTTGTTACCTAAAGTTGGATTCCATTGAATGTATGCTGGGTATTTCTGAGCCCTTTGTTTTTCTAAGAAGTGAGTAAATGAGGACAGAGTGCTTTCATGCAACCAGCTTTTCTCTTTTGCAAATTGCATGTCCTGGGGTAGCCTTCACCGCTCAATTGTATAGGATGATCTTTGGAGATAAATTCCTTCAGGGATGTTTTATTTTGTAAAATAATGTAAAGAGATTGTCTTTTAAATTTTTGGGGGCTCATTTTGCTAATTGCCAAACTTCCTTTCAGCAGTCATTGATTTGTTTCTCTATATGAAATATTCTGTAATTGCTTATTAACATGAACTTTGCTGTGGAGATTATGAGACCATATTTTGGTTGCTGATTAGCTATTAAACTAATACTGGAGTATTAAGCTAATACTCCACTTAATACTGATCTGTTTTCTGTTCAGATTGGAAGCTGAAAGGTGAAAGAAGAATTATTAAGATGTATAGGAAATTTTTCATCTTTTTAATTGTTTTAGCAGGAATAACATAATGGATGTATATTTATTTTTTTTTAGAATGATTGATAAGAAGAATGGCCAAGATAACAGCTCTATGATTGACATAAATTACAAACAAGGGAAAAATGGAAGTCATATTGATGCTGTTCTTGACAAGCTGTATGTCTGTGCCAGTGTGGAGTTTCTGATGACTGTGGCAGATTTCTTTATCAAAGCTGTACCTCAGAGTCCAGAAAATCTGGCCAAAGAATCACAGATTCCAGTACGACAGACTGTCATGCCAAAAATCAAGATGGAGAAAGGTTAGCAGAATTTATCTGTTGTAGATGACAACTTGTCATGTATTTTAACAGAAATTACACACAGGAAAAAAAAAGAATTAGATAATTTAAGAATATAAAGTTACTCTTTTGAATTTAAATGTATTCAGTAGAATAACTTTAGTAAGGATAGATTTTTAAGAGAGAGGTGGAGTATATATATTGAATCAGGGCCAAGAAACCTCTGCTCTGGTTCCAGCTCTGCCACTAACATTTCTTTACTCATCCAGAAATAGAGGGAGTTAATAATCTGAGCCTGTGGTTGGCAGCCTGTTTTATAGAAAGGGAGTCTTATTCAAAGAAAATACTTGGAAGAATTATAGCATATTGAAGAGCAATTAAACAGATAAAAGCAGAAGGCGAGGGTATTGGAGGACCCAACGTGACAGCCCTGGACATCACCTCAGACTCTTCCAAGTCAGGAGAGGGGTTGCAGATGTCTGGTCTCCATGTATGCTGATGCCACTCCTTGACCCATAAACCATTTATTCCAGTATTGCCGAATAGACCAATGATTTTCTCTGTTAAATTATAATTGTCTAAGGTCAGGCATTTTTCTCTCTAATGTGCAACTCAGCAAGATTGGAAAACTGCTGTTTACTGGGAAGGTCAGAATTTTATTTTTTCCTTTTACCTTTCTTAAACTGTGATCATGTGATATCTCTGTATTCATATATACATTTAATGTATTTATACTATAGATTGTACAACACGGAGTATATACTTCAGGATGAAATCAAAATAAACAAACAATATTGGTCTGTCTAGTTTATCAGGATCTCCTACCCTCCTCCTGATATTCCCCTCTCATTTCCCCTTCCTTGCTCCTGCAACGTGATGTAATATTCAGATATATATATACATGCACATTGATTCTGACAAAAAGAACTTCAAAACAAGATTATTTTTGTTAGGTCAAAGTGGGAATGATCCTCTTACAACAGGGATCAGATTGCACATAACCAGCATTTGTTAATAACCAGTTATCATTCATATTAACCAGTCAGTTATTAATATTGTTAATTTTACTGTATCCATAATAGGATATTAGATGCAACTTAGCAAATTATAGATAACATGTACACAAGTGACAAGGTTTACTTTACTAGAATGTTTATGGTTCCTATATTTGTTTCTTCAGATGACTCTGTAAGACCAAATATGACTTTAAAGGCCAAGATCACAGATCCAGAAGTGGTATTTGTTGCCAGTCTGACAAAGGCTGACGCTCCTGCTCTGACAGCCTCCTTCCAGTGTAACCTCTCTCTGTCAGCATCCCAACTCGAACAGAAGATGGAAGCCTCTGTGAGAGACCTTAAAGTACTTGCTTGCCCTTTTCTCAGAGAAAAGAGAGGAAAGAACATTACCACAGTAAGAATTACCTTATATCCTGAGCTTGGATTGAAGGATGGCAGAAATGGTTGATTCATAGAATCGAGAATGTGAGAGCTCTGTAGGACTTCAGAGTATTTACTCCAGCTTGAGATTTTATGGAAAAGGATGTTGAATTGCAAAGATGTTAAGTGATTTAGCCATGTCTGCTAGTGACAAAACTGTGTACTACCTCCAAACTCATTCTCATTATACCATCTTTCGCCGAACACTATTTGAATTTTAGTACAATACCACATTCCTCTTCAGCTGTTGCTTTTGCTCCCTACAGTACATCCAATGAATGAATGAATGAATGAAAAAATTCATTTGGAGTCATGTGACTGAAAGAGATTGTTTTGCTATATTACAAGTTAACTTCAATTATACTTTCACATTATTGTTGAAAAATATGATTTTAATTACCATACCGATTTTTAATGTTAAATTGGTAATTTTATGTTTAAGAGCATCATTATTTAATGTGACTCTTTTGCAGTGTTATTTTAAATAAAAAGAAATTTGTGGACAGAGTGACTTGCATAAGGAAATGCAGTGCTAAGCTTAGTTTATACTTTATCATGAAACATTGTTTATTGGGATCATCTTCTTTTGACATGTCAGCAGAAAGCTTATGCTAATCATTCTATTTAAAGCACATCCTAATTTTTTTAAAACTGAAAAGTTGTGCAGTACTAATACCCGCATTCAAGAGCGAGGTTACTTTATTTATTTCTTTGATGATATTTAAGTATATAGGCTTTATGGTTTTAATAAATCAAATTTGAAGATTTGAAATTTATTCTGATAAGGACCTTTGAGGAAATTGAAGACTGACATGTTGTTAATCATCTGGAAACTATTCATTTACCTACTTTACTATATAGTCTATTTTTAAAAGGTGTTAACAGAACTATTTGTTTAACAGTTTCGAGTGATTTAGTGATCATAAAAATTATAATGAAATGCCAGTTCCATTTCCTCATTTACCTTTTTGTAAGTGTAAGATCTTACCATAGTCTTTAGCTCATATCTTTTATAGATATCTTAAAGGTGTATTTTACACAGGGCATCATTTAAAAGTAATTTTATTTAGCAAAAGGAAACATTTTAAGCTTCTAATAGTAAATGTGCATCATTACTTAAGAACTTGGCCTAGAGGAATTGATCAGAACTGCTTAAAGTCCTTTAACAGTGGTCATAGACTTAGAGTTTGAAGGAGCCCTCACAAGAGAGTCTCTTATAATTTAATTTGCCTTTTTGATTTTAGTAATAGGTTATAGTTAAAGATCTCAAATTAAGTAAGACATGTTCATAAGTAAATTTTATTTGTTTCTAGATCTTACAGCCCTGTTCTTTATTTATGAAAAAATGTGCATGGACTTCAGGAAAAGAAAATATAGATATTAATGTTGAAGAAGTTATAATTAAGGTTAGTGCCTATCGTATTATTTGGGTGAAAATTATTATTTTTCCTATCTTTTGATGTCTGTCATATCTATAGCATTATGCTACTCACATATTTAGTAATGAATAAATACCTCTAACATTAAGAAACATTCTCATTAATGCAAATGTTTGTTTCTGTTTTCTTTGAAAGAGTGCAGTTGACCCTTGAACGATGTGGGGATTAGGAGTGCGTTTAACTTTGTAGTGAGCCCTCAGAATACTCGGTTCCTCAGTGTCTGCATTTCTCCGTATCTGAGGATCTGCATTTGTGGATCCAAACAACTGCAGATCTTGTAGTACCATTGTATTTACTATTGGAAGAAATCCATACATGAGTGGATCCCTGCAGTTCAAACCCATGTTGTTCAAGGTGATCTGTACTTTTAAATGTACACAAATGATCAGGATAGCTTTTATCTATTATATTTGCATGTGTGTTGGAGTTTGGGTTTGGAGGGGAGAGCAGACATGAAATGGGAAGGAAGGATGGGAAAATAAGGTTGCTGTTATTTTATTTGCAATAATGTATTTTTAGGTTTTTATTTGAGATAAGATTTGGTTGAATTAATAATTATGTGATTAAATGTTTTACTTGGTTTATAAAATATTTATAATAATAGATATATGCTAGAAATAAATTATTAGGATTTTTTTATCTGTTACATTTGAAGTATTGAAAAAAACAGTCAGTTCTTCAGTGGCATTCATAGTTTTTAAATATGATCTCATGGCCAATACAGATACAGAATACTTTCCAAAGTCTATTTCTCTCTCTGTCCAAAGGGCACAAAATTGAGGTGATTGAAAGCAATTCTGATAACAGCTTTATTATATAGGTGAATAACCAGTAGTGATGAAATGAAGGCTCGAAATAATGTCATTTGAATTACCATGTAAATAACAGCTTAGGTTTCTCTCAATATTTTAAATAGTAGATAGTCTTAGATTGCATTTTAACAGATTTGCTTTTCTAAAGACTTAAAGTGGTAAATGGGGGGAAGAACTTGAATTTGTATGCACTTTATCTAAGACATGGGTTAAGGTGCTGAGATTGTTCTGTTTCGTTATATGTCACTTTAGTCATTCAACAAACATTTTCTGAGCTTTTGCTGTGTGTAAAAAATGTCCTGTACATTAGGGATACATGTTCCCTGCATTCAAAAAACTTAATGACATATGTGAGAGATAGAAATGTGTCAACTGATTACAGCTTTCAGTGCTAGAGGCATGCACAAGGCGCTACTGGGAGCACAGGCAGGAGCCTCCTGCTCAGACTAGGACATCAGAGAAAGCTGTAAGGAAGTGGGGCTTCTTGAACTGAGTTTTGAAAATCTGAGGGAGGTTAAATGGAGAAAGAGGGGAAGGGTTATCCAAGCAGAACTGACAACATGCCCAAAGGCAAAGGTTTGAAAAATCCTTTAAGAACTTGAGAGGGTGATCCCTTATGGCTGGAGAGAATGGCGTGGTGGAGTTGTAGGATTCAGAACACTAATTATAGGTGACATTAATAAGGCAAGGAGAAAAAGGATTCAGTTAAGTTTGGGAAGCAGTGCATGCTGGATCCTTCTTTTGGTGATGTAATCGTGTCGTTTTAGCATACTAAACGAGGAAGGGTTGTGAGAAGTGAACAATAAAGGAATCCACTTAACTTATTTAACCCAGTATTGCTCAAACTTTGGAAAACCATGGGTAACTAACTGATTGGACATCAGGTCACAAAAAGTTTTGAGTCCTAAGCTGAATAGAGTTTGAATCTTATCCTGAAGGTATGGGAAGTTGTTGAGGATTTTAAGCATAGGAATGACACGCTCAGATTTGAATTTTAGAAAATCATGTGGAGGGTGGGCTGATACAGTGTTGACCAGACATAGAAGAAATCTTTACTGCTGTAGAACTAAGGCACGATGATTGGAATGAAGAAGTGAGCAAAGATAGGATCCAGAGATAATAGGAGGTAGAATTTGCAAGTCAGGGTGAAAGGGGGTCCGTGGTGATTCTCAGGTTTCCTGTTTCAGTGAGAAAAATGAAAACCATGTTTGTATATCTTTTTTTACATTTTTTATAAATTTTTTATTGAAGTATTGTTTGCAATGTTGTGTTAATTTCTGGTGTACAGCAGAGTGGTTCAGTTATACATACGTATATATTCTCTTCATATTCTTTTTCATTATAGGCTATTACAAGGTATTGAATATAATTCCCTGTGCTGTATGTAGTAGGACTTCGCTTTTTATCTATTTTATTTTTTTACTTTTTGTTTTTATTAAAGTGTAGTCAGTTTACAATCTTGTATCAGTTTCTGGTGTACAGCATAATGTTTTAGTCATACATACATATATATATACCGTGTGTGTTATCTTGATGAGGATCACACACTTAGTTTAGATAATGTAGCTGGGTGAAAAATGTAAAATTCAATTACACTTCTACATTCTTCTATTCACGTAACACTGTTTTACTCTGAATTGATTAACTTTAGATTTTGACAGTTGACACATTAGTTACTTAATTCTAGATAACCTGGGCAGAGGTCACTGTTATGAGGTTAGTTGACTTGACACATGATTTTGTGTGTTCTTCTCTTTTGTTTTCCTTAGTTATGAATTTAATGTAATTAAAATTTTAATTAGTTACTTAAAAATTTTTATAGTATGTATTAATTCTTCTCATCTGGGAAAGAATTCTAAAAATTTTCCTGCTTTCTTTTTTGAAGATTTCACCCATAATTCTTAATACTGTGATGACAATAATGGCTGCTATGTCTCCAAAGGCAAAAGAAGATGAATCCAAAGATGTGTCTAAGGAAACAGAAAATCTCTGGGGCATCAAATCCATTAGTGATTATAACTCTTGGTTTCTTGGTGTTGACATGGCAACAGAAATAACAGAGAATTTCAGAGACATTGAAACTCCATCGATAGAGGAAAATTGTGCTGTTGTTGTGAAGTCAGTTCAAGTTACCTTAGAATGTGGCCTTGGGCATCGAACTGTACCTTTATTATTGGCGGAGTCTAAGTTTTCAGGAACTATTAAGAATTGGACTTCCCTGATGGCTGCTGCTGCTGACATGACACTAGAGGTATGACCACATCATTTAGTACTTGCAGCGGCTCCTTCTCAAAAGTACAATTGAAAAATTGAGAAGTGAGCTTTTTTTGGTTGTATGAACATAGCAAGTATATATAAGAATAGATAGTACATTCTAACAGAATTTGTTGTTATGTAGTATTATTTATTTGGTCATTTTTTAAGGTTCTTTTGCTAAATAATTTGTTTATGGCAGTAAAGTAAGAGAGTAAAAGAATATGCACCCTCTTTACATATATTCTTTGTGTCAAAAGTGTGCTGTTAAATTGTTATTGACATGCAACAACTGCTTAATATTTTCCATGTAGAAATATGTAATTAAATTTGAAAGACTCTCTTATTATAACTCTGTGCCTTTCCAGGTTCATTATTACAATGAGACCCATGCTGTCTGGGAGCCACTGATTGAAAGAGTGGAGGGGAAAAGACCATGGAATTTAAAGCTTGCTGTAAGGAAATCATAAAATATTATTATGTAGGCTGACATTAAGCACATTCATTTATATATTTTCTTTAGTTCAGAGATTCTCAGGATGTGGTCCAGGATCTTTGAGGCCCTTTCAGAGGATCATGGGATCAAAATTATTTTCAGGATAATATTCAGACGTTATCTATCATTTTCATTCTCATTCTCTCATAAGCATACGAAGGCGTTTTCCAGAGACTGTGTCATTTTGCAGTGGAATGAATACAGAAGCAGCAATGAGAGTGCCCCTCTCTTCTCTGAAGGCAGCCACTGAAGAGATTTGTAATTGCTCCTCTCCTCACTGTGTATTTTTAACACTTACTTCTCTTCAAAATATTGTTTTAACATGTAATTACTGTTTTTAAGTGAATATTTAAAATGTTCTCAGTTTAGTTTCTCATAGATACATACTGATAGATATAACCCACGTAAATGAAGCTCTTTGGAATACTCAATCATTTTGAGACATCAAAAAATTCAAGAATTTTTGAATTGAATCCTCTGTGCTATCTCCTTATGGTACTGCAGAATCCTAGAAACCAAAGCACGTCTCTCTAGATTAACAGGAACATAAGTATTATACCCTTTACAAGTTGTAACAGCACACCTGTCTAGGGCAGCCTGACTCAGGTGTGAGAGAGACACTGAAGCCGACTCAGCAGATTCTTATATTAAAGATGAGCAGTCATTTAACCTGTGTCCCAATTTCCTCTCAGTAAAGTGGGGGTGATACTTCTGACCTACCTCTCTGTGGAACGGGCAGGCTAATAAAGAATATTTTATAAGGCTTTTGAAATGCTATTAGAACAAAAGCTAGGATGGAATCTGATGGCTGGCTGAAAGCTTGTATTACTTATTTATCGGTGTTACTGGTAAAAGTAAAAGGAATTGCAGGTTATTTCCAGCGAGGATCAGTGTAGACTCCAGGGTCATCTTAGCGTGCTCATCAACACATGATGACCGTGAGTCAAGTGACACTGGGAAAGTAGCTTTCTCTGGGGAGCGCCCAGGAGATAAATGTGTTAGCTCACTTGGAGTGGTTTCATGGCACAGTTCTGAACATTTCCCTAGTGTTGATTACACACCAAAAGAAAGAATGCTGATCTGTACTAATTTAAGGTGAAGCACTGCATATTTTTGAAAATGAGACTTTTGAGGAGTCTTAATATAAAATGACTAGGTTAAGAACATTTAACTCTACTGAGAGTATTTTAATTTTATTGTTAATTGGCCAATAAGTTACATTTATTTTGTGTTTATCCCCGTAGGTAAAGAACAATCCAGTCCAGGATAAAAGTTTGATGCCAGGAGATGATTTTATTGTAATTCCTGAGCCACAAACAGAAGTTGGTATTTCTTCAGGAGACACAATGAATATAACAGTATCCAAAAGTTCTCTTACTGTTTTCAACAATTTAGCAAAGGTATGTTTGCTTCTTTCTTTCAGTATTTCAAACAGAATTTTGAATTGAGATGTGTGGATTTTTTTTTGTTTGTCCTGAAAATTAGTTTCTAAATAATGTGTAGTCACAGTGTAATTTTTGAAAAAAATTTGAGCTCTGCAAAAATGTTATTGTGATGTTGTGTTCCTTTTCAGGGTTTTTCACAGGGCGCTGCTTCTACTTTTGACTACTCTTTAAAAGACAGGGCGCCTTTTACAGTAACAAATTCTGTAGGTGTTCCCATTAAGGTACAGCCCCATCATAATCTCAGAGTGATGGGCTCCCCTGAGAAAAGTGGTGTTTGTGATCTTGATGCTGGTCAGAGTTTGGAACTGGAGTATGCCAGCATGGAACCTTCACATCAAGGGAAACTGTCCATACTGAGCCGTCAAGAAAGCTCCCTCTTCACTCTGACCTTTGGTATGCTGCTTTATTTTTAAAGGCACCTTTGGAATTGCTGGTGTCGGCTTATTTCTGATAAAAGTGTGGAAAAATATTTTCCTCCAGATACCTTGAGAGACAACATTTCTAAAGGCTTGAAAGAAATAGTTGATAAACTTTTGTCGCCTGTTTTCTTCCTCTAAACTTGAGAAAATTTAACTTGATTAATTTAAGAATTACTTTAGAAAACCAGATTATTTCTTTGTACTTAAATAGTACAGTATTTAGTATGCTTCAGAAAGGATGGGAGCTCAAAGAGAAGAGAAAATAACTGTATTTACAAGTCCTAAAATGTTGGCAGTAATTATCACCATCTCAGAAAAGGGCTTTTTTTTTTTTTTTTTTTTTGCTATACAGTTGAGAAGATGAGGAACAAGGTGGATTTTGTTTGTTTTAATACATTTAAAACCCCAAGAGAAATTGTCTTGGTTAAAAAACTTTACAATAATAGTTTCTTTTCTTTGTTAGTTCCTGTGTCTTAGAAAAACGTTTTGTGTGGTCGTCATTTCTAGTCATGAGGCAGAATACTCTGGTATTTTGAGGTACTGCTGGTGATTGTATCTTATAAAAATATAAGTAAGTTAATATTTGGAATGCTTCTCACTTACTTAGCACCACATGGATATACAGAAGTTGCAAAAGTCCCCGTTGCCAGACCTGGACGGCGGTTGTATAATGTATACAATCCCAGTGCCAGTCATTTTGACTCACTCGTGGTACAAATTGATGCAGCTGAAGGGAATAAAGTAATTACCCTTCGTTCTCCTCTGCAGGTAATGCATAAAGGTGAATTGTGCCCTGTTAGTATATCAAGAAATAGTAAATCATTTGGCTGAATATAGGAATATAGTAAAACTTTATTAGGTCAATGCTGATTATTCAGAAATAAATAATAGATTGAACTGACTGCTCTTTCCTGTATTACAACATACTTTTGTAATATTCTTCATCTTAAGTCGCTGATAAAACACGCTTTGTTTTGTTTTTTTGGGTTTTTTAAATTGAAGTATATTTGGTTTACAGTGTGATAAAACACTCCCATTTTGTTGTCTCCTAGGTTTAAAATTAATGGGAATTTTTGTCTATTCCTTTAAAGATTCAGAACTAAAGAGTATTATAATACTAGCTGGCTGTCAAATAGGATAACACTCCATCTCTTTGTATTGTATTTTTCAAGTATGTGTGAAGGAATATTGGAATGATCTCCCCAGAGGAGGGGAAAAAAAACTTGAGCTTGTTAATCTGTGTAAATATTTTTTTCTACCTTTAAGGCATTGTCCATTTTTCTTTTTTCTGTGCATCATTTTAGATTTCAGTATATGGTCAGCAAAAGAACATTTCTTCCTACCTGTAACATCAGATGAAAATGAAAAGATTTCCAACTTTGACCATTGTTGTCTCATAGTTTGCTATTACACTGTAGTCAAGAAAAGAGAGTTGCACTATATTTATTTACCTCATATTTCCTTTGCTGTCCTTTTCTGTCTAGTCACATGGTACACTGAATCAAGGTTGTAATGAAGATAGTAGTATGGCTGAAATCCTCAAAAATTAATACACATTTGAAAAATAATATAATTAACAATAAATTTCAGTATGTAATATACAAAGCATGTGAATATCCTAATAATTTTCAACTGTCACTTAAACAGTTTCAAGTTTCATATATATTTAGATAGGTAGGTAGATAGATAGCACTTAAATATCTTAACATTTTTCAGCTACCATAAAAATATCTTCCCCTATTGGAGTTGAAAATGTTTAGATTCAAAAGTAATTGTGTGCAACTCACGTTTTTCTTCTGAACTTCTACATCTTTTAAAACAACTTGTATGTCTTTTTATCCAACAGATTAAAAACCATTTCTCTATTTCATTCATCATCTATAAGTATGTTAAGAATGTCAAGCTGTTGGAGCGCATTGGAGTAGCCAGGCCTGAAGAGGAGTTCCACGTCCCTTTAGATTCATATAGGTGGGTACTTCCTTGAATGTACTAAGCTATAGAAGGGTCATAATATATATATTTTAATTCTGTAATTTAAGGGTCCATATTCTAGGAAGAAATAATCTCATGTTCTTAATTATCTGAAGATCTGAAAAAGCCATTTGTAAGACGTAAAGGAATACATTCATATTATTACTGAGTTTACCAGAATGAAAATTTCTTGTTGTATATTTGATGTTTTGGAATTTTTTGAGACTCATTTTTACTCAATTGCTTTGTATTTGAAATGACTTTTTTTTTTTTTGGTCATTTTTTACAGAGTGTTTTTTTCCCAGAAGGTTCCTACATGAGTTAGCTATGTTTCTTAACCTTTCTTGACCTTGTTTTTCTCACCTATAAAAATAGGAATAATAGTACCTAACTTGTAGAGTTATCAAGAAGATTTAATGAGATTCTTTTTCTTAAGTTCTCAATAAAAACTTCCCCCCCTTCTGTTTTCTTCTTCTGTAGATGTCAGTTGTTTATTCAGCCAGCTGGTATCTTGGAGAATCAGTACAAAGAATCCACCACCTACATTTCCTGGAAGGAAGAACTTCATAGGAGCAAGGAAGTCAGATGTGTGCTGCAGTGTCCATCAACAGAAGTCAACTTTTTACCTCTCATAGTCAATACAGTTGCTCTGCCTGATGAATTAAGCTATATTTGCACACATGGGGAGGACTGGGATCCAGCTTACATCATTCATCTTTATCCCACTGTTACTTTGTGGAATTTTCTCCCATACGCTCTAACATATTTACTTGAGGTATGTTATTTGACTTTTATTATTGCATGGAGTGAATTCTAAGGGTTTTTTTTTTAGGGTATTTTTAGTTGAGGTCAGGGTTTTACATCACATAATGGTAATGCTTTAATAATATTAATAATAGCAAGAACTAGTATAGCATCTACTCTGTGCCAGCCACTGTTTTGTGTGCTTTGCATATATTAACACATTTAATCCTTTCAGTAACCTCCTGAAGATGAGGAAACTAAGTCATAGAGGGGCTGACAGCCCGAGATCCCAATAGATTGTAGAGCTGGGATTTGAACCTAAGCAATTTGACCCCTTATTCTCCACCACTGAACTCTGCTGCATCTGCTATAAATTCATACTTATAACAATCTCTTTATTGACTAAGTAAAATTCTATTAGCTAAAGTATGGGAAAAACCAGTGAGAAAATATTTCATCTGAATTTATTATAAAGTTAATTTAAAAATTTTTATTTTAAAGTGATGATTTTTTGGTTCAAGTTTCTTTGGACTTAAAAATAATTACTATCTGTCTTAAATATTAGGGAACATTTTCTAGTCATGAAGTCTGATAAACACCTTTAAATTTCTACATGCTGCAACATTTCAGAATACAAAAATCTGAAAAGTGCTTGGAACCTATGTTAGTTTTTTTTTTTTAATCTGATGATAAGCCGTCCCTGAGTTGTGGAGAATAAAGTTAGTTAGATGAACTAAGTAGTATTTATACAAGAGAAGCTTTCAGTAAGGAAGCTTGATTTATTATGTTGCTGTTACTCATTTTTAAGATGGTTCCACCTCAGGTAGCTTGTCAGAATAGTTTGATATCACTTTCCTTATTCTGTTTATATGAGAACCACTAGGCATGGTTTGTGAGTAGAGGAAGAAGCTGAAGCCCAGATAGTTAAGTGGTTTGTTCAAGGATGTAGCTCTCGGTGGAAAACAGCTAGTGTCCCTGAATCCAGCCTTTGATTCTTGGCAGAGGTCCGACTTTTTCTCAGAACTTACAGCCATTGGCCTGCTAGTGGCCAAAAGACAGTTTCTGCCTTTGGCTATGATACAGTGTTTTCCTTTTAGTCCTTAGTAAATGATGGGCATTTATACTATGTCAACATGGTGGTACTATGAACAGTTGTCAATTAATCTGAATCTGGTAAGTTATTATTGTATGTATAAAATATGGAAGTTACAAGTTACTGCAAAGGTTTTTTTTTTTTTAAATTAGTAAGCAGATTGAGTTTTTGTCTGTTTGTTTTTAGGGAACAGCAGAAACCCATGAGCTAGCAGAAGGCAGTGCTGCCGATGTTCTGCATTCAAGAATCAGTGGGGAAATAATGGAACTGTTTCTGGTGAAATATCAGGGCAAAAACTGGCGTGGATGTTTCCGCATACATGATACACTTCCTGAATTCTTTCTTGTGTGTTTTTCTTCTGATTCCGCTGAAGCGCTGACCGTCGACCTGTCAGTGCATGTCAAGCGCGTTGGCAGCCAGATGGAGCTGTCCGTCTTTAGTCCTTACTGGCTCATCAACAAGACTTCTCGGGTGCTCCAGTACCGTTCAGAAGATATTCATGTCAAACATCCAGCTGATTTTAGGGATATTATTTTATTCTCCTTCAAGAAGAAGAACATTTTTAGTAAAAATAAGGTGTGTTGTTGTCGATGCAACAAATTACTTATTTATTATTTACCTAATGCCATACTTACCTGTTTGCTAGGTGCCATTGGTATGAATTAGGTCCAAGAGGACTTTTAAGGAGTGTGTCATCGAGTGGGTGTCAGGAACTAAAAACAGTAGCTTCCCGAGGCCGAGTTACCCTTTCCTCCAGGGCCCCTAGAATTACTGCTCTCCTTGAAGTAGTGTCAAGGAGAAAGCTTGATTTTATGTAGTTTACCAGTGATGAAGCAACATTTCAAAAGACAGAGCAGCTGAATTTGGTTTAACTGAGCCTTCCTGTGTGTGAAGCACAGAGACAGGCCTTTGAGAGAGAAACCTAGTGCCTAAGGCCTGATCGTTGGTTCTCTGGTCCCTTCTTTCCTTTCAGACTCCTGTCTCGGAATGGTTAACCACACACTTTCCCAAGTACTTACTTCTAGGCCTCTGTGTAGCTGCGCTCTCTGCCTCCTTCTCTGTGTTTTCCCTGTGTGCCTCATGTTCTCTGGTTGTCTGCTCTTCATCCTCTGTCATTCTGCTCTTTCCTGACACATGTGAAGGATTGTCTGACCAGCAAAAATGGGGCTAGAGATCACATCCATGTTCTCTCAGAGCAGTGCTTCTCAAATTTCAGGGTGCATTAGAATCACCTAGAGGGCTCTGAAAACACACTGCCGGGTTGTGCCACCATAGTTGATGCAGTAGGTCTGGGAAGGGTCTGAGAATCTGCACTTCTCACAGATTGCCAGGTGATGCCAACGATGCTGGTCCCGAGACCACTCTTTGAGGACCCCGTCCGAGAGTGTTGCTGAATGCTTGGTATTGTAATTACCTGTTTATGTGTCTGACCTCTGGTTGGCCTCAGGTTTTTTAGAATCTAGTTGGGTACAAGGAGGTTAATACAGGAGCACAGTTAAATCTCTTCTGTAAAACTTATTTAATCCCATAGGTAGATATAAACTTTTTGATAGCATTTTATACTTCTTATATGGGTGTTATCACATTGAGTCTTGCATAAGTTTTAGTATTTATTTCCTGTCTCTCTGTTTAATCGGAAGCTCGTTGGAGACAGGAACTGTGTCTTCCATTCTGCTTATCACAACACTTTTCATCTGCTGTTTGCTGAATACTGTTAAAAGCACAAATTCTCTATGTGCTGAAACTTTAAGAATTTGTTAGCTCTCTATCAAAAGTCTAACACTGGAAAATATCATTTTATGTTATAATTCCTGTTTAACTAACAGAGGATCTCATTGGTAAACGTCTTTGAATTCACTGTTCTCTTTGCAGAGGTGAATAGGAAGGTCGGAGCTCTGCTTTTATTATATTGGCCCTTAGAGTTTCTGTGGTTGTTACCCATTTGCAATACGACTTTGATTGTTTTCCTGTATCTCATGTACTCAATAAATTTCTAATGGTCTAGCAACTTCCCATCAAATAAAATGAATGTAGTGTTTTAGATTTCTTATGTGATGGTTTGTGTTCTCTGGTGTAGGTACAATTAAAAATTTCAACAAGTTCCTGGTCCAGTTGTTTTTCATTGGATACGGTGGGAAATTATGGGTGTGTGAAGTGTCCTGCCAACAACATGGAATATACCTGGTAAGATTTTGCTTCCTTGTTTACCATTGACTTCATTCACTTTTTCTTCAGTTCAGTAAAGGAGCTGGACCCCAAGGGGTACAGAGATGTGAATTTTGAGTGTTATGTGGAGGACTGTTACATCTCTCCTCAAATTTCTGTGGCCACTAGTATCAAAGCAAAACCTAAATTTGTCAAAGCTTAAGACAGTGAGTGGCAAGTAAGCAACTTGGTAAATATTCAGAATATACTAGAATCCTCACTCCATACCACTCCCTGCCAAATGTTTCTTAAATTTGACTGAAAATTTGAATAATCGGACGTTAGTTGACTTATTTTATTACCACTTTGAAATTTTTATTTTATTTTTATTGACAGCAGAGATAATAAATTAGCAACACTTGAGCTTCTAAATTAATTGTAAAATAATTTATTTTGGAATGTTAAAAATAACAAATTTTTAAAAATGAAATCTGTTATTGCAAGTCATCATTAGTTAAATAACTGATTGATATTTCTTGAATTGATTTCTGATGGAACCAAACTATGGAACCAAATTTTTCTTCTTAGTGAGAAGATAATCAGTCATGGACCATGTCTTATAGTAGTTACTTTATTTAAGAAATCTTATTTTAAAATACTGTGAGAAGTCTTTTTGTGAATGGGGTGTGTGTGTGTGTGTGTGTATTTTAAAGGAGCTGTATAAAGTACTGGGAAATGGTAAGCCTGTTTGTTTCTTTTCCACAGGTTGGTGTTAGCATCAAAATGAGCAGTTTTAATCTTACACGAATAGTTACTTTGACTCCCTTTTATACAATTGAGAACAAGTCATCATTGGAACTGGAAGTTGGTGAAATTGCATCAGACGGCTCAATGCCAACTAATAAGTGGAACTATATTGCTTCTTCAGAGGTAAAATTTTCCTTTCATATAACTGGCTTCTAGAATGTATAAATAAAGACAGACATGTAAATAACAATTACATATATCTCTTTGTCATACTTACTTTGTTACCATATTTGTGTTTTAAAATATAATAGCCAGCTTTAAAACTTTTCTTTCATACTGTAAACATATATTAAAAAAAGAAGGAAATTGTTGATATTATTTACCACTAACCAGTCTAGACTGTTAACACTCATTCTCTAGTTCTTCCTGTATGTATAAACATGGACATGGACTGTAAAAAGTATATAAAGATAATGCACTATGTATTGTCTCAATAGTCAAGATAATGTCTTTGTATTTAAGAAGCTTCTAATCTTGTTGGAGGGTGTAAGACTCATACACATTAGTACATGGAGAAGAAGATAGTATATGGTAAGTTATAGGTGGTTATGGAATCTCTGAATAGATGAGCTGGAAGTTTCCTTGAAAATTTCCAAGAATTCAGGCCCTTCACTTTACAGAGAAGAAAACTGAATCTCATACTGTTCAAAAGTCAGTTAAGTCTTTGCAGCTTGGTATCATTGTGGTGGTCTAGATCAAAAGGGAAAGTTTCATGGTAGAGCTGGCATTTGAACTAAACTTTGCAGACTCAGTAAGATGTAAGGTGAAGACAATGAGGAAAAATTGGGGAGAGGACAGGTGCAAAGACAGGCATTAGCACTTGAATTTGCCCGAGTTTTCAACCAAACCATCTGACTTAAGGATAGAACCATTCTTCTGTACATCTCAAAAAAAAAAAGATTCTAAAATTATTTTTAAAAATACTTAGCAGAAAGCTCAAGAGGAGGGATTCCAGTTACAATACAAAGAGCTCTAAGAGGCGTGGGCTTCCCAAGGCACTTGGAATGATCTCCACAGACTTGGCAACAAATAAATGCTCCTTATCTTTTTATCTGTGATGTGAGTTTGACAGCAGTAGTATAGAATAGATAGAATAAATAGAATTTACCCCGTATTCTCTAGCAGACAGGACTTCTGTTTTAGGAACTAAAATCTCAGTTTTACAGATAAGAAAACCAAGGCTTTAAAAGGTGTATGATTTGATCAAGGCCAAACAGGTAGGAGGATAGTGTCAGGACTACAGCAATGTCCTCTGCCTTCAGTTGTCTTTCTGGCTTATCTAGAATGAGATACTCTGTGAAAGAATTCATAGTGCATTAAGGAATTAAAATGAGATACACATAAAAGAAAATGTTATTAAGATAATAATTTTTAAATATTCAAGATATTTGAGACATTTTAATAGCACTTGTTTCTCATATTGTAATTATTTCATAAGTTAGTAAAGACTAATGTATCTATTCTTCTTTGGTTTCATAAACAATTATTAGATTGTCAAAAATCTTGGATGTGGAGGGACTATTTTAAGAAACTTAGTAATAATTGAATCGTGATCAGATTTAGAATTGAAAATTTTATTAGCCACTGTCTCATTTATACCCTAGTATTGTTTTTCTTTTTGTTTTTGTTTTGACTGAACTGCAGTCAGTTACAATGTGTCAATTTCTGGTGTACGGCACAATATCCAGTCATGCGTTTACATACATATATTTGCATAGTATTAAGACTGATTGATATTAACTTCTATATTTTCAGTACCTCCCATTTTGGCCTGAGAAATTTTCGGGCAAACTTTGTGTGAGAGTGGTGGGCTATGAAGGATCCTCCAGGCCATTCTTTTACAACCAGCAGGATAATGGCACTTTATTAAGCTTAGAAGATCTGGTAAGTTTTCATGTTTTAGAATAAAATGTCTTTGATTTTTAAAGTTTGCTTTAAAATATTTTATTAAAACATGCTGTAAAACATACTGATAATTATTTGAAGGAGTTGGATGTCAATATATAATGCCATACATACATTTGTAAGAGATCAGAGCCAGTGTGCATTTCAGTAAGAACTTAAGAAAACAAATGTTTTTAATCTATACAACTGATTGAAATTCCAGATGTAACGTGTGCAGTTTAAACCAATACTTCAACATACTTTTTTTTTCTATGATAGAATGGGGGTATCTTGGTGGATGTAGATATTGCTCAGCATTCAACTATCATAAGCTTTTCTGATTACCATGAGGGATGTGCACCTGCCCTAATAATAAACCACACACCATGGGACGTCCTCACATACAAACAGAGGTATGGAAAAAAAGGGCTCCTGGAAAATCGGACTTGCTTTTACGGGTCCACAGTGCCTTCTAGGAAATACGTGGAGCTAGATGTGTTTCATATTCCACATATTTTCAGATTTTAGAAAGGTAATAGGGAACACATGCTATTTATTACTAAAACCCCCAGCAGGTTTTGAGTCAGTCTTTAACCAAACATGTTAATATTTCTGCAGCAAATCTTTGCATATTCATAACAAGTGGAATAAATAAAACTTAATAGTTTCATGTCTGCTCAGATCAAGTTTTGTTGCCAAATGACTTCTGACACCAAACTTAGAGAAGAATATTTGGACTTCTGGAGCTTGTTCAATTTCTGAATTGTGTATAAGGAATTGTGAACCTCTTTAAGCATTATCATTCTTTTGTAAGCTGGTGATGCTTAGTGAACCTCTCCCTATAAATCCATATCTAGATTTTTTTGAGGGAGTAGTAGTAGAAGAAGATTAAGTAAGAGAGCAGAAGATTAAAGAAAATTAAAGTAAGTAAATAGTGTTGAATGTATAGTACAGGTTAATAGAGATTTTGTTCTTGCCTTGCTATCATTTGGCTTGGACGATGCCATTAAATAATGATATAACAGATAGCTTTAAATCCTTAAAATATATGATATGTGTTTGCAAAGAATTATTATCATAAATCTGCAAGGCATTATTTTATACATTTATATGTATAAATAATCATAGAAATAAATATATATATTAAAAATAATGCTTTGCAGATTTACCTATTCTTCACTCTCATGGCTTGAATCTGCTGAGAGATTTAAAAGCATAGATTGGGATTAAAACCTAACTGAGTTACTTTTTATTTTATTGTAGTTATCTGGAAAGTTTTTTGTATTTTTGAAACCAGTACTTGTTAAACTTAAGGATCAATATGAAGATCTCTTGGAAATCTTGTTAAAATGCAGATTCGCATTTAGCAGGTTTTAGCTGGGGCCCCCAATTTTGCCCTTTCTAGCAAGCCTAGAATGCTACAATGGTATGGACCCATTTTTCTTCTCTCCGAGACTCATATTTCTTATGCATTGCATTTGATCAAAAGTCTTAAATTTAAGCTCCAAGTGAAGTTCTTCAGCTACTAAAAAATTTACTATTCACAGCCTTTTCTGTGGGTGATCTCTGATGTACCACTCACTTCACCTTAATGAATTCCATTAGTGTGATCTTGTCTGGATCAGTTCAGGGTATACCTTCAGAAAGGGCAGTATTCTTGTCCCTCAAGCTTCAAAATCATTAGCTTATTGGACATTTTAGGTTACTTATTTTTAGACAGAGTTGTGTTTTGTTAGCAAAGGCAGTTCTATAAGATGTTTGTTTCAATCCCCTCCTCAGTAAGCCACAGGTCCTGTAGGATTCTCGAGGCCAGGGTATTTTAATCTTCCCTCTGTTGCTTGTGTTTCAGGGGGTCGCAGGAAGAAATGGTACTGCTGCCAAGACAGGTTTGACTCTTTGCCTGGGCAGATCCTACTGGTACCAGAAAACTTACATGGACTTACGCAGCAAATACTGGGAAACATGATCTGTTAAAGGTATCATTTGATGTGAACGAGTATTATGCTATGAGGTACCTCATAGCAAAGGGAGTAGACACGTTAGCTTCACAAAGTCATCTCCGTCCTTACTGAACTAAAAAGTGGAAGTAAAATTTCAAAATAAGTTGCTTTTGGGCTTTAGATTGCAGATAGTCCATACCAATATTTTCTCCTAAGAGAAAAATAATTTTCAGTTAAAATAATTTATTTACAATTTAAATAGTAGGCCTGCTTCATCTTTCCCAAGTAAATACCAGTAAAGTGCTTCTTTATTTCCTTTTATTTAAAAGGAAGGAATTTTAAGACTAAGTGAAAAAAAACTTCATGTACATACCACTGTTGGCTGTGAGGTTTTTAGACATGATTTCGCTGTTAAGGCCATGTGTTTTGTTAATTAAAGGAGTCTGACAGTATGCAAATTACCCCATATAAGAAATTTAAGGAAATATTTATTGGAACAATGTTTAGATAGCTGAATTAACTAAATATGTTATTTCTTAGAGTCTTAGACTTCGGAAAGGGCTTAAGAATCCGTCTGCCAGCCTCCCTCTAGTACAGGCATTGCCCCTCCGTGAGTGGTAGGTCATCTGGTTTCTGTAGGAATATATCCTGTCATGAAACTATCATGAGAAATTCATACTGTGTCATATTCCATTGTCTGATAATGCCAGTTGTTAAATAGAGCTTTCTTGACTCCTTTCAAATGGTAATTGGCCAACAGTGACTGAACTATCCTCTCCTGTTTCCCTCTGAAATACCCATAAGAGAGACAGACTTACCCACTTTTGAAAAATCAGACTGATAGTTACGGGATTCTTGAAGTGATTTTCACATGGCAGTTTGATGGAGCTCTGTTGCCTGCTTGTGCTTTACTTTTTACAGCAGAAAAGCTCTCAGGGTTTTTAAGTGTTAGATAGAAGCTGAAATTCCCCAATACTCTTAGCCCTCTGGCTCAGAGATACAGTGGCTCTACCAGGGGTCTGTCTGTGCTGACGGTACTTTCGTTCCACTCACATGTAATGCTCCCCAGCAACCACAGCTCCCAGACGGTAGTGTCCAGGCCCTGGAGGGAGAGTGGGGAGAAGTGGGAATGGCATCCTGCAGGAGATGGTCAAAGTCTGCATAATGAGGCAGAGTCAGAAAGAACCTGATACTAGTGTATGCACGGGATTGTGGCTTTAAAAGTTTATCTTCTGATTGGTGTTAAGAGAACCAGGCAGTAAGAAGAGTAGATAATCACCCCTCAGTCAGCCGGTAACCTGCCAGATGATGAAACCGAGCTAGAAGCCAACCAGTTGTCCATTTCTTGTCCGCTGGGTTGATCTGAGCAGGGAGTTCTGCTCAGGCCCAGGTGGACATGAGAAGGGCTTTCAAAGAAAATGCATATAGTATTGGAAAACACTTTTCTCAGTAAGTGTGAATAAAGAGGAAGAAAATCATGGGTTTTATGAAAAAAATACTTCCACAGAAAAGTGTAGCATTTCCCTAAATATTCAGACGATGATTATGCTTCTGAAAACTTTTTTACTGCAGGAGGACCAGAGAAAATTTTCAGAATGTATGCCTGGGATCCTCAGCTAAGTTTTAAAGATACGACAACTATGAAATAGAAAAAAGTATGGTGAAATAAAAGACAAAGACAACAAAATAAAGTGAAAGGGGAGCAGGGAAACAATATGTTCTGAATATACTATATTGGCACCATTTAATCCTGAATTTTAATTAAGGAAGTGTAGATCAAAGATTATGTTTTTTTTTTAAAGATACCACCTAGTAGAACTAAAATCAATGACAAAAGAATTCTAAAACAATTGAGAAAATGAAAGTAAAGAAAAATTCGCCCTTTATAATAAAAGAAGGAAACCTAAAGAAGTCTGTAGTAAGTGGCAAATGGCTTTCATTGAGTATATATCATGTGTTAATGCTTGTCATATTATTATCACTAAGTCTTATGATTGGAACTTGGAACCGCTGGTTAGAATTTGAAACCAGGTCTGTCTGACTTCGCAATCCATGAACTTTTCCCAGCAAACCATGCTTCTCATCAATTATGTCAGTAAATGAAATGGTTTAAATTTTCCTATTGAAAGACCACATTCAAACTCTTAATTTTTCCCTCCTTCCCACCCCAGTTTCCCCTTTGGTAGCTGTAAGTTTGTTTTCTGTGTCTTTGAGTCTAATTCTGTTTTGTAAGTAAGTTCATTTGTATTATTTTTTTAGATTCCACATATAAGTGATAAGTTAGGAGTTTGGGATTAACACGCACACTACTGTATATAAAATAGGTAAACAACAGTGACCTACTGTACAGCACAGGGAACTATATTCAGTGTCTTATAATAACCAATAATGGAAAAGAATCTGAAAAAGAATATACATATTACATATATTATATATTATATACTATATATGTTTATAAATAAATATTTATACTATGTATATTTTTGTATACATAATATATGTAAACTGAACCACTTTGCTGTACACTGGAAACTAACAAACATTGTAAATTAAGTATAATTCAATTAAAAAATGGATGGTTTTACAAAAAGACCACATTCAGATGAAGCTAAAAAATAGTTTCTAACCATATGCTACTTACAGGAGATCTGTTTTAACTGAATTAACACAGAAAGTTAAAAGCATGAGGAGATAGTAAAGATATAACAGGCAAACGAAAGAAATGTTGATGATTTAAATTTCTGAAATTTCTGTAACTCAAGACAAAAATCATTAAATAGAATATGATAATGTGACAGAGAAGACACGATAGCCATAAACCTTCATGGAATGAGTAATACTGCATCAAAATGTAAAACTTAAGATGCTGGAAGTCAACTGAAACATGGATTGCGTTAGGATATTTTAAGGTACCTCATTTAATTTTTAACAGATCAAATAGATGAAAAACAAATAGGATTAGAGAGTATTTGAATAATAAGTAAGACTGAACAAAGATACATATTAAATTTTGTAGTTTACAAAACATTTTCTTAATAGGTGTCTCCGAAACATTTCCAAAGTTTGATCACATTAGGGTAAAAAATGTTAGGCAATCTACTTTGACATGTGCTAAAAGCAATAGGTAAATTTTAAACAACAGAAATCAACTAGTCCTATGCTCTTGGTCACATCCTTTATTAATTTGTTTTTTGTTTTTGTTTTTGTTTTCCAAGAAAGCATGAGATGAAAGGCACATAATAGTTGTACTGCTTGTTGAACTGTTTTTATATTTATGTTAAATCTAGAATGAAGAAGAATCATTATTTAAATCTCTGAAAACTCTCACCAAATCAAGCCTCATATTTTTAAGTGCTATTTGAGACTGCCAGCCAAGAAGGCTCTTCTTACTGAAACTTAGTAAAAATTGATCATCACAGGTTTGACTGTTTAACAGTGTGATTTATATAGGTATTTGCAATGTTGTAAATTATTAAAACATAAAAATAAAGTAGGTTAGTTTTACCTGAGGTTACTTTTCCAGTAAACTTCTAAACCATTCTGTTGTCCATCTGGGAAGCAAGTAAGCATCTGATGACTTTGGTGCCTTCGAAGGATACTCTTGTTCCTGCTAAGTGCCCTCCGAGCACTAACCGGGTAACTCAAACTACAGTTTAAAAATTATTAAGCTCTGTTAATCTTTGTTGTTTGAAAAAAAATGGTGCATATATTTCAAAACAGATTATAACTTGGTGTCATTTTGATAGTTTCCTGTAGCCATGCTTTCTCAGTTACTGTAGTTCAGCTTGACCTGATAAAAACTAACTGTGGTGTTAACATTGTCTCTCTTTTCCCCAGGATGAATGTGGGCAGTTTCCGTATGATGCCAACATCCAGATACACTTGGTATCATTCTGTTTTTCACTGATGACGTGGCCTTGGTCTCCAGAGCACTGCAGGCGGAGGAAGCGGAGCAAGCCCGTCATGAAGTAACGCTGTCTCTGCATAGCCTTGGGCTTTCGCTGGTGAACAATGAGGACAAGCAGGAAGTCGCATATGTCGGGATAACCAGGTACGGAAGAAGGAAGATGAAGCATCAGAGCTCTTTGAAAGGCACTGAGTGCGTTGTATCAGGTCTAATGAGAGTAAACAAATACCTGTTCTCAATTTGATGTACTTCACGTTCTTTCAACAAAACTTACCGAACACCTGTTTTCATTGCTAGTTGAAAAGTCCCTTAGAAAGATGCTAAGGTAATGGCTTTGCCCTTGCAGTACTCATCAGTTGGTGGGGAAGAAGGACGTGTGTTTCTTTCTTTGTTGTCTATATGTATGTCTAAAAATGAATTATAGAAATGCCAAGGAATGTTGCAAAGAAGTAGATACACATGCAGTGGAAATACAGAAGTAGAAACAACTGACTCATTTTGCGCTGTAGAGGCTAGAGAAACTGGTGTGGGTCGGGGGAGCCAACAGTGATGGGCCACATAAATTGAAGAAAGCATTCATAATGGAGGCAGCATTTGACATGGGTACATAGTCTTTAATGGGTGTGTTGTTTAGAACTTTTTAATAGTGATGGGACCAGTTATTTTCTCTGGTTCTGCTTATACCTACCTAAGAAAAACATTTGAATTGATCTCTTTTGGTTTTCTCGGTCACACTACCTTTATCAAAGGTATCAAAAGATTCATTCTTTTTTGGAGGCCGTAGGGGAGAATGGCTACAACCAGCTATAACCAGCATAGGATCTGTCAATAATCATGTGTTTAGTGAGGTATAAACTTAAGTAAATAGAGAGGTCATGTATGTGATGTTCTTTGCACAGCACCGGACAGATTAACGGTTCAGTAAATGGTATTAAACATACCATTAATATAAATTAATATATTTATGTATTTATGAGTAATATATTCTCTCAGCTGTACGTTTCATTATTGTAGGATATTTTTAACTAAATATGAAAATCTCTTATAAGCCATATAAATCCAACTTTCTCCACTCTCTTGTTCTTTGATGTAACTTATTTTAGTGTTGTATACGGTATTATATTTTGTTAGATTGGCCTTTATTTGTAAGGACATTTTCATCTAAAAGAACTTGATTGCCTTTTGCTGACACACTGCAAATTCAGTACACATTTAGTAAGGATGTGTACTGAGGAAAATAAAGCGTCCCAGTTTCCCCTGTTTTTAACATCTTGAAATAATGTACATTTGTTACTATCGATGAGCTAATGTTGATACATTGTTTTCTACAGTGTACTGTGGCTATGATGTTTGTGTTTGCTCTTTGTGCTATGAATTCTGTGGATTCTGACAAATGTATAATAACATGTATCCGCCATTGCAGGATCCTATAGTATAGCTTCACTTCTCTAAAAATCACCCATGCTTCACTTATTCATCCCTCGCTCCCTCCCTCCCCTTGAACGCCTGAAAACCACCCATCTTTCTGCCGTCTCCAAACTTTTGCTTTTTCCAAAATACCGTAACATTGGAATTGTACATAGAGCCTTTTCTAATTGGCTTCTTTCACTTAGTAGTGTCCTTTTAAGGTTATTGATGTCTTTTTGTGGCTTGATAACTGATTTTTTTAATCACTGAATAATATTGCATGTGTAGATGTACCACAATTTATTTATCCAGTCACCTGTTAAAGGACATCTTAGTTGTTTCCAAGTTCGAGTAGTTATGAATAAAGCTGCTATAAACAGTCATGTGCAGGTTTTTGGTGTAGACTAAGTTTTCACCACATTTGGGTAAATATCAGCAAACATGATTACTGGATCATACAGCAAGAGTAAGTTTAGTTTTGTGAGAAACTGGTAATCCTACCAGGAAAGCGTGAGACTTTCTTTTGCTCCACATCCTTGTCAGCACTTGGTGCTGTCTGTGTCTGGAGTTTGGCTGTTACAATGGGTGTGTAGTTATACCTCGTTTTAAGGGCAGTTACCTAGTTACGTATGATGCTGAGCCTCTTTTCATATGCTTACTTGTCATTTGAATATCTTCTTTAGTGAGGTACAGATCTTTAGCCCAATTTCAGATTTTCTGTTTTCTTATTGTTGAGTTTTAAGAGTTCTTTGTGTATTTGGGGTATCAGTCTTTTATCCGATGTATGTTTTGCAAATGTTTTCTCCAGCCCGTGCCTTGTCTTTTTATTCTTTTAACAGTGTCTTTCACAGCAGAAACCTTCCATTTCAGTGAAGTCCCACATCAGTGTTTTCTTTCATGGATTGTGTTCTGGTGTTATACCTTAAAAGTCATTGCCAAACCCAAAGTCTCTTAGATTTTCTCCTAAGTAATCTCCCAGTAATTTTGTAGTTCTGTGTTGGATCTTTAGGCAATCCATTCTGAGTTATTTTTTTGTGAAATATGTAAGTTCTTTGTCTAGATTCATTTTTTCGCATATGAATGTCCAGGTGTTCTTGTCACCATTTGGTGAAAAGGCTGATCTTTCTCCATTGAATTGCCTTTGCTCCTTTTCAAAAATCAGTTAACTGTATTTGTGTCAATTTCTGGGCTCTCAGTTCTGTTCTCTTGATCTGTTTGTCTTTTCTTTCATTAATGCCACACTGTCTTGATTCTCTAGTTTTATAGTAATCTTGAAGTTACGTAGTGTCAGTCCAGGTAGTGTCAGTCCTTCATCTTTTTCTTCTTCCATATTGTGTTGGCTATCTTGAGTCTTTTGCTTTTCCATATAAATTTTAGAATCATTTTGTCAACATCCACAAAATAATTAGCTGGGATTTTGATTGGGATTGCATTGAATCTATAGATTGACTTAGGAAGAACCAATATCTTGACAATATTGTGTCACATCAACATACATGGGTATTTTAATTTATTTATTAGATTTTTGGTCTCTTTTATCAAACTTACAGTTTTCCTCAGGTATCTAAGTATTTCATTTCTTTGGTACTAATGTAAATGTTATTGTGTTTTTAATTTCAAATTCTAATTGTTTGTTGTTGGTATATAAGAAAGTAATTGACTTTTTTATATTAACCTTGTGTCTTGAAACTTATTAGTTGCAGTTTTTTGGTTGATTCTTTGGGATTTCCTACATAGACAGACATGTCATCTGAGAGCAAAAACATCCATTCGTTATATCTTCTCAGTCTGTGTACCTTTTATTTTATTCTCTTGTCTTATTACATTATCTAGAATTTCCTGCACAGTGTTGAATAGGAGTGGTGAGAGTGGACCTTTTTGTTTTATTCATTTTTTTAAACATTTTTTATTGATTTATAGTCATTTTACAATGTTATGTCAAATTCCAGTGTTAAGCACAATTTTTCAGTTATACATGAACATATGTATTTGTTTTATTCATGATCTTAGTGAGAAAAATATTTAGTTTCTCGCCACTGAGTCTTGTAATAACTGTAGGCTTTTTGTAGGTGTTCTTTATCAGGTTGAAGAAGTTCCCCTCTCTTCCTAGTTTGCTGAAGTTTTTATCATGAATTGCTATTGAATTTTTATAACTTATAGTAGGTATTTTATTCATTACCTTCATAGACTGTTGTCCCTTAAACACGTTATGTAGTGAGGACATTGTTAACACTATCGTTGACTAATATCAACAAGCTATGTAAATTAAAACATTACGGAGTTAGATTTTATCATTATGCAAACATTCCCTAGTCAGGGATCAGCAAAGTCTGGCCTCAGAGCCAAATCTTGTCTGCTGCCTGTTTTCTATAGCCCTTGATTTAAGGGTATCTTTTTTTTTTTTTTACATTTTTAAGTGTTTGAAAAATTTAAAAGAAAAATAGTATTTTGTAACACATGAAAAAGTATATGAATTTCAAAGTTTATTGACCATAAGCAAAATTTTGTTAGAAAACAGCCTTGCTTATTCTTTTGCATGTTTGTGGCTGCTTTTGAAGTGCTGCTCAGTGCACAGCAAGCGACAGTGACATAGTCGTAACTCTAGTGTTTGGTTGCCACACCTGTAGCTATACTGCAACTTTTATTTATTTTTTATTACTGATGCACACTCATCATGTCAAAATAAGAAAAGTGGACTTTGAATGATGTCATGACACTATGCTGTAGTAAAAGAATACAGTAGATTGACATTTCCAACCTAAGCACTTACCAGAATATATCCAGCTCACAGGAAAGCAATGGCCAGAAAAATTAGAAAATTTAAGACAAAATGTCTAATCGCAGCAGAATTTCTTCACAAGATAAAAAGCCAAAAATGGAGCTGCAACCTAAGTTAGTTTCTGAGTGACTCATTTGTTAGCCACGCAAAGAAAGCCTTTTTACCTAGGGTGAGTTCATTGAATCATGTCTAATTGTAGCAGCTAAAGAAATGTGTCCAGAGAAAATAAACTTAGGACCATTAGCCTTTTGGTGAGAACAGTTGCTTGAAGAATTGAGAACATTCAGAGCAACATCAATAGTTAATGAAAAAAGAAGGCAAATAGTTCTGGGCGGTTTTCCTTGGCTCTTGATGAGTGAACAGATGTTACCATCTCCACTCAGTTGTGTATTTGAGAAACCAGTGCTGCGTTTGAAAGTGAATGAAGAATTAGCCTCTGTGAATAGTCGACACAGAACAACTACAGGTGAGACTATTTTCAAACACGTTGAAGAAGTAATTATTCAGTACATGAAACAGAATCTTCTAAGATATGTTACAACTAATGATGGGGAAAATACGCCTGAAGCAGAAAAAGGCATAGTTGGACAAATTCACAGAATGTAGTGTTGAAAGCCTATAGTTTCATTATGTTGTTTGTCAGCAGGTACTGTGTAGAAAATTTGCATCAGTTATGTGTTATCAAACCAGTGGTGTTCAGTAAGGAACTTCATTCACTCTTATGGATTTAACCATCATTAGTTCAGTGAATTTTTGTCAGGAATGGAAGCTGAATGTCTTGACTTAACACAGAGCAATTTGACTGTGTAACAGTGATATACATTGTACTCTTTTGAGTTCCAGGCCAAGGTTAAATTTTTTCTAAATGACAGGAATCACCCTCAGCCACTATTATTGAAGACTGAATGGCTTTGGAAATTAGCTTTTGCTGCAGCATTGATATTGAATTCAACCTAAAAGCAGAAGGCAACATAGCAAAGTCATTTTGATGACAACCAACAATGCAAATACAAAGAAAAGCTCCACATTTTAAGATTCATTTAACTGTTAATGGAAGAGCTTCAGTTTAACTTTCAGTTGGAAGTGATTGATCTGTAATACTTTCAGATGACAAAAGGCAACTATCAAGAGAAGAATCTAATAGAGTAGGAAACAGAATTTAGAATTAGATTTAGAATTTTCTCATATAGAATAGAATTTTACAAATACATTACAGGTGATACGTATACTTAATTAAATAGTATTCTTTGATTGATAGCAGTGTTTGACAGTAGCTGTCTGTGTAAAAGGATGTTTTTAAATGTGTTTATTACAGATCAGCATTAACAAATGAACATTGCAATCAATTTTAATAATGAGGAACACTGACTTTGAGCCCTAATTTGGTGAAAAGTTGTCACCCCACAGAAGAACTGTGAAAAACATTTTTTGTGTGACTATGTATGGCGACGAATGTTAACTATTATTGTGATCATTTTACAATGTATGCAGATATCAAACCATTATGTTATACATCTGAAAGTAAATAATGTTATATGTCAGTTATACCACTGAAGGAAAGAAAGAAAGAGAGAGGAGAAGAAGGAAGGAAGGAAGGATGGAAGGAAAGGAATTTTTCTCATTAATAGACTTCATGTTTCTAAAAATTGTACCCAGTTGTTATTTTTACATTTTGATAGGAAATTGGTGCAAGTGTTTTTTCTCTCTTGTTATTTGAGTGGCTACATAATAGCTTTCATTTTGTCTCAACCCACAAAGCCTAAAATATTTGCTACATATGGCCCCTTACGAAAAAATTTTGCTATTAGTCCCTTAGTTTATTGATGTCATCCTGTGATAGAAAACCACGCTCTCCTGCCTCTTTTCCATATGCACTTTTATAACACAGATATATTTTGGTGTTTAAAAAAATCTCATATACATGTGATTTTCATAGGAGGTTGACAGTGGTGATAATTTGGAGTTTAATGACAATTCCACAACCAAAATGTGTGTTTAATTTAATTAATTTCCTTTGTGAATTATTTTTAGTTCTGGTGTTGTTTGGGAGATGAAATCAAAATGGAAATGGAAGCCTTTTAGTCAAAAGCAGATAATTTTATTGGAAAAGTCCTATCAGAAATACCAAGAATCAAGAGACCATGGCTGGATTAAACTAGATGATAATTTTGAGGTATACCAAAATTCTTTTGTTTTGTTTCTTATATGTGTATTTTGTTGTTGCTAGTGGTAGTAAGTAGAATTTTACTATCCAAGTAAAAATGTATATGTAGAAACTAATTTATTAGTAGAATTGGCATGACTAATAACGTTGATTAGTACATTTTTAATTAAGGTATATTGTTGTTAAATTATATATTATGAAACATTAATTAAATATGTTTCTCATCTGTGTTTTTAGAAGTCCCTCTATTTACAAAGCAGATAGTTTCATGGAATTTGTTTTTAGGAAGATTGTGGAGAAATTAAGATTGCTTATTGAAACTTTTCCTCCTCTTATATTTTGAATGATACCAAAATATATTGCTAAATGAGGGCTGTGCAATACTGTTTATCTCAGTGATGAAAACTCTAAAGAAAACCTGCTTGATTAAATTCATTAAATGTGAATGATTGTTGGACCTGAGTAAGTGTCCACAAATAAAGGGGCAGTCTACACAGGTTCCTAAACTGCTGAAACTGGGAGTCATTTTTCCTCCAAGAAAACCGCAGAAGCTTGACCGCAGGTTCAGTCATACAGTTTGGGTTTCTCGTCTTTGCTGTCTGATGGTTGAGTTTGCATTGTCACCAGATATGCTCCCCACCGCCACCCTCATCCTTATAAATGTTGGTTGTGTGCAAATGAAAAAAAAAAGAAAACACTATACAATTAGTGTCAGACATAAATAAGCTATTAACTATTCGTTGTTTAGCTTGTTAAAACAAAGTTTGAGGATTATCTAGAATTACCCATTATTACTGAGGTTTTTTAAAAAATATAAAGCATGACTTACCTTCTTTAAGAATAGTTTATGTTATTGAAATGTTCTTCAGTTGTTTTCTTGTTTTCCTCATAACTTTGGTAGAAGAGTGATGATTCTGCTTCAGATATCTCAACTGTAGATCATTTTAAGGTAGATCTTCTGGTGAGACCCAGAGATTAAGACATTCTTCCTTTCAGTTTGTGAGTTAATGGATATTTTAAATGGGCTCCATTGCCATAACCAGTTCATCACGGATACATACGCTTTTTCCTCAGGTGAATTTTGGTAAAGACCCAATGGAAATGCGCCTCCCTGCTCGGTGCCCTATAAAAAGAGATTTTTTATCAGGAATTCAGGTGGAATTTAAGCAATCTCCTCACCAAAGAAGTTTAAGGGCCAGGCTGTATTGGCTTCAGGTAACACTGTCGTCCTGTTCGATAGGTAGATCTGATCACTTTGGGAATCTTGGGTATGAATTTTTTTTAACAAGTTTTTATCATGCATCATAATTGGTATCCTTTTGTTTGTATGTTTCTTCTCCTCCCACGTAGCCTATGGATTCAGCATACTTACCATCCACGTCTAAAGACCCCGTGCCTTTTGAGACTTTAACTTGACCAGTTAGCCTGCCAGAGTGTTTTCTTATGCTGTGACTATTATTTTATATACTCCTTTGAATGTCATGGAATCCCTAAATAGGATTTCCCTTTGTCTTTCTGTGTGGGAACGAGCAGGGCTTTGTTGCAGGTTGTTTTGGCTGCGTGTTTGCCTGCTCCCTTCCTGCCTTCCTCCCTCTCTTCCTTTTAACTACCGATTAGTACTTTTTAGGACATTTTTAGTCTTTTTTTTCTTAGTACATAACCTCTAATTTCATATCCAGGCTCCATTTGCATTTTATTTAAATTACAGAGAGTTGAAATCTCATGTGATCCATAGGTACAAAAATTTCCATTAATGATGTTCATGCTGCACAGTATTAATGCAGCCATGAAGATATTTATATATTCCTTTATATAAAAGCTTGCCCTTGGTGAGATATATAAGAAATTTAGATTTAAAGTGAAACTTCTAATAGCAGCACGTATACATTCAGATACATAATTACGATGAAATTAGTAGCATCTTCTATGATATTTTCTCTGAAACCAAAGTTTAAATTATTCTAAGTCCTGCTGAGTTAGTTTTTTCTTTTTTCTTTTTTTTTCAGGTTGATAGTCAGTTACTGGGTACAGTGTTCCCTGTTGTCTTTCACCCTGTGGCCCCTCCAAAATCTATTGCTTTGGATTCAGGTAAAAAAAAAAGGAAAAAATTGTGTTGAGATATACTCTACGTATAAGAGTTAAGCAGACATTATTTTGACCTACTGGAAAGCTTGATTGCCTTTTTTGTGTATTTTTTTCCTTCCTTTTAGAGCCCAAACCTTTCATTGATGTCAGTGTCATCACAAGATTTAATGAGTACAGCAAATTCTTACAGTTCAAGTAAGTAAAGAGTCGCCTGTTTATCAAAAGGAATTTAAAATAAGAGTCTACTTTGAACATAAATTTTACTCTTTTGTAAGTGGCTTTTGTATAAAAATTATTTTCCACCTGAACATTTCAGTCCACTTTTGGTCAAGTGATTTTCTATGTTGAAACTTATTTTAATAATACCTTCTGCAGATTTTTCAGTGTAAAATTCATTTCACCACTTTCTCTCTTTTGTAGCTCCCGTTAGAACGTAAAACAGTCATTGAAATGTGAATGATCAGTGTGTTTGTGAAGTGTGTTCTTTAAATCAATTGCTGCGGACTTCAAAAATTAGATAAAACATGCTACATCATCTAGTTGTTTTTGTCTCTTCTGTAATATGATAAATGTGGAATTTGCCACTTTAAATGCTATGTGTTAATACAGCAGTATTCCCTCTAGTGAAACCTTCACTTTAATGAAAAAAAAAAAAACTCAGTGTAAGTAGATTTTGATCTTGTTAACGTAACACCTTTTTAGAGATCAAGGAACAAGATCTTGCTGTGGCTTTTGGCCAAAATGAAGTTTTAGCGTGGAAGATTACAAGATTTGATAGAAAGCCTTTTCCATCTTTAAAAAATCCTTTTCCACTTAAAAAAATTTTTTTCCCTTAGGTATTTTATGGTCCTCATTCAGGAAATGGCCTTAAAAGTTGATCAGGGGTTTTTAGGAGCTATTGCTGCACTGTTTCCTCCAACAACTGACCCTGAAGCCAAAAGAAGACGGGTAATAATTTTTATTTCTTGGGAAAATTATTTAAAAACTTAAATCATTCTTTGCACTAATTATGGTAGGAAAAAACTTAAAATAGAAAATCTTGATTAATTTTTTTTCAGACAGAGTTAATTCAGGAAGATTCTGCTGCTCTAAACACAGAATTAGTGGAGCCCTCGGTGACTGATAATTCTGTTCTTAGTTTCTTCAAACTTTTCCATATTTCTCCTATTAAGGTTTGTTATAATTATTATTTTGAAAATTTGACAGACTTATTGTAGAACTTTTAAATAGTCTGTGTACGAACGTGGGTTTTAATTTGTTGCATCAAATATTTGGTGGGAATTTTGTTTGATTAATTGAATTAAGACCATTCTCTGTAACATATGTACAACCATGATTCCCACAGAGAAGTCACCCGAGCGTGATCTCTAGTCTTGAATTAATAACCCCTTTATTCAAGGAAGAAGCTGACAAAAGCATTTCTTAATGAAGCGAAGAAGAGCTCCCCAACGTGTAATGTTTTGGTTGCACTTTGTAACTACTCTGACTGTCTGAATAGAAGGCTGTAATGGGTGCCCTAACCACAATGTGAAAACGCTGAAGTAGGTGTTACACTGTGGATGTGGTGTTTTTCACCCTTCCAAAATTTGCTTGTAACTAAAGGAGTGGAAAATTGGATACCTTTCACTTGCCTGATTTTGTACTTTATGAACCCATTTCCTTATCTCCTTTTGTTGTTCTTTTTAGCTTTTATAGGGAAAGGTGACTGCTTAGTGAATTCACAAATGCTGTCAACCATAAAGCTCTAAACGTGTGTAATGGGCCAGATTTACAATTAAGTAACTTTAAAATATTGATGATCCTTTACATTCTCAAAAACTTTACAGCACATTATTTTCAATTGCATTCACCAATCCATTCAGCTAAATGAATGGATTTATAAAATGCAATTATTATTTTATATTGATACGTTAGTTTAGTATCAGACACACCCATAGTGTTAAGTTTAAAAGTGATACTGTTTTATGTGGTGTACACAGTTTCTTTTTCATTATTAAGTGAAAATCAGTTATTTGAGATTGAAGAATATCTTCAACAAATATTTACTGAATGCCTGCTATCAACGTTGCTGTGGTAGGTATAGAATGACTTCATGGAGTTCATAATCAAAGAGGTGTTAAAGACGAATTATTTACCTATACGTAATTTTAGGCACACTAGGAATTGTGCCTTGAATTTAAATACTTAAGATCATGAACCACAATCATTTTCTTATTCCATGATGACTTCACCCCAGGAAAAGGCTAGATCTCTTCACTAAGGCTTCCTTTCCTGGATCCCAGCACTCTGACTCTACGGATGAATGAAAGTTTTACATCAAAGAAAAACCCAGCAACCAGGCTTTCCTGGCCTTTCCCATGTCCCCTCTGTTGAGCTCTCTGTAGGTTAGGGAAAACGCCTAGAGAATGGCAGCATGGGGAGGACAGTCACCTGCTTTACTTACACGTTTGGGTTACCTGCCCCCTGTGTGCTCTGGCGCTGTTGCATTAATGATGATGCAGCACAAAGTGGAAGCAGTGAAGTGGGAATGTGCAAAACCTCCTGTTTAAGGGCTGAGTGAAGGGTCTGTGGAAGTCGAAAACTTTCCAACTCTTTTAAGAACTGGCTAACTATTGCCATAATTGTCATGTTATTGTTACTTGTTATTAATGTATAATTATAATTGTTATTGTTAGTTGTTACCATAAGTTATTTCTCTTATTGGGTGAAGATAAATGATTATCCATTATTTGGAGCAGTAGACTATGGGGAGCCAGTTGATATGTTTTTTTCTTGAAGTGATTATGCTATTTTTACAAAGTGTTTTGGGCTCCTCCATATAAATACTTTATACACGTTGAATAAAATTATAGTTTGAGCTTTGGAACTGACTAATTTGTATTTCATCAAAAAGTAAATAGGAGAATCAGGTCTAAGTGAGCTATTCTGTGTAACGTATAGTGTAAAAAATGATAGCTTTCTTTAGGACTCAAATTCAAAAATATAGCGTTTGTATCTGGACTATCTGGTTTCTGTGTATGTGAATTTTTTGTTTTGTTTTTAGCTTTCATTTACTGAGCATCATTTTTCTTTCAGTTGCACTTGAGTCTGTCTTTGGGCTCTGGTGGTGGAGAGTCAGACAAAGAAAAACAGGAAATCATTCCAATTTATTCTGTCAATCTGCTGTTGAAAAGTATCGGTGCTACTCTGACTGACGTGGACGACCTCATATTCAAGTAAGAGCCACGCCGCAGGGCGTGGGAGGGTTCCATGCCAGGGCGGTGTTTCTGGGTACTCGCTCTCTCCATTTGGGCCAGAATGTTAGCTTAGAAAAATGGTAATTCTTACCACTGATACTTGAAAAGATGGGTCCCTTTCTAATTTGCTCTTTAGGTACACTTATTTTACTCATAAAGATAAGGTGAAGACTCTAATATTCTCTTCAGTTGTCCATACCTAGGTAATTACATGAATGTAGAGTATTATTGAATTTTTCAGTTGTATATTATAAGTTGACCATGTTTTAAACAGAATTATATTTAGAAATATATAGCATTAGGGTGAGATTTCAGATAATCATATGGCAAACTCCTTGCTCCATCTAATATAAGAATATTTATGTGTCAGACACATATAAATTCAGTGACTGTTTATTGAATTGAATATTCAGCACTGGTGTAGAGGTAAGTAGTTACCTTGGAGAAAAAAAATTCATTTATATTATTTTCACCTCACCTGTGACACATCAAACTTCAGAGGAATTGAAACCTTAAACATAAAATTCAAATAGAAAGACAAAGACCAAGGAAAAGAGAAGTTAATTGCTATCAAATCTCTGAATAAAGGAAGTCTTTCTAAGTTTGAAAGCAATGGGAAAAATCCAATGGAAAACACAAAATTGATTTGACTACATAAAGATTAGACACAACAAAATCAGTGGAAACAATTTAAAAACAAAGAACCAGAACTATATAATGACAAGTATAACAAAAGATTGATAGTCTTAATTTTTAACCTAAAAATTCCAGTGTCATAATTGCCAGGGGACAGTATGAGATTACTCACAAAAATAGATATGAGATATGTTTAGCTTTATTATTTATCAAAGGATATATGTAAATTGAAACAAATTATCACAGATTTCAAAATATGAGAACTCTAGTACTAGAGGAAGTGGAGCTAAGAAACAGGCTTTTTTTTTTTCTATTTGTGTTAGTAAAAAGGGGATCTATGTCAAGAGCCTTAAATGTTTTTCTTGTCTTTCATCCATTAATTTTGGGGGGAACTAAGACCAAAAATCAATCTTGAAATACAACCAAAATTATATTCAGGATACACATGGCAACATTCGATTATTATGTCAAAATTTAGAAATGACTGACCATGGAAGAATTGTTTGTCATGACACTTCCACATGATGGAATGCTATGCATCTGTTAAAAATGGCAACATAGAATTTTGAAGACGTAGAGGAATACTTATCCACGATGTTGAGTATAAAAATACATACAAAGTGTTTTAATAGTTTTCAATTGCACAGAAAAGAAAGAATTCAAAGTGGAGAATAAGAAGAAGATAAAAACTTAAAAATCTACTTTGTGGTGGGATTATGGTCAACTTTTGTAAACCTTTTTACTCATTATGTATTTATGAAAGACTTGCATGAGAATGCACTATTTTTACAATAGTTTTGTTATCCTAATATTTAAGATCTCAAGTGTAAATTATATGTGACAGATGTACAAACCTAATTGTGAATTAGCAATGATTATCATTGAAATTTTGTCTCTCTTTTTTTTTTCAAAAACTGATCTTAGTTCCTTTGACTCTTTCTCCTCCAGACTTGCTTATTATGAAATTCGCTGTCAGTTTTACAACAGAGATCAGCTGATGTGGAGCGTTGTTAGACATTACAGCGAACAGGTAATTTCCTATCATAGTTAACTCATGAGGAATATCCTTCATGAAATATCAAAGCAAAACATTTGAATGTGATTGCAAAGTGTGTGATATTTACCTAATTTACTGCAGTTCTCAATCTTATTACTTAGTAGTTTTTCTTGAATGATTAATCCCTATTTCTTTAGTTCTTTCCCCCCTTTATAAACCTTTTTAAAAGTTTCCTTTAGTGTTTCTTCCCTTTGCAAATATACTTCCACCTCTTTGGGAAAAAAATAGTGATTTAGGAGTCATTACATTTTATTCCTTTGGTGACTACAGTTTGTAAGCATAGTCTAGTAGAATTGAGAGGAAGCCAGGTTCTCCCCTGTTCCTGTTACTTCATGGTTCGAGTTCTATGCACAGAGGAGTGGTTGTTTTGGGGCACCAGGGTACCATTGCTATACTGTGGGACTCCAGGGTGACAGTCCCCTTTCCTTCCTCTGCTGGAAGGTCCTGTCTCTTATGGTGTGTATATAGACATCCCGTGTTTTACATGTTCAGATGAGGATGTATTTTCATTTGGTTTTTGTTTTGGTTATTAATTATTAGACACCTAGCTTCATGGCAATAGTGATAATATATAAGTAACAATAATAAGTAATGATCTTTGAAATATGTATTCATTTAATATGCATACTCAGCCATGCAAGGAAAATATAATAGACCTCCCATTTTACAGATAAGAAGATCGAGGCCTGTGGACTCAGTGACTTGTCTGAGGTTACATGACTGCTACATGGCAGACTTTGTCTCAAATCTAGTTCTGTCCAGTTTGAAAGGCCCATGTAAAGTACTAGCATAATGCCTGGCGTATAGCAGAAGATCACTTGATGATCATAATGGTGGTTATTCTGCATAGGTTTCCTTTAACAACCTAATTCAGTCAGCATTACATTTTTTTCTTATTGCATCATGATGTTGTTTCTTGCAACAGTTGCAAAGGACTTCGTTTTTTTTTCCCTTGTAGTTCTTGAAACAGATGTATGTCCTTGTATTGGGCTTAGATGTGCTTGGAAACCCATTTGGATTGATTAGAGGTCTGTCTGAAGGATTTGAAGCTTTATTCTATGAACCCTTCCAGGTATTGATCTTTTATTTATTTTAAGTATAGTATAGAAACATGGACGTTCTGTTTTTTCATGACAAAATATTTGTGTTTTAGTCGTATCTGGGAACTCAGTAATGTTCAAATACTGAATATATTAATTTTTATTTTTATTTAAAATTACTTGAGATGACATTAGAAGATTGTTTTAGAGTTAACTGAGCATGCCTAGTGTTTGGGTGCTAACGCAGGCCCGTGTTTTGTAGGATTCCATGCAGTGATAAGGAAGAGTGCTAGGGAGGCTGAGGCCATTTCCAGGCTGTTTCATCACTGTGGACAGGAACTTTAATGGGGCATTAAAAGCTGACTTTGTTTCATAGTCAAGCTTTCCTCTAGCCTGTTCACCGCCGCTTAAAGGATCCAGGGGCCCAGCGTCGTGAGGGTTTTAAAAGGACAAAGCGAAGAGAGTAAGTGGGAGGACAGGAGAGCCAAACCTGTGCGGGCTCTCGGGCCTGTTGTCAGTGTGGCTTGCTTCAGCAGTCTCATGGAACTCGGCACAGGAGGCCACCTTCAGACTGTGCTTGCAGCCATGGTTTCCTCCTCTCCGACTCTGTCATCTTGAGGGTTTGCTTACAACTGGGTTGTAAGTATCTTCATACACAGTAGGTGCCCCATCAGTTTTGGGATCTAGAGAGTGAAAACTGTGCCACCACAAAGTTTATGGATTCTTACAGATTCTGTATCTTCATGGAAACTCTGAAATACTAGATTGAAAGTCTTCAAATTTCTTTAAATTTTAAGTAGCAAACTTTAATTTTATTTACTTATTTATTTTGGCCAGGGTGCTGTTCAAGGCCCTGAAGAATTTGCTGAGGGATTAGTAATTGGAGTAAGAAGTCTCTTTGGACATACAGTAGGTACGTACATGTATTTGTCTGTGTATATATTTTTTTCATTACAGTTACTATAAAATGCATTGTTTATGAAAAACCAATGATTATGTTCAACAAACAAGGGATCATTTTTCTAACAATCCCTTTAAAAGATGTGTTCCCTTGTTCTTAAGTGTAAAATAATTTGACACTGACCTGCTGGGTTTTTTTTTTTAATGTCTTTGTAGTGTTGAATCATTGTGCTTTAAATAGTTTTATTCCTCTTCTTGCAAAGCAGAAAATGGGAAAAATAAATTTGTGCATTTTTGTATATGAGACAGAATTGTAAGGACCTGTTAGTTCAAGCAACTGCATGTGTGTATTGTGGTAATGCTCTTTAAAGAAGCAATGTAACTGACTTCTCTGGGCCTTTTGATAGGTGGTGCAGCAGGAGTTGTATCTCGAATCACCGGTTCTGTTGGAAAAGGTTTGGCAGCAATTACAATGGATAAAGAATATCAGCAAAAAAGAAGAGAAGAGATGGGTCGACAACCTAAAGATTTTGGCGACAGCCTGGCCAGAGGGGGAAAGGGCTTCCTGCGTGTAAGTGTCCCGCTGAATCTTCAAGAAACGCCAACTTCCATATACACTTTGAAATATGTACTGGCTGTTTGAAACTTGAAATACTGCCTGTGAGTCAAGGCCTGTCAGAGTAGCCATGGTGGTACATTGTGGACTTTGTTTCCTTTTTTGTTCTCCTCCCCCTTTGTCACCATCAGATCTATCCCCCAAATCCCAGACTTAGTTTGACCCTCGGGCTGGAATGAGAACTCTGTAATGATGGCAGGTTAGCATCACTGTGGAAGGGGAGGAAGTAAAGCAGAGAAGTGTGGTAAATGGTGGTAACTAGAAGGGGAAGGGGGTCTTCAGGTCCCTTCTATAGAAGGGAGGTGTACAATCATGTTATAAGCCAGAAACTGCCCTTCATTCCTGTTCAGGACTTTAAAAATTATATAGGTATTATATGAATACTATTTAATTATACAGTAATGTATGATTATTCTCCTTATAAATAATCATAAGAACTTACAAGTTTTTTTTAGTAAGTGATGGAAACATAGGTAAGGCTGTAAAGTACTCTCTGGTTAACCCTCACCTCTTCTGAGCGGTATTTAATCTTTTCAGTGTAGTATATATCCTGCAGTTCTTTTTCTATGTTTTTATATATGCAGGTGGTTTTAGTTATAACCGTTACTTGACTGTTATTTAAAGAAGGTGCAAACATGTTATTTTTAAAATTTTGGTCATTACTTCAGGAGACTGTCCCTGCTGTGTTGGTGTGAGTGACTTGGCATGTTGTCTGTTGTCTCCTCTGAAGTGCTTTATCTATCAGGTTATTTGCTATCCTTCAGAGACCCCTTCATGTTCAGTTTTCTGCTTTCACTAAATTGCAAAGTAATCTCATTAGAATTTATAATTAGATCTGTAATTTTCTAACTCATTTCACTGATATGGGAACTGAGGCTTAAAGAGATTGGATCCTCTGCTGCTTGGTGTCAGAATCAGATGTAGAAAATTTTTCACCTGCTTTACTGTTCTTTCAATTATAAAAGTTTGCTTCTACAGGGTGCTTTCTTTAAAATTTGCTACGATAAAATGTTTTTAAAATCATAGTGCTCACTTACGTGTGCATGTTGTTCTCTATCAAGTTAAGCAAGCCCTTATAAAAGAAAAAAGTTGTTTTAAAAAAAGATACTTCTGGCATGTCTGTAGAGACCTCTAGTGGTTGGTTTAAAATTAAACAGCTTCCACTGGGGCTTGACTTTATGATTGATTTCTCTCCCAGGGAGTTGTTGGTGGAGTGACTGGAATAATAACAAAACCTGTGGAAGGTAGGTTGAGAACATTTCCTTCCTGTGTAAAGTCTGAAGAGTTGATACCTGGTATACATAACAGATGTAATTGCTACTAGGTATTTGAGAGAAGTTCTGACTAATTTTATGTTCATAGTCTTAAATTGTTATTTAAGACTCCGAAGGTGGAGAGGTTAAGTAGCAGACTCTATTTCAGACTCTGAATGCTATTTTCAGCAGGGCCGTAGTTACACCAGATTCCTTGGGACCCTCAGTAGCAATTGTCTCATTTAAAAAATCTTATTAAAAACACATTATTTAGTGCAATCCCTATCAAAATACCAGTTAGCTTTTTTTGCTGAAATTGGCAAGCTGATTCTAAAATTTTTATGGGAATTCAGGGTACCCCAAATAGCCAAAACAATCTTAGGAAAAAAGAGCAAAGTTGAAGGGCTTACACTTCCAACTTAAAAACTTACTATCAAGTAGCTAAGACAGGTGGGACTGCAGTACAGACAGACATGTATATCAATGGAATGGAACTGAGATTTCAGAAACACATTTTTTACATTTATAGTCAATTGATCTTTGACAAGGGTGCTAAAATAATTCCATAAAGAAAGAATAGCCTTTTCAACAATGGCACTGGGACAGCTGGACATAAACATAGAGCCTATATGGCCCAGGAGTTCCATGCCTACGTATATATATCTCCTGGGGAATTGACAACATATATTGGCTGAAAAATTTGTACATAAGTGTTTATAGAAACATTATTCACAATAGCCAGAATGTAATAGCAACCCAAATGTCCATCACCTAGTGCATGGATAAACAAAATGTGGTATGGCCATTCGACGGGATAGTATCCAGTTATAAGAAGAAGTCGAGTATTGCTATAAGTGCAAGATGGACGATCCTTGAAAACATGATTCTAAGTGAAAAAAGCCAGTCACAGAAGACCACATATTATATAATCCCATTTGTAGGAAATGACCAGAATAGGCAAATTCATACAGATAGAAAGTAGATTAGTGGTTGCCTAGGTCTGCAAGGTGGGAAGAAAGAGGTAAATTGCATAGGATTGAGAGGAGGGTTGAGAGGGGGAAGGGGGGAATGAGCACTATTAGGCATGGGGCTTCTATTTGAGATGATTCAGATTTTTAAAATTAATTGTGGTAGTGGTTGCACAACTCTGAATGTACTGAAAAACATTTGATTTGTATACTTTAGTGGGTGGATTATATGGTATGTGAATTATATTTCAATAAAGTTCTTATATTTAAAAAAAAGCATACTACTTGAAGAATCTGCTAATGGTTGGCAAAAAAAAAAGAAAAAAGAAAATATTCTCTGGTCAGTTCTTAGACCTTCCAGTCACAGATACTGACTGAACTTCTGGATCAGTAGCTGTAAAGCTTGAGTGTGCCTTGGGGTTACCTTGGGGGCTTATTAAGACACAGATTGCTGGCTGGGAGTGGGGCCTAATAACTTGCTTTTTGTTTTTAAACAAATCCACACTTTTATTTATTTATTTTTCAATACTCTTAAGTCCTTCAGAGGTACAGCATCACACAGATTCTGTGTCCAGTGGCTTTGGCAGGAAGGTTGCTTCAGACTATGGCACAAACCACGCCACTGTCTCCATGAGCATGAGTTACCTTTCCCCAGATGACTCTGGTTTTATTTGGTTTTCCACCAGGAGTTATTAAGTTGTTCTTTGCTTTGTGCACAGAAGCACATCTCTTCCGTAGATGGAATTCAGTTTCATCTCAGGCATAAATACCTTCAGTTTTAGGAAGAGCTGTGTGCTCCCTCTGGTTCCAGAGACCCCACTTTTAGCCAGCAAATATGGCCTTGGACCACAGCCTCCTAGACATTTTGTTGTTTTAAAAATCCTATATCCAGCAGGCCTCCACAGGCTCCAGGATGCCTGAAAGAATAACTTGCATTTTTAACACACTTTGAGAACCACTGTGTTATCACGTTGGGATTAAATTTAACTTCTTTAGAAAACCAAATTCTAGAAGCTTCCTGGGTAAATCAGTTCAGAGATTGGCTGAGGCTTTTGTTGAGTTCAAATTTGCTTATTTTAAAATATTTATATTTCCACTGTCTTTGGTTTCATGAAGGTGCCAAAAAGGAAGGAGCTGCTGGATTCTTCAAAGGAATTGGAAAAGGGCTTGTGGGTGCGGTGGCTCGTCCAACTGGTGGAATCATTGATATGGCCAGCAGCACCTTCCAAGGAATTCAGAGGTAATTAAGTACACAAGGTATGTGTCTGTGTGCTAACTGTTGCTTCAAATACATAACTAGGTTAAATACTTTGCCTGCTTTTAATGACCTTAAAGTCTAATTGAAACTTTTGACAAGTTCTCAAGGTAAAGCGCCTCCAGAAAGGAGTGATAAGCGACCTTCTTTTTTTTTTTTTAAGCTTGGTTTCTCTTTGATTCAACAGATGTTTATTGGTTTTTGCTATGTGCTGGGCACTGTGCTAGACACCCCGGATCCAAAGCGTGGATCACCTACTCCCTGCCTTTATTACTTTGACATTTTCTATTCTTTATGAAAAGGTGGGAAAATTTGGAGTCATACAGACTTGGTTTGAACACTTGTCACGTTATTTTTGGCAAGTTACTTGAAATTACTCTACCAAATACTGATATACTATGTTATGTAGTTCAGGGTTTAATCAATGTATATATTTGTATTATTTTGAAAGCTTCTCATGTGTTTTCTTACGTGTGCTTATTCTGCCGCCTTACACAGGGTGGCAGAATCAACCGAGGAAGTGTCCAGGCTCCGTTCTCCCCGCCTGATCCACGAAGATGGCATCATTCGTCCTTACAACAGGCAGGAATCTGAGGGCTATGATTTATTTGAGGTATAAATTCTACTCTTCACGGTCATGAGTGAAATTTACTTTTAAAGATTTCTAGGATCAGGATTTCATGCGTAGTTCCTAAGGTTCCTGATTCATGAACTTTTTAAAGATTAGGGAACGTGGTTTGTAGAGTAGAATTTTGTAGTTGTTTGTTTTATTATATTAGCATAATGTGTTAAATGGGAAAAGTTGGTCTTTTTTTTTTTTTTCAAAACAGGATCAAAGCTTTTAGTGCAGAAAGGGTAATGTTAGAAGAAGTCATAGTCTTTACTACCATTTGCATGGTAGCTCATTTAGTTCACATTGTTAACTTCGGTCCCCTGCTTTGTAGCCAATTGCTGGAATTTCACTGCTTCTTTTTCTCCCAGCCAAATTAATTTATCTGGATTACATTGTAAACCTAGATTTATTTAGGTAAACAGAAGCTGGAGGAGAGAAAAAAAGATTATGTACAAATACAGTCTTTTTAAACGTTAAAAATTGCCTTAAGAATATGTTTGGCTTTTATTTTAGTTTTAATTTTACTGTATTTAAATAATACACACATGTATAAATTGCTACTCTCCCATGACTAGCTTTCCTCTAAAATAAACTTATTAATACTTTCCTACTTGGACTTTAAAATAAAATGACTCCTCATTGTTCTTAGCCTTCGGTTTTTATAGTATGTGATTACGTTTTTATCTTTCCGCATGCTTCTAACCTGATTTTCTTTCTTTTTCTGCCTGCACAGCAAGAACTGGAAATACAAGAGTAAATGTTTCCTATACTGCTACTTGATTTCATCCTTAAAAGTCAGAACAAACTGTGGTACTAATTGACTGTCCAGGTTTATTTAGAATGAGAGTCCATTTTAGCGAAGTTTTCTTTGCATCTCTCACGCCTGTCTGAACTTTTTTTTGGTAGTGGCTTCACTACAGATAAAAAATGGTAGTATTCCTGGTGATACTGTGCAGGAATAAGAGATAAATAAAAAAAAAGAAAGGATGCAGGAAATGAGCTCTTTCCCATTTAATTGGTGGGACACTTTATGTCCTCACAAGTGGACACTTACTATCATTTTGAAAATTTCATCTTTTCTTATGGTATGCACGTGCATTTCCAGTAAAGTTGGAAAAAAAGAACAATGCTGAAGTCCAGTCTATTGTGTGTTCTTTATGTATGTGAGTACAGATGATAGGATTATATAACTGTGTTTCACAAAATCACCCTCAGTTTACTCAAGTTACAGGACGGTGGGACAAATGTTCTAATATTGCTCTGGGTCTGTCCCTAAACCTCAAATAAGGGTTGGCACATGAATTTTGAGAACATGGTCTTAATCTTGTTTTCTTTTTCAACTTGCTACTCCTTCTAGATAAATGACAATCATTTCTCTTTTTTAAAAATTATTTTTTGAGGGGAGGTAATTCGTTTCATTTATTTATTTTTATTTCTTAATGGAGTTACTGGGGGTTGAACCCAGGACCTCATGCACGCTAAGTATGCACTCTACCTCTTGAGCTATACCCTCCCTCCCATTTTCTAATTATTTTCTAATTATTAGTAATTTCTAAATATATTCTTAGCCTTTAGCATTTCTACTTTATAAAAATTAACTCTCCTTGTTGGTTATACTTATTTCATAATTATTAGTTTCAATTAATGTAAGTAGAAGTTGAATATGTAATTAAGCAGGTTACTTATGTGCCATTTGAATTTATAGATGTCTTTATTTTTAAAAACCAATCCTTTTTGCTTTTAAGCCCCATAGAGTGGATTCATTATCTTAATGAAAGCAAAAAAATTGTAAATTATTATTTTGAAATTAGTAGCCCCATAGTTAATTTTCAAAATAAGTTATATTTTGATTTCTCTTTTTTTACTAAAGATAGAAATGTTTTGACTCAGCCGTGTCTTGTCTAGCAACTTTCATGCTTCCTCCCAAAATTGAAACCAAAGTGTAAACTTACAGAATGAAGCTGTTAATATCCAACTGTTTAGTTGGACTATAGATTGTTTAAACTATAGTTTCCAAAAGAATAAATTGAATGCTTCATATTTAAAACAAGCACTTTAAAAAAGAAAGAATGACATCCAAAGACCAGCCTGAAACTATAGCTGACAAACTTTTCTTGTGCCTAGATAATTGAGGGTTGGCAAAAATGTCACAGCATGTACAGTTTCTGTGAGAATCAAGCACAGTAACTCATTCCAGATGCCGTCTTTAAATCGTCACTAATAATTATTCTTCCTTCTTAGGTAAAAGTAAGGATTTCTGATTTTCCTGGGTACATTGCAATTTTAGTGAGACTTGACTTTTGGAAACTCTTAAAACTTGTTAAAGGTTGTTTCTTTACTTATTGTTTACTTTTTGTTTGTTTAGCTCTTTATGTTATTAATCTTTTCCTTGTGATTTCTCTTTTTTACAACTGCATGTCAGTAAGCACAAAACTTCAAGACACTTTATTATTTTAGCTAAATATAATCATCTTGTCTGATTTATTAGTTTTTGTTAAGATTTCAGAACTGAAAGAAATAGAATGATTGTACATTAACAAGAGGACTTGGCAATTCTTCCCCATGGGTAGCGAGGGTAGGCCTGAGTAATTAAGACATTTAGGCTGTTTCATCCCTTGTACATCTTGCTGTAATCAGTTAGTTGGGTACAAAGTATTTGATTATCTAGACTGTGCTGGATACACAAAAGAAATGAGGCTTCTGCCCTTAAGGGACAAAGTGTAACAAAAGTGTGTAAATATTAAGGAGCATTAGAGGGTAAGATTGTGTCCTCCTAGTGCTTATTGTAATGTAGATACATTCTAAATAATTTATTTGGGAATCTTTTGATTTATCTTATTTTCTTTTTCTCTTGAGTATAACTTTATATTTTTTGATTTAATACTTTACTTTGAAAGTTACTAAATCATATACCATGTTTTCATAGGATATATTCTGCTTATCCTCTGTTCTCCTAGGATAATTACCATTTATGCACACATATATATGATATTTATATATATGTATATAACCAGTTTTTATTTAATATTCATCTTGGTTCACATAGTTATGATTACATGATATTTAAAATGGTGTTCCTTGCTTTTTCATTTTAATTATATTTTTCCATGTCCTTAGAAATGCTTCGTTCTTTTTTTTTTTTTAGAAGAAATGCTTCATTCTTAATTTTTGCCTTACTATCTGTTGAGGGAACCTTACGTTGTATATTTGACCATTCTCAGTTCTTGACATTAAAGTTGTTTTTGTTATTTTACTAACAGTAATAATGCTGTGATAAACGTCGTTGTATGTATTGATTTTCAAACCTTGTATTATTTCTTTAGCATTTACTTGAAAAAATTGAGTGCTTTTGCTAAATATTGTAAATTCTTCAAGTTGCATTTTTGGAAAGAGAGTGAATATTTCATCAACTAATCTACCACAGTGACCAAATATCTTAATCTGGATCTCAGAATGTAGTGAATTTTAGAAGTACTGAAAACATGGTTTCTATAATGTATTATGGTGATAAATTATACTTTAAAAGTCTCAAATTATTTAAAGCACAAATCCTGATAACTAATGAAAATCTGTATAAGATGGAAAGTGGGTAGTTTCTTGTATATTGCTTCTCAAAACTAAATATTTTAACCTATTTAAATTTCAAAGCTGAAAATAAACGTGCTAAATTATTATATTCATTTCCCGTATTCTCTTTAAAGGGATTAAGGTATAAATGTTAAAAGATTTAGCTATTTACATGTCAAAATGTGGAGCAAGTGACTGTTAAACTCCACTCCTCTCTGAGGTTCATTCTGAAGATGAGACCCCATCCTTTGGGGATGTATCTTCCTTGTTCATGGCTTTTCCTAATTGTGAAGGAATGACTGGGAATCAAGGATCTTTAACATAAAAAAAATGTATATTTTAGTACTGAAATAATAACAAGTGTACTTTCTCTGCTTGTGATTATTATTTGACTATATTATCCTTTTGATAATGTTAGTGTTGTATTCTTGTTTATAAAATGTTAATATCATATTTATTAGGTATGCTTATGTTCTGTATTTTTGTATTTAATCTCATCTGATTTTAAATTGTATATTATAAATAATGTTAATAATATTTCATTAGCATTAATTAGAAAAAATAACTTACTGATTTTTATTGTGTATTGACTGAAGTCACAATAGTTTTGAGATAGTTGGAAAAAATAAATGTATTTTAATGTGCTGCTATTTATACTTGAATTATTTTATGCTTGTAATTGTCTTTAGGAATAAATTGTATCGTCTATTTGAAATCTTAGAAATCCTTTGTGTTTGCGTTAAGATTGTCATTACATTTTCTTTTCTACCAGCAATGTGATTCAGTATATACTTGTAGTTCTCCTGCGTGTTTAATGTATGAGACCAAATATTCAAAAATATTAAATATCAGTTATCTTGGAATTTTATTATGTGTATATCGACCTCTCTGTAAATTGGTGACTCTTAACCTTTGAGAAGGATCACAGACCCCTTAAAAAAATCTGGTGAAAAGTGTGAACTGTCTTTTGAAAAAAGTTCAGAAGCACATTTTCAAAGTATAAAACTTTGTTTTATGGTAGTTCATAGACCTCTCAAAGTCCGTTCATGGACCCCAGGCTAAGGACCCCTGTAATGTTAATGTCCAGTTTTATATTAATGTACATTCATATTAATGAAAATGTGTGATTATTTCTGGCAGATATTTTTGAATTGCTGTGTTATCACACAACAGGATGTATTTTATTAGACGATCACTTAGTAAGCATTTAATACTTATTTGTCTTTTAAGGCATAGTGGAAGTTAATTTATAAATATACTATGAATATTTTTCCAGCTTCATGTGCCAGTGTGTAGAACTACGCTTTTGTTTCTAATAATTTTTATCCTAACTGGCACTGTTATTCTAATTAGCTAATATAGAATTTTGGAAGTACTATATGGATGCATGTACAACCCAAATCTTGAATCTTGTTTTCTTTTCAGAGTCATATCAAAAAGTTAGAAGGAGAAACTTACCGATACCACTGTGCTGTTCCCGGAAGCAGGAAGACAAGCCTTATGGTTACAAATAGGTATTGACTTCAAGTGACATTTTTTCAATTGCTAACTATATAGATTATAAGAATTTTAAAGATTAAAATGGCAGAGGATTTATAAAATTATGCTTCAGCTACAAAATGTTCATTGTCTTGGAATCATAAAAATACAGAACTAGATAGATCTTTTGAGATCATCTCTTCTGACCCTCTCATATGAAAATGAGACTCAGCGTAGTTCAGGGGCTTAACCACATTACACAACTTCGAGAGACAGAGTCTAAAATGGCCTTTGTAAGTGCAGTGGCATTACCATTATATGTGAATTATAACAGTGAATTCATGAATCATTTTTTCTCATGGCTTTATTTTGGGTGATTAGCATACGTTTTTAAAAGGGTGGTATTATTTCTGTGTGCTTCACTTTTTTCCAAGTATCTTGGGAGTGGTAGATAATTTTTCCCAATAAAAGAACTTATTCTAACTTTATTTTATTAGGTTTATTTTCCTGATATTTACCTTATGTCACTTATTCTAAAATGGCAATTACAGATTTTTTTTAAATATTTTAATTTATGCATTTTTGTAGGACTAAAGCAAGCCCTTTCAGCAGGCAAAATCTGCATTAAATGCCTTACTACTGCACTTAAATATATTTAGATGGTAATGAGAGAAAAGAAGGTTAAAATGATAGGATTCAGACTTAAACCTACAAGCTTTTTCAAAGAGAGAATTATTTAGTTCTCTGATTTGTTCATTAATTAAGAAGTAAAAATAATCACAAAACAATTAGTGTAAAATGTGGTTTTTACAGATTTGACAAGCAATCACTTATTTCTATGTCCATAATTTTATGTTGTCTCCATTGGATTAGACCAAAAACAGTGTTTATCTGTATTGTGTATTGTAGTTAGCTTCAATGGCAGTGTATTAGTTCATTTTAAAATTGTATGCCTTTTATGTGATTCAACACTCGGCAGTGGAAGCCAGTTAGGTTTTTTTGGGGGGGTGGTAATCTTTAACACTTTAGTACTTGTTTGATTTAGGCATTTTGTAGGAATATTAATGTGTACGTTATACATCTGGTTTTCTTCAAGTAAACTGAAAAGTCGTAGTAATTTGAAATCTAATCACTTAACAGAGTTTTTTCAGGAGGCAGTTAGAAAAATAACATTCCTGACCTGCACAGTGACTTAGTCCCCTTGTAGCTGTAGTGGGCGCTGACTGGAGTGCTTTTTGGTTACGAGGTAGTTACCATTATGCTGATCTGGTTGACCTTTAATGATTACATAAATATAGCATTTCTTCTAAAATCAGTATTTTAAAAAACAACTCGAATCTTGTATTGCTAACGTTAGGCTTATTCATCACATATACTGTAGGTAAGGAGTCAAGAGAACGTTAAAGGGCCACATAGTAAATGTTCAGGCTTGCAGGGCCATTCTTTGTTTCCTGACTACTTCCCTTGGCTCTTTGAGTGGGAAGGTAGCTGTGAACAGTATGCGAGTGAATGGGGGTGGCTGTCTCCCTGCAAATTTTATTTACCAGCACAGGTCATGGCCTTGATTTGTCTGCAGGCCGTAGTTTGCCCACCCCTGATACAGATAATAATTGAAAAGATGAAAATAGCTGGTCCCAGTATTTTTTTTAAAATCATTTTTTAGAAGCGAAATGCAAACTCTCATGAACTAAATTTGTTAAACTGTGGCTCCACTAGTTAGTCCTCCCTCCTACATGACATTTTATTGTAGTAACCTTCATCAGGAAATTGTTCCCTGAGCAGGCTTTTTTTTTTTTTAAACCATCTGTCTTAGTCTGTTTGGGCTGCTCTAACAGGGTACCATAGACAGGTGGCTTACACAACAGACATTAATTTCTCACAGTTCTGGATTCCAGGATCAAGGTGCTGGCAGATTGTGTCTGGTGAGGGCACATTTCCTGATTCATGAATGGCTGTCTTCTAGCTGCGTACTCACATGGCAGAGGGGCAAGGGAATGTTCTCTGGCCTCTTTTATAAGGCCACTAATCCCATTCATGAGGGCTCTACGTAATCACTTCCCAAAAGCCCCACCTCCATTACCATCACTTTGGGGTCAGGATTCAATATACAAATATGAGGGGGATGTAAACATTCAGTGCACTGCACCGTCAGATGTATGACAGGTACAGGGACACAGAGCTGAAAGTTACGTCTTCTGTCCCCTCCCCATGTAATGGGGAGACCTGCCAATTATCAATGACATCCCAGTGTGATAATGTTATAATGATGTACGGACTCTGAAGACAGGGGAAAAACTCAGTCTAGTGAGGTGGCAACCAAGGTCAGGGGAAAGTGTTAGCTAAGGAGGCTTTCTAGCTGAGGAGGTTCTTGAGCTGAGTCTTACAGTGAATGGAAATGTCCTTGGTAAATAAAAGGCACGATGAGGCATAAAATGGTGGCACTTTGAAGAGTAAGAGTAGTTTGGAATGGTTGGATAGTAGAATGTTAGTGAGGACGTGTTGGGAGATGAGTCAAGAGTCATAGGTGTCTCCTCATGGCATCTAAAGAGTTTAGGTTTTATCATTAATGTGATGGAAGATCACTAATTTTTTTTTTGAAGTATGGACTGTTATTTTGCTATTCAGTATTGTAGCTTTTCACTCGGGGGTGTATGCACACCATACACACATACATCTCTCTTTTTCCTTTCCCAGGTTTGCAAACAAGAAGTAATATGATGAGGTTTGTAGTTTAGAAAGATCTCTGGAGGCAGTTTGATTGGAGGAGGCTCAGAATGGAGGCAGGGGAGCCAGTCAGAGACCATATTAGTTTTCTCTTGCTGCACAACAAATTACCATAAAATTAGCAGCTTAAAGCAATAGACTTATTATCTGTGTGGGTCCGGAGTCAGGTAACAGCGTGGCTGGGTCCTCTGTTCAGGGTCTCACAAGGCTGAAATCAAGATGTCAGCTTCCTTCTGAAAGATCTTGGGAAGAATCCCCTCCCAAGCTCATTTCATGTTGTCGGCAGAATTCAGTTCGTTGTGGCTGTAGGACCGAGATCCGCTTCCTTGATCTGTCAGCTGGGCGGCTGCCCTCTGTTCCTAGAGCCACTCACGTTCTTGGTCATGTGTCTCTCTCCATCTTCAAACGAGCAGCTGCACTCTGAACTCTGGCGTAGGTCTCTGACCAACAAGATTAGGTCAGGCCCACCCAGATAAACTTTCTTCTTAAAGTCACGTGTGGCTTATAACAAAACCTAATCTTGGATGTGAAGTCTATCATATTCGTAGTCCTGGGGATTATATGGGGCTATATACCAGAGGGCGGGCGATCTTGGGGACCATCTTAGAATTTGTCTACCACGGAGACAGGCAGTTACCCTGGTAGCAGTGGTGAGGGCCTAAATGAAAAATGAGGGCAGATATAAGGGGGTAGAGACCAGCGGCTGGTGGGTGATTTAATATGGAAGAGAAGGGACTACAAGATGACTTTCTGGTTTTTAACCTGAGTATTTCAGGGGAAAGATGATTTGTTTTGTTTTTGTTTTGAACTTAGTTTGTCATAGCTTTGAGATATCAGAGTAGAGATGCCTCACTAGTCAGGGAGACATACAGGTACAGACAGGTATAGGTGTAGATAATTGGGGTTTGGATAAAGACCTGGAGCTGAGACCTTAGACACCACCCTGAGAGAGTATGTTGAACAGAAGACCAAGATTTGAGCTCTGGCAAACACGGTGCAGGAGGAAGAAAATGAAGGAGATGTAAGGTGGCAGGAGAACAATAATGCTGTTAGAACAATCAAGAGTAGAGTTTTACCTTTAATGAAAAAGAATATGAAAACGAATATATGCATGTACGTGCATGACTGGGACATTGTGCTGTACACCAGAAACTGACACATTGTAACTGACTGTACTTCAATTTAAAAAAAAAAAAGAACAGAGTTTTAAGACAGTCTGAATGGTGAATTGCCTTTGACAAGTGATTTGTAATAGTTACCTTCAACTCGCAGCTCTGCCATCTGATTCTCTACCAGGCAGGAGGTGGGGGGGAGTGGAGTCCACATCCTGGAGGCTGTTTGGAAGGTGTAAGGGTGCAAGCATGTAGTCTGGGGATGGGGACGCTGAACTTCCTACAGGGCACAGCACAGCCCCAAACATGCCCAAAGTTTCAGCAGCAGGGTGCAGATAAATAGAGTGCCAGACATCTGTATCAGCCCCCACACCCCACTGGTCCCAAGTTCATTCAAGTCTACCTTCCAAACATCTAGAATCTAGCTCTTCTTTTCACAGCCGCTGCCTTAATTGAGTCTCTCACTGTTTCCTGATTGGACTGTTACAGTCACTTCCTACCTTGAATTGTCTATGCCCATCACTCCTCCATTGGCCACAGCTCACTTTATCCTGTCATCTTCCATTGTCTGTAGATTAGGTTAATGTCAAAATTTTTTAAAAGCTCCCCATTCCCCTGCAAAAAAAAAAAAGCAAGCCTTTAAAGATCTGATACTAAGCTAATTTTCTCACCTCTGTATATATTTGGTACTCCAGCCATAGACTTCCACATTCCTGAAATAAATCTTCCCCCTTTATAACCCTATATACGTTAATGCACTGTTCCCTTTGTCTGGACTGTTACTTCCCTTTCCCACCTAGAGACCTTGTTCCTTTCAAGAATCAATTCTTAAGCCACCTACTTCAGCAGCACAGTCAGCCCCTCTCTCCTGGGCTGCAAAAGAGTTTCCTGCACACACTGCCATGGTGCTTACCTGACTGCAGCAGCATTGACCTACAAGTTTGTCCCCCTTCCAGCCTGTGAGCACCTCTCAAGCAGAGACCCTGTTTCTTTGTTTCTTATGAAAAATTCTCCTTTCCTAGTTTTGTTTTCTGTAATAGAAACTTTGGAATGAAGTCTAGTTACATCAGTAACTAATCTGGATCCCACACTGGAAAATCAATGTGGATGCCCTTTAAGGGTTCTGTGATTTTTTTTTTAATTGCTATTGAGTAAAATGGGATACTCTGTGATACAGTGTTACAGTGTTCAGACCTGATATTTGTTAGTGAGTCTGACGTGACATTTGAGGTCTGTGACATTTCCTGCACACTCTTTCTTGATTAGAAGGTGTACATGTTTGACAGTAAAGAGCAATTAATAATTTTCCAAGTAAACATTTTTAGGGGTTACTGCCTTTACTGCTTTCAAGGTGAGAGTACAGCCTGTTCCTTATGTGTTTTAAAGAAAATGATTTCAGTTTTCTGGTCAGTTTAAAAAGAAAACATGACACTTCTCTGAATTTTGCAAGACTGGCAGAAGAGGAGTCTTTGGCAGTCTCTTTGTTAGTTGGTAGGTGCCATGTTTGCTCTTTATTTGACTTATCTAGGCTTTTTTTTTTTAATTTATGTGAAGCATACTCTTTGTTAGTGCTAGGTTACATTGCTTACCGAGCAATACCTATGTCGTCCAGCAGAGAGAAATAATTAGAATAATTAACTCCCTGTCACAACCTGCATGTTTTTGTTTTGTAAAATAGGCGAGTGTTGTGCATAAAGGAAGTTGAAATCCTAGGCCACACGTCCGTAGACTGGCAATACCCATTTGAGGATTTTGTGCGTTCTCCTAGTGTCGATGGAAATCTGCTCAAAATTTCAGTTGAGGTAAGAAAACGTGGCTCACACCTTTAGAGCCAAGAATTTGTTAAATGAATGGAAATGAATACCTTATGACTCTGTTGTACACTTAACTCTACAAAATATTTGAAGGATTAATATTATTATTATATGCTGCAATGTAAGAAAAGATATTTGTGTACTTTATTTTCTGACAGTCTTTGTGTTGAGTGAAATATCAACTCTGTCCACTGATGCTTCCTTTTTGGTAGAACAAAGCATTAGTAAATAGAAGGGTTTCTAAATTTTCATATGGATACTATTTTGCTATAATCTTAGATACTTCTAAAAAGATTCCCTTTTTTAGACTTTTAAAGAGGCTATTATAAATATTATGTCTGAAACATTCATGTTTAATAATATTTGGCATTTATAGAATTCTTTTACATTCTATAATATATAATATGTTTTCATGTCTTTCCTCTCCATCATTTTCTAAGGAAGAACTTTTTAATTACATTAAAAGTAATTAGCAAAAATGATATCCCATCTTTTGCTTGGTTCTCAGACTCATTTTTCTTTGAAATGTGTAGTTTTTATTATATATAACATAAATTAAATTTCTCCCCTTTAAAAAATGTAATTATTCCAAAGATGATAATTTCCATAATACATTTCTTCCTAAACAATAATGACGTTATCTCTAACACTGAAAACTGTCTGAAAAACATTTATCATAAAAAACAACAAGTTCATACTGAGAGCACAGGGAACTATATTCAATATCTTGCAGTAATTATGGTTTAAAAGAGTATGAAAATGAATATATGTACGTTCCGATATCACTGAAGCATTGTGCTGTACACCAGAAACCGACACAACATTGTAAACGTCATTAAAAATAAATTTAAAAATGAAAATTAATAGTTAGAGATGTAACTACTATTGTCCTTTAACTTACATTTACTTTTATTTTTATGTAAGTTTACAAATAAAAGCAACTATGATGAAACTATGCCATCTTGCATTTCAGCCTTGCCTCCTTGTAGAGCGTCAAAATTTAAAGAGTGCCTCGGTGTGGGAAACAGTTTTCAGACTATGAAAGACTGTGTCACTGTGCATATGTATTACAGATTCCTCAGTTATCACTTTTCTTTCACATCAGTGGTGAGAATTGACTCCATGTATTTTACATTATGTAAGAATTTTATCTATCAGCCAAGGAAATGAAGGAAGGGTTTTTTGATTTGTCAGATGTGATGAGTTATCAAGTGGTATTTCTGTAGGCTGTTTATCATCTCCTGCAGAAAGCCATTATTTTATGCAGATAGATATATACTCATCCAATTTCATAAATTCTAACAGCTCGCACATGGAACCACTATCCTTGTACCAAAATGATATATTTCTTATCTTATCTGAGTATGTGTATTTGGTTAGTCTGCTGGTTATAAAATAGAGTTGACATTTAAGCATTCAATTAAAGGTTATAATTTTTTTTTCTTCCCAGTAATAATTTTTTTTTCTCTCACTGTTTCTTTTGAAACAGAAACAGGGTCTGTTCCACAAAAAAGACAGTGCCAATCAAGGCTATGTTCAGAAAATTTACCTGCAGGATACCATCACGGCAGAGGTAAACAATTTACTTTAAAGAACGTCCCCTCAGTTGTTTAGCTGAAAGATGAAAAAAAAAATCTGACATAATTAATAATACCCATTATTTTTCCAAAAGACCTTCCACTTAGAACTTTGGATGGATATCTAAGCTTAAACTAATAGGCCGTGGGCTTAAATCGGGCAGAAGGGTCTTAGCATGACATGTATTGACTGTGTATTCTCTGGACCTGTGTGCAGCGCTCACGTTCTTGACTTTGTACCTTTCTCTTCCTGCACATGAGCCTGTCCTTGTCGTTACCGTTCATGGCAAACATTTTGTTTTCCAGAGAGCGTGTCATGCCATTGAGGATGCGCAGTCAATGAGACAGCAGCAAAAACTGATGAAGCGGTCATCACTGAAACCTCTCAGGCCCCAGATGCCATCTTAATCACGGGTCCCAGGGGGCTGCTGCTGGGTGCGAAACCCATCACGGTCTTGTCTGTAAACCACTCTTCTTTATCTTGCTATCTTCAGCTAAAGAGAATTTTTCAAGGAATCCTTTAGTTTTAGAGTTCTTTTCCAGAGTAGTTAGTGTTGGATTTTCTTTATTCCCCTTTAGTTTTGACTCTGATTTTGTAGCTGTGTGTATGTGAGCAGTCCCCTTTGATCCTGCCACCGGGATAGGTCAGACTCTTAAAGAAGTACCACTTCAAATTCAGAGTGAAACTTCGATTAATGTCAAAATCGCAAAACAAAGGCAGTAGGCTTCTTTTTAATTACAGTCCTTACTGAAGAATAAGAAAGGAGCTTAGAAGACGAGTGTTTCCTGAGAGGTTTCAGACCAGTCTTTGGGCAAATGTTGGCTATTTTGTTTAAGGGTAACTTGTTCGGTAATTGAAACGATATAACATTTTTGGTAAACCAGGTAATTGACCTAAGAGAAACCACTGAAGGGAGAAATGACATGTTTCCTGTTTTCTTTTCATGAAAACATTATTTCCTCCTGATAAAAGCATGTTTTGCTTAGGTACTTATTTTTCCTCCTTCAAGATGTGGAAAATCAAACCTTAAAATATCTACGCTCTGTCCTCTCGAAGTTTTGGAACTTGTTTACTTGCTCTTTTGAGATGAACTTACATGGCACAATTATAATGTGCTGATGCATGAAAATGTTGCACTTTTAAGTTTTTCAAGACTCAGAAATATGAAAGGTTCAATATTTTTTTATTTCCAGAAGTTGTTTTTAATAAGATGAAAGATTTTTAAGGGCATCGTAAGCCAAGACTTAATTTTAGCGTATAGCTACAAATGTATTTTAAATACTTAGCAGGAACAATGAAAAAAACCTCTAGTTGCTTTATATATAAATAAAATAAGGCATCTACCAACACTGTGGAACGTAATTGGTAGCTGTGTCCTCTGAGGGCAGGCCTCTGAGAATCAGTTCAGGACACTTACTTTTGACCTTTTCTGCGTCTCATTTATTCTGATCAGAGATATACTGCCTATTAAAGTTTTTGGGGAAAAGTGCTCAAAAATACTTAATTTCTTTGGCTGAATCTTTAAATTTGCTCATGGTTTTTAACATGGTATTTACCTCAAATCACCAAATTAATGATGAAATGAAATTATAGATGCACTTGGTTTTGCTCTGTTTTTGTTGATGTGTGGTTATGTTTCTACTATCTTTATTCATATTTTTTTAAGACTGGCCTTAAAACTTAAAAATATTTTTCTAGTTATTATTTACTGTTGACTCCAAAAAAGAAAGTGGAGTAGCTAATGCCCCAAATATTTGATACCGTACGGTGGTCTTTACCTTTTCAAAATCACTTTGTTTTTCTCTGAAGAAAAGTATCATATACAAAACTTCTAATTTAAGCAGAACTTCTGTGTCGGTGGTTAATTGAAGTTTATTCAAGTGTAGTAATATTTTGTGGCTTTAAAAACTGATCTAATCAGGAATTTAAGGCATCTGATTATATTTTTCATATGAATCACAGCTATTGACAAGGTCCTTAATTTTTAAGAAATTATATTATACTGATGGCATGTACAAAACATTGAACTAAATAAATTAATTCATAGAAACCTATAAATTCATTATCTCAGTTGGCTTAGAAATAAACTTCCAAATATTTGTGCTATTTTCGTTTGATTTAATCCCCTGGGACAGAAGGAATTCATTAGTAAAGTATAATAATGTCTTCTGTGTTATTTAAAAATGCTTTGAGAGTCAATTGCTTGCATATGAGCTACTGAGAGAAATAAAACATTTGGTGTATTGTTTACAGGTGTGAAAACTTTGTGGGCTTGTGTTAAATACTCAATAACATTTGCTTTGACTTTTTTTTTTCAGATGCTTTTACGTTTTATGTGTTTTGTGTTTCTTCTTCCATCCCGTAACAGTGAGACCTTAGATTAATAGCTATGGAGAGCTCTAAAAGGTAATAGGCAGGAGACAGCTTTCCTGGGCATGTGGGCCCCTTTACCACACTGGAGGTCTGTGGCACAGATCTTCGGCACTGGGAGGACACAGAGAACAGATGTGACCCTGGGCCCAGCTGCCACACTGTGAAATTACCACTGCGTTTGCACTGAGGCTGTGCCTCCCATGCTTTCTATCAGTCAGCGACCTATGGCAGGGATGCTGGGTCAGGCCCACTCCTGGGAGACAGGGAGCTCCTCTGACAGCTGACTGGCTCCGAGACTCTTCGGTAGCTGTGCAGAAACTTTCTCAAACTGCACCACAGCCTGGGAGGCTTCCGCCCAACCTGACTCTGTCTCTGTCTGCCCAGTTTTGTTTCCCACCCTGCATGCTCCCCCTGGAAGCTCGACCACAAGTCTGAAGGCTCTCCCAGTACTGGGTTATCCAGTAGGAAGAGCAGGCTCACGGTGAGGAAAATAGCGAAATAAAAAATGATCGAAAGATTGAAGGAAGAGTACACCAAAGATCCTCAAGAAAAATCTGATCCAGGGTGGACTTCTTTCCGTGTATTTCACGGTTTGGTATTGTTTTTATTTTGAGTTATGTATAACAGAGGACGCGGTCTCCTTTTCAGTGCTCTGGGCCTCTAAGTGCATTGATCTGGTGCTGCCTGGATATCTGCGTTTTTAACAGGGCTCCACGTGTATTTCTAAGGTGCAGCTTGGACTGAAAAATTAATGCTCTGGCTTTAAAGTAGTCAGACTCTTGAAGAGCTCTGAAATATCAATGCCAGTTAAATTACAGAGTTCCGGTTACTGCCAGCGCTGGGAGAATCATCTTTTTACTGAAGATATTTAAGGGGTAGGAGATTACCTATATCAAAATGATCTACTCTTGAGGGACAAGGCCTTTTGACTGAGAATCACGGGGAGAAGGATGGCTAATCCTCATGAAAGTGGGTTCTGTGCTGTGTGTATGTTGACTTTGAAAAGAAATTGAGACTCCCTGCAACAGAGGGGGGCGTTTCTCTTAGTGATTGTGCCTATGGTAGAATTTAGACTTATTGTTTGTGAATTTATGTTTCAGTTACAAGACTGTATCGTTCAAATACTCAACATCAAGGGTCTCTTTGAACTGAAAAAGCCTTCAGAAGAACTCTTTGTTTTGTTTTTACATATTGCAGGCCTTAGTCCCTTACTAAAATTCAAAAATTCAAAATGCTCAGAAAACCAAAAGGTTTTTTATAGGTTTGAAGCAAAGACATTTAACAGCAAAATCTGAACTGAACTCACATGAGGCTATTTGTGGTTTTTATTCTATTTGTGTAAACGAGTTTGGCTGTAGCAGAATTAATATCTTTGATCATAAGATGCTGCTCCAGACTTTACTGGAGGTGTACCAGCCATGTGGTATATGAACCGTATTGCCTTTCTAAAGTTTGAAAAATTCTGTATGCCTGGACCCAGGGTTTCAGATAAGAAATTGTAGATCTGTCTATCCTCAAAATTATCAATTTATTAAGTTGCCTCTGAATTTTAGAAACATCATAAACTGTCAGAGAAGCCATGAAGAACAACAGAATTTCCTTCCCTCTTCAGACTGTGCCACTGTTTCACTTCAGTTATGCTGACAAATCGTTTTGATAATGTTTTCAAAGTAATTGACATCAACACATCAGAGACTGAAATGTTGCTGTATGATGGTGCATCATAGAGATTTATGACAACTCCAGAGAAAAATTGATTTCTGTCCCCTTGTATTTTGATTGAGTAAATATCTGGTGGGTGGAAAGTTTTTAGAATTGACCTCCAGTGTGAAAATAATTAGAATGGTAATGAAATAAGCCAGCGTGATCTTCTAGGTTGATAGTATCCACTCAAACAATAGTGAACACTTTCCAAAGAGGATTTACTTCTTTAGTATTATTTTTAACTTGAAGAATGACCAAGTGACTTTTCCAGAGATTGGCTATAATGCTTGAAGTTTCCTAGTGGTGGTTTAAATTCCATGATAAATAATTTTCATCAAAATAGATTTCACATCTTGGTTTCTGAGTTTTATTGTGTGTGTTGTAGAACACATTTACCTTATACCAGCTTTTCTGCCAGACAAACTGCTCTGCTCCTTCGGCACCTTCTTTTAAGCCTTCCTTTTTTATAGATTGTCTTTTTTATCTTTTCTTTTTAATGGCACCTCTCTAAATATTTTTGAATTCTCTGTAAGTAGATACTGTGCCACGTTGGGCACACTGCAGCTTATGCACCAGATAATTTGTTCTTACAAATAAAGTTTTATGGGTACACAGCTACACCCACTCAGCTGCATCGGCAGTGCCGCTCTCACCCTGCAGTGGCAGAGATGGGCAGTGCTGACAGAGGCAGGAATGGCCAGCAAAGCCTAAAGTTTTTGCTCTCTGAACCTTTACAGAACAAGTTCATCAACCTCTATATTACACTATATAATTAATCTCACAGATGGGACCAAACAAGACACTAAATGATTTGCCCAAGATCCTGTGGTGAGGTGGGATCAGCAATTAGAATCCGACACTTACGAGCTTCTCTTTCTTGTCTGTACATCCTCTTCTTCTTTCTTCCTAGAAACAATAGTTATTTTGAATGCACACGGCCAGCGTTGGCTTCTTGGATTTCTTTTAGAACCTTATACCCTTATCCTCAAATGATCTATGTATTTTCTCCTCCTCTATGTTTTAGGTCTGACAGTGGCACAATCACTTCCCATAGGAACACTTGACATCTAAGTGTCTCAGGCCGTTGGCCTCAATTTTTTTTTTCTCTAGAGAATTCTTACATATGATCTAATGTTATTGTCAGTTTGCTAGCAACCATAGCTTCTGAGGTGTAGAAATCAAGAAATAAAATTTTGGGGTAGGACATAAAACTTTTCTCTATTTCTAATGCACAACCAGAACAAAGAATCAAATACACGATTGTGGTGTTCTACCATAATCAAGTCATTAGAAAGTTCTACTGATGTGAGAACTATGAAAAATAAAATGCCCAAGGTACATACTGTATCACATCTAGCTAGGGCTCACCAGAAGAAATTATATTTCTTCAGCCCAGTAGGTCATATTGTAGACTAATAATGTAACAAATGAGCAGTGTTCAAAGACCACAATTTGAGTGGAAGCTGTAACATTTAGGCTTCAGCAGAGGGAGCTGCTGCAAATGAGCTAGGCAAGGACTTATTGGTGCCTTAAACTGAGAAGCCACACTTGAGCAGGGCCCCCTCCCTTTCCTGTGGAGTGCTGTCAGATTCTTAACCTACTATGACATTTCTCATCAAATCTTCCTTACTTCATTCAATTCAGGGTGATTCACACTTTCCAAAGTAGTGGGGGGAGAAAGGGAGGAGGGGGCATGAACTAGAGGATTAACAGAGTTAACTTTTTCCTTAAAGACTTTCTGGACTCTGCCTGCCATTTGTTGATCAGTAGCCACGTAATGGAAGTAGTAGTTTTTGTTTGTTTGTTTTGTTTTGTTTTGCCTCTTAAAGCCCAAATAAGGAAATCATATACCTGAGAGATTCTGGGATAGTTGTAATGTCAGTGTGACATTTTAATATATCTGGAATTATTGACCATAAATACTTTGCAGGAAACAACTACTTGCCCATGTAAAAGCCTCCTGCGGTTAAAGTTTAGAGACCTAGAAAATGCTCCTTTGGAGCTGACCCCAAATGAACAGGGTGGGAATCTTGCCTGACTCTTACCGCAGTCCAGATGGTGAATGGGTACTATTGAAAACATTGTTTTGTAAGGGCCATAAAGACTGATTATCCATGACTTAGACTGGTGCATAAGAATATATTGCCCATTCTATTTGAAATTAATGACTCAGTCAATGAATGTTGAATTATAAAGCAGCTCTTTTGGAAGCACCAATAATGCTTACTTTTATGTAAAATGGATTAATTTTCAGTTAGAGTTGTCACTCAGTTTTTGGAGAAAATAATTCACTTGGGCTCCTTGGTTTTAGTTGTACTTAAATTCGTAGAATTGTAATAGACTATGGTTGGAAGATCCTTATATTAAGCATAAATCTATTGAACTCAGTCCCAATCCTTTGGGCCGTCAGAATAAGAATGACTTTATATATGGATAAAGCCCAGTTATGACTGCTCTTTCCTTTCCTGGCTGTTATCCTTGTGAGACGCACCCCCCGCAGCAGCACGCATGTGTTCACAGTTCAGGGAGGAGAAGCACAGGTTTTGTTTTCCAGGAGAAAATGCCTGTTAAACTGGGAACTTTTGCTTTTCCAGTTGAAGACTTGCAAACCATTTAACGCTCTCTAGTCACGCATAAATAGGTGAAACCCTTCAATTGTGTAAATGAAAGCCCTCATTCTAGCTATAAATCCAGTGGCTTTAATTTAAATACTGGATACCGAGTCTACCCAGTAACTCAGTTTATATGTTAAGAGAATTTGGAAGTCCCTTCTGTCACAGATAGTGTAAGCCTTTTGTGATGGAATCATGGAGTCTAGAAGAAATTACATATACCATCTTCTTGACCTTGAATAAAGCCATCCAACCTTTAATAAATGATTCTCTTAAAATAACGACTTTATGTCAGTGAGAGCCCGTATATGGAAGCACCGAGCAGTAGAATTGAAGGCTGGCCTCAGGTCCTGCCATTTATCCAATAAAGCATGTAAGTCTTTATGTTCTCATCTTTTTCTGCCTAAACCATCCCTGATTAGACATATAAGTTCAGGTCATCCTATAATCTTGGCCCTTCCCTTAAGTGCAACCGTTCATCCATGCCTCTTCCAGATGTGGTACCTGATCTGGATGAATGTGGCCAGAGACAACTTAGGGAGAAGGGGCCACTTGGGCAATCCCATATTTTCTACTTCCTTTCTAATAGTGGTAAGTATCCCAACCTATTAATTACTTTTATAAAATAAAATATCCCCATTATTGTGCTACTGTTCCTCATGATTATAATGTATTGATCTTGTCACTTTTACTTACCCAAGAATATTGTTGAGTTAGCCCTTTTATCACTTTTACAAAAAGTAAGAGGGAATTTGTGTGGTACTGTAAAAATCAAGACTCTGGGGAAAAAAAAAATCCCTTTACCTCTCTCAGCCTCAGTTTCTTCATTGGAAAGTAAGACCTCTGGACCAGATCTGCCTTTTTGTGACCCGTATGAATTTTACAGATACTGACCAAGTGGTGGATTTTATCATTAGTGTGATGTGTGAGATGTGTTACTTGAAGGAATTCTTATTCCCTCTTTCTCACAATATCCCCATAGACATTAAGTATACATTTTTAATGACTAATGAAGGTTTGATTTGGTTTGGTTTTAAACCACAAAGCCTTTATTAGAAGAAGAAGAGGAAGGGTGAGGTGGTGTTTCTAGCCCGTGGAGAGTGCTGAAAGGGAGCCTTCGGATGGCCTGTGAAGAGCAGTGGCCTCGTGTGGAGCCAGGCTGTGCTGTGAAAATGGAGTCCTGAGTTTACTTCTCAGATGCACCCCCTTAGCAGTGCCTTTTATTGTCTGGGGATCCAGGCTGCGTGATGCAGTCACTGCTCACACCAGGCCAACCTAGGCTCTCCATAAGGTACCACTGCACTGGACTGAACGTTTATGTTCCAGCTCCAAAATTCAGATGTTAAAATTGTACTCCCCAAGGTAATGGTAGTAGGGGTTGGGGCCTTTGGAAGGTAATTATGAGCTTGGGGTCTTCATGAATGAGACTAGTGACCTTATGAAAGAGACTCCAAGAGATCCCTTGCCCTCTTCCACCAGGTGAGGACACAGTGAGGGATGCCATCTTGTCTGTTAAGAAGTGGGCGTTCACCAGACAGCAGATCTACTGACCCCATGGCCTTGGACTTCCCAGACTCCAGAACTATGAGAAATAGTTTGTTGCTTGTAAGTTTATGGTATTTTTGTTTTAGCAACCCAGATGGACTAAGACAGCCACCCATTCAGAAGAGTACCCTGCTGGTCAGCCCTGTCATCTGAAACTTTGCTGGAGTCCTTGCTTTGGATAAAGGATTGCAAATACTACCCATGTGGATTGATTTGCATGGGTTAATTTACCAAATCACCAAACCGGTAGGATAAAATTACTAAGAAATCAGGAAAAAAAAATCCAAAAAAATCAGTGGATATGCGTAAAAAGGATTAGAAAACAAGATACTATATAAAAAAAAAAAAGCGAAAAGGCAAATTAGAGTGAGCACCAAATAGATCTTCTAGAAATGACAAGTATCATTGAAAAAAAGTCAATGGACAGCCACAACAGTAAATTAAACAAAGCTAAAGTAAGAATAGGTGAACTGGAAAACAGAACTGACTCAATACAATTCCTAGAACGCAGCAGAGAAAAAGAGACGGAAAATATAAAACAGAAGTTAAGCAAGACAGAGGACAGACTGAGAAAATCCAATATTTCTCATCTAAGTCCTAGAAGGAGAGACTAGAGAAATGGTTGATGTTTTCAGAATTTAAGAAAGATTTGATTTGATGAATGCAGGAAACAAAGTGAGCCCAGCGCAGGACGAATAAAAGTAAATTCAAACCTGCACACATTGGCTGGAGACTGTAGCAGTGCAAATACAGAGAGAAACACCGGAAAACAACCAGAAAAAAAACAGATTACTGACAAAGGATCAACGATTATCAGAACTCCCAACAGTAGTACTCCGGGGTCAACGGCATGTCTGCAAGTTGTTGAGAGAAAACCAACTGTCTGCCTAGTCAATCAGCTAAAGTACTGTTCAAGAGTGAAGGCTAAATAACCCCATTTTCAGGTGGAAAAAAGTTTTCTACTTTCAGAATCTTTTCTGTAAATACTTCTGAAGGATGACCTTCAGGAAAAAGGAAGTTGAACCCAGAAAGAAGGAATAAAATATAAGAAGCAGTGGGAACAAAGAAATTGGCAGACTTTAAATACCATTTTAAATAACGAAAATGCATAAAAATAAGCCTATCAAAACTTTGCAGGACATTTATGGAAAAAAATGATAAAACTCTACTGAAAGTTTAAGTTTTCTTAAATGGAAAGTTGTACAATGTTTATGGATAGTTGAGACTCATTAAAGAGTAACGTTCAAACTCATCTATATAAATCCATTGCAGTTATAATCAAGATTCCATTAATTTTTGTGTGCAACTTGAAATGCGGTTCCAGAACATCCACACGGAAGAGCCAAAGGCTAAGGATTATCAAATCAATTTGAGGAATAAGATAAAGTAGAAGCCGTGTTTTGTTCTTTCAGATTTTAAAGCTTACTAAAAAACCATAGTAATTAAAAGAATGTAATATTTTTGGAGAAAGAGATAAATAAATGAAGCAAAATAGGCTAATAACAGACCTATGCGTATGTGGAAATATGTAATATATTGATAAGAATAGTAAATAAAACCTGTATGGTTCTTACTATTTAAGTTCCAGGCACTGTTCTAGGTGTTTTACATGTTCTAATTCGGTCATCCTCAAAGGCGGCATTAAAGTTCAGTCAAGCACAGCAGCATTGCTCATCACAGCCAAGGGTGGAAACAACCCAAGTGTCTATCAGGGGCTGAATGGACAAACACATTGCGGTGTACGCATACAGTGAAGTATGTGCAGCCGCAAAAAGGAACGCAGTACTGATACACGCTGTGAGATGGAGTAAGTGAACGAAGCCAGACACAGGAGGTCACATACATTCTGTATTTTTCCTTTTATGTGAAATATCCAGAACAGGCACATCCACAGAGACAGAAGGCAGATCAGTGGCTGCTAGGGGAGGGGGAAATGGGGTGATTACTGGGGTGCGGGGTGTTGTTCTGCGGTGATAAGAAAAGCTGTGAAACTAGAGAGGTTGTGCTTGTGTTATCCAAAAACTGGGTTCGCCTCTTGTTGGGTGTCAAGCCAAAGGACACAACCAAGCCAAAAGTCAGAAGGAAGGATTTATTACTTGCAGCAAGTAAGAACACCGGCGATACCTTCCGAAGCATTATCTCCCAAACAGCAAAACTGGGTAAGTTTTAACGAAGGACACATGCGTATTCGTGAAGGGGCTTGGGCAGAGGAGAGCTCAGCATGGAGCTGGGGCAAAGGTCGACAGAATCCGAGCTTTAGTTGGAGTCAGTCCTGAGAGTCAGCAAAGGTCAGAACCATCATCCCGCAAGCTCTAGCTGGTCTGGTGTTTGAGTGCTGGAGGGGGGTTTAAATTCTGCAAAAGAGCTCAAGAAACAGAACTGGGAGTCTTTACAACTGCTTTGTTAACTTTGCTATTGTTACTTCCATCTCCTGATAACAGGCATTTGTTCTTTTGTTCCCTTCAGATCACTATTCCAGAGACCTGTTCAAGGTCAAGCATTGTGGCCAAATCCCCAAATGCTTTAGGCAAAAATGGCTTCCCTTAATGGCAAAAAGCTCTATCTGGTTCTTTTCCTCCCAGGAACTCCTGCCCTGTCTGCTTACACTGTCTGCTTACAGTTGTGCAACTTCGTGAACTTCTAAATGCCACTGGATTGCACATTTTAAAATGGTTGTTAATGTGAATTTCACCTCAAAATCCTTCTCAATCAGCAAAAATAGATCAATAAATATTGCTTGGGAGGTTGATTTATTCATACGGCAAAAAACAAAATTGGACTTCTTCTTCAAGCCACATACTAAAATAAATACCAGGTATAGTAAAGAGCTAAACGCAAAGCAGTGCTTTAAAACTTAGGGACAAAAATACAGGAGAACATCTTTATGGTCTTTGAGAACCAGGAGTTTTCTGTGAGAGAGAAATGACCATCAAAAAGTTAAATGACAAGACACAAACCAGGAGGGAATATTTGCAACCAGCATAACTGACTGGGGGTTATCACTGAGAATCGATGATGAATTCTTTCACCTCACTAAGAAAAGGAAAACAAGCCACTAGAAAAATGGGCAAAGGTCATGCACAGACAGTTCACAGGGAAGTAAATCTGAACAGTAATCAGGAACATGCAAATTGAAACAATGAGATGCCCTTTCACATCGGACAGATTGGCCAAAAAAAAAAAAAGTTTGAGAACTGATGTCTCCCGGGATACGGAGACATGTGCCGAGGGCAACCTTACTGACAGGATGTAAAATCACTTTAGAGAGCAGTTTGGCAGTGGCCACCACGGGTGAACACGTGGATACAAAACAAAACAGGAGTTCCACTCGCGAGATCCAGCCTAGAGACACTCTGGGACAAGAAAAGAGAAAAGAAGGAAATATACTAGGACGTCCACTGCAACACTTAACAACAAAAGTGGGGAAAACAGCTCTCAGCAGTAGACTGAACACACGCAGAAGGAATAGTAAACTAGCAGCGTTGAAAAATGAACCCTTGCTCTCTGTATACATACACACATAACCTAAAAAAAAAAATAGTGAAAAGAACAAGCTACAAGAAATTCAAGGCACATGAAAATGGCACATGTCAGCTTCAGGGCAGGGATTCTCTCTGGCAAGGGGGAGAGAAGGAATGGGGCAGGAGAGGAATGGGCTTCAGGTGCAGCTGAGTGATTTGTTCATCACAAGTGGAAGAGAAGCATTGTTAGGAGAAAGGCCAAATGATATTTGTTCAACCCAGGTGGTAAGGATGTAAGTGTTTTTAAGATTATTTTTCACACTCTATGTACACAAAACATTCCACATTCAAAAGAAGGGAAGGGAGGGAGGGAGGAGGGAAGGAGAGAGAAGAAAAGCGTGGCCTGGTGGCCGTGGTGTTATTTGGACTGAAGAACCGTGTTAGCACAGCTGGGGAAGGTGGATGCCCTCATCCCTGGCTGAAGTGAGCCCTAATGCGGAAGGGCTTTTGGGCCAGAGCCCCACACACTCTCCGACGAAAGGACTGACGTGCAAGGAGGGCTCCTGGTGAGAGAGGAGGCTGTGGGGGAGACAGCGGATGTTGAAGGAAGCCTGGGTCTTGGCAGATGTCCAGGAGGGAAAGCAGGGGGGAGGGGGGAGGGTCAAATACACAGCGGGTCCCACGCTGGGGCTGTCTGCTTAGCAAAGCAAGACGGAACCACAAGTGTGTCTGCCCTCCCGCCTCTCCCACCCAGACAACAGCAAAGGAAAGAAGAAGGCACAGACCTCCAAGGGGAGGACAGCGATGGAGATACGACAAATTGGACCCTAATCAGCTGAGCAAACTGGTTAGAGCTGACACTTAGATGGTCTGGTAGGGGTTGAGGAGATGCCAGAATGTAGCTGATTTTGCTGAGAGGAACACGGGGCAGCCTTAGAGAGTGAAGAAGGCCATGTTTGGGCTGGAACTGAACAAGGGAGAATTCACTGAACGTCTCAGAAGGAATAATTGGATCCCCACCTCTCCTCCCTAGCCCCTCGCAGCCAGCTAACCTCCTTTCTCTGGACTTTAAAGGAGGCAGGTGGGAGGAAGGAGGGGTGTGATGGGTGAGACAGTGCTCAGGAGAAACTGACCCTGAGAGTTTCTGACACCTGGACCAGCGATAGTGGACCCCCACCCCTGACACCCCTACCCCCGCTTCCTCTTCCTCCCTCAGGCTCCCCAAACCCTGGCAGTCGGGCTCACAACCCCAGACGGGAAAAACGAATGTTCTTTTTCTCTGGAGAAACTGATTTGCCTAGGAGATTTCTGCCATTTTGAGATTTTGACATTAGAGACTTCTGATGTTTGAGGGTCTCCCAGCAACGTGGCTGGTCTGATGTGGGAACCATGACCCTGGGAGATGAGGCCTCTCCTCTTCTTACAGAGCAGTGAACGCAGGCCCAGGGGAGGCAGAGCCACCCAGGAGAGCATGGAAAGGAAGTCAGAGGCCCTGCTACCACACCCAAGGCAGGCGTTTGTTCCCTTGAAGACAGAAATGCTATCAAGTGTAGTAAAAATAAACAAAGTCAGACTACGAGGAAGGGAATTGCGAAGGAAAGTCAGTTCCTTTACTTTCAGGTACAGATGGCCCAGTCACTTAAACTAGGCTAGCAAAGTGCGGTGTGGCCAGGGCTCTGGGGGGCCCCGCTGTAATGAATTAGATGAAGTTGATTCATATCTCATAGACCGAGTGATTGTCAATTGCTGCTGCTAAGGTAATTGAGACCACTTGAAAGATAATTTACATGATACTTTTACACTCTTAATTAGCTCTGCCTAACTTTTTAATTTCATTGATAGAGCAGAGGCCTGGCTTGAATTACTTCAGCAATCCAGGCTAAGGCGGTTTTCTGGGTAAGAAAAGGTGTCTGGGTCTAGGACAGCCCAACGGGAATCTGGTTCGAATTCAGAAAGCTCCTGCCCACGTGCGGGCACTCGTTTGGCATGTGTGTTGGCAGCCCAGCCCTGAGCGAATCTCATTTAGCCTCCGATGAAATGTTTCTGTTGGAAATCTCTCTCTCCTAAAGCAGAACCCACATATTTGAAACAGACATATCTTGGGGCTGATCTGATTAATTAATTAAGAAACCAGGGCTCTGGGCCGTCAGCTTGTTGCTTCAAGAAACATTTGCTTTTGATTCAACTTCTTCGTCAAAACAGAGATGAACACGGATAATGTGGCCTCCTGGAGACAGCTAATCTTCCCCTCATTTGCTCTCTGAGGAAGCTCGCTTTGTCTTCTACTCTTCCTGTGATGGCAGTGTGTGGAGTACTTTAGCATCATCCAGAGATGCTGTGTGTCCACTGTTTCCAGAATGCTCTTGTCTTCACGGGGCTAACAATCCAACGGGAGCTCCAACACCGCACAGGTGGCTCCGACAAATCTCCACGAGCTGCATTTGATTCCACTTTTTGATTTTCACTTCTCTTCCCTCGAATTCCCTATTTCATTTGCCCCCTGTCCTAGCTCTCAGCTGCCAAGGAGAAGAGCCTCTGCACTCACCGACCTTCACACCAATCAAGCAAGGCCCGTCTCCCTGCTGGTTGTGTTTGCCCGGACTACCCTGCCCGGAGAGTGCGACGGCTGGCCGGCCGTGGTGGACGGGGAGGAGAGACTGGGATTTACCTCGAAGATGCTGCTCTTTCATGATGTGATCACCCCCTGCGGCCCCAGCTGCACAGAGATGAGCACCGGTTTGCAGTGGGAAGGCCCCAGTAGGGGTCTCAGGGCTGCCCTCGCCTCTCTGAGCCTGTCTGTTCCCTGGGAACTGAACAGGTTGGTTCTAACAGCCCTGCTATCCCGCTAGTGGGTTGAGTGGTTTGACCCAGGAGGAAGCAGCCGTGGTTGAAATAAGCTTGGAGTTCTTCCAAAGAATGGCAGGTACGTTTGTCGCTGGTGACGTTTAGAGACCTTTTTAGGGATCACATCAGCAACCCAGATGTTGTTAGCATAGACCAGTTAAACAATCAGTGAGCACCTACCGTGCGTCAAACACTGGGTGGGCTGGAGATGCAGGAGTGACCGGTCTCTGCTTATCTGGGCCATGTGACCTAGGGAGGCACCAAGGTAAGGAAGAAACCATCAGGTCTAATGAAACTTTATAATTTTCATTGCTCTTAAAATTTTGAGAATAAACTTTCCCGCTTTTAACTCTGTTGCCATAAACTTATGTATTAATATATGCATAATTATTATTAATTGAAACACACTTGAATTGTATACTTCAGAATTAAATTAGGAAGCACAGTCTTATTAATGCAAAGAGAAAATGGACAGGCATGCTGACGGATTTAGTTACCTTTTATAAACGCTGAATTGGCTTCTTGAATTAAAACAGTCGTATGTGTCTCTTGTAAAGATATTTACACTGACAGTTTATAAATGCTAACTAAATTCCTTCCAGACCAAGCAGCCAGGCCCTTAGACTGGAGGCATTTAATTTTAGGAAAGGTGAAATTTAAGATTAATTAATCATTTTAAGTTATTTTTTACATTACTTATAATGGTTTAGCAAGTGCTCCAAAGAGAAGCCAAAGTGTCCTATTTTGCAAGGAGCATCTGTTTGTGTTTTCAGATCCATTATTCGAAGGCTGTGCTTTCAGTAAACCTGGATGCTGTGTCCTCCTGGGAATACGTACCACTGTTTTGTGCGCAGTTTGATTTTGGTCTTCAAGGTTCCAAGCGTATTCACGTAATTTGGATTGGAGACACTATTTAGGACGTTTCTTTTCTAAAGACTTCTTTGTATGAAAACTTTTTGCCGAGTGTTTCTATTACATCCTTTTAAGCGTTTACTTTAATCTGAATTTTCTGATTTGAAATTCTGTTTGTCTTAAAAAATATTTTTAATTCAGTCAGCTTTCTCTGGTTTGCTTTGGAAGTAGGTTGTCCGCACCAGCATTGGTGGCATTTACACAGGAGACAGCAAAGCAGAGTGGAGAGATTCTAAGCTCTTCCACCAGATAAGTGTGAGTCCCAAACAGCCATTTAGTGGCTCTGTTTAGTGTCCTTAACAATGAAATGGAGGTCGTACTACCTGCTCCATGGAGGTGTTTTTAAGATTAAACAAGATTATGTCTGTAACGCGTCTGGCATGGTGCTCGATGCTGGGAGGAATCAAGTAAAAGATAGATAATAATTAAATGCTAGTGATCTTTGATTTTGTAAGTTGACCCAATATTCCTCCTGTTAAACGTCCATATTCAAATACCCTTATTACATTTAGTAGGTTGCATCAGTATTGAAAACCATGCCAAAATTAACTGCAAAAGCATATCATAAAGAAAGATTATAACCTTTATATACTGCTCAATGATTCCATTTTAATGACACTTTTCAGTTTACATGAAAACGTAGGCCCACCTCTGTGCAGGCTCACAGAGCAGGAAGACTGAGTCTGCTTGAAGCATTACTGGAACCTATTTCACTGCAATGGGTGTGCGCTGCAGAGTGGGTTTTGTGCTTTAAAGAGACTAATAAAAAACCAAAATGCTTTGCGAATGAAATGATGCGTTTTAAAAAAGAACAGCCACTATTTGTCTCAGTTTTCAGACCTCCTATTGGAAAGGGTTGATCCTGGATTTGATGCCCAGACTTGACAGTTCCCTAAACCAGGAGAACCATGTGTGAAACACATCAAGGGAGTCAGGCTTCCCAAAAACCCAACTTCATTGTTTTTCTTGGAGGTGGAAAGAGCTGCTGTTCAGAAAAATTTCCAAGGTTTCTGTGATTTGTTATGAATTGAAGGTCGTCCCCTGGACTGGATTGCAGGAGGCAGCGGAGTCTGCCCGCCCGTCAACGTGGAAGCAGATGTGTGCTGGAAATTCCGTAGCAGAGGAAAGAAAATCCGGGAGAAAAACTCCCTTGGCTTGCCTTCATTTTGCATCTCTCCAGCCTGTCTTTCCCTTGGCTTCCACTAGAGGGCGCGCGGGTACCAGTTGTGCTGGTGCTCCCAACTAAGGGTCTTTTCTGATGCCGGTCCCAGGAGACCAAGGGGGCCAGCTACAGACTGGGGCGGATTCTGGGTCCAGCCTGTGGTTCAGGGATCCTCTCAAAAGGTGATCCTCCGATTCTCAGGAGAGGGTAGGGACTGTGAGAGCCGTACACTTCAGGACTGGGATTTCAGAAACCCCAATGAAGAGTTTTTCATTTTCCATCTTGTCAGCCTCTTTGCTTCAAAAGGGCACTGCAGAGATGAATTATGACAGACCCCAGGGCTTTGGGGACTGTATTTCCTGCACCCCAGTTGCCAGGACCCTCCAAACACATATGTCCTTATGGGAGCAATAGACTGGAAAATACTTGAAAGCAGCACTCCAGAAAATCCAGAACATATGTTTTCCCTGATCAGGGCAAGCTCTCTGTCCCAGAGCCCCTGGGTCTCCCTGCCCCCTGTCAGTGTTGCCCCCGCCTTATCATTTTATGGCTGAAGGTGATTATTCCTGACTTAAAACTTTAATTAGCAGGTCGCTGGTTCACAGGTGCCCCCCCCCCAACCCAGGATGCTCTGTACGCAGGATATGCAGAATGTCTAGCCCACTCTGTTTCTTCCGGCTCTGTGTTTGAGGACCTCATCTGGAGCAACCTGCCCCTGGACGAACCACTTCTGCCACTTTGAAACATTTGATGAGAAGGACCAGGAGCCTCATTTCCCCTGCGCTTTGTGCTTCACAACGCACTTCTGCACGCATGTCCTCTGATACTTCTGCACCCATCAGGCGTGACTGTCATCCCTCGCCCTTCACAGATGAGAAGAACAAGGCTCAGGGCGGGCAAGTCAGGGCTGACACTCCGACTTGAACTTGCATAATCTGATTCAAAAGGGATTGTTCACATTCGGGTTTGACTTCAGAGGAAACCTCTGGCTCCCTGGCTGAACTTCACGTGGGTGTGTGTTATGAGGAGATTGTGACATCCCCTCCAGATACTCTTCAGAAAGTGGCAGTGATGTCTTTTTCCTGGACAGGTTGAAGGGCGTCCTTCCTTGACGCAGGAGAATGAACTGGACAAACCCTGGAGGTGGCTTCTAACTAGACCATTCTGCAGAACAAAGCACTCAGGAATAGACGAACCAGTCCCTTTGAACACAAGAATATTTATGGAAAATTGTAAGGAAACAGGCAATTTCCAGCCCAATTAATAACTACCGTGGGGACTTTTAGGAGGTACTCATCTCTGTGATACATCAAAAAATTGTTTTCAGCTTTGAGACTTCGTTGTTCTGGAGGCGGCTTCTGACCCATGTGGAAAATGCAGTTCTCCTGGTGGCCACAGGGTGGCGGAGTGACTTAAGCTTCTTGCCTTTCTGTCTCAGGACGGGAATCTCGGCTCCAGTCCCAGGAAGCAAAATGGAGCAGCTGGGAGTTTGTTCGGAGCGACATGGACTTCACATTTATAAATCTCCTAAAAAGGGAGCAGAAAGATCTCTGCTTCCAGAACGCAGGTGTTGGAGGTAGTGAGGAGAAGGGTGCTTGATTCTGAAGCAGTAGAAGGGGCCCTTGGAAGGAGCTCCGAGTGGCCGAGTCAGACCCCCCCCCCCCCCGCTGGCCCGTGACCTGGAGGCTGAGCGCGCTGTCCCTGGGCACCTCTGGGAATTCCAAAACTGCTGCCTTCCCCCTCCGTCGGAACTTTCTGCCCTGGGCTCTGCTTTTGTACATTGCCTGTCCCCATTTTAAAACTCATTATTTATTAAAGGGATGGCTTAAGTATGTATGAATTGGTGGGGGATAATGCACAGTCCAGTGGGGCAACAATCCATTTCTGAACCCCACATTTGGACCATTGTTCCTGACATGCCGGGCCGTGTATAGGGGAACGGTGAGAGGATATTTAAATGTGGACTGATTTGGACTCCCTGGGACGTGCGGGCACTGCACACACGCACAATGGGGGCATAGAGGCTTCTAGACCTGAACGGGCATTTACTGCGCACCTGCTGTGAGCGTCGCAGAGCAGGGATGAGCCACGGTCTGGGCGCCGAGGGCCTTACCAAGCTCCCACAGGCAGGTGGAGCGGGCGGGAGCCTGACAGATGCCATGAACGTCCCCGAAGAAGCTGTGAGCTTTCGCCTCCTGCCGTCCTGCCGAGCCCTGGATGCCGCGGTACAAAGACTGCGGAGGGTCGGCGCCCTAAGCTCTCGTCCCCTTAGCAAGCTTAGCAGAAGCAATGTTGCATTTCAACGCGGGAACGTGTTTCAAGGACAACTGGAGGGACGGGGGCGCCTCTAACATTTTTTGTGGACGTGATTAATATTCATTTTCTCAAATTTGAGATCACAGACGTGTGTGCACGCTTGTGTGTGTTTGTGCATGAGACACACACGTGTAAAACACACACACAGCAAGAAACGGGGCAGGTGTTGCTGCTGAAGTTTCAGAATAGGGACGGGATATATTTAGCCTCTTTCCTGCTCCAGGATTTGCTTTCGTGTTTATGTCATTCATTTATTAATCTTTTATAGATTTTTCAAAGGACACCTACTGTGTGCCAGGCAAATTAAAATGAATCAGAGTCGGGTTTAGTTTTAGCAAAAGTCAGACCCCAGGGAATCCATCCTTGATTTGGTGGGGAAAGCAGGGCCGTGGGGTGCGGCCGAGCCTGGGAGCCGGGACTGGGCTGCCTGGCTGTGAATCCCGGCCCGGGCTCTTCCATGTGTGTGTCGGCCCCGCGGCTCGCTCATCCCGATACGTGGATAACAGCAGTGCATCGGTAAGTTGTTGTCGGGACAAATGAGCTGGTGTCAAGGGCTTCTCACCACGCACGTGGGAGGGACTCGGGGACACCTTGCCTTTCCTGTTCTTCCTTCCCCTTTGTCGACTGAAACTTCCTGTGGCCCCTTTAACAGGCATCCTCACATGCCTGTGGACCAGCTAAGGTGGGGACGAGAGGCGAACGGGACACAGAGCTTCCGTTCGGGGCACTGGGAGGGCTGAGGAGACATGGTATGTGGTGACAGATGAGCTCAGAGATGAACCCATCGCTCTGGCCAACTGGGCAAGGGGTGAGGGTTAGGGACACAGGCTGGGGCCCTGGCCTCTGGTTGGGCGGCCTGACGGGGACCCTGCGTCCTCCTGAGGCCTGGCTTCTGTGTCAGAATCTGCAGTCCCTTAAAGGGGGGTGTGACCTTCAGAGACACAGAAGGACCCTTCCTTTGTCAACAGGGTTGGAGAGTGTCGGGAGCCGTCTAAGCTCCTCTTTCTGGGAGAGCCCCAGGTCAGGTAATCAGGACACAGGTCCACGCTGGTGCCCTTGGGCAAAGGCGCCCCCGAGAGGGCGCTGTCTGCGCTGTGAGCCGGAGTTTCCCGGAGCCGCGCCTGCCCCGGGTGCTTCCGCCTCTGTTGCTGAAGCTGTGTGGGAGGAGCCTGAGTTCCCTGGGTCCGGAGTAGGGGGCCCCAGGCTTTTGGCAGAGGGTGGGACAGCTCCCATCAGGGCGGCTCCAAAGGACTATGAGCCAAGATCCACTGGAATTCCTGCTGCCCTAAGCTCAGCCTGTGGCAGCTGATGAGCACTGGGTGACCCTGTGGGCAGGGGTGCCAGGCACCAGTGGGCAGCTGGTGAGAGGTGGGCAGGGGGTGAGGAGACTGAGGCCCAGGGGCCCAGGGAGACCCCGCAGGAGGACCAGGTCCAGGACCCCAGGCCTGAGGTCCTGCTTACTCCGGTGGCCAGGCGGCCTCAGCAGATTATCTCACCCTGCAGGGCCTCAGTCTTCGAGTCTGTAAAACAGGGAGAAAAACAGCCCTGCCGCCTCCTGCACTGGGCTTGGCCGGCGTCCGTGAGTCCAGCTGGTGTGTCCGGCCCGCCGGGATCCTTGAAGCAAGGCTTCTCCCGGGGGCCTGGCCCGTCTGCAGTGCCCCGCCAGGCCCTCCCGCCGCCTCCTGCCTGCCTCCGTCTCTGAGCGTCCCCAGGTGAGAGCGCTCGGCCGTGTCCGAGTTCTCCATCCTCATCCCTCAGCCAGGGCACGTGTTTCAGGAGCCAAGTCCAGGTCAGCTGTGAGGTTGCCCCGCTCTGGTTTCAGCGAACTTCTCCCTCCCACAGGCTGCCTCCCCCGCCCCCCTCCCTCCATGTCCTGCTCCCTCACTCTGGGGGCCCTGTGGGGCCTTGCCTTCCTGGACGCCCTTCCCTCCGACCAAACCCATAGGCTCCTCAGTTTCCCGCGCTGGCCTCTAGGTAACGGGGCAGCATTGGCATGGTGGGGAGAAGCCCCTTAGCATGGGGCCTGTCCCACCCACGCCCAGCCCAAATCACATTTTCTACAGCGCCTGCAACTCAAGGTCTGCGTGAAGGGAAATGGGTGGGTCTCACAGCAGGGCCAAGGGGGCCTGAAATTCCTCTGACCCCTCTGCCCCGCCGTTGGCTGTGCTGCCTGCGGTTCCATCAGTCCCCTCCCTCCGAGCTCGCGGTGAGGACCCCAGCCGCGTCCCTTGCCCTGGATTTCTCCCCAACCCCCGTGTCCTGCAGGTCCCCTGACATGGGCTGATGCTGGTCCGGCTGGGTGTAGGGGAAGCAGTCATGACCGAGATGCGTCACTGAGTTACAAGGCACACACAGGGTGACTGGGGGAGAGAGAGCTTTACGTCTGGCCTCGTTTTCACATCTGTAAAAGGGGATTCTCTGGGCCCCTCAGGTAAGCAACCCAGCCATCCCTGTGTTCCTCAGATTTGCTGATGCCGGGCCACCATTCGCCACTGTGGACGAGTATGTCCTTGCATGTCCTCTGTTTCCTGTGCTGGGCTGGGGGCTGGGGAACTGGAGTGAACAAGGCCAATTCTCCACGGAGCTTCTAGTCTAGTGGGGACACAGAGGAAACCTAAAACTATATACATGATTTGAGTGGTAATAATTCCGTCCCGGGCTCTGCCGGGTTCGTCTTCTGTGGATGAGCCCCGTTTGCTCATTTGGTGGTTCTCCAGCAGCCCTTCTCCACCGGGGTTCCTCGTGGGAACCACAGAACACAGAACATGGTCTGAGTGACAGTTTTCTCAGTCTGCCCAGGATGGTTCACAACTAGGACTATCCCGGGGGCAGAGGAGAGAAGTGAATTCACTCCGTGCAGCGGATGCCTCAGGGCGCTGGGCTTTATTTTTTTCTTTTGCTTTGCTTCTTTGTGACACGTTCTTCCATTTCTTAAACTCTCAACATTGGTTTCCCTCACTTCCCGCCTCTTCTGAACCTTTTATTTTTTAATCTCCCTTCTTGCATTATTTTTTCTATCCTTTATCTTCCTGAGCACGGAGGGAGAAACAGATACACAGGGCAGAGGGGGGGTACTTTCATTAGCGATGGGTTTGAAAGTCTGCACACAGAGGGGGTGGGAGCTAAGATAAAACACACGTTGCCATCTGTAAGCCAACCAGGAGTTTTTCCCAGGTTAACCATTAAGAAAAAGATAAAATTCAGCAGATCTCTGCACTCCTGCCCCTCCCCCACAGTGGGTAGCCCACGATTTGTAATGGTTCTTCGTCCCATATCCCTTAAAGGCACCTTCGCCATCCTTCCTTTAGAGTGTTTGAAATTCAGCTCTTTTGACAGGTAATATGTGCACATGGCGAGATGCAGAAGGGCATGGTGGGAAGAAGGTCTTCCGACCTCCTGGCTTCCCAAGCCACCTGGTTCCCCTCCCCCAGGAAGTCACCAGCACCAAGTTCTTCTGAAGGCTTTGTCGATTCAGTTCTCTAGGCAACTGTGATTGATGGATCAGAACTTGACAGGTGAGGTGAAATGAATGGGCCATCCTGGGGGTTGGGGAAGCCAGGGCAAAACGGCGGCTGGGCAGAGTGAGGCGTTCTGGCTGATGATGCTGGGTTCGAAGACTGACTGCAGGAAAAAGAGGCTCTGGTCATGGGCAGCAGCCCCTGGGGCCATTGCTGTGCCTCTTTCTCCTGCCTCCCTGGGTGCCCACCCCCCACTTCTGCAGGGGCTGGACCCTGCGCCGTGTGGACCAAGTCTGTGGTCTGTAATCACTGTGACCGGGGAGCTCTCTGCCCCTGGGCAGGGTGCTGGCTGGGAGGACAAGGAGATAAGCAGGATTTTCTTCCCAAAATGCTCGACCGCGCTCTGGCTTTGGTGCTGAAAGGGGGCTCTGCAGGTGGAAGACAGTGATTTGTTGTTGTTATTGTTTAATATTTATCAGGTGCTTGTAATGTGTTGGCGACATTGAAAAAGCTTCGTGGCTGGTGAAATTAAGCTGAGCTCAGAACTGGCCTGGTGCCTCCAGGGCTCTGGCAGGCCAAGGTCTGGCTTCTTCTCTTTGTCCGTGAGAATGACCTCGCACACCAGAAATGAGAAGCCCCCGCCAACACAGCCCTGTTGGTAGTGTTCCTTACAACCAGAGAGGGAAGGTGACCCGAAAGGTGACAAAGCAAATCAGTGCCAGTGACATCCTTGAGCCAAACCTGTGACATCAGCAAAGCTGGGCTCCAGTCCTTCCCTCCCCTTTTCCCTGGTTGGGACGCTCTGTCCCCAAGACACACAGGTTCCTCACTCTCCTGCCCCTTTCCAGGCCACCTGCTGGGAAGCCACCTGCTGGAAACACCGACTCATACTAAGGAGTAAGTGCTGAGTAAGGCAGGTGCTGTGTTAGGTATTTTTACCTCCATTATTTCATTTAATACGCCCAGCCACCCTTCATGGCAAATGCTGGCATTCACCACATTTTACAGAGGAGGAGACACAGCATTCAAAGTCGTCTAGTTAACAGGCAGGAGGAGCCAAGGTGCATCCCGCTGCCCTGCAGCATTACAGGTACCACACCTGGGCGGCTTGGCCTTTAACAAAGCAGAACAGCTTTAGGCCAGTGAGTTCGGCCCTGGTTGAACATTAAAATCACCTGGGGGGCTTTGCAACCATACCGAAACCTGAGCCCCTTTCCCGAGATTTGGATTTAATTGGTCTGGTCGGGAGGGTGAGGAGTGTTGGTATATTTAAAATACTCGCCGTGTGACTGACTGCACGGGCACCCAGGGTTGAGAACCCCTGCTAATGAGTGGGGGAGGGGGAGGGGCAGCAAACACAGGGGAAGAGGTGAAGGGTGCGTTGGGAAGACTGCCTCCAAGGGGTGATGGTGCCTACTAAAGGAAGTCTTGAGCCCTGGGAGGTGATGCAAATGAATTAATTGTGCTTCCAGGGAGAGAGTAGGGTGTGGTTCGGCCAGCTGAGATTCTGGAGCCCAGGGACCAATTTACCAAGGCATCGTCCCTAGGGTGGCCCTCAAAGGGACTGAGTTCAGAAGAGACCTAGAAATGTGGGACTATTGCAGTGACCCCTGGGGCCCGGTCCTTTTTTTTTTCCCCTAACAGGCTGGCTTGGCTGGAGGAGCTGTTCTCTAAGGTCCGCGAGGTGCCATTGGAAGAAGGTCCTGGGAGCTGAGCCAGCAAGAGAAAGAGGTAATGGTGGGAGGGAGGCAAGACCATGGCACAGGAGAGACCAGGGCAAGAGAATCTGAGCTTTGGAATTGTGCCACCAGCACAAGAACCTTCCCGTGGCATGGCGAACGTAAGTTCAGATTTAGAGGCTAACCACAGAGTTAGCCTCTCTGTGGTTTCTCTCCAGGGCACGTCCCGTGTGCCTCCACTGGGTGAATCCCATCAGGGCAGGGGGGTTGTTCACCAGACTGTCCTCATTTGCACAGTCAGGGGACCTGGCAGTTTGGGATTGTTCATCTTTGTAGCCACCTCCCATGCGTAGCACGGAGCCAGATGTAACCAGTGTCCCAAAGGATGGCCACACATATCGAGGTTTGCAGGGATGGAAGCGGCGCCCCAGTTGGGGAACTTCAGAGCTAAAAGGGGGAAAGTCTTGGGCAGACTGGAATGTGTTGGTCACTGTGCTGCTCAATGATGCTTGGAAGCAAGAGCCCAGAGTGGTGGGTGGTTGGCTGCCCGAAGGTGAGGAGTGGCGGCGTGGTCTGGAGTTCAGCTGTCTTCCTAAGACTGTCCCCCGCACAGCAGGAAGACCCTACCAGAGTCATTGATCCCAACAGTTGTTTCCCATTTCTTCTGATACGTGGGAAAGAAATGCACCAACTCCAACTCTAAGGGTGGTGGGGGATGGAGACAGGGAAGTAAAGTTGTAAGTCAGAGACTGAGCATCTTTGGGGAGAGATGGGAAATTCACCTCTGCTTCCGAGAAGAGAAGAGTGTTTAGAAAGGAGCAACTGGCCATGTGAATGTGCAGAAGAATGAAGTCAGCACAGTATGTCAAAATAATGGCCACTCTCTTTTGAACACCTGCTTTGTATCAAGTAGTGTGGTAAGATTTTTTTAACATTTATTTGAAAAATACAGAAAAACACAAAGATTGAAAATGTCCTGTAATCCCCAGCTATTCTGGGGCAGTGGGTATGATTCTGGGAAGTTAAGATAGGAGGGTTCCCCTGCTTCACCTGCGCCATCCAGTCTCATGGTCCAAAGGGACCACAGGTAGTGGTTTGGGACTCATCCTTCCAGACTTACCCCACGTCATGCAGATGCGTTTATGTCAGTAACAGACATGTCTTTACCAGCATCCATTTGGTCTGCAACTGTTTTTGTTTGGTTTTGTTCTGCTTTTAGCATATATAGACATCTTCTTTCCAGATCGTTGGATATTGATCTGTTTGGTTCTTTAACTTCTGTTTAGCATTCCAGTGTGTGAATGCAACACAATGTTTTTACCTGTCTCTTATCGGTAATGTAGTTGTTTCTGGTATTATTATTATTGTCATTTTGCTATTACAATGCCTCATTAAACACGTTTTACATATCTTTATATATGTGTGCAAATCCTTCTGTTGAGTACATTCTTATAAGTGGGGGTGTCTGGACCAGAATTCATCTACATTTTGATCTTCATAAATACTGCAAAGTAACATCTGAAAAATGGTACCAATTTATATTTCCAATTCTGTTTCTCCATGACCATGCCATTACTGGATGTTATCATTTGCAAGAAGAAATTTTGCTTGACTTATGAGTGAAAAGTGGTATTTTGTAGAATATGCATTTCAGTGATCATCTTTTTTTGAACTGAAATGTAGTTGATTTACAATATTGTCTTAGAGGGTGGGAAGGGATCAGTTGGGAGTTCGAGATTTGCAGTTGCTAACTACTGTATATAAAATAGGTAAACAACAAGTTCATACTGTATAGCACAGGGAACTATATTCAAAATCTTGTAGTTAGAATATGAAAACGAATATATGTACGTTCCTATATGACTGAAGCATTGTGCTGTACACCAGAAATTGACACAACCTTGTAAACTGACTATACTCCAACAAAAATATATTTAAAAAATGGTATTGTGTTAGTTTCAGGTGTACAGCCAAGTGATTCATATATATGTATATATATGTTCAGACTGTTTTCCATTATAGATTATTATAAGATATTGATTATAGTTCCTTATGCTAGTCAGTCTTTGTTGTTTATCTGTTTTATGTGTACTAGTTTGTGTCTGTTAATCCCATACTCCTAACTTACCCCTCCCTCTGTCCCTTTAGTAATTGTAAGTTTGTTTTCTATGTCTGTGAGTCTATTTCAGTTTTGTATATAGATTCATCTGTATTATTTTTTAGATTCCACGTATAAGTGATATCACATATTTGTCTTTCTCTGTCTGACTTACTTCACTAAGCAGAATATTCTCTACGTCCATCCGTGTTGCTGCAAATGGCACTATTATTTTTTTTACAGTTGAATGATATCCCATTATATACATATATATGTATATAATCTCACATCCTCTTAAGGCAATTGTCTGTTGATGGACACTTGGGTTGTTTCCATGTCTTGGCTATTGTAAATAGTGCTGCTATGAACATTGGGGTGCATATATCTTTTCAAATGAGAGTGTTCATCTTTTCCTGGTGTATGCCCAGGAGTGGGATTTCTGGATCATATGGCAAATCTACTTTTAGTTTTTTAAGGAAACTCCATACTGTTTTTGATCATCTTTTTGATATGAATTCAAGCATTTTCTCACTTGTCTATTGGCCATTTAAATTTCCTTTTCTATTCATATCATCTACCAAATTTCTATCAAGTACTTTCATTATAAATTTATTACAGATCTTATTGTATAAGACATATAAATATTTTGAACATTATAATTTATTTTACTATATTTTTTACTTTTTAAGTGAAGTTTTCATTTTGATTTGGTAAAATCTGTTAATTTGTTTCAGTTTTCTCTCTTTCTTAGATTTTTCTATGATGGTACCATCTTTGCTAAATTCTTTGCCCAGATTCTTAAATTTAAATTAATGCTGCAGAAAAGGAGGAAAAAATCTGTAGGACCTCAGAGATACCAGTAAATACGGACTGAGTGACAAAGTGAAAAAAATGTAACAAAGGAGGAACTTAAATTTCATAGGCGTTGCCAAGTAGAAGTTGGCCAGATTTTGTTATGGGGGAAGTTCATGCAAAAAACCCTCCATTCTTTTCTTATCTTCTCTATTCAACCTTCAGTTTGAAAAGATTAATTTTGGAAAATGAGGCTTGACTGTTCCAGCTGTGAGCACCCCGTCTGCCCTCCTCCCAGGCTGTGCCACTGTTGTCCAGCCCTGGTCAGAAAAAGCCATTTGAAAAAAAGGGGGGAATGGGCTCTGTAGGGTGGGAGGGAGTGAGTTTCTAGTCGCTGAAGGTGCTCAACCTCTTGATGGGGTTTTTATCAAGAAGATGGGATCTTGGGGTCTGGTGACTGTGATCCTCCTTCTAACCCTAAAGTTCTCTGATCCTGGGACTCAGCGATGGATTATATTCCTGAGAAAGAACATCATATAGTGTGTTTAGCAATGATAGAACCAGAGATCATTGAGGCGGGGTGGGAATATAGCAAATTTTCACTGGAGTGCGAATCCCTCCCTGGGAGGGTGCTGGGGGACAGGGCACCAGGGGTCCTATTTTAGAAGCTCACAGATAATACTTTTTTTTTAAAAGGTCTAACACAAAGCTGTCACGGAGGCAGGATCCAGGAGTGAAGGAAGACTTCAACCATCTGGGCATCAGCCGGAGTTTCAGGCAGCTAAAAACAGATAACGTCTTGTCTTGCCTTGCTGAAAATTTCATCTCCAAAGGGAGAGAAAGCAAAGAGGAAAACTGGTAATTGGGACCAGAAGGAATCTATTTGGAGCAGGAGAAGAACCCAGGAGACTGTGGTCCCAGCCTAGGAGGGAAGAGAGGCCAAGAACAGAGTGGGGCACGTCATCCATGCGCAAGCAGGACCCAGTGCAAAGGGGTCAGAGAGAGGAGGGTGAGTCTTCCCCCCAGACCTTAACAGACAATCCTGGTGATGAGGACGGGAGACTTTTCAGTGCCATTCTGCCTGTGCAGCCATGTGACCCAGGAAGGAAGGTGGAGAGGTGGAGCAGGCTCATGAAGACACCAGAACAGCCACCCAAAAGAGGACAGCGGGGTGTATTAGTCAGGGTTCCCCAAGCAGGACAGACGGGGTGCACGCAGACACACGTAATTCTTTCAGGAAATGGGTTCACGTGATTGTAGAGGCTTGGAAGTCTGAAATCCACGGGGCAAGTCGGCAGATTGGAAGTTCAGTAAGGAGTTGATTTTGCAGTCTTGAGTCCAAACTCTGCAGGGCAGCAGGCTGGAACCTCAGGCAGGGTTCCTATGTTGCAGTTTTGAGGAGAATTCCTTCCACTGTGGGAAACCTCAGTCTTTGCCCTTGGGGTTTTCAGCTCATTAGTTGAGGCCCACATGCATTATGGAGGGGAGTCTGCTTTACTCAGAGTTTACTGATGTAAATATTACTCTAAAAATGCTTTTCCAGCAACATCCAGACTGGTGTTCGACCCAACAGCGGGGCACCACAGCCTAGCCCCTGACACAAGAGCAGCCATCGCGAGGAACGGACAGCCAAGCGCCAATCCGAGAACACCGCCAAGCCACAGGGTGAATCCTAGGAAGACTACTGTGGGAAATGGCTGAAGGGCCTCCTCGATACCACGTGGGGACACTGAAAAGTGGTGTAGTGGGCACCAACTATAGTGGGGTGCGGGTCACTAGTCTTCTTTCTTTACCGAGGAGAAGTATCTCCAACCTGGAGTAGGTAAAGCTTAAGTGTATAAGAGAGATCAGAGGCCGAAGATAGAAGAGACCCACGCACCCTGAAACCTACCAGTCTGGAGGTGGAGACCAGTCCCAGCTCAGGGTGCCGGGACTTCCTGGAGATGTGATGGGTGACTCCTGCCGGGAATTCAGAGCGACCTCAGGGAGCCAGAGGGGATGAGGAGGGTGCAGACTGGTACTTGGTTTTTCACTCAGGGAACATACTGGATATAAATTGCTGGCCAATTTATAAAAGGAATTACAACGCAAGATGCTCAGACTCTAACTTCAGAGCATTTAGAAATAAAAGGTTGCAGAGGGAGGAGCCAGCCTGGGGTCTTAGGTTTGAGAGCTGTTAGGTGCCTGTGTACATGTACCCACACTTTAACCCTGGGTGCCAGGTTGCCTTCATTCCTTCCCTTCCGCATCCTTCCTGGGAGCTGAGCACAGTCAGAGGGCAAGGGCGCAGTCAGAGCCCGAGTCCCCCCAGCTGGAAATAGTGGCCCCAGGACATTGGTACAGCTCGTGCTCTCGCTTACTCCACAGCAGGGCTGGCCAACCACAGCCATGTGCTGAGTCCAGCACCACCACCCCCAGCTATTTTTGCATGTTCTGGGAGCTAAGAATGGATTTTTTAAATAGTTGGGAAAAACAAAAAAATTTTTATATTTTGCAACATGTGAAAAGGATATGAAATTCAAATTTTGGTGCCCATAAATAAAGTTTTGTTGGCACACAGCCATGCCCTTTGTTTCTACATTGTCTATGGCTGCTTTTGGGCCAGACAAGCAGAACTGAGGGGTTGTGACAGACTGTGTGACCCTCAGAGCTGAAAATATTGACTATCGGGCCCTTTACAGAAGAAGTGGGCTGGCCGCTGTTCTCCAGCCTCCTGGTCAGTTCTTCTGGGACTCCTGTGTTAACAGTTACTGTCCTACCAGAGGACATTTGTGAAAACATGTAAGAACCTGGGGACCCAAATCTAGAAAGTGTTTTTGAGATTGGCGTAGCTTGAGGGAGGTGAAGCCATGGGGCATGGGGCGAGCAGTGGGGACAGGACAAGGGGCATGGTGGGACATTCTGGGATTTAGTCTTCTTGGCTCTGCACCTGGCTTTCAGTAGGACCTTTGCAAAGTCTCTTGTGACATCCTAATAATGGCTCTAATAGTGAAAATGTGAACTTGATGGTAAAAATCAGATAAATGCGTCGCGGGCTGATCACCTGTCCCCGCGGGAATTTGATGAATGCATCGCCACCGTCCTGTGGGGCCGTGCCTTTGAGCCGGTCCCAGCTGACATTTACATCACATCTTTGCGTAAAGACATAGAGAAAGAGCATGGTTATCCAGTCCAAAGCAAAATAAGGCCGGGTGCATTAGCAGGTCAGGTTAGAAGGCTGGGAGTTCCACGTCAACAAGGAGGAGATTAAAACCATGAGTGTGATATCAGGAAAGACAGAAGACATGTGTGTGCCCAGACCAAGAGAAACCCCAGGACTTGCACTGCACTGGGCCAATGTGTTGTGAGCATCGTGTCCCATCCAAGATTTGCACTGTAGGAGAGAATTTAGCAAGTGAAATGACGAGAGAGAAGCTATGGCAGGGTGGCTGTAGGTCTGGGAATGACATCACATGAGGAACAGAAGGTGTGGCAGATATTTGGCTTGAGGAAGAGAACTTAAATAGAGCATCATCTTAGTTGGGTTCCCTGGGAACAGACGGTGAGACAAGGATCAGGTCCATGTGCTTTATCTGGGAAGTACAAAAACCTGGGAAGGGCAGTGGGGAAGGAAGACAGTGATGGGAAGGCCGCCAGTAGAGGGTGTTATCCAGCCAGCTTCCCCTGTGGGTACCCAAGGCTTACTGCTGCAGAGAAACTCTGGGAGATGGCACAGAGGACACAGCTCAGTGATGCCCTCAAGGGGTGAGGGCTCCAGGGGATCTGTCGTTGACCGAGGGCTGCGCCCAGGGCTTCAGAGAGAGCCCCTCACTGAGAGATGGGACACCAGTAGTGGGAAGGCTCTACGGGAGTGGTACCAACACATGTGGGACAGGCCGCAGAACTGCCCTCCAATGTTTGAAGGGCTGGGATGTGGGTGAGAATGACAGGAAGCCCATCTGTGCCTTTCTAACAGGTGTAGCTCCGTGAGTTGGTGACATCACAAGACAGCGCAACCCCAGCAGCAAGCCCCGAGGGGCCAGATCTGGGAAGTGCGGTGGAGGCGTGCTGGCTCCCAGTGGAGTGGGGAGAAGAATGGCATGCTGTCCCCTTCCAGGTCCAAGGTGCTCTAATCTTATGAATGAAATTCTAATGGCCCATGGAGCTCCAGGTAGTGGGTGAGGAGCCTGGCTGGTGGCGACAGAGAAGGTTGGAGGTGTGTGACATCACCCTGCACACACTGTCCCCCATGCTCCCTGGGCGGGGCCAGCCCTGGATAAGAGGCAGGGGAACTGCAGGCCAGGGCTTTGATCACTGATTGATTCCCAGTATCAGCGCTGGGGAGTGAAATTGAAGCACAATCGAGGAGTTCAAAATCAGCCCCTTGGGCAAAAAACATTAATGCAGGAGGCAGCGGAGGGATGGGGGCGGGGTGGGGGTGGGCATCCTGCATGCCCACCAGCTCAGTGGCCCCTCAGCTTTGTTTTGGAGGCCTCGGGGTCCCGAGGCTCCGTACCCCTCAAGCCTTCCCTCTCAGGCCCTCCGAGCTAGAGCTGAGCTGCTCACGACAGAGGCAGCTCATTATTTTGCTGCAGTTGACTTGAAATCTGAAATCAATCGGATATCAAATATGCAGGCCTCAGTTTGATACCAGTTTTCAAAGGTGCAGTAACGTTCAGAAATGACACTGCATTTCCTAATTATGAAATTCTGTCGTCGCCGCTCAGTCTAGGATGACTTGGCTGCAGGGTTTTCTCTTTCTCTCTTTCTTCCTTTTCTTTTTTTTAGGGTTTCACATACACAATGATTATTTTAAAATTGCTTTGGAAGAATATATTTCATCAGTGAACTACGAGCGTGCTTATTACCGAAGTTTGGAGGCAATTGGGGAGGAAAGATAAATTAGCCGACTCTGGAGGCCTCGGAAAGCACGCCCTCCCTGCTCCCCACGGCGGGCTTCTTACCGCAGCTAATAAAACCTTCCACTGTCAGCGCCTCCGGACCCTCCCGCCCACCTCACTCATGGGGTCAAGATCATGCACTGTTTGGGGATTGGAAGGAGCCGCGGGGAAATCCCTGCTCCACGTCAGCCAGGGGCAAGGATGGAGAAGAGGCAGGAAGTTAAGGGACCCCCGAAAACTGGGGCCCCTCGGACCCCCAGGAGCCAGAAGAACTGCCGCTGCCATCCCGGAGCTCCTGGGCAGCCCAGGCTTTGTTGGCTTGGGAACACGGGTGCCTCTGTGGGCAGTGGGACGGTTGCCTGAGCTCCCAACATTTAGAAAGGGGTCCAGAGCGGATCGCTGACACGCCGCGGCACGGTGAATCTGCGGAACGTCGTGGTGAGGGAGAGAAGCCAAGCAAAGGGCACAGGCGACAAGATTCCACTGGCATCACTGCTCTAGAACATGCAAAACGCATCCCCGGGGAAAGAAATCACAGCGGGGGTGCCTCTGGAGAGGAGGAGGCTGACGGAAAAGTGGCACGAGGGGACCGTCTGGGCTGATGGAACCTTCTCCATCCTAACTGGGGCATTGTTACGTGAATGTATAGATTTGCCCCAATTCACTGAACTGTATGCTTAAAAAGAGTATCTTGCAGTGACTTAATACTACTTGGACAATGTAGATAGAGGCTTACAGGCAGTTGTAACCCCAGATGCCTGCTGGATATGCCACTCTCTTAGGAGGGCGTGGCTTCATGGGTTTACACTCTGCTAAGAAATAGTCACAGAGTCGATCCATTCTTGCTCAGGGGTTGTTCAAGCCATGAGCCAAATACCCAAATACTGCCCCGCGCTCGGGAGAAGCAGCCTTGCTTTCTGAGTAATGTATTCACCCTGCAGCCCACACCATGCCTGTCTTGGCAAGGAAGTGCCTGGCAGGACTAGCACAAAGTCAAATGCTAGAGGACAGACGGTGATAACATGCGGGCGCCCCGGGGGGCTGGGGTGAGGGGGCCACCTCCTTCGTATGAGATGGTACTTCCCAAGGAACTTTTTCTTTCCTTTTCTTTTCTCTTTTTTTCTTTCTTTTTTTTTTTTGGTAACAAAGACCTCTTCACACTGGCGAATTATGAATATGCAGAAAGGATGGTATGAGACCAGTCCGTGTCTCTGAACTGAGGTCAGTTTAATTCCTAGGGCTCTAGTCACTGGTACTTTTCCTGCATTTTCAGCAGCACCTGAAATAGATTTCACTTCATATGAAATGCAAAACACTGCAGCGTAGAAAGCTCACCCTGGTCTGTGATCCAGGCGAGTGTTCTCAAGCCTGCTGTTCATTTTTTTTCTCCCTTTTCTTCAAAATACTGCCTTGCTAAGCCCACAGATGGGGATCATAGGATAAGTAGATGCATAATATATTACCCAAAATAGTCCATCAGGCATCTTCTCTTACAGGTCAGGAGGACTTGCAAATGGAGTCTTCTAGGTCACCGCATTTCCATCCGAGAGAAATTCTCTCTCATAATTAAGATTATCTCAGCATTTCCATTACAGAACCCGGTGGTAAAATCCACTCTGAAGTGGAGCTTGGTTTTTAAAGCTCTTGGTCTTGGGAGAAAACTCTCTCTCTCTGACAATGGTCAGATAGCACTTCTCCCCTTAGAAACTGGAGAAAGAAAAATGCACAGTAAGTCAGGAGCAGTGGGGTTGGCTGGCTGTTGGTCACGGGGTTGGGTGAAGGAGGTCCCCCTAGGCACGATGGTCATTGGGACGGTGGGACGTGCAGTGGGAGAAGTCTGAGTCCAAGCAAGTGCTCCCCAGAGCACTTGCAGCAGTGTCCTCTGCTGTCCCCCTCTAGCAAAATCACCAGGGCAGTACCAGGTCTAAGTAAGTGCAGATCCTTGCCCTCCTATGACACAGCCAACCTGCCCCACCCAGTCAGAATCTCCAGGACGGGGCCTGGGAATCTGAGGAATCTGCCTCTTGTACCTAGAGGTACCCAGATGATTCCTTTTCCAGGAAAGCTGACACCCCCTAATCTAGGTTTTGCTATTTTGTTGCTGGTGACCTTGACGAAATAGCTTCACCTCATGGTGCCTTGTATCCTTATTTGTAAATAATGGTTAATATTTACCAAGGATTTAGTATGTGGCAAGTGTGTTTTAAGAGTCTCATGACTGAGCTCCTCTAATTTTTACAGCAGCCCTACAAGGTTGGCATTATAACTAGTTCCATATTTAGGATAAGGAGTAGTAGACACAGAGAGGGTAAGTAAGTTGCCCCAGTAACACAGCTTGCTGAGTGGCAGAGCTGGGCTTTGAGCCCCAGCCTGGGTCTGCCACGTTGTGCTGCCCTTGGAGGATGATTATAACTCTCACTGTCCTGGATTGTGAGGGGCACATGAGGTACAGAATGTCAAACTGCCCTGTGGCCTGTGTGATTATGTTTAGGGTATTTTGACCTCACATTCTTGCAACCCTGGGTCCCTGCCTTCTCCCAGTTCTCGATTTAGGATTGTCCTGGCTCTTCCCAGTCTCCCATCATCCTCCCTCTCTCTTGCTGGTCCTCCTTGAATCTTTGATTTGTGAACAGCTAATCTCACCAGCTAATTTACACTCAACTGTTAATAAATGATGATAGCCTAATGCATTAGCTTTTCTCAGATAACACACTTGCATTTTAGCTGTAGCTTGAACTCAGATTTCCCTAATCTGCCGACACTAGGGATCCCCCTCCCTATCTTTCTCTTTACCAGCACCCCCGTTCTATGAGGTGTTTTGGCAAGAAGCAAGTTGTAGGACTTGGTTCCACATGCACATGCATCTTTCCACTTTATAAAACAAAAGAGAATTTGTGGGTATTATTTCTCTCTGTTTTTTGAGATCTTGCAAATGTCACAAGAAATCCTCCTCCTTGCTATCTGAATGGGTCACCTCATGTCTGGAGACCCCTTGTAGGAACCCTTGTCTCTCCCCAAGGGCCATGGAGCTTGGCGGCATGGCGTGTGTGTGTGTGTGTGTGTGTGTGTGTGTGTGTCGGGGGAGGTCATCACTGACTTCTCTTTTTCCTTTATCCCCCCAAATTCAGTAAACCATCAGGTCTTATTAATTTTACTTCCAAAACATTTCTCAAATATGTCACATCTCCTCTGTACCAATAACCATTCTTTCCCCTTCTCCCCATTCAGGCTCACTCCAGCAGCCTCCTGACAGAGTCCTTGCCTCTGGGCTTGTCCCCTCAAACCCGTCCTCCACACAGTTGTCACTCTCTCCCCACTGAACACCGATCATGCACCAGGCACAGGTACTAGGGATGCAATGGTGAAAAAGACGAAGACCCTCTCTTTACACATCAGCGGGATCCACATCAATAATGAATCACACTGGTCCTCTCTGGCTTACAACCTTCTAACTTGCTTCAACCCTTAACCCAGTTACCCTTTGCACGTTTTTGGTCATGAATCCCTTTAAAAATCTGATGAAAGCTGAATCCATGCAGAAAACTGTACTGACAGCTTCAGGGGGACAGGATGGTGGACCTTTCTGAAGACCAGGCTCCCAGAATCCTTGACCTGCACAATCAAGTTTAAGCCTTTTTGAACAAAACACATGGCCCTCCATGGCCTGATCTGTGACCCCCCCCATCCTGGCAATACCTGTACTCATGTCTTTGGTGTCACAACAGCATGGACCTTCCTAGAGTTCCTCACAGACATCATCCATTCATCTGGTGACCATTTACAGAGAACCTTTTCCCTTAGATTGTGAGTCACCAACAGTGCAGTGATGAAAAAGAATGTGCTGTGGACTTTACATTCTGACTCTGTGCCTTTCTCTTGCTTAGGCTGTACCGTCTTGTGGTGCCCCTCTGGTCCTTCCCTGTGACCTTTCAAATTCAACTTGGGCATCTTTCTTCCTGGAAGACTCTCCTATCTGTAACCTCCCTCTTCAGATTGGATTCCTTTTCTAGGTTCACGTAGCTGCAAGTATCTGTTTCCCTGCCGTTAATACATTAGATGGTAATTTTTGTGTGTATGTGGCTGTTTCTTATACTAAGTTAGGAGCTTTTGAAGGACAGGAAGTGTTTTGTTCTTGATGACTTTATCCTTGGTGCCTGGTTCAATTTGGTACTTAGGAGATATGGGCGGAATAACCAAATGCATGAATGAGCGAATAGAAGCATGCAAAACACAAGAAAGGCTGCGTCAAGCTGCACCAAAGGAGACCCCTGAATGCTGGCTTGGGCATTGTGTTCTTTACTGAGTAGCTCATGGGAGAGCCGTTGGAAGTGGTGGGCAGAGGATGAGAGGGTAAAAGCTAGTCTTTGTGAAGGCAAATCTGGCAGTGGTTTCCAGGTGGGTGGAGGGGAATAGGCTTCTGCCAAAGGCGGGATCTAAGCACCAAAGAGGCAACCTGGTGAAGGGGAGGAGGCCTGGTGGCGAGGCTGGGCTGGGGGCTCAGGCACGAGCTGGGCCACCCTATAGCTGTGTGATGTTTACTCCGTCCCTCCCTCTCCCAGCCCTGGTTTCTTCACCTGTTAATGTAGGAGGTTTAATTGGATGTGCCCTGGGCTCCTGCTTTATGTTGCTGGGTCTCTCCTGCTCGATGACGCCTCTCTGCTGCACACCCAAGCCTGCAGCGTCTCTAGGCGTCCGGGATTTCCAGGGCGCTTGCTAGAAGCGGCCCCCGGAGGCCACCGTAGCCCCCTCGGGCCGCGCTTAACTTGGCCGCCTGGAGAGAGGACGCAAACCCGGAAGGCCTCGGAGGGCAGTGCAGGGTTGACAGGGACCTGAGATGTCGCCAGGGCTTTGACTGCTGGATAAGTGGGCCCCGAGCGACGGCTGGCTACCTTCCCCAGCCCCTGTGTCCCGAGTCAGCTCGGCTCTGGCGCCCTCGCCGTCTCCCCTCGCCGAGAGGGGCGGCTGCTGCCTGCGAGCCTCCCGCCGGCGCCCGCCCCTTGGCGGAGCCGCCCCGGGGCCGCCCCGTGCAGGTGAGCGCGGCCGCCGGCTGCCCCCTCGCGCCTCGCGCAGGCCGGGGCTCGCGGCTGCTGCTGGGAACGCACCCCGGGTCCCCCTGAGCACCCCGACCCTGCGCCCTGGGGCGGGGGCTGTCATCTCAGGGCTTCGCAACGACCCCGGCAGGTGGCGGCTCTGCCTCCCTTGAGAAATGAGGGACTCCCGCCCAAGGAGGCTCAGGAACTTCCCCGGGACCCAGAGTCAGGATGCACACCCGGGCTCTTGACCCTGGAGCCTGTCTGGAGTCTGACCGCACAGGTGTGGGGCATCGGCCCTGCCACGCCGCAGGGCGCCCACTCGGGGACCTTTTACTTCGGCGGCAAAATCCAGGAAACTTGGAACCCAAGATGTGGGCTGGAGTCGTGGCTCTGCCATTTGCTGGGTGGCACTGGGAAGTGACTCCACCTGTGAGCTTCAGGCGCGTCATTTATCAAATGGAGGTGATTCCACTTACTGTACAAACTTGTGAGGAAGAATTAGGGTAGCACCTGTGGGCCCCAGGCCTCCCTGGAAGTGGCAGGACCACTGCGGGGGGGGGGGGGAGGGGAGGGGCATCTCCAGGGCATTCTTTCGCCCTGCCCCTGTGGGGCACCTCTGCTGTTTCCTGAAGGAGAATGGAAAGGCCTCAGGGGCTGGGGTGGGGTTGGGAGCCACGTGCTGGAGACAGTGGCTGGAGATTGATGCCCAGTGCCAGCACTTGCTGGCTGTCATGTCAGACTTTGTGCAGTTAACTCAACCTCTCTCAGTCCCAGTCTCTGCACCTGTGACTCTTGGTGTACCCCACAGGTTGTTACACAGAATTAAGAAAGAAGGGAGGCTGAAGGGTGAATGAAAATGCCCAGGCCATACAGTTTTTAAAAAATCAGGTCTGAAGCTTTTGTTTGGATTATGAATTCAGAGTGTCAGCTGAGACTGTTGCTTGACTCTAGCCTGTTTGAACAGAAATAATTTTTAGGGAGGCATTTTTTCCTTTAAATTTATTATGAACTTTTTGTTAAAAAAAAAACTCAACGTTTTTGAATTTTCAAAAAAAATCATAGTTTTAATTCATCTTTATTTGTTTTCCTTTCCTTTTGTTTTCTTGGATTTCCACTCTCCTCATAGAACATCCCAGACATTGTTTTAGAAATACTGAAGCAAATAGTTGTTTTTCCTTTTAGTCAATCTGAAAATTAACGATGGATACAGGAAGAAAATAGAAATTAGGATTTTATTTTGATAAAGATATTCTGAATTCCATTAGGAAGACTGTAGCAATCTTGAGAAGCTGACATAAATGATTCGTATTCACTAAATAGCAGTGGAAAAGTTTAATGTGGAATCTCACCACAGCTAATTATATGTGTTAGCTATGTTGAGTAGTTTGCTAGCTCAGATAACCTTTAAACTTTGGCTGTAATGGTAATTTACTTAATGGAGGGGCTTAATAGAAATATTGAAACAAATGTACCTCCTTAGATTTACCGAGATTGGATTGGGAAGTTAGAAGACATGAATGTGCTGTGCACACATACTGACAGAAAACCATGTCATTCTAATGATTCATAATTTCTAATTAGCCATGATTATTCTGAGTGGTTGTGGATATACATTTTAATTGTATCACATACCGTAATTTCCAATTTCCGCGGAGTTGCTGATGAAGTGAAAGTCGTACTGCAAAGTCATCATTTAAATATTTGAGAAATGGAAGGCTTTAAGAGGGATAAATATCCACAGCTCAATTATCATTTCTATTGATCTCAGAAGTCAATTTTGTCTCTGTAATATGGATGGCTGTCTCTTTTCTCTTCCCTAGCTCAACATCATGGAGGGGATTTGGAACTGTGATGCCTTGTTCTCAGTGATTGGAGAGAATGCTGTACTCCATCACATACTCAGCTTTTCCAAAGACAAAAAAGTAGTCAGAGGAGTAGAGGCAGGGGAGGTGGAACAACTGAACAGAATGTCATTGTTGTATCAGAATAGTTTAGTTTGAGTTAGAACTGAGTGATAAAGGTGGAAAGGTCTCACCATGACATTCATATTTCATATTAATTAAAAGAATTATTTGGAGGATACTTAATCAGATTTATCTTGTATTTAAAGTCCAAAGTAAAAGAATTGGTAGGTCTGCAAGCAAAAGATAATTGTCTGAGCAAATTATGTCTCCCAGTAGCTTCTGATGTGAAAAGAGGAAATAAAGCAAGTTAGCAGATTTGAATTTCCATGATGACTGAAACAACTGAAAGCTGTTTGTTGGCTTTTTCTGGATACAAGGACATTCTATGCGTCATCTAGGTCTTGAATTATAAGGTACAGAAAAGCTGAAATAAGCATATCTAAGACAACCTTCTTGGAAGTGTTACTCACCTTTATTAATTTGGGGCCCAGAAACTGAATGCAAAAATTAAGAAGAGTCTGTCCCATTTCAATATCCATTTGTAATTACACTCAGAGCATGTCTTAACTTGAGATTTCATGAAGACAACTGGGAGACTGGTTATGAACAAATATACCTACATTTAGATTGAGAAATGAGTATCATTTATGGTAGAGTTAACCAAAGCAAAAAATTATTCATCTAAACTATATAAATGATAGTTATCTGGGGATTTGATTAATCTTTCAACTTCTCACCAATAAAATGGTGATGCTGTATAGCAAGATATGACCAAGGGAATAATCTCTGCCTTAGATTAATCAGATCTGGATTTCTTTTCTTGCATTCTACTTGACTTAATGTATGTTTCATGTTTGTTTCATTCTATAGTGTCCATATATGTATCCCCATTACTAATTGCAGAAAATTGCTTTAAGTTGATTTAAATTACTATAGCATTACTAAGTAAAGTTTTTATAAATTTTTAAATATGCATTAATATATTTAATCAAAAAAAGTATTAATACTTAGATCCTCTATGTGGAAATTACTTCAAATTACCAAAACATTGTCATGCCTACTGCAATGAAAGGAGATATACATAAGAATATACTTAATACAGTGCTTGGCACATACTTAGAATTTTTTTTATTATCACTAATAAAAGTATATATCCCCTAATAAGAATTATAACTGGGATCATGCTTACATTACAATGATATATGTGATCCTTATCTCCTTGAAACTTATAGTTTAATAGGAAAGTCAGACAATTAAACAATAAAACCAATAAAGGTTAATAAATATTGTGATAAACTAAGTACATTGTTATGAAAATACATAACAAGAGCAAGTTATCCAACCTAATAGCTACTCTTCTTTTTGTACTGAAGCTCTTGTTTGTACATAGCTTAAGTGCTTAATAAATACATTTTTTAATTGAAGGAATGGTTTAATCTGAGCTCTCTGTCCAATTTCCAAATTGTTTCCAATTTTCTCCACATTTAATAATTGACCACATATTTCATATTCTAATCTTTCCAAAGAAAAAGGCCTTTCATTTTGAGTTGGCGGTGAAAACTGACACCCCAGTTAGGCAAGCATATATGCTCCCTGACAACTATTTTTAAAACATAATTATATTCTTTAAGTACCACAACTTAAAGATTTAACTGTTTTGCCATTTTACACCCAATCTTAAATAAATAATTTTCTGTCTGTGTATAGTATTCTATCACTTTATATAGATCATGAGTAAAGACACAATAAATATATATAGAAAAAAAATAAAGTTAACTTTCCCCAAAAAAAGCACAAAGACAACTATATTGAGAGTTTATCCCTAGACTCACCAGTGATCAATGATCACTGTACAAGAGAAGTTAAAGTTATCAAAAAAGAATGATTCAATTGCAATCACAACTTAAAAGGATATTCCCCAATTCCTCTAGAGTGAAGATGCTTAACTCCAAGTTCATGGCCCTCAAGGGTTCCATCACCGGGCATGGTGAGAAGTGGGAGTGGTGTCTCTAAGTCTTGCAACAACTTTTGCTCTCTCTCTCTATTATGCATCTTTCTGGAGAAAGGATCTGTACTTTTAATCTGTTTCCCAGAGTCACAACTGTAAAATGGAAAGAAACCTTATTCTCGAGGGTGTGGCAAGTCAACTTAAATCTATAAGAATGACAGGAGGAGTAGCAGCACGTAGCCTCTTCCAGTTGGTACTAGATTGACTATTGGTAAGCCCCTGCTTAATTTTCTTTCAAAACCCAACAAGACTGATCACAAGTCATTTTTCAGTGTGCTAAAAACAGCCATAAAGTCCCCATGACAGTTTCCTTAAAGGTTAGCTGGTTGATTTGTGATTTGAAGTCTTTTCTTCCAGCATGTGATTTTTCTCAAAGAAAAGTTTGTGCAGAAAGATCATGAGAGGAAGGAGGATCTTTACAACATGACAAGCAGTCTGTGTGTGGCGATCTTGCTGTCTAGAAAGGATGGATGAGGCTGGGCATCAGGTTATATCTAGTAGCCTAATATCCTGAGGATGCCTTGAGGACACCCAGCCCCAGTGGAGTGTCACCTTTTTGTATAGGTGTCAGAACTGTTCCATTACCTTTGTGTGATACTGAATAATCTCATGAGAGGCAGCATTTGTAGTTGTCAAAGCTCAGACCTGGAGCTGTTTTTCCTGGGTTCAAATCCTGGCCCTCTCACATGGTTGCTCTGTTACTCTGGGCAACTTTCTGAATTCTCTCTGCCTTATTTGTAAAGTAAGTATGGTAGTAATGTTACCTTCTGCATGAGCTTGTTCTTAGAATTGAATGTTATTATTTGTTAACTACTTCGAAGAGTGTCCTCCAATAGTAAGCACTACTTAAAAAGAATAAAATCAAGTTCTAAAAGTCTATGTTGATTGGTGGGTAATATCTAAATTGTGGGAGTCTTAGAAATCAACACAACATTGTAAACTGACCTTACTTCAACAAAAAGAAAAAAGAATTAATTCAAAAAACCAAACCAAAACAAAACAAATTATGGGAGTCTTAGTTTCCACTCATTTGACTTCCTGCTACCACTGCCCTCCATTAAGTCTTTATCGGCCCTAGTGCTCACTGCTTTGGTTTAGATGAGAAGAAAGTGTCCCCAGGTGCCACCAGTGTGGTGCTGGCCACTAGAGCAGTTGTTATAAAGACATGTTTGAGAGATGCCACTGCTTGTTTGTGCATTGGTAAATATTTAAGTTCAAGTTGTTGGGGTTTGGGGCGGGTTTGCAGTAAGAAGTGAGAAAGTGCTAGAGAAAGAAAAAAACACCAGTGGTAGGAATATGGGCTTTGGGGAGCTTATCAATGTCAGCAATTTGCATAAATTCTGATCCAGCTCAAAAAATCTTGGGCATTTCAAATATGTATTGCCTTAAGATTATCTGGGGAGGGAAGGTGGGTATACAAGCAGTGATGATATAACCTGAATCCAACTCAAGAGACAGCTTTAATATATTCTTTTAATTCAGAAGTAACACTTTCCTCTGAAACATCGAGATATACGCATAAACAGGGATACCATATCTTATTCTTTCATCTTAAACCTCTTGGGTTAAAAAAATACCTCATGTCTAAACCTCTTAATCTAACTCGAGCCAAAAGATACCAGGGCATTTTTCAGCACCACATTCTAATTAATCTCTTTGAATGAAAGTTGTCAAAAGTTTATCTGTATATTGTCATGCAATTCTTGTCTCAATACTGAGCTGATGCAACTATAATTCACAGCTGTAATCACTCACCATACTGGAGACTTCTAGTTCCTAAGATTTTAAATTAAAGTGTTCCCAGCGGATAATAGAGTAATATCATAGATTCCACTGAAACTCATTCTCAGTAAGGTCTATCACTGGAGTAAATTTTCTAGGTAAATCAAGTCCACAAATGCCACTATTGATGAAATAGATTCTGCAAAGACTGTCTGCATATGTAAAAGTTATCCTCCTAATTTATTTTGTCTCTGTGTACAGGGTAAGACAATGATGTATGAAGTAGTGTTTCCCAAATTTGGCTCATCCAGAGAATTACATAGGGAATTGATCTGTGGTGGGCTTGGAAATCTTTATTTTGCACAAATGTCCCAAGTGATTTTAGAATCGGGGAAACATATTGATGTAAAGTGAATTCTAAAATGGTTCAGACTTACTAGGATATTTGGGGGAGAGTGGACAGTTTTTTGAGACTTAGAATTATTCTCTTCTGGTTTTTATAATCATTGCTTTTATAAATTAGAGAAATTAGAGGCAGGAAGCAGGAATAAAAATAGAAAACTAGAGGATTCAAGCTTTACAAACCACTTCTATTCAGCAAAACTGACACATTTTTACATAATGAAAACAAAAACATAATTGCAAAAAAAATTATAGCTTTAATTCAAATCTCAAAACAATAATCATGTAGCCTTACTTAAAATCTCAAAATTTTAAAAGAATTGTGTAGGATTGATAACACAAGAGAGAAATGATGTATTTGCTCAAATAACAGAAACTTACAAGAAGCATGGAGACTAATACAGCTTTAAATACCAGCTGGGATTCTTCCATGATAGTCGGTTAAATCAGACACATCAATTTATTGGGGCTGGAAAAGAACATGGAATAAGACAAAATTCTTTTTATTTTTCAACTTGGAGGCAAGAAGATAAATTATGAACATACAATTTAATCTCCAAATAAACCAAAGCTCTTTATTGATAATAAAATCAGTGAATAAGAAGCTACCCATACTTGAACTCCAATGTTAAACTCTTCCAGTATACCATCTGGTGTCTGAATGTAGTCCATAGCTCTGAGTGTTCCGAAACTGGAATCTTAATTGACATCCTGCCTTCCCAAAACACTGATCTGCACTTTTTTATAGTTTCATCGCTGAGATTTCTAAGTTATTTCATCCTTTTGAGTCTCAACCTGTCCTTAGACAGTTTCCTAGGACTTCATTTCCCTAACATCAAAATGTCTTGTAAACTTAGAGTTATACATAGATGCCAAAGATGATCTTTATACAGATATTTTCCTGACTCTTAACAGTTAATCTATTAACCAGTAATCCACAACTTCCTTTATCTCTCATTTCATAAATCTACTCCTACTTTTGCATCCATCACCACCAATAGCTCTTGTAACTTTAGCCTTTTTGTCATGATCATAAACTCAAACTACACTGGAAACATAACAGAACTATTTTCTTTTCGTTTCTGCTTTTTTTGCCCCCAGCACTTAACGTGCTTGTAATGAGAGTCATCTTCATTAAGGAGAATTAAGGACAGTATTTGTGCTCATATCTTTCTGTAGCTCTAAAGGTTTAGGAGAGAACAGCTGGTCAGGGAGAAGTGGATGTTTCCATTTGTGCAAGCTGTTGTTCATTTTTATTATTTTGGCCAGATTTTGTTTCAGATCAGATCATCTTTATTTCTCACTCTAGGACATGACTGACTAGGCATCCATGCCAGCAATACAAGTGTGGCAACTTTGAAATTTTCTCACTCACTTGTGTTTGCTGGAGTATCATATGACCTGGCTTTGTTGCAGGCAACTGAACACTTGCATACCTTTGTCTCTGTTCAAGAATCCAACACTCAGGGCTGAAACTTTTAAACGCATGCCTGCTTTTGGCACTGTTACAGATTCATGCCCTTATCACCTCTCTTTTACATACTAAGCAGCCCTGAAAGTAAATAATCTAGTCATTTAAGTATCAATAGGTCAAACTGCACTAAAAGCAAAGAAGAAAATGCAGAGGCCATTCCCAAACCCTCTTGCCTGTCAACACAGCATGCAGGTCTGGCTAACACACAAACCAGTGGTCCTTCCCCTACAATGAACTGCCTCTTGCCTATGGGTTGAGCTTAATTTTACTTCTCTTTTCCTTTTGTTTTAAAACTACCAGGAAGTAAGTAACAAAAATCCAATTATGATTTAACTTATTGATACGAAATACTAGAAGAAAAAAATCCTCTTTATTATAGTTAATTTACTTAACTATAAATTACGTTAATTGATTAAATAAAGCAATTCCATTGTACATCATATTAAAATTAGCACTCTAGAAATTAGTAATAGAAATGACATTAAAATTCCTGTAGAAATTAATCTACATAATCTGCTTTGTTGAGTGAAAGAAATTTTAAAAGATAAAACAAAATCTACAGATTAACCTGTTTTTTCAAGTATGGGAGTCTTTACCATTCACTAATATAATTTATTTAAATTAGAATACTTCATACTTTTTGACTGAAAAACTATCTATGTGCAGGTGACAGGAAGAAAAAGTAACACTGTAAGACATGGGAAATATCTTTTAACATCAAACACTTAATCAAAGCTTTTTTGATACATCAAGAATTAATTGTATGTTTGTAGCAGTATAACAAAAAATACTCTGAATATTGTCAAGAAAGAATAAATAGAAAATTACAACAACCAATAGGATCTGATTATCCTTGAAAATACAGAATTTTCATCCTTGATAAAACTCAGTTGTCCAAGTCACCCTCCCGCTGTTACTTGGGTGTTTTTCCGATGTCAATTTAACATTGTAAAAACTCTGAATGAGACTGATTTAACAATATTCAAATTCCCAGAAATGGTATAAAATCATGTCTCTAATTATAGTAACATCTCTAAAGTTTAGTGATACTCTTTGAGAGCCTATATTCTTTCACAGATACTGTAACGTATTCTGAACAAGTAAGTTCATCAGTGTCCATTTCTGTAATTCTCCCCACCTAGTCCAGGAAAGGAGCTTTGTATTGTTCACGCATATGATTTTAGGTGGGAGCTTTTGTGTTAGAGGATTATTCAGATTAATCCTTATCTTTCCATTCCTGTTCCCCAGAACACTGAAGATTCTGCTTTAGCCTTTCCAGGCCATTGCATGTGGGCAAAGGATTTATCTCCTCCCTGGTCTCCTATTCTTACCCCTATTTCAAGATCCAGCCTACTTCCTGTGGTTTTTCCCTGGCCTCTTTTCATGGATTCTCATCATTGCCACATAACCTACTGTCAGTAATGAGATATTCTTTTATTTGAGGCAGCAGGAGTGAAAGGTTTTGGAAGAGGGGAGATAGAAAAGGAACATCTATACTTGTCTGTACATGACTCTGTTAACAAGTTGATTCCACATTTTGGATATTTTGTCAACAAACTATGATTCATAGCCTCAGCCCTATTCCGAAACATGCCCGGTTTCCCAAGGAATATATCCTTGCCAAATTAATTTACAAAAAAAAAAAAGTTCCAACCTTCTTTCTCAATGTAACCCTAATGTAATACCCAGTTACAGCTTTTTTATTCATAACCCATTAAGTACTTTTTCTAATGAATATAAACTACCTTTGCACACTTTAGCTAACTGCCTCATTTTTTTAGGATTAAAAAACATTAAACTGGCTCTGTCAAAAGATTCATTACATAGCTGGAAACTCACACACAAGCACATGTACCTGTACCACTAGCCTTTTCACTGTATGACATTTGTATGCAAATGAGATTGTGTATCAAGAAGATGTGGCTTTAGTCCAGGTCCTGCCACACTAATGGTGTGACTGTGGACAAGTCCTAGGCAGATTACTGTGAAACTAATTACGGTCAAGTGTCCACACCCATCACTTGCATAGGCTTCTTTCATGTTACTGCAAGACACCTTATTGATGTGGTCATATGATTGTATGCCTTTGTAAGATTTGCAATAGATATTTTAATGATAAATGACTAATGATACAGTTTCTTTCCACTCTACATTTCCTTATATTAGACTTTCTCTCTTACTAGGTGGTGCCCTGGTTGTATTAAAACAGTTTTGGATCTGGCAAGAGGAAGTTGAGTTGAGGACAGAATGAGTTTGGGTAATATGGGATATATTTATGGGATTTGCAGTCATTTTTGTAAATAGTGAGGTAGGTAGCCCAGGATGGAATGACTTTCAGAAAAACTCTTCCCACCACTGTGTTGACACATCTGAGATGGTGGCACAGAGCTGCCAGTGTGTCAGCCAATTAACTACATAACATTATTTTACTTTTGTGACTTTCCCAATATTTGCAGTATTTAAAATTTCCAATTTCCCACATTTTTTCTCATTCTTCATAGGTACTTAATGTTGTATTCATAACGTTATTTTTCTTCTCTTAAAGAAATCTCTCCTTGTATAAGCCTCAGATACCACAAGACCCTACTCTACCTTTGAACAAGTTAGTTATCTTTTCTAGGTCTCCGTTTCAAAATTATAAATAAAGATTTGGATATCATTTTTGTCTAATAAATCTGAGAAATAGACAAGAGGGTGTAGGAAAAAATTAAAAATAGTATTTCTTTTAAAAAGCAGGTCAACATCCTAAACTCTGACCAAAATGAAATTTCCTCCATTCTGCAAATATGGCGTGCCCTTTCTTAACATACTCATTTTGTGCCTTCACATAATATTTACTCACCTCTTTTCATTGTATGAGCAACTACAACTTATCCTTCCAAATGGAGCATGAGGTAAATTCTTTCATATTAGATTTCTACTACTGTGTAACAAATTGCCACAAATTTCACATCTTCACACAGGACACATTTATCATCTCACAGGTTCTTCAGGTAAGAAATCTCATTACAACTTAGCTGTGTCCTATGCTCAGTCTCACAAAGATGCAATCAGATGTGGGCTGAGACTTACATCTCACTGGAGGCTTGTCCAGTAAACAGTCCATCTCCACACTCCTTCAGGGCTTGGCATAGGTCGTCTTTCTAGATGTGCTGTGGACGTCCCTGCTCTCTTGCTGCCTATCTGCTGAGTCTGTTCTTAGCTCCCAGTTGCTGCCCACTGTTTTTGCCACATGGCCCTTTATATAGATCTTCTCTCAACATGGCAGCTTACTTCTTCAAAACTAGCAATGCAGTCTCTGATCCTCCTGTAAAGTCCTCTGCCTGATGAAGTCAGCCCCACCCAGCTGGTATTCTCCCTTTAGAATTACTCAAAACCCTACTGATTTGGGACTTTAAATACATCTGCAAAGTGTCCTTTGTCATATAAAGTAACCAAATGAAAGGAGTCATATTCCATCATATATAGTTAGAAGCTAGTCATAGGTTTTACCCAACTTATGTGTAGGAAATTACACAAAGGTGTGAACAACAAAGAGGCCAGAAATCATTGTGGGGGTGGGGGATCACCTTGGAGTCTGTCCACCATACCTTTCTCAATTCCAATTTTTTTCCTGAAGTCTATTTGTCAGGATGCATTTGGTTAAAACTCAAATTGAACAAGCTTAAACACAAAGTGTAGGTACTGTTCCATGAAATCCACAGAAACATTGAGGAAAGATTATTGGGAGACATGGATGCTGCTATAACACAGAAATGGTGAAAATCAGTAGTCTCCAAGACCATTTCTTGGCTTTCCTTCCCTCTGTAGGACAACCTCATTTGGATTGGTTGCCTACCTCTGAAATAACCATATATGGTCAGGGTATTGGGTACTGTCCTTGGTCTAGTTTAGATCAAGCACTCCCTTTGGACTAATCAACTCTGGTTAGGTATACCATTTTAAGAACTTCATAACTCCTAGGGAAGTGGGAGTGGCAGTTTCTAAAAAATGATTGTTAACTCCCGACAGTATCATGTATATATTGCGGCCTCTCTAAGCAATGTTTATTTTTTTTTGTAGCCATAATAATCACAGGATTTGTTTACTTGCAATAATGCTATATTGCACTGTATCTTACCTGCTAATACTTTTACATCTAGCCCACATACTCCAGACAAAAAACTTCTGAGTAGTGTATGTCCCATTCATTCCTATAATTTCAGGATCTAGCAATTTCAGGGCCTGATGTATGACAGGCCTGCAACAAATGATTGTTCAATAAAGTACTCCCTTACTGAAAATTGTAATATAATCCATTAAAAAGTCAGCAAATTAAAACTCAAGTATTGCTGTAAGAATGGATGATTTTACACTCAGTCTTGTTCCAAAATAGAAATTAAAGTTGGTACATTGCCATTGTTTTATTTAGTAAAGGGAATGGTAAAGGATGAAGGTTAACAAAAGAAAGAAAGAAACAGAAAGATAATCATACCAATCACCCTAAGAAATAAATGAGAAAAGGATCAGGTTATCATTAGGGTCCTGTTTTCAGATCCTTGTTCAGCACTTTGTATTCCTCAATGATACACTCCCAAGTTTTGATCCCTAACTTTCTTATATGCTTCCATGCTTTATTTTATTTTTCTATCTGTATCTATTTATCTATCTAATTACCTATCTTAATCAAGAAAAATGGACCTCATTAGTGAAAGTAATTTTCTGCTTTAGGATTGCAGGTAACAAAAGCTTTTCATAGATTATAGATAAACCAAGACACTGAATAATTACATCTCCATTCATTACATTTATAAGTAGCTCAGAAATGAGCAGAAGTAAGATTTAGTCCAATAGCTTATGTATTCTAGCCCTTAGTTAAAATATATTGCTTACTGGGTCGGCAGACACCCCCAGGTTTCTGATTCCTCTACTTCTAATGATGCAGCATCAGGGTTAGTGAAAGATTGTGGGTTTTCTAGTCATTCAATTAGTAACTGTTTACTGAGTGGCAATTATGTTCCAGCTACTAAGCTAAGCATTATTAATACATCAGTAAATAAGACTGAAGACGTTTTGACTACGTGAAATTTATGTTCCATTGGAAGGAAATAGCAAATATGTACAAAAAGATAAATTAATGACAGATTGTGATAAAAGGAAGGAAGTAAAACAGAATAGTTTTGGTAAAGTATAACAATCCGTGCTACTTTATGTAGGATGGTCAGGGAAGACTTCTTTGAGAAGACAATTTTTGGTACCCAGTCTTGAGAAATGAGAATAATTAGGCTGAAAAGAGCTGTGGGGAGATACCTGAAAGAGGTTCGTGCAAAGACCTAGAGTTGAAAATATATTTTTGGTATTAAAAGAATCAAAAGAATGTTCATGGAAATATAGCACAGAGAAAGAGAAGAGTGTTTGTGATGAGGGAAGAAGCTAGATCATGCAGATTTAAAGGCTTAATTAAACTTGGATTTTAAAGAAGAATGGAAAAATCACTTTAAGCAGAGAAGTGCTATCAGTTGATTTATACTTTTTAACTGTTTTGCTAAAAACTACTTATTGTAAGACTAAACGGAGGGAGACTAATTAGAATGCAAAAGTTCTGGATAAATGTTGTGATATCTTGGTTTCTAGGGAGAAATGTGAACATGGAAACAATTAGATATGAGATATTTATTTTGAAGGTAAAACCGATCAGACTTCCTGGTTAATTAGATATGCTTAGTAAGATTAAAAGAAAGGCAAGATTCACATGTCGATCTCTAAGTAGAAATAGGGGTTGAAGAAAGAGTGTGGTATTAAGAGATTCACTTTTGTAGCTATATGAATTTTGAGATTCCCATCAGACATCCAAACAAAGATGTCAGACAGGCAGTGAATACATAAGTCTGCTAAATCAGGGCAGAGCCTGGGATAGAGAAACATAGTAGAAAAGATCAGTGTGGAGATGCTGTTGGCCAAACTTGGTTTTGGATTCCATTTATCAGTAATAGTTAACACTGCCCTGTCTCGGTTCCATCTTCTATTGGGGTGGGAACAATGATCGATGTTAATAATTAAGTCTCTGGAAAATAGCATATAGAAAAGTATATTCAGCAAGTGGTGGCTTAATATGAATGACTGTATCATATAAACAGTGACTTCTTTAGAATTCTAACAGGTATAAATGGGAAGAGAGGATAACAAAACTAACCATCTAAAGGAGAGAAAAGGTACCATATTCCAAAGTCCAGAATTTTACAAGTGGGAAACTTAAGGCTAATTCATCCAAATCAGCAACTGGTGTTGCTCCCTGTCCTGCCAGGAGAGACCTGTGTTTGTTAATTTCAGTGTGAATCAAACAGATGTGTTTGATTTGGGGCACTGTTTCTTAATTGAACTAGACTGAGCTTGTAAGGCAGTTCAGGGGAGTGTGTGGTTTGAACTTGGTTCTTTCACAGCAGTTTCATGTTATAACTTTCTGGAGCCAAAGTAAACACTGAGGAGGGAATTTCCAGTTTCCTACTTATTAACAAAGGCTGCCTGGGGTTAATGGCAGCCCAGGGTTGTGTCAGCCACTTCAAATCCTTTGCCAAATTCAAAAAATGAAGAGAAGAAGTGTGGAGGGAAGCTAAAGTTAAGAACAAGAAGTATCCAGTAATAATCTGGAGAAAAAAATGGAGACAGGGACTGAGCAGTTGTGTCAGTGTATATTAAACTATGAGCAGTGTTTTTCTATTTTAGAAAGTTTAATTCTAATCAGGATTTAGCAACTCTTTCCCACTTCTTTTTTCTTCCTCCTTTCTTAAAGTTTCTCCACATTTTCAAACGTCCCTTTCATAGAAACATATATCCTTCTCAAGCTTCAGTCTCATGTTTGGAAAAGTATGTGAAATAAATGCTGGAGATTTTATTTGTATAAGCTGCATATCAGAAAACTCCTTTCTACTCCCAGCTCTGCCATCTCCTTTTTGGCTGTAGTAACCTTTATAGATAATTTCCCTATCTAGAAAATGAGCAAGTGGAACTGGTATATAAGGAAATTTCCAGCTCTGGCATTTTGTGATCTGATTCATCTCTTATGTTAATACAGCAGGAAACACCTGGTCACAGCATCTGCCTTCACAATCAATTGTTTAATCTTTCTTTTTTCCAAAATGGGGTGAGAAGGGACAGGGGAGGAAGGAAAAACAAGTTTCACATGGTAAGACACTTGTAGTCTTTTCATCGCAACATCCATTGTTTAGACTGTGTGTGCATTTGTATATGTTCAATTCAATAATATTTTTCCAGGAAATGCGAGTGATTTTATAGATGGAAGTATTAAAGAAGAGAAATTAAAGAACAGGAAAAAATGTGTTTGATTTTTAAGTTAGTTATCTAATGAGGGTAGGGGCAATCCTCAATCTGTATATCAGAGATATACAAAATATCACTGTAAAAATTTAAAGTTTCAGAATTAAATGTTATTGCCATAGTGATGGTGGGAATAAAATTTATCAACTTTTGTATAGTTTATTCTTAAATCTTTTTAGATAAAACCGTACATGTACATACATGTTAAAAATTCTGTAGGATCTGAAGGGAGTATATGAAAATATGATTGACTTGCTCTTTGTTACTCATTCAATAGTTCTCTGTTTCCATTTTATTATTTTTTTAATCCCTTTTTTTCAAAATATTTAAGAGGATGGCAATTTATCTAATTTGAAACAGGAAGCATTTAAAGAAGAGGCATCTGTCTCCTGTTGCCTGGTCATTTCATTCCTGGCTAAGGAATCTGGACAAGTCTGGACACAACTGGAGGCAGGAAGGTGGCCAAAGAGGGACACGAGAAGGTGACAGAGAAACTGTTTCCCTACTTCTTTAGGGGATGCTGCAATTCCCCGTATGCTTTTTTAAGAAAAAGTGAAAAACACGAGCCGTTGGATTTTGGTGCTAGTCATTTTAAGATTTTGTTGAAATGGAAAAATATCGATGGATTCTTACCTTGATCTTCACCTCAGCAAAAATCAATGTTTGTTTACTATAATCTCGGTAAGCCACATGCATCTCCAGCTAATAACATACCTTCTGATGTCAATATTATTTTGAGTTCTGAATAGAAGCAAGGGTTAAGAAATTATCATTAAGTTTACATGAATATTAGAATTAACTCATCTCAGTTTTATTTCAAACATTTAGTACAATGTGGAATTATTAAATATTTAAGTAAATATTAGGCTGCTTTACAAGAAGCCCACAAATTTAACTCTGTCCTTTTGCCCTTCTTCCTCTCATTACTATTTCTCTTCTTTGTCTGAATTTATTTCCAATGTGGCATCAAGTTCCAGATCTATAAAATAGAGGTCATGTTTTCCCCAAGAGAGAACTGTGAAACTTTGACTAACCACAAAAATCACTTCCAGCCTTTTCAATGCTCCAGTTTTGTCAGCTTACTAATTTTAGCTTTCTTTCATTTGATCAGGAAATACAGGAAGATCCCGCACACAAATGCAAAAGCACTTTTTAGAAAATGGCTTGGTATTATGGAAAAGTAAGATAATAAAAGCACAAATCTTTACCAGTAGGTTCTCTAAAGATAAGGCTATGGATTCCTGGCGGTCCACCAGCCTGGCATCCGTGTTCATCTCAGCTTCTGACTTGGACGTGTAACAAAGGAAGAGGAGAAACAAGATCACTAGGCATCTTGTTAATATATGCTGCCTGTGTGTGTTGAAAAATGAAAGGGTTAAGAGGCAGTGAGAGGTAGCTATCAAATCGTTACAAGGTGGGCATTTCTAGCCTGTTTCAGCCTGAAACTCATCAAGCAGCTCCACAGAATTATTCACTTCTGGTGGGAGAGGGAAGTAGAGGGGCCGATGCTGACAGGAATCAAATCACGGACAATGTGGCTTATCTGGAGGAGAAATATCAGAAATCTAAGAAGGCAGAGAGGCTCAGCAATAAGCAAAGATGGGGTCTGAAAGCAGACTTTACTGCCACCTGGTAGAGAGCACGTGTGATGTATGCTAAGCTTTCACATCTGTCTGCAAGCATAGCTGCTTTTAAAAGTGAACAGCCATTCAGTACTTTTTATTGATTTAAAATTTCTAATGAGCAGTTGCTAATAATTTGCTTTATCCTGAGCTATCATTCTTAACATTGTTTCTAAGTGGTCTCTAAAAAAGGTGACAAAAAGGCACGTTTCCTCAAACCCTGGTTGATTTGACTCCTTTTTCAACTCTACCTTTTTTCCTTCTCTTATGAACGTATAATACTTGATGGGTCCGTTTTACCACACCATAGTTGCCATAGTCTTACAACATTCCGCATCTTCTCTCTAATTCTCAATAGGAAAGTGGTACTTTCTTGAATGTGTTTCGACATCTTATTGGGTTCTGAATTTCCCCAGTCTCTTTCAGATACACTCTCTAGTTCTATTGTGTCTTCTATCATAGGTGAGTTGCTTACTCCTATTTGCAACCTCACGTGAAGCACCAAAGTGATCATATTACTCCATCATGCAGCCCACCATCCGCAGTCAGTGTGAAATGTCCTTGTGCCTAATTTATTTAATTGATAACTTTCTTTACTCTTTGCCTACTGTCAAACTCCTTCCTCTCCCCAGTGGTCAAATAAATTAAATGAGCCTGGTATGTAGCCTCAAATTTGCCTATATCTTCCCCTGGTTTTCTAGTGTAGGTGTACGTGTTTGATTTATATAAATGTCATTGTGCCAACAACATCATTATCTTATTTCTTTCTCCAGTTAGAATTTAGTTTGATTATCTGTCTGCTTTTCTGTGCATATTCTAGCTCCTTGCTTCCAAGTGCCACATAATATTCCACACAAAACCTACAGAATATTTTGCTTCTCCAAAAATCCTCTTGAAATGGACACCTAACTTGACTACCTGCTACCACACGGAAGCACTGACTTTTTTTTGAAAGTTATTGGCATTGTTTACAGATATTTCTGGTTCTTACATGGGAGGAGAATTGTACTGAATACATGGGAGATTTGTACGCTCTGATCATTTTCATATGTAATTCTGGCCGATAAGTATGGACAGGTGTGACAGCTATCCCTCCGAGCCTAGACTACTGAATTGCTGACGCGGGATCTCCAGAGTTCATCTTTCCCTCTTCCCAGTGGCCGACAGTGTTTGAGATGAGTGGCTACATCCTCGGTCTGCGTGAGTGCCATGAGTAGAGGTAGGTAGCCTGCCAATCTGTGACGGACTTGCAGCGTGAACCAAAATAAGCCTACGTTACTGCAAGTCAGGGGCTTGGGGCTTGGAGCTTACCACAGCGTAATCCATCTAATCTCTCCTGACTGATACAGTCATCCTAGAGACCCTTCCTAGTCCTGTGTGAGAATATCTGGGGGCTGTGTAACCAGAAATAGGAACATTGGGACCTAGGATGTATGCCGTTTTAAGTCTGAATAAGCATTGCTGGAGTGCTCTTGAGCAAGATTAAGCTCATCTGGTTTCTCCACATCCCCCCTAATAGTTACCACTATTCAGCTTTCTAGTTTCTGCCAATCAGATGGCTGTAAAGTGGTAAATTGTTTCACTTTAATTTGCATTTCTCTGATTACAAGTGAGCTTGAGGGTCTCTTCATATACTTGATAGCTATTTGTGCTTAACGGTCTGTTTATCATCTGTTCATATCATTTGCCCATGTTAGCTTCTTCTCACTGAATGTAAGGTTAATATGGTGTGGTATATTTACTCATACAGTACATATAGCATATTTTAATATACATACATTTTTTCTCCTAAAAGGTGAAAGGTATATTTCCAGAACCTTTTCTTTACAAGGTCACTCATTATTTCTGATCAAATTCAGGGGGCTGTTCTCATACACATTCACCCTTGATATCACTGTGAAGTCTGAGGTCACTGATGCCCGAGTACTGCTTGGGATGTTTTCTTCTTTGAGTCCTTTGTGCATTCGACATTCTTCATAGATTCTATTCTCATTGCTACCTTTCTGTTCCTTTCATGACAGCTTCAAGGTTTGTGCTCAGCCTTTTGGTCCTCTTTCATTCCAGCCCTTCCCCACAAGGACTCACCCATCCAGCTACTACCTTTATACTCATGATAATGAAACAAGCAAATCTCTCACCTTAAGTTTTGCTGTTAAGCCTACAGCTCTGACTGCACAGACAGCACCTCCACCTGATTGTCTTATTATCACCCCAAACTTAGCCTGTTAAGATGGAAATTAAAATATCATCTGAAAAAGCATGTCACCTTCCTGTATAAACCATTCATTTCAGTTGTAAATCATCACAACTGTCAAGACGAAAACCTTGAAGTTACCTTTGATATTTAATTCTCTTTTATCTGCTAGGCTGTGTGACTTATTTGGATTTTTTTCCCCACTCCAAATGTGTTTTGGTTTTGCGCCCTTTTCTCTGATATCCTGTTCCTTTATCCATTGCTGCCTTCCTACCAAGAAGTGTACCACCTCAGACTCAGAGCAATGGAAAATCCACTGACTAGTCTCTGTGATTGGCTTTTACATTGTATAACAAAGATACCACATTCTTATTATACTGCTGTTGTTTTCTATATTTCCAGACATTATTTTACTCTTTTCAAATAGCACAAATGATAAGGAGTGATAGTCTATGTTATTAGAATAAATAATATAGAATTATGTGGGATAAAATATAACATTATACCTTTATGTTCACTCCCCCCAAATCAGTCTTCCTGTCTTTTTTTCCCCAGAGATAATCACTGCTGAACATTTGATGTTTCCAAATACTTACAAGGTTCTGTTATCCATTTATATGCATGCATACTTACATATAGATTGTTCCCTTTCTTATTACTCATTAGTGGGCTGATGCATTCTTCTTTTCATATAATGTGATGATTTTTGTTTAACATTCTATGTCAACAGGTATAACTGAATCTATTAATTATGAATTAATTTCTGTTTAATGCAGATGGGAGGATGGGTGGAGGAGAGGGTGACTGGTGGCAAGAGACCTGTAAGATGCTTTTAAAATAGTCCACTTAAAAGGTGATACAAATTTGCTCTCAGCAAATGTAAACTGAAATACAAGAGCGAGACACAAGTAAGGCTGATTTAGGAGACCGAATTACTAGGACTTGTCAATCACATATTTGCAGGATGTGTGGTAGATGACGGAGACCACTTTCCAGTTTCCAGTATGAGAGACCAGAGTGTAAGTGGGAGTAATAGCTGAAATATAGAACTCAGAAAGAAAAGCAGACAGAAGGTGGAAGGGATATTGCTTTGCAGAATTTGAAAAACAGGCACTTTGATTTGTGTAGACTTTAACTTGTGAGGAATAGTAAGTTCAGAATTTAAGTTTTACCTAAACTTCTGGGAATTTGATAATGGGAGGAGAAGACTTGTACTCAAGTTTAGCATACCTTCTTAGTGTTGGCAATTTATTATTGGAGTTTTGGTATTCCTTTTATTATGGAAGTATTATTGTTTCGGAAACGACAGGCCAGCCAAGAAACAAGCACCACTCGGAGGGTTGAAGTACTCAGATTTATTACGCCAGCGGGCTCAGAGGGGCTTCTGCTCTGAAGCTCTGAGCACCTCCAAGACGTGTGCATGAGGTTTTATAGGGTTAATTACAAGCTTGGGGTATTCGGACAATAGGCATGGTACAGCTTTAGCAGCATCATTATCACAAAAGTAGAGGCAGGGAGGCAGCAAACCAACATTTCAAGGCCAGATATGTCTCTCTGAAAATCCAGCTGGCTAGCAAAAAACATGAGCAGGGAATCAGCAAACCGACACTTATTAACTTAGATTTACCAGTTAGCCCAGCCCGGCTTTTCCTTCACATTATAACGTGTCTTTAATTGCATTGTTTATGGAAGCTCAGATAAGCTGTAACAGTGAACTTGGTTTGAAACTTTTGGATGAGAAATAGTGTGGGAACTGGAAGTACTGCTTTGGTTACAGGGTGGATTTGGAGTTACTTTTATTTATATACTGTCCTGAAGTATTTTAGGGCCTTCTAGGTGCAACCATCCCAAGAGAAACCAGAAGGGATCAGTGGCTTGTGTTCAGGGAAGCTGAAGACAAGACTGCCAGCGGTCTGATGCTCTCCCTGAAGAGATCATTGTAACTTGCCTTGACTTACTGTTTAAGGCCAGAGGGTTAAGATAATCAAAATATTGGGGACGAGTGGGTGGAACATCTATTTACCAGTCCTTTCATTTCCACAAGAAGCAAACACAAATGGCCTCTCTCTACCGACTATGATTGCTTCTCTGAAGAGCAAGATTTATTAACCTGACTGGTGAGGTGTTTTTTTGGTTTTGTTTTTTTGGGGTTTTTTGTTTGTTTGTTTAGATTTTTATTTTATTTATTTGTTTTTATTGAAGTACAGCCAGTTATAATGTGTCAGTTTCTGGTGTACAGCACAATGTCCCAGTCATGCGTATACATGGATATATTCATTTTCATATTCTTTTTCATTAAAGATTATTATGAGATATTGAATATAGTTCCCTGTGCTATACAGAAGAAACTTGGTTTTTTTAATCTATTTTTATATATTGTGGCTAACATTTGCAAATCTCAAACTCCCAAATTTTTCCCTTCCCAACCCCTTTCCCCAGTAACCATAAGATTGTTTACTGTGCCTGCGAGTCTGTTTCTGTTTTGTGAATGAGTTCATAGTCTGACTGGTGGCTTTGTCGTAAGAAACTCCTCTAACTCCTCCTATCTTTCTCTTCAGGAGGTAAATGCCTGTAGAGAATATGTACCCTGTTCTGTCCTATGTCATCTGGTGAAAAGAGCCTGCCCCACACACAGGAGCTCAGTACTTCTTTTGATTTAATAAGTGAATCTTTCTATAATGATAGTCACTATTAAGAGGTCCCTTAGCCCACATATATAAAACTTGCTTTCCAATATTAGCTTAATTAGTTAGTAGAGCTATATATGTATATATATATTTTTTGAGTGAAGGTAGATTTATTCAGAGAGATACATTGAAAGGCAAGAGAAAAGCCACGAAGTGTGGGGATTGGGTGCTGAGATTAAAAGTAGGTACACACTCCACAGACAGAATGTGGGCTGTCTCCAGAGGGAGAGAGAGGGGTAGCCACTAGGCTCCGTTTTGCTGGTTTTTATGGGCTTGGTGGCTTCATATGCTAATAAGTAGAAGGACCAGTCTAAGGGGAAAGGGCTGGGATTCCCAGGAAGTTGGCCATTTCCCATCCTTTGACCTTTTGTGGCTAGGCTTGGGACTGCCACGGTGCCTGTGGGCGTGTTATTCACCATGTTAATATTACAGTGGGCATATAATGAAGCTCAAGATGTGCTAGAAGTTAAATCTCTTCATCCTGAGCCTCAAGGCCTACTGGGGTTTGAATCTTTCACCATTTTGATGTTAATTGCTGTGGCATTCCTTGAATGGCTGTGCCTTGCCCCATTCCATCCTGTCTCATTCCCCCCTCAGAGATTTTACTCCCATAATCTTATGGGGTTACAGAGGGGCAAAGGTCTATCTTCTGAAACTGCTTCCAGGCTGAGTAGGGGCGTTGACCCTGCCTATCAGGGAGTAAAAATCTCTCAGTGCCTAATCTAGGGGCCCCAGAGGCAGGACAGCCTTTTGTTTTTGCATCCAAGGGCTGAGGGTGTGGGGCTGCTGTAACCCACTGTTTCCATGGACTTCAGATGAATTTTCTTAAAGATGAAGCACCTTCGAAACAACAGTTTGGCAGTCTGTAATGACAAAAAGACTTAAAAGGCATGGTTAAACATTTGTAATCACCACGACATGATATCATTTTTTTTTTTTTTAAACGGGTACCTGAGGTCTTGTATTGCCTCGCAAGCATAGATCTCTCCTGGCTCCTGTTGGGTAGAGCTATATTTTTATGTCCTTTAATTTACTCTTTTTAACTTGCCTAGAACTTGAGGGAGAAATTGGTCCTACTTCTTGGTAAGCAACTCAAACCACAACTTCTTACCTACTCAACTTTAGCATCAGAGCAGGAACACAGCCATGGACAATATATAATCAAAGAACTGTGTTGCTGTGTTCCCAAAAAAAACCCTTTATTTATGAAGACTGAAATTTCAACTTCATAAATTTTCATATCACTAAATATTCTTTTTCTTTTTAAGAACTATTTAAAACTACATAAAAATGTCTTAGCTTGAGAAGGCCAGATTAGGCCCATAGACTGTGGTTTGAAGAATTCACTTGTAATGCCAAATACAATACTTTGGTTATCTTCTCTCTTTCTCAGGAATTTTTAAAATCTTCATTCTGCCTATTTAAGTCCATATTTCTACAACTAGTTTTCAGGTACTCTGTAACCTGGCCATCCATACCTACTCAACAACAAAAAAGCATGTTTTCCCATTAGAGTTCCTAGCACCTCGTTGTTACTCAATAAATATTTGTCTTTTTAAAAAAGCACTAATTAACTTAAAAAATAAATAGTATGGGCTTTCTGCCCTAGAAGACCTGCTTCTTCAGTATGCTACCTTACTTTTTTATTCTCTTAATTTAAATATTATCTGTTCTAAAACTTTCTTGTCAACCACTTTTATTCCATCAAATTCCTACTTTATGCTGAGAAATACATTATGAAGGGATAAAAATTGCAAATGTTTGCCCATTTCTATATGATATCGTGGTTTTGATAGAGGAGAGAGAAGGAATAAATGCAAAAAGCAAGCTCCAGATGCAGGAAATGTGGCACTGACATTTAGGAATTTATTCCTTTTCAGGTCTTATCTTGTCATGTTTTTTATCCAGGAAGATAGTGGCAAATGCAGTGGTTTCGTACATTTCTGTGGACAGAGCAGAAGAAGCATGGGAGATATCATTTATTTGGACTATTGACTAAGCTTATATTTCCACCACAGAAATTCAGTCCAATTTAGATTTGGGCTAGCCAGTTCAGAGGAGGCTAGGGGACAATACAGTTTAAAAGAAAATAGAGTTCAGAAGGAAGAGATGCCTCTTTATTCATTCTTCCCGATAGCCTATGGCGAGCTAGTCCTTCCCTGGCCTCTCTCTTTTGTCTGCAAAAGACAAAGCACATTCTGTGTGGTAATGGTCTTCTATAGTTTTTACAGGGGAAGATGCATTGTAGTAAAAGGGGAAATTTTTAAAGGAATGCTTATTTTTCTCTGCATCCCTTTTGGGCAGCTAGGAAGCCTGGTGATATTTTTAATACTCTAGATGAATCATGACTGCAGTCAGACTTGTCATCTCAAAGATGAAAATATTGTGTTGGGGAGAAAATTACTTTGTGAAAATATTTTGGATGGTTTTCTTTTTTGCAAAATAAAAAATGCTCAGCTTTACGTCTCCCAATACCTATTGCCAAATGATCTTCCGAAAATGTACCAGTTTAGATTTTCCATCAATTGTGCATCCAGATAACACACAACCTTCTTTAAAGAACCTTTGAAACCTCACTTTCACTATTGTTGATCTCAGTTTGCTCTCCCTCACTCCCCAACCTCAATCTCAAGTTGAACGACTATGTCCAACATTAGACCATTCCCATTTTATTTCAGATTTAGAATCAGTGTTCCTTTTTCCAATTTTTGAATTTTTGATGTTTAATTAGTTCTTTCTAAAATCTAGGAAAATTATCAGTAACACTTTGGGGGAAAAATATGATAGTCTTGTGAAGGAAAAGCCCAGCTGGGCTAACAAGCTAAGTCACAAATCTAAGTGCAACAAGTGTCGGATTACTGATCTGAGTTCTGCTGGGCTAACTCATAAATCTGAAGTTTAGTGTCAGTCTATTGGGCTAACGAGCTCAGTCACAAATCTAAGTGTGATAAGTGTTGGTTTACTGATATAAGTTCTGCCGGGCTAACTTGTAAATCTAAAGTTTAGTGTCAGTTTACTGGGCTAACAAGTTAACTCGTAAATCCAAGCTCAACAAGTGTCAGTAACGTGATCTGTTCCAAATTGATAAGCTCCAGTGTACTGATTCCGTGCTTTTTGTTGTTTGAACCTTATTGGCTAATAGCCCCATACTTGTAATTAACCCTATAAAACCTCATGTGCACGTCTTGGAGGTGCTCAGAGCTTCGGAGCAAAAGCCCCTCTGAGCCCGCCGGCGTAATAAATCTGAGTACTCCAACCCTCCGAGTGGTGCTTGTTTCTTGGCTGGCCTGTCATTTCCGTAACAGTCTCATTTGTACCTTCATTTCCTTATATCTATCTGATATAATTAATTACCTGAAACATTTACTATATGTATAAATATGTATCATCTCTCTTCCTTACAAATATTGACATAATTATTTTCAATAGTCCAGTAATTTAATATTGCACCTTTATTTTATTTTATTTCTTATATTTCTTCTCAGAATTTAATACTTGGCCCCTTCCTTATTCAATGTTTTCAGACAATGTTGACTTTTTTTTTCAGTAACACTATCCAAATTAAAAACATACACACACACACACATACATACACACATACACAATGAAATACTACTCAGTCATGAAAAAGAATAAAATAATGCCATTTGCAGCAATATGGATGGACCTGGAGATCATCATACTAAGTGAAGTAAGCCAGAAAGAGAAAGAAAAATATAGTATATCACTTACATGTGAAATCTAAAGAAAAAAGGACATAAATAAACTTAGTTATGAAACAGAGACAGTCTCACATAGAAAATAAACTTATGGTTACCAGAGGTGAAAGCAGGGGAGGGATAAATTGGGAGTCTGGGATTTGCAGATACTAAGTACTCTATATAAAACACAGAAACAACAAAGTCCTACTGTGTAGCACAGGGAACTTGCTACCTTGTAATGGCCTGTAATGAAAATGAGTATGAAAAGGAATATACATATTATATATAATTGAATCACTGTGCTATACACCAGAAATTAACACAACATTGTAAATGGACTATACTGCAATTTGAAAAGTACTTTCTAAATAATTAGCTTTGATATGGCAAGGCTAACTCTTTTCTAATATCTTAAAAAAAAATAAAAACCTGAAGTAACAAATGCTCAAGTAAAATATCTTAGTACTGACGTTCATCACATGTCCTGCTCTCTCTGTATATCAGCTCTCAGTCCTGGTGCATGGGATACATTTTCTCTTGTCAACAACGCCTGTAAACACAGCTGTGAGCTGCTGCTCTGGGCCAGGATGTCCTTGATTTGGTCAAGGAACCAAAAAAAATTTGAAAAGGACAGATGCTCCATAAGGAAATAAGCTGGTGCACCTTTGTTGGCCAAAATTGAGCATTTAATGAAAATATTTTTTTTCACATAAGCATTCCTGAGGCTAACTTAACAGTTGTGCTGGAGTCTTTGTATTGCTCACAAGGCTAATGTGGAAGTAGTTTGCTTCAGACATCAAAACAGGGCTGCCAGTTTAATTCAAAACATGTATCCTAAAGCTACTTTTAGATGAGGATGTATTTACAGTGGAACTACATCTAGTCCCACTATATTACCTTGTTTGTTGTGCAGGTGGGAAAAAAATAAGACTAAAAAAGTAAGATTAACTATGCTATTAGGAATATTTTCCTGATGTAAACACAGGCCTGGCTAAATATCTGTATGTTTGGAAATTAAAGATACATGATGTACATGCCATTTTCTTGTGGATATGTTAGTTTTTAAGTGGTCATGTTTAAGTAATTTCTCCATGTGCTTTTGTGCTTTTACATTTTCATATACTTATATATTTTAATCATGAAAACAGAATTGAAAATATATTTTTTAATTCTTGACTTTATGGAGGTAAAAGAATAATGATCTAATGATTCAGAAACACTGACCGAAAAGTGCTATGAATAAAACACAGTATCTGAATTTAAAACAAACTCATAAAAATATTTTTTCAAGGCTTTTTAAATTATTTTTTCTGAACTTCTTTCTAGTTTGCTTTTTTTGTAAAGTAATTCCTACATTTTCCTTCTTGGTTCTCTCTCTCATTTGCTGCATAAGTGAAAATAAAGGTAACACTTGAAAATGACTGGAATCAGATCCTATTTTTCTCGCAAGTTTTAAATGATAGGAACAACCCACATGATGGTTTTAGTTGATACTTAGCGAAAAGCGCTTTCATGCAGGGATGAGCAGTTAGCAAAAGTAGAATGAGAAGACTAAGGGCGACATGGACGTTTAGGAAAGAGTCAGTGACACAGATAAAGGCTGGTAATTGTGAGAAATCTAAGGGCTGAGACAGATCAGATTATTGAATGTCTGAAAACCAAGTAAATATTAAAAATATGCACCTAAAATAAAATCCAAACTACATAGACACTAAAGAAATTTGGTGAAAAAGGTTGAAGTCTTTGACCTTTTGAAACTTACATTCAAGTGTAGAGTTAGATCAAACATGAGGAAATAAATGAAAGAGATCATTTTAGTGAAAAAAATATCAAAAATAACATGTTTGGGGGGAGGGTATAGCTCAGTGGTAGAGCGCCTGCTCAGTATGCACGAGGTCGTGGGTTCAACCTCCAATACCTCCATCAAAAAAGTGAATAAATAAATAAACCTAATTACCCCCCCAAAAAAATTATTTAAAAAAAAAAGAGAAATTTTAAAACAACATTTTTATGTGATGGAGATTACCACGTTAGGGCTATGTTAGGATCTTCAGAAAAGATCTCACAGAGGAATTGGTTTATTAACCTGAAGTTTCAAATACTTGTTAGATACACATGTGGAAAAATCAAGTCGTTAGTAGAATGTATCAGTCTGGAGATGGTGGGAAGTGTCTGGGTTAGAGGTACAGATGTGGGAGCTGTTGGTGCATCAGTGTTATTTAAAGCTATGGGATTGGGTGAGAGCATCGAGGGGAGTAGGGAAATAGGCAAGAAGGAGGCCCAAGACTGAAGCCAGAGGGTCCCCAGCCCTTAGTGACCAAGCAGAGCAGCAGAATTGAGCAAGAGGAGACTTAGAAGGGGTGCCATGGAGGCAGGGGGATGCCTCAGAGGCCAGGAGAAGAAAAGTTACAAGAAAGGAGTAGTGGTAAGCTGGGTTGAGTGAGGTTGAGATTTCAGCTAAGAAAAAGCAAAATAGTGACCACAGAATTTTGGTTGCTTATTGGTCACCTTAACAGGAGCCATCTCTGCAGAGTGGAGAAAAGGAGGCCTGAATGGACTGGGTTAAGGCAAGTGTGTACAATAAGCAAGTAGAGGAATTATAGACCACTCTCCAACACGTTCACTATTAATAGTCATTGAAAAATGTGTGGCAGGGAAATACTAGATCATAAATAAGGATGATTTTGGATCTTTCAAGTCTTATATGAGTGGTTCAGGAGAAGGAGATAAATTTCTGATGTAAGAGAGAGGGGGAGGGTTGCACAGTGGGGTCCTGGCCTTTGATGGGAGGAAGGAAAATTCACCAGTAATAACAGTAATAAGAGAGAATGGGAAAAATGCTGTTCAGCTGGATTTTGTGATGGGAGGATAGAGGAGTTTCCTCCTGTTTGTGTGTTTTTTTTCCTCACCAGGTGACAGTGAGGAGCTGGAGGGGGATGGAGTGTTTGAGGTGAGCAAGAGAAAGAATAATGATTTGCACAGAGTGCAAAATTGAGCATGCTAAGGAAGAGAGTATGTTCATGCATCGTTGACTCAATTCTATTGAAACTTGTAACTTTGAATTCAAGGTTAGCTCAGTCAGCAGATTTGTTCCCCACCCCCACTCCCACCCTGGTATTAAGTGTTTAGGTAAAGACATGCAGTAGGCAGACAGATTTAATAGCCTAATAAAGATTGCACTTGACTGAAACATATAACAAAAGAAGAAATAACCAAAGTAAGCATCGCCATTCAGGAAGGGCAGGAAAGGGAGACATACTGCAGGCAGTAACAGCAGCAATTTTGATGTCCCGAGGGTGAGATATGACGGGCCCCATCCTCTGGATGGAGAATACCTTGAGTCAGCCCCGAGTCCACTCCTAGTCATGCTCCCTTTGTCTGGGCTTCTCCACAGCTCTTTGCTTTACCTACTAGGACACTGCCTTTTCCACCATCTTCCTGGCTGTAACCGAAATAGGCATCAAGGAATGTGCCCATCCTGGGTCCTGAGCTGCTTCTCAGCCCACTCCTTCCTGGTCATTGGATGGGGCCCCACAGGCCACTTTAATGTGTAAATAATCAGTCTCTTTTTGTCCAGGCTGGTTCTTTTGGCATGACAACTCTCCCACAACCTTTCCAATATTCTTACCTAGTTGATTCCGGTGACCTTCATGTGTCAAAATCCATGCTAACAGTTCTTCTCTCAGCAGCATTCTTTTCTAGATGTTAATCTTAATTTGTGATGTCTCTTTGCTTTCTTAACCCTGTCATCTCTCCCTAGACTTACTAAAGGGTACCTCGAACCTGGCGTTTTTCAGAGGGAAAACCAAGTACTTTGTCAATGTTCTTAGAGCATTTTTTTTCTTTTCTAATTGAAAGTATTTGCTCAATATCTCATCCTGCAATCTTTTTCTGGGATATCATAACCAAAACAGAAGATTTACCAGTAACTAAGTATATTGGCCTTTCCCTTGATTTAATTCATGTGCAATGCTGAATTCTAACAGGCCTTTTTTGGTCAATATTCTCATTTTTGTTCACTTGAGAAGCCGTTGCCTCCTTCAATCCTGAAAGATCCTGACTTCATGGACTCTTTATGTTTCTTTAATTCCTTCTCAAGCTGATCAAATCTTTTCCATGCTTCTCTTTCTTTGAACCTATTGTGAAATGCAGGTATTCTATTTTCAGACTTATTCTAGAACTACAAGCTTCTGAAATAGGTTGGTCTCCTGATCTTTCTAGGTTATAGTCGAAGACAGCTTTATCAAATCTTTTATTATTTCAAAACACTGATCTTCCGTTTTCTACCTTCATATATATATACACACACTCACACACATATCTTTTTTCTCACCAATTGAGCATTATGAACAATGCCATACATTTTAGGTTTTTGTTACATTAGCACTGCACCTCAAAGTACAAAATTCTGTATTTTTAATAATAAATAGCTCCAGACTCTCAAGTTTACCATTTAGTCAGACCACAAACCCAACCCAGGTCTCACTTGACCTAGGCAGAATTAGGCTTTATCTTTGCACCTGCTTCTGTGATCGTTGTGGCAGGAAGGAGAAACTTGGAGGGGACTTGCTGCCTGGCTCTTCAAGTATCTTTCTGGAAATGAGATGGATCACTTTTGCTCACATTTCATTAGCAAAAGCAAATCATATAGCCTCACCTAACTTCAAAATGGTCAGAGCAGTGCAATTCCACCATACCTAGCAGGAGAATAATATCAGAATATTTTTGAAAACTCATAACAATTATCACATAGGCCATTAACAATATTTGTTAATTGAAAGAATGAGAAGATGCTTTAATGAAGTGAATAAGAATAACAAAGTAAAACAAAACATATGGGTACTTTATATATTTATTTTTGTATAAGAGGCAATGGCAGGGTACCTAAGGGTTTGGGTAACAGAGACAAGAGGGAAACTATTGTCTTGGGTGATAGTAAGTGATAACCTGCATATGACCTGGTCAAGAAATAAACATGAATTCAGGGGATGTCTAACAGTGATCAAGTAGACCAACATCCGATTAGCTAAAAACCCCTGGCTGAGAGGGAAAACACTGTATCAAATAGCATTCTTCCATATAGCCTCTGGTCACAGAAGTGTTTGGTCATAAACCATTCCATAATTCACTTTTTGTTTTCTCCTTCAAAGAGAATATTTTCCTTGTATAGGCAGAAGCCGAGGCAGGTAATGCAATGGAAAGATTTCTGGACTGGAATCATGAGATCTCTGCCAACTTCTAACTGTATGAGCATCAATGTGCCACAGAGGAATGTCTTTCAACCTCAAGTTGTTCTTGTGGTTTAGTTTTTTGGAAAATATTACATTCTCAATCCATAGCAATCTGACTTCTGCTTCCATTACCTGATCAAGAATGTCCACTGTAAATTCTTCTCCCGTTCACATCACCTCTTCTGTATCATACTCTTGGCACATATCACTAATTGGTAGGTTGATTGCCTACCAATTAGTCTTTTTCTTGCTAGCCCCCCCACCACAAATGTACTCTCCACAGGGCTTCAAGCATGATCTAAGATGTAGTAGCTGCTCATTAGTAGTTTAATTGAAATTGACGTTCTTGAATGATGTTCTCTCATCATCAAGGGAGGGAGCGTCTAGGGAGGGGACAAATCTACTCTTTCTTTGGTAGATTTACACTTATTTTCTCAAAAGATGAGAACTTCTCAGCTATACTCCTTTTCTTCACCTTCAGGACTAAGTTCTAAGTGTTTTTATAAACATAATTTCATCCAGTGATGTGCTCCCAGGTAGCAGGCCCCAGCAAATGCATTTTTCTTTATCCCTGTCAATAAGGCTCACCAGAGGCAGTTTGCTTCCAGCAATTCTGGCAATTCACCTTTGTTATCCTACCTCAGGGATATATCAGCTCCCCAGCCCAACATCTTAATTTAGTTCACGGGCATCTTGACTGCCTTTTCCTTCTGCAAGATACCACACCGGCTTACTACATTGATGCCATGCTTATGACACTTCGGGAGATGAAATATTAGCTATTCTAGACTTACTGTAAGAAATTTGCACGTCAGAGTTGGGGAAATGAATCCCACATAAACTCAGGGGCTTTCTGTCTCAGTAAACTTCCTAGGGGTTCAGTGGTGTGAAGGATGTATGTTGATAAAGGATAAGCTGTTGCATTTAGCCCTTTCTACAACCAAAAAAGAACCACAGTGCCTAGTGAGCCCCTTTGGATGTTGAAGGCAACATACTCCTTTGGGTGTTTTACCCCAACTCGTTTACCAAGTGACCCAAAAAGCTGCTCATTTTAAGTGGGGCTTAGAGTAAAAGAAGGGTCTGCAACAGGCTCAGGCTGCTCTGTGAGCAGGTCTGCTCCTTGGTCCCCGGGATCCAGCAGATCAGTGGTGCCTGCAGTGTCAGTGTCAGATAAGAATGCTGTTTGGAGCTTTTGGGAAGCCCCTATATATGGATCACAGTGCAGGCCCTTAGGATTTTAAAGCAAAACCCGGCCATCACTATAGTTAACTACTCCCTTTGAGAAACAGCTCTTGGCCTACTACTGGGCCATAGAGGAGAATGAACATTTAACCATGAGCCACCAAGTTACCATGTGACCTGAGATGCCCAGCAGAACCAAGTGTGATCTGATCCACCAAGCTAGATAAAGTCGTGTGTGCACAGCTACCCTCCATCAGAAAGTGGAAGTGGATCTTGATTGGGCTGAACAGGCCCTAAAGGCACAAGTTAGTTACATGAAGAAGTGGCCCAAATGCCCAGAGTTGTAACTCCTGCTACATTGCCTTCTCTCTCCCAGCCTGCACTTTTGGCCTTGTGGGGAATTCCCTATAATTAAATGACAGAGAAAGAGAGGGCTCAGGCCTGGTTTACAGATGGTTCTACACCAAATGCTGGTACCACCTAAAAGAGGACCTCTTTATGCTACAGCCTCTGTCTGGTCCCCTGAAGGACCACGGTGAAGGGAAATTCTTCCAACTGGCAGAACTTCAAGCAATGCACCTGGTTGCTCACTTTGCTTGGAAAGAGAATTAACCAGATGTGCAATTATGTACCAATTGATGGACTGTGGCCAATGCTTTGGCTGGATGGTCAGGGACTTGGAAGGAACACAAGTGGAAAACTGGTGATGAGGAAATTTGGGAAAGAGGTATGTTGATAGACATCTCTGTGTGGGAAAAAATGTAAAAATAGTTGCATACATATAAATGTTTTAGCAAAGGGTGATCTCAGCTTAGTCAGACTTTAATAATCAAGTGGATAGAATAACCCATTTTGTGGGTACTAGTCAGCATCTCTTTCTAGTCCCCCTGTCACTGCCCAGGTGGCTCATGAGCAAAGTGGCCATGGTGGCAGGGATAAAAATTGTATATGGGCTCAGTGACATGGACAAGTAACTCACCAAAGCTGACCTGGTTTTATAGCCACTGTTGAATATCCAGTTGGCTAGCAGTAGAGACCAACACACAGTCCCCAATATGGCACCATTCCCAAGGTGATCAACAAGCTACCTGGTGGTAGATTGATTACACTGGACCCCTTCCATCATGGAAGGCACAGATTTTTGTTCTTACAGGAATACACTCTGAATATGGATTTTCCTCCTCTGTACTCAATGTTTCTGCCAAAATCTACCAAATATGGGTATACAGAATGCTTATTCACTGTCATAGTATTCCACACAACATTGCTTCTGATCAAGAAACTTATTTTACAGCAAAAGAAATGTGGCAAAGGGCTGATGCTCATGGAATTTCTTGGTCTTACTATGTTCCACACCATCCTGAAGAAGCTGGCTTTTTCAGAGTGTTGGAATAGTCTTATGGAGAAAAATACCATATGATATCATTTATATGTGGAATCTGAAAAAAAAAAGGCAAACTTATTTACAAATCAGAAACAGACTCACAGACATAGAAAACAAACTTATGGTTACCAGGGGAAAAGACAGTAAGAAGGGATAAATTGGGAGTTTGAAATTTGCAGATACTAACTACTGTATATAAAATACATGAACAAGTTCATACTGTATAGCACAGGGGACTATATTCAATATCTTGTAGTAACTTATGGTGAAAAAGAATATGAAAACAAATATATGTGTTCATGTATGACTGAAGCATTATGCTGTGCACCAGAAATTAACACAACACTGTAAACTGACTATAGTTCAATAAAAAAATGCATTAAGAAAAGACTCAGTTACAGCACCAGTTAAGTGGTAATATCTTGCAAGTCATGAGCAAGGTTCTCCAGAAGGCTGTATGTGTTCTGAATCAGCATCCAATATATGATCCTGTCTGTCCTATAGCCAAGGTTCACTGGTCCAGGAATCAAGGAGTGGAAATGGGAGTGACATCACTCACTTTTACCCCTAATGACCCCCTAGCAAAATTTTTGCTTCTAGGTCCTACAATCTTATGCTCTGCTGACCCAGTGGTCTTAATTCCCCGGAGAGAAATACTTCCCTAAGGAGACACACAATGATGCCATTGAACTGGAAATGAAGACTGCCAGCTGGCCACTTTGGACTCTGCATGCCACTGAATAATTAGGCAAAAAAGGTAGTTACTGTGCTGGCTGTACTGATCGATCCTGACCAGCAAGTGGAAATTGGACTGCTACTCTCCAGTGAAGCAGGGGAAAATAAGATATCCCTTAGGTGTCTCTTAGTGTTACCACGCCCTGTGATTAAGGTCAAAAGAAAACTAAAATAACCCTGTCCAAGCAGGACTACTAATTGTCCAGGCTCTTCGAGAATGAAAGTTTAAATCAATCCACCAGATTAAGAACCAGGACCAGCGAGTTGCTTGCTGCATGCAAAGGGAATACACTGGGCAGTGGAAGAAGGTAGTTATAAATACCAGCTACAACCATGTAACCAGTTACAGAAATAAGGACTGTAACTTCAATAAGTATTTTCTCTTTATTTTGTTATAAATATGTATGTGTATATATCTATGAATATATATAAAATACATATCTATATACTTAAATGCACATAGACAGTAAGAAAGTATCTTTGTTTTCTTCTCTCTCTTATTCCCTTATCATGTAACATAAGTTTCATTGACTTTAAATCATAGTATTTTTAATTTTACATCATAGTATTTTAATTACATAATATCATGGAAAAGGGTAAACATCATGCAAGGACTTTACTTTCTCTTCTGGGGAAGGGGTTAGTGTGTTTTCAGTTGTATGCATGATAGTTGTATCATTTTAGGTAAAATTATGACCCTGCTGTTACTTTTATGTGGAGATTAAATCTGGTTTAAGGAGATGCATATGGATGCCAAGTTGACAAAAGGGGGAACTGTAATGGCCAATTTTATGTATAACCTGACTAGGCCACAGGATGCCTTGAAATTTGGTTACATTATTCTGAGTGTATCTATTGAGATGTTTCTAGAAGAGATTAACATTTGATTTGGTAGACGGAGGAAAGCAGATTGCTCTACCCAGGTAGGTGGCTCTCATACAAACACTAGAGGCATAAGTAGAGCAAAAAGCCTGAGTAATGCAGAATTTGCTTTCTCTCTGCCTTACTGTCTTCCAGCTGGGATTCTCTTCTCCTGCCTTGGACTCAAACTCAGAAGTGAATCAAAACTGCACCAGTGGCTCTCCTGAGTCTCTAGCTTGCTGACTGCAGATCATGGGACTTCTCAGCCTCGGTGAGCGAGCCAGCTCCCTGTAAGTCTAATGTAATTCTTTGCTCATCTATAGAAAAGGTTTTTTTCCCCTCTGGCTTCTTTCAAGATTTTTCTTTGATCTTCTGCAGTTTGAATATGATACACCTACGAATATTTTTTTGAGGGGGTGGATGTTTATCTTGCTTCATGTTCTCTGAATTTCCTGGATGTGTGGTTTGGTATCTGATATTAATTTAGGTGAAATTCTCAGTCATTATTGCTTCAAATATTGTTTCAATTCCTTTCCTCTATGTCAAAATATATGTCAAAATGGCTAATTCCCCCTTACCCTGACTGGAAGCATGAGGAGACTTTTCTCCAACATTTATTCTAAGGACATGGTAGAGATTCTGGAAGTAAAGCTCCCCAAATCATGGGATCCCCCCCCTGTGACTGGGTGTTTCTGGGGTTTCCTCCCAGAAACCTCCTAGACCGAGCCTTCAGCATTCAGCAGTCACAGTTCAGGTTTTCCTAGTGAGGTACCAGTTCCTACAAAGTCTTCTGCTCGTACGTGTTTACTCTGGTAAGTTCTGATTCTTTGTATCTGCCTGTCTCTTTAATTTTTGACATCACTTTTTTTAAGGAACCAAAAAGACTTGTTGATTTTTCAGGTTTTTCAGTTTTTTACTTCTGTTAGCGTGGAATAGCAGCTTCTAAGCAACTTATGTGCTGAACCAGAAACTGGAAATCCTACATTTGTCTTAAAGAAATTTGCATATACTTAAGATGTCTAAATTCAAACATTCTTGCTAATTAATAATGATATAGTTAGCTACACAGGTTTTTTAAAAAATTCATTACAATTAAGACCATATGGTATATTTCCTATTAGGTAGATCCAAGACAAATGGTAATTGTTAATGCACACATTTCTTTAGAGCTCTGTTCTGTAATTTAACTTTATATGTGCTCTAGGCCATTTCTCAAAGAAATGAGAAGCTTAATTTGATGTATGAACATTTAAGTATTGGCATGCACGTTCATATTAAAGCTAAAGAATTTTTTCCTCTTAATATATCTCATAATAACTATTATCCTGAATGGGCAGTCAGAAACTTTTTTGGCAGCACCCACTTTGCTTTAAAATGTTTCACTCTTGACATGAAATATTAGAGCACAGAAGATTAAAGCATGAGGCAGATAGAAGAAGATCCTCACTCCTGGCTTTACAAAAGTAGGCTGTATATATAAAATTGAAAAGTAAGAAAATGCTCAGAACAAAACCCCTTGCTCCATCACTTTCATTGTAAGAAGAAGAATTTTCTGTCTTTGATTTTGGTTCCCCTGTTCCTCGTTCAAATACATAACTGCATTCTATTCCATAGTAGGAAAAAAAAGCAATTAAAGAATTTTTACTAGCAGAATCATAATCTCTACCATTTAATTCTTATATAATGACTGAAACAGATCTGATTTCATAACCAGTCTGCTTATTATTTAGGGATAGAATCCTAATTTGATCCACCTCAGAATTAGAATATGTGTCGTCAATAAATGGTTAAATTAAAACATTTTAATAGCAGAAATTCAGGGAACGTGGCAAAGCTTGGTGTTAATTGCTGTGTGGTTTTGGTAGAGGGATGGCCTATTATACAGAATCAGCATGCCGTGGAGCAGTATTTCCATTTGTAAGCTTATCACAGAAACTTAATTCACAAAACCATATCAGGTCTTTATTGAATACCTTTATATAGTTTGTAGAGCTGTGATTGACTATCATTAATATGATGTAATTAAAAGTATGTCTATAAACAAAACTAACATACAGTTTGAAATGGCTCAGCAAAAATATTTTTCTCAAAGGAGAGAAGAAAATGTGTTTGACTAAGTTTTTATATAGAATAACAGAGTTTGATGATAGAGCACTGTCTTCACCTCCTTTTTAAAAAAATCATCACAAGGCACAGAAGAGCAGTACTGTTGATAAGAAAAGCCCTTATTTTGAACTGTCAGGACTTGGATGCTTGTTAGCAAGATCTAAGAGCTTGAGTGAAAGAAAACTTGATTTGTGAATTGAATTTTCTCTAATTTAGCCTCTGTTAAACCATATTCTGCTGGGCAAATTTCTTTAATGTAAATCATAGAGTTTCAAAAAACCCCTTGGCAAATACTCTAAATCAACTAGCATTTAACTCTCTTTCTTGAACAGAGAAACAATCCTAGGAAGCTTGAATGTATTTATTTTCTTCAGAAGGGGAAGCATGTGTTTGTAGTGTCATCTCTTTTATTATGACAATCATGATTTTATAAGGAAAATCTATATTAAAAATTTTTGTTTAATGTAACGTAACCCACACAGAATGGTATTTTCAGTTTTTAATTCTCAACAGGACATTTAAGCAGTAAATATCAAGAAACATCAAGGAAAAATAATTTGTAACATCTATTTAAAAACCGTTTTTTCTTATTATTTTATAAACTTGAGATAGTCTGGAAAAGGTTGCAGTGACATTTTTACAGTTCATCCAGAAGCAATAGTGTTGAGTAAAACTGCTTCCTGAGTGGCTTGTTCTACTTAGAATAATATAATTCATATTGATGCCATAGGAATAATTTGTTTACTAGGGTTAGGGAATTGTATACACACACACACACACACACACACACACACACACACACACATATGCAATGATTTACTGCATTGTTTGCTTATGTAAAAATTTTATATGATTCTCAGAATCCACTAGAAAACTCAAATAGGATTAGAAATGGCAGCAAAAAGTATTTCTTAGTTTACATGTCTGCAAATTATCAAAACCAGACTTTAGAAAGCTCTACACAAAAGGGCAAATTTTGTCATTTCTGCAACTAAGGCATGGAAGGCATTGAGTTCTAAATGTGTGTTTTAGGATGTGAATGCCGCAAAATTCATTCTCTCTTTAAAAGTTTTCCCACTTTCTCCGCTAAGGATAAATTGTTAAATTAAAAAAAAAAGGCAAAAGAAAAAAATATATATATATAAAGAAAGCATGCATATATCTGTTTTTCACAGGAAAATATAAGAAAGATGAACCAGAAAACTATGAAATTATTACAGGCCAGGTATGAGTGGAAAGGAGAAGGGAAAAAAGAAGGAGTTCCACTTTATGAGTGTACCTTTTCACATAGTTTTGACTCTTGGAAGCATGTTAATGTTTTACACGTTCAAAAATTTAAAATAAGTCAACAACAGTGAGAATAAAAAAACTAAAACTGAAACAAATGAACTCAACTATTTCAATATTGCATCAAAGAGATAAAAAGCCGAACAAAACAAAATTTAATCACAGCAACCTAGAACACAGTATGTGACTTTATACCCTCAGTCCAGGGGTGGGATATGGAGATTTGGAGAGAAATGCAAAGAAATCTTGAGCTCTTTATGTAGAATTCCTTTTTTGTAGTAGTATGGACGAAACAATTCTCAGGTTATTACAGAGGATTTATAGGTTTAAGAAAATAAGTATTATTAATATTGCTGGGAGCCAAGGTCCTCATTATAGATGAAGGAATATATAAAATGGCAGCAAGGCATGAGGGAAGGAAGAATAGCATTGAGATGGATTACAGTTGGATGTATCAGTATGAATTTATGTTATAAATACTACTACTCTCTGTTACAAGCGTCAATAAGAAACTTCAGTGGCAATGAGCGTATGTAGAACCCACACATATCTGTTAATGCTCTCCATGAAAAATTGAACAGGAATCCTCAGGTAATTTACCAATTCATGGTCCAGAACCGGGTAAGTTGAGTCTGGACTAATTTTTTTATGCCAGAAAGTAAAAATATGTAAAAAGAAATGATGACTTGTTAAAAGGACACCATCATCTGAAGGAGATGCCGCTAACCAAGACTGGAACAAGATAATTAAACAGGGAGAGTAATGAATTATAAAACATTGAGGGACAGACAGACATATGTGAACTTCTTAATATGGTACCTTAAATAGGGCATGGTATGTTTTATATAGCAATGAGAGCCAGGATATGTATCTAAATGTGAAACTAATGTGAGGAAATTTGACAAACCCCTTAAAACACATTACGAAAAAGAAAAAGAGAGGGTCTGTAATCTTCCAAACTGTTTCTGTCATGAAAGTTAACAACTGAAGAGTGTTCCAGATTCAGAAGGAAACTACACACAATGTGTGATTTTGGACTGGATCTTGGACTGTAGAGGGAAAAGTTGCCATAAAGAATGTTATTGACAAAATTGGAATATGTAGAGCAGAAAACATAGTGAATCAATATAAAAATCTCCAAAATTTTAACTATACAGTGGTCATGAAAGAATATTCTTATTCTTAGGAAATACTCCCAGAAGCATTTAAAAGTAAAAGGGAAAAAAAGTATGTGTAGATGTGCAGACTTCACGTGTGCAAAATGTAGCACAGTTTCATAAAATAATAAGAAACTAGACTGATACTTATTTGAATAAAACAGCAAGACAGAAAATAGAAATAATACAATTACGGAAAATATTTTTGAGGAGGTTACTAAAAATATGCTACATGTTAGGGAAGCATACATCAATATTACAATGACATTTTCCAATGTTTCCCAAGCACACAAGCCTAGATTAGACGTTTTAAAGAAACATACAAATTTAACTCTTCAAAAGCTGTCACTCTGAGTCTCCACTTGCCTTGACCCTAAAACCCCAAACTTACTAATGAAAGCAGATTTTTATCCTGATTTCACAAAGCAGGAAATATTATAAACTTCAAGATATACAAATTCTGCAATCATGCTTGTGTTACTGATAATATAAAGAGAGTTGTAGCATTCTTACTTGGGTACTAAATTTAGTTTATGGCAGGTTAAGATTGATATCCATTAGGGAGGGTAAATTATAAGGAAATAAACATTTACTGGTATGTCATTTTCCTTTTATTGTCAGTTACATTGTTTATCTAAATAATGTAGCAATGTTTAACTGATCCCTATTCTGAAAAGTTTTCTTTTCTCTTCTCAACTTCCTCCACCAACTTCAAAATGAGTTCTGGTAGATTATCTGCTTTCAAATGTGAATGAATGGATATTTGGTCTTATTAAAAAAACAAGCTAACTACTTTATTGCAAATATGTTATCATTATTTATAAATTACAAACAAAAGAGCCATATTGATAATCACTTGGATATGACAATTTTTGAAATTAGTATGCAATCTGAATTGCATTGTCAACCTTTGATAATGTCTGAAAAAAAATCGTGTTTCTTTAATTGAAGTTTTCAGATAAATTTTCTTGCATTTTGTTATGGCCTTGCTGCTTTTGTCCTGTATCTGGAAAGGAGGTTTGGCCAACAACTGGAGAGATTTTTCATATTTTAAATAATGATGTTCTGCCTCCAGGTTTCACACTAGGTGTTCAGGTAGCCTTTGGGGACCTAAAAATTAAGAGAAGAGGAAAATGCCTACTGTAATTCTATGCACCGCCTCAATCTGTTAATTTGAAAAATGTTGGGTTAGCTAGGTTGGAAAAGGTTAGTCTCAGGGATCTGGCTTGCAAAACCTGTGTGAACTCTGGTGAATGATTTTTGGGTAGAGGGGAAAAAATAACTATGTAAACAAATATTTATTACTGAAAGAAATTAAAGGAAATTCCTAGGAATATCATGGGCATAAATATTTTACAAAATAAATGTAAACATGCCCTGAAAACCTGTCCTGAAGCAGAGCATAATAGAATGATACTGATGACACTGTGAGCTCTATTGCTGTTTATGTGGGAAGAGTGGGAACTAACATTCATTGAGCATCTATTGTGTGCTGGAACAGTGACAAAAATTTTAATATTTTCTTCATTTCTCACAACCAAACTGTGAGGTGTTTTTTCCTTCATTTTTAACATGAACACATTTTAAGGGTTGAATTAATGTGTGAATTCATGCACTTCAGGAGGGGCAAAACCAGAATGTATTTTTTGTTCAATTACTGTGCAGTTGTATGTGAACATGATTTATCTCTTTTGATGACCTAGTATGTTTCCTATGCGACTAATGGAACTCACAGTTGTTCCACTTTAGTCTTTGGAGTGTCAGGGAAGCTGGGACTCAGTTTTACACGTGGTTGAGCCTCTCCGAGACCAGGTACAGCAGTCCGTCCCAGTATTTTCAAAATCAGAGGTTGAACTCATCTCGATCCAGTTCCAAATTCCATGCATGTTATGTTGGTAACTGTTACATACAGGGAAGGGGTCAGCGAAGACCCCTTACTTGGATTAAGCCTTGTGTGGGATCCTCTGTCTGAGACAAGTGGTGGCATCAACATTCCAGGACATGAATCCATGAGGAAATGTGGTTATCACTTGCTCACTGGAGTCCAGATTGGGTCATCTGGAAGGAGGAATCATATAACAACTGAAATAATCATCTGGTTATCTCAGCCAATGACTCATTCATCAAAAGGGACTATCCAATGAGGGAGAATTCATATACAAAAGCAGAGGCAGAGCAGCAATCACTGAGAGTGGAAATATTGCGAGATGAGTGTGGAACTATGAACTTGTACAGCTACTTGAGATGAGAAGTAGGGAGTTTGTAACAAGACTCAATGGAGAGCAAGAGCAAAACCTGGCTTGTAGTATAATTTTTGCTGTATCACTACTGTTTGCTGTGGGTTGAATTATGTTTCCAAAAAGAAATGTTCAAATTCAAGGCCTAACCCCCAGTGCTTATAAATGTGACCTTATTTGGAAATAGAGTCTTTGTAGATATAATCAAGTTAAGATGAGATCATACTGAATTAGAGTGGACCTGGAAAAAAAAAAAGTAGGGAATGTATAGTCACTGAAGATTTTAGCATAGAGGTAGCCAAAAATTCTGAATTCAGAGGTTGTCTGTAAAATTCTGTAAGTCATCTTTATTGTTCTTTTTTTCGGAGGGGGGAGGTAATTAGGTTTATTTATTATTTATTTATTTTTTAATGGAGTTTCTATAGAAACGTTATGTTTGAAAGGGTATGACACCTTCAGACAAGCCACATCTCCGTTCACGTTCTGGTTACCTCTGTTCACATTCTGACTATACTTCGTAACTATATTTTCACCATTTTAAGTTTTGTTTTTTTTCTTAAGCCATGTTTACCCTACTTCATGTAGAAAAGATGAAAGGCAAGATATACAAAATGTAATAAGCAGACCTAAGAATGGGGCAAAAGAATAAAGGAGAACAAGACTAGGACTAGCAAATGAAACCAGAACGTGGCTGGGCCAAGCATTTCATTTCAAACAGACTGTGTTAAAATTAAAACCTGGTCATTTACACAATTTAGAGAGTCCATACAATGAACCAATGATTAAAGAGAAATATTACTGAAACTAAGACTAGACAGCAGTTTCTCTCAGGATCCTATGCTATAAAGAGCAAAGTCATTGGCAACACTCTACAATAGACTCAATGTCATATTTCATATAGTTATTTTCATAATTATCCTTCGTATAATTTTGAGACTTTTACTCAAATCTCAGTGCAGTAAAAAATGATTAATGCCACAGGTCAGTGTGCCTCAATCCAGATGTCAAGCGGATAAAGTTGATCCCACCCTTCAGTGGCCAGCTGAAAGATGACCATTTCTATGTTTATTGTCCCTTCAATTTTCCACACTTAGTTTCTGTTTTGGTTCTCCATTTATTCTTTTTTTTTTTTGACATTTATAGGATCTAAGCACCTATGTTTAAATTCAAGGAATTAGCCTTATTCCTATTTTTATTCCCCCAAAGTTAAGCACGATGCCTTGCACAGTTAGAGTTGAACCCCCAACTCCCATGTGAGAGAAAATTCTCAGTCTACATTAGGACAGAGACAATGAGTAAAATCACTCACTCCCATAACTTATCTTTACTCTAAAACATACAATTCTCCCTCTCAGGACCTGAGTAGGCCTTGCTCCATAGAAGACTTACAGATGTCCAACGGTACATGGAAAGATGCTCAACATTCTAATTATCAGGGAAATGCAAATCAAAGCCACAAAGAGAGATCACCTTACACATATCAGAATGTCTATCATCAAAAAGGCAAGAAATAATAAGTGTTGGCAAGGATGTGGAGAAAAAGGAAACCTAGCACACTGTTGGTGGGAATGTAAATTGGTATAGCTACTCTGGAAAACAGTGTGGAGTTTCCTCAAAAAATTAAAAATAGAACTGCCACACAATCCAACATTTTCACTCCTGGATATTTATTCAAAGAAAACAAAAACACTAGTTCAAAAAGATATATACACCCCAATGTTCATAGCAGCATTATTTACAATAGGCAAGATATGGAAGAAAACCAAGTGCCCATCGGCAGATATATAGATGAAGTGGTGGCAAATACATACAATGGAGTATTACTGAATAACACGAAGAATGAAATCTTACCATCTACAACAGCATGGATGGACCTGGAGAGCATTATGCTTAGTGAAATAAGCCAGAGAAAGTCAAAACTGTATGTTTTCACCTATATGTGGAATCTAAAAAGCAAAGCAAATGAACAAGCATAACAAAACAGGAACAGGCTCACAGATACAGAGAACAACTAGTGGTTAACACAGGGAGAGAGGCAGGGGTAGGGGCAAAATAGGTGAAGGGGCTTAAGAGCTACAAAGTACCAATTGTAAAACAAGTAAGTCACTGGGATGTCGCATACATCACAAGGAATATAGTCAGTATTTTATAATCACTTTGCATGGTGTGTAATCTGTAAAAAAATATTGAATCACTATGTTGTACACCTGAAAGTAATATGATATTGTAAGGCTGATTAAATGATGCATCTGGCCCTCACCAAGTGGCTTTTGAAGTGTCTGGTATGCAGCATAATGATTCAGATATATATATCTGTGTGTGTGTATATACAAATATATATATATATTAAATGGAACTGATGATTTTTACTTACTTACATTGTTTATATAAATAAATATTAATTTAATTCTGATGATTGGCTTTAAATGTTTGTATTACTAATTTTATTTTCTATTATTGTAAAATAATAGATATAATGTACAATAATCTTTCTGAGAAGGATTCTATACTATTATTTGAATTAAAAGATTTAGTATATATTTCCTGAAGTATTTTTATTTGTGCCATGAAATATTCTTGTAAAGAAATACTCCACAATTCTTGGTGGTAAACATGTCTCTTCTTTAATGTGTGCCTCATATTTATATAGCTTTTATTCATTCATTTATTATAGTGCATTGCCTCATCCAATCACAGTGGGGCTGCGTTTTTTCAGGCGGCACGGAGGGCAGCCTGACCCGGGGTCCTTGGAGCGGGCGTCGTGGCCACGCCCCCTTCCTGGGGCGGGCCCTGCCTTGTTCCAGTTGCTTCCAGAGAGGATGTACGCCGAAGGGGAGCGGAGCGGTGAGCGCTGTGTGTCCTCCAGGCCTCTCCGCGAACGTGGAGTGGCTCCTGGGGCCCCATGGACGTGGAGTCAAGAGAAAAGGGGTGTTGGAGCCATCGAGGGCATGGGTACTCTTCGAAAAGGTAGGCCCCGCGAACGGCTCCACGAAGCGGCGGCGGCGGCGGCGGCGGCGGCGGGCGGGGGGCGGCGGGCGGCGGCGGCGGCGGTGGCGGGAGGCGGCGGGAGGGGGGAGACGGCGGCGGCGGCGGCACCCAGCACGCTGCTGGCATCTCTGTTAACGAACAAGGGCCCGGTTCCCGCTACCGGAGCGGGAGCGCGGCACGCTGCGGGAGGCGGGAGGCGGCGGCGGGAGGCGGGCGGTGGCGGGAGGCGGCGGCGGCGGGCGGCGGCGGCGGCGGCCGGCGGCGGCGGGAGGCGGGAGACGGCGGCGGCGGCGGGAGGCGGGGGGGGGGAGGCGGTGGGAGGCGGCGGCGGCGGCGGGAGGCGGGAGACGGCGGCGGGAGGCGGGCGGTGGCGGGAGGCAGCGGCGGCGAGCGGCGGCGGCGGCACTCAGCATGTTGCTGGCATCGCTGTGAAGGATCAAGGGCCCGGTTCCCGCCGGGCGGAGCGGGAGCGCTGCGGGCGGCGGCAGGCGGCGGCGGGAGGCGGGAGACGGCGGCGGGAGGCGGCGGCGGCGGGAGGCGGCGGCGGCGGGCGGCGGCGGGCGGTGGCAGGAGGCGGTGGGAGGCGGCGGCGGCGGCGCAGCGGCACCCAGCACGCTGCTGGCATCGCTGTGAACGAACAAGGGCCCGGTTCCCGCCGCTGGAGCGGGAGTGCGGCGGGCTGCGGGCGGCGGCAGGCAGCGGCGGGAGACGGCGGCGGGAGGCGGGCGGTGGCGGGAGGCAGCGGCGGCGGGCGGCGGCGGCGGCACCCAGCATGCTGCTGGCATCGCTGTGAAGGATCAAGGGCCCGGTTCCCGCCGGGCGAAGCGGGAGCGCTGCGGGCGGCGGCAGGCGGCGGCGGGAGGCGGGAGACGGCGGCGGGAGGCGGCGGCGGCGGGCGGCGGCGGGCGGTGGCAGGAGGCGGTGGGAGGCGGCGGCGGCGGCGCAGCGGCACCCAGCACGCTGCTGGCATCGCTGTGAACGAACAAGGGCCCGGTTCCCGCCGCTGGAGCGGGAGCGCGGCGGGCTGCGGGCGGCGGCAGGCAGCGGCGGGAGACGGCGGCAGGAGGCGGGCGGTGGCGGGAGGCAGCGGCGGCGGGCGGCGGCGGCGGCGGCGGCACCCAGCATGCTGCTGGCATCGCTGTGAACGATCAAGGGCCCGGTTCCCGCCGTGCGGAGCGGGAGCGCTGCGGGCGGCGGCAGGCGGCGGCGGGAGGCGGGCGGTGGCAGGAGGCAGCGGCGGCGGGCGGCGACGGCTGGCGGCGGCGGGAGGCGGCGGCGGCGGCACCCAGCACGCTGCTGGCATCGCTGTGAACGATCAAGGGTCCGGTTCCCGCCGCGCGGAGCGGGAGCGCTGCGGGCGGCGGCAGGCGGCGGCGGGAGGCGGGCGGTGGCGGGCGGCGGCGGGCGGCGGCGGCAGGCGGCAGGCGGTGGCAGGAGGAGCTGGGAGGTGGCGGCGGCGGGCGGCGGTGGGAAGCGGCGGCGGTGGCGCGGCGGCACCCAGCACGCTGCTGGCATCCCTGTGAACGAACAAGGGGGAGGAAGACATGGAGGAGGAGGAGTAGGTGATGGCGGAGGAGGTGGTGGAGGAGGTGGAGGAGGAGGAGGATGTGGAGGAGGAGGCAGAGGTGGCAAGGGAGGAGGAAATGTAGAGGAGGAGGTGGAAGAGGAGGATGTGGAGGAGGAGGATGTGGAGGAGGAGGAGGAGGTGGTGGAGGTAGTGGAGGAGAAGGAGGATGTGGAGGAGGAGGCAGAGGTGGCAAGGGAGGAGGAAATGTAGAGGAGGAGGTGGAGGAGGAGGATGTGGAGGAGGAGGATGTGGAGGAGGAGGCGGAGGTGGCAAGGGAGGAGGAAATGTAGAGGAGTAGGTGGAGGAGGACGAGGAAGAGGAGGTGGAGGAGGAGGAGGTGGAGGAGGAGGTGGAGGAGGAGGAGGAGGTGGTGGAGGAGGAGGTGGTGGAGGAAGAGGAGGTGAAGGAGGCGGAGGAGGAGGTGGAGGAGGAGTAGGTGGAGGAGGAGGTGGATGTGGAATTGGAGGAGGAGGAGGTGGACGAGGAGGAGGAGGAGTTTGAGGAGGAGGACGAGTTGGAGGAGGTGGAGGAGGAGGAGGTGGAGGAGGAGGAGGTGGTGGAGGATGAGGAGGAGGTGGTGGAGGAGGAGGATTATTTAACTAATCCTCA